>NC_073310.1:62611950-63211950 GCF_027595985.1 Sorex araneus | reverse complement strand
CTAAGTGCAAAAAAAAAAAAAGTTTATTTTTCTCTTAAATTACTGGTACTCTAACATATTTGATTGCCAACTGCCAACCAAGCCAAACTCAGTACTTCGAGGAAGCCTGGTAGTGAGGAAGAATGGAACTGGTGTCAAACTTTCTGGCTACGTTTCTGTCCTCAGGCAGGGGGAGCAGAATGATTACTTACGTTAAAAAACGAGCTTTATTGAGTTCCTGTTGAAGTATTACATGCCTAAAACTCAACCATCAGTAACTTCGCAAATCACAGTTCTTCAATAATTTTTCTTTTTAAATGAGCTTTACACCATGCTGGCAGCTGATCAAGTGACCACTGGACGGTGACACACACTTTAGTTTGGTAGAAGAGTCCAGCATGTAAGTAGGAAAGCCAGGAACAAGCTGGTGGACTTGGTCGCCAACAATGCACCAAACTTGGAGCAAGGAGCCGGGCGTAGACTCCTATTTACCGACCCAAGGGAGGATGCACACCCACCTCGCCCCCTCGGGAAACAGCAGCCTCTCCTCCGAACCTGGGAGTCACGCTCACTGGGAGGCACACCCATGGTTTCTTTCCTGGGATTTAGAAAGACTCCCACGTGTCTTTTAACAAGAGTTACCCAACTGGAAAAGGGTTATCTGCTCCAATACCTCTCCTGAACTTTGACCCCCTGACCCTACGTGTTTAGCAATGATATACACACTGGTGTAGTCTTGTGAACACACATACTTTAACCCTCTTTGTATGGGAAATAATCCACACATCAATAGTGCTTTCCCAGTTTCTTGCGTGTTAGAATATATAACATGAGCAGAAAACATACTCAAATAATCATATGATCAACTCAACAGAGCAGAGCAACACATATGTATCCTCAAGGATATTACCTGGTCAGGAAAAAACTCTTGAAGAAATGGCGCCAGTAATATGATACCTAGTCCTTCAGGATCTAATTTATTCTTCATGAGATTTATACTATGGAGAGGAAAAAAAAAAAGAGTGGATACCAAAAGAAAAAAAATGTTTATTTTTCTCCTTTCACGATTAAATTACTGGTACTCTAACACATTTGATTGCCAAAAATTCTAAGAGCTGTTCTTTTTAGACCCTTGATGACAAATACACAGGAATGACACTTAATTTCCAAAACCTGGCTATTTTTAAACCAGAGTAATCTGTTACTATTTAGAACTTAAATTATGACGACAACTTTGGAATATTGCTCCTTATTAGGTAAAGTGGTTTAAAAACCTAGGCTTATAGACACAGGCTCTGGCCTCCCACAGGCAAATTCTCTTTGCTTATAAATATGCCTCAATTTAACAGTCCAACGAGGCATCTAATTTTCAGTTAATTTTGAAGCATCACTGGGCTCGGCACTGACCATCCAGCATGACTGGCGACATGTCTCTAGGGTGGGCCCTGCCGATCTGGGGGGCCCCCACCTGTCTGAACTCAGGGCTCATTCCTGGCAGCGCTTGAGGGTCTTACCACGGTGCCAGAGATCAAAACAGGTTGGCTGCATGCAAGGCAAGCACCTTCCCCACTGGACACTTCACTGCCTCCCCCCGTCTGCAGTTTCAAAATTCTGAGCCCAAGGAGAAAAGTAACAATGAAGACGGCAGAATTATCAGCTAACAATTTTTTTAAAATCTCAAATATTTTAAGAATGAAGATGGAGGCTTATAATTCTTAAGACAATGGAACTGTAAGGTGCGAGAGGGTGGAGGATTTCCAAAGCACTGGCGTGCGGACTGAACTCCAGCCACTGGTGCGGGCGGGTGTCCACGCTCCCCCTGAAGCGAACAAGCTTGGCAGAGCCTCTCGGTGTTGCCAAGGCTGCTGGAAGGCGGGGCGTTCACGTAGGAAAAAGGCTCAGGGGAGCGGATGCTGTTTGAAGACTTTTGTAAAAGAAAACACTGAGAGTAAAAATTTTCTGAAAAAGGCTTATCTTCTAAACTCTACGTGCCACATTAAATACACCTTATCATACAATATGCAAAGAACATGGCACTTGAGAGGGCCTAAGTAAGGTAAGAGGCTGTGAGGGAAAGATCCTATTTAATATACTTTATTCATCCTCAACATGCACTCATCACACACCAACATGCACTCATCACACACCAACATGCACTCATCACACACCAAACCCAGGGTGTCTGGTGGATAAAACAGTTCCCCAGTTTAGTTTGGTTTGGGGCCACACCTGGCAGGGCTCAGGCGACCGGACAGGTGGTCAGTGATCGACCCGGGTGAGCCACACGCAAGACTGGATGACTGCCCCGTCCCTGACAGTCTGATGTTTTAGAACAACCTCTAGAAAAATCACCTAACTTAACTGTACTAACTTTAGAGTTCACAATGTGTATTGTGATTAAAGAAGGAAAAAGGTAGGTGGTATGTGGGATTTATGTAAGAATTTGAAGAAAAATTAACTTTTCTCCTTTCCTACACCTGTTAGAGAAGCACCAGGGTCCAGCATGGCCTGGACTCAAATCTCCCCTCCAAGTTAGAGCAATGTAAAGCAAGAATGGCCTCCACTTGAAACGCGATGGTCACTGCTATTAAACCGTAACATTATGCCATTTACTGGTCCAGTTATGTTTCTCCTTTGAACATTTCTAAAAATTAAGGTAACGGATCTGAAGGCTTTGGTGAATAATCACAGTATAAACAGAATAGAATCAAGATCTCAAAACTGTGTTTGCCAATGTTTTATGTTGCTGCTGTTGATTTCTTTCCTTAAATGTTTTGCAAGCAAAGTTTGCTCATTGTTGGAGAACCTTTCAGAAGGAAAAATAATTGTGCAGAAGGAAAAGTTGGTACAGGTGATCTTTATTTCTACACTTGATTAATTGATGTTTCTACTTAATGAGAGACTTTTTTCTCATGAATAAAAAGATTCCAAAGACATGAAAGACACTGTAGATGTAGTAACGTATAAACTAGAGCAGTGAGGACGGAGACAATGAAAGTGTTAGGCAATTTAAGAAAACTATATCCTATTATACACTGAACTGACTCACAAAGGTTTCAGATCAGTTACCTTAATTACTTAAAAATGTTGAAAGTCTGTGGTCAAATGTCTATAAGACTTATGACAGCAAATAAAGATCTATCACTTCCTTCACTTGATACTAATGATGTGCAAAAGTTCTGAAAAATCGTAAAGGCTTTACAGTGAGTAGGAACATGAGCAAATTCTAGAAAACATTTTTAGCACTTTTGAGAAGGGCAACAAAAGGCAAAATGAGAAAAGAAAAGTCATTTTAATTAATATGTCATGTTTCTACCTTAAAACTCATGGTCTTGGGTCAGGGAGGTGACTCAGAGGACTGAGCTTGTGGTCCATGGGAGACCCGGCTCAATCCCTGGACCACTGGGTATGGCCCCCAAAGGAAGCAAATCAACAATAAAAACTCTGATGCCTCTTTCCCTTACACTGTTGTTTTCTATAAAGTGTGATGTTTCTTACATGATGGCTTCGAGGTTTAAAAAGACCAAATGAGTGTACATAATGTTTTCAATCTGCTAAATCATAATTCCTATTGTGCTTACTATTCAGGATCTGAAACAAGGTCCAATGCTTTCATCACATCTTCTAGAAGTGAATCAGGTATGAACCCATTATCTGGAAAAAACAAATCTGGAGTAAGAATTTACTTCAAGAACTATTATGGCTGATCAGATTCTGATAAGAATCTCAGATAAAATAAATACCAAAATTTAAGAAACAGTATATATTTAAATTTATGTTATGTTTAAACTAAAGTCTTACTAGTTTTTTTTTCTTTCTTTCTTTTTTTTTTTTTTTTTGCTTTTTGGGTCACACCCGGCGATGCTCAGGGGTTACTCCCGGCTTTGCACTCAGGAATTACTCCTGGCAGTGCTCGGGGGACCATATGGGATGCTGGGAATTGAACCCTGGTTGGCTGCGTGCAAGGCAAACGCCCTACCTGCTGTGCTATCGCTCCAGCCCCCTTACTAGTTTTCTTGGCCACATAAAAGATGTATTTTCAGTGGTAGTTTCTAATGAAAAATTAAATTAATGACATTTAGCAACAACTCCAAGGAAAACGCAAACCAAAGTACTTCTATTAGGGTCTGAGCAAGAGTCCAGCGGGTACTGCGTCTGCCTGGCACGCAACCAACCTCGGCTCCATTCCCAGCCCACACAGGGTTCCTCGAGCCTGCCAGGAGTGACCCTGAGTGCAGAGCCAGAAGAAAGCCCTGGGCACTGCTAGGTGTAGCCCCCCCACCAAAACCAAACCAAACCAAAACAAACTGGTTTATAAATCTATGAGTTCTGCTTCTTATTTAGTCATCAGATACAACTTTCAGTAAACAATGCGAACCTTCATGTTCCCTTGAAGAAATTCAATGTGAAAAATTCTTTAGCATCCAGTTGCTTTGGTCTCAATGTCATACTTAACTTTTTGAAACAAGGTTAACTGATCCACTGTTATTTAGACAACTAACAATATAAATATGGTAGGAAAAAAAAGATACTCTCTTTCCCTTAAAATAGACTTGGTGATTGAAATAAAAGTCACATATTTTAAAAATGGAACAGAACCTCTCAGAATTAAAATGCAGAGCAGAACCAAATTTGAATGGACTAGTATATAAAAGAAATTTCCTTTTTTGGGAGGACTAGATGAAAAATGGTCCAAACCCTGATGATGCAACAGAACATGGTACAACAACAACAAAGAAAAAAACAAACAACCCCCTTCCGAGAAGTCTGAAATCAGTGTAGTTTTAAACAAGCAAGTAATTCATTCCCTTAAATGTACAGTGTCTGAAGTCCTCTCTCTGTTTACTCATTCTTGAAGATTGTCTCAGCTTTAAACCAACTTCTAACACAGTATCTTTCTCAGAGAGTAGGTAATTTAAAAACATCTTGTCACGAAGAACAAGATGTCCAAAAGCTAAGCTTTTACACCAAACTATAGAAAATAAAGGATAGTGTCACTTTCAGGCTGTGACAGGTCCACTATATCAGAAAGTCAATAAAGAAATTATGATGTAGGAACTACCTCAAAAGTACTGATGGGCCTGTCTGTTTAGAGATAGCCTGGTCTTGACTAAAAGGCTAAGAATAATTTAGAGTATGTAATTTTCAGCATGAGTAGGGAATGACTGAAGTGAAAAACATGCATAAACTTATTCAATAAGTAACCACGTAACCCTTTTATAAAAAATGTGCAATTAGCACAAATGTACACTTTCTAAGTGAAGGTTTAGGGTAATTCCAATTTTCTCAAACTAGCACTGATCTGAGGCATGGAAAATAAAAAACTTCATACTGTGAAAATATTCAAACTTTCTAAGAAAGTATTCAAGCTATCTGAAAGCCAACTTGAAGAGTCTGAACTGTGCTGGGAGCGCTGTTGGGTATGAACCCAAATCAAAAGATGTAACAGGTAAAAGCTGACTCGTCACAACATCTTTAATGACTGTAGCTTAAAACAACATTTGTACAAACCCTGATATAAAGGGAAATAAGATATTGGGCATCTGGAGTAACAGTACAGTGGGGAGGGCATTTGCCTTGCAATGGGGCTAACTCCATTCCCAGCATCCCCTGAGCACTGCCAGGAGTAATTCCTGAGCGCAGAGCCAGGAGTAACCCCTAAGCATCGCTGGGTGTGACCCAAAAAGAAAAAAAAATATTGGAAGGAGGAATGGAGGAAAGGAAGAAATTCTACTTGATGAAGACAATATCAAATGCTAAACAATACTGCAACGTACTAGTACTAAAGTCACTTTGAATTCTAGATACTGGCTGAGGTCCAAGTATGAAAAATAGCTAGACAGCATTATGGCTGTCATATAACATAAACTGGAAGAAAGCAAAGACATGGGCTTCACTGTTTCTTGCACAATAAAGCTCTTATTACTCGCTTACACAACAACCAACTATAACAAAGATATACACACACATACATATATTTTGTGTGGGGGGCACACTGGCTGTGCTCAGGGTTACGTCCTGACAGTGTTCAGGGAACCATATGGGGTGGGGGGATTGAGCCCAGATCAACTATGGATAAAACAAGTGCCCTATCTGCTATACTCTCTCTGGCCCCATAACTAAGATAAAGTATGAAAAGTTCAAGGTAACCACAGAATAAAAAACTAACATACAGAGGGAAAAAAAAAAATCAAAGCATACCACTATAAAAATCAACAGCTCACAAGAACAGATAACAGAGAAATGACTTAAACTCAAAAGTTGGAAAACAATAAAATGGTGATTAGTTCTCACTGAGGAACAATCAATCCAAGTTAAATTATTGAAATTCTTCTGTTGGAAGACAGTGGCTGAATGGATTAAAAAAACACACACACAACTAAACCCACACACAGAACTACTTACAACAGACTCAACCTTTTTTTTTTTTTCTTTTTGGGTCACACCTGGCGATGCACAGGGGTTACTCTTGGCTCTGCACTCAGGGGACCATATGGGATGCTGGGATTTGAACCCGGGTTGGCTGCATGCAAGGCAAACGCCCTACCCACTGTGCTATCTCTCCAGCCCCAGACTCAACCTTTAAGAACCCTCACAGGATGAAAAACAAAGGGTACAGATATCCGTGCAAATGGAACCCAAGAGAGCCGGGGTTAGCTGTGAGCCAGAGTAAACCAAGGCCTACAACAGAAACAAAGAAAGCTGTCGAAGAGAAACTCAATTCGCAGGTCTAAGGACTGCGAACATACACGCACCTACTCCTCACAGACATGAAGGGAGAGAACCAGCAGTGCATCAGTGGGGGCTGCACCCAGTGGGCTAATACTCTCTACGGCAGCAGACCAGACACTCGCCACAAAGCAACACTGTCCAGGAAAGACTCATCACACAATAGGTCACAAAACAGGTCTTAGCAAACTCCAGACTGAAAATTTATAAAACTTATGTGATGCTGCAAATGTGCTATGGATACATATATCCAGAGTATATATCCATAAGTGTGCATTAAGATCTAAGGATCTCAAATCTCTAACAACTGAATTTCAATTTCATAATTCTCATAAGACAGAAAAAAAAGAATCAGAGCAGAAGTAAAGGGTTGGGAAAACCCAAAGATCAATGAAATTAGGAGGTCGTTTTTTGAAAAATGAACAGACCTTTATATATTAATGAAAAAGGAGTGCACAAATAAAAGGAAAGTGATATTATATCTGCAAACACAAATACAAAAAAGTATCCAAAGTTATATGCTTAGAAATTGAACCTACACATGAACAAATTCCTAAACTATATAACCTACCAGGACGGAGTCAAGAATAAGTAGCAATAGCTAAACAAATCAGCAATCGGTTATTTGACTAAACAAACTACCAATACAGAAACCTGCTCTGGTGAATTCTTCTGACAGTGAGAGAGAACAGATAACACTGCTTCTCAAAATCTACACAGTGGCCAGCGCTACACTGGTATCAGATAAGGACACTAGAAAATCACAGACCAATAACTTGAATGAATAAAGGTATTAAGAATTTTCAACAGAATATTAGCAAACCAAATTCCCCAGCATATTCCAAGGATCATATACCATAATCAAATGGGATTCACTGTTGGAATGCAAAGATGGTTCAACATACACAAATCAATGAGATACACCAGGTCATAAAGTTAAAAAAAAAATACAATCACCTCAATGCATGTTTAAAAAAAAGCATTAACAAAATACAAAAAGTACTTTTTTATGAAATAATATATCAACAAATTTAGTACAGTGACAAAATACTTCACTACAACAAAGATCAGAGGTGACAAAACCCACGGCTAACATACCTAAAGGAGAAATACTACAATTGTTTCTCCTTAAGATCAGGAAAAAAAGCACTGTTATCTATTTTTGCCATTCTTATTCCAGCTTGTTAAAACAAGAGCAGAATTGTGGGGAAATAGGGGAGATGATATTTATGTTATAAAACCAGTAATTAGTTAATAACTCTATGCTGGAGACTCAAAGCACAGCCACGTAATGATAGCCAGCAAAACAGCATTAGAAAGTTCTGTGCTGCTGAGACTAAGTCTTTTTTTTTTTTTTCCTGTTGTTGAGAAATTCATGTTTTCACTGCAGTGTCATAGTTTACAAGACAAATGAGATGACGGTTTCACAGCTGCTCACCCATCCCTCGGAGGCTGGCAGCGAGTTCTTAGAAAGCAACAGAACAAGATGCAATTTGAAAGAAGTCACTGTCACTTCCACGTGAGTGGTCAGAAACCAGCGGGCAGGGCCTGCTCTGTGGACGCAGGAACTGCGGCTGCTCAGACACTGACTGAGTCACAGAAGCAGAGGCGGCCGGCGTCCTGCAGAGAGAAGCTCCAGCCATCACTTGGGGCTGTGGTCAAGACCGGAAGGTGCCCCCGTGAGTTCCAGCTCTCCCCGACAGCACCACACACAGCACTGGGCTCTATCGAGAAAGAAAACCTGCAACACCGAGTCTGCGAGAGCAAGGGGGGAGCTGGCCCGTGCTGGGAGGGAGGGGAGGCAGCGGCCACGCTTCCCCCCAGATGTGTCCTCTCGGCTCTCTCCCTTTCGGAGAAGCCTGGCTTTCCCTCAAGCCTGTTATTCTTCCCTTCCTCATAGTCTCCACCTGAAGCCCTATTCCTTCACCCCCCGTCTAGTCCTGACATCCTGTTCTAGAGGGGGCAGCGTGGGACCTGAAAAGCCTGCCGAGAGTCGGGAAGGGCTGTCCTTCCCTAGAGAGCGGTTCCTTGCTCCAGCCTGGGGGCTGTGGCCCAGGCTAGCAGGGTCACTGCCCAAGCTGGGCAGAGCATGTGGAACCCAGATGCAGTTTGGCCACAGCCTCATGGGGCTGCTGGGCTGCGTCGTGCAGGGGCTCAGAGAGAGTCCCCTTAGTCCAAACTTCCCCAGACACTTTCCTGGGTGCCATGGTGGCTGGGGGGAAGCAGCTGGCTTTAGCACTTCCCTCCCCGCTCCACAAGACGCCTCTGCCAGTGGTCTAGGATCCCTCCACCATTCTCCCCTTACTCTCCTCCCTCCCCAAGCCTCCGCATTTCGGGTTCCACTGAATACAAAGAGACTAGATCTTGGTCTCACCACAATAAAATGTTGTGACATATTAGAAGTGTTGGTGATTTTATACTTTAATAATTATTTTGGTATATCTATCAGACTGGGCTGGAGCATAGCACAGTGGGTAGGGCGTTTGCCTTGCACGTGGCTGACCCGGGTTGGATTCCTCTGCCCCTCTCAGAGAGCCCGGCAAGCTACCGAGAGTATCCCGCCTGCACGGCAGAGCCTGGCAAGCTACCCGTGGCATATTTGATATGCCAAAAACAGTAACAAGTCTCACAATGGAGACATTCCTGGTGTCCACTCGAGCAAATCGATGAGCAACGGGATGACAGTGATACAGTATCAGACTAACACTGTCATCCTAGAAGTTAAACTAACTATATTGGAAAAATTCTGGAAGATGTTTAACATTCGAGTGAATAAGAAAATGACTTACTTTTCCAAGGGCCTGTTTAGAAGGTGGTATTTCCTCATTTAAGAGATTATTCTGATTCAAGACCCAAGTTATCAAAGAAGCATGAATCCTCATACCATGTTACAACTTAAGGAGCACTTACGTGTCAAACAGTTGAGAAATGTAAATTAACATTTGACACAATAATATGATCACTTTTTGCACAAAACTATGAAGATATAAAAGCTGTGAAGATATGGAAGAGGAGAAGATGCCAGCAACGTTTTTACCTTCCGGATCATAGGTCTGAAACACTCTCCTGGCCTGCTCTGAAGGCGCCTCCGGGGCAACTAAAGCCATATCCTAGAAGAACAGGAGGAAGCGATGAGGCAGTGACAGTCTAGTGACATTAAACAACAACAACAACAAAAAAGGAAACAACATATATCAGAGCCAAATGAGTAAATGGTGACAACGGCAAACAGAAACCTGTGATTCACACATATATCACTGGTGTTGACTTACACAAGTCTCTAGGAATTAACTTTACATTTGAGAAATGGAAAAGAAAACTTGAAGAGACCTGTTGTTGGAATACTTAGAAAATTTTATATAAGAACATTTGAAACATCTACTGTTAAATATGCAAAACAATATACTAGAAAAACAAAAGCAAAAATCACACATATATGTGAGTATATATTACACACATATACACACATACATACAAATATACATATACTTATATATACTCACTTTATATTATCACCCAATACAATTTATAATATATTCAAATATCCAAACATTAGCACACCAGACATACGCTAGGTAGAACTAGATAGCAGATCACTTGAGATTACTTTAGTAAGCATTCATATCAATACTCAGTCATGGATCAACAATCGAGAGTGATGCATCCAGAATGCCAAATTTTCTTAAAGGGAACACCAGTAAAACCGAGTGCCCGAGAACAGATGACTGGTTAAAGAAACTTCGGTACATCTATACAATGGAATATTATGCAGCTGTTACAAAAGATGAAGTCATGAAATTTGCATATAGGTGCATCAACATGGAAAGTATCATGTTAAGTGAAATGAGTCAGAAAGAGAGGGACAGACATAGAAAGACTGCACTCATTTGTGGAATATAAAGTAAGAGAATGGGAGACTAACACTCAAGAGTAGTAGAGATAAGTATCAAGAGTAGTACTCCACAGCTTGGAAGCTGACCTCACATACTAGGTGAAGAAGCAGCTCTGATAGAGAAGGGGTCACCAAGCAAGAGGTGCTAGGCGGGCCCACTAGGGATGGGAGATACGGGCTGAAAATAGACTATAGACCAAACAAGATGCCTACTTAATACCTCTGTAGCAAACCACAGCACCCAAAAAGAGAGAGCAAGCAAATGGGAATGCCCTGCCACAGAGACAGGGTGGGGTAAAGGGGACAGGGTGGGGGTGGTGGGAGGGATGCTGGGACCATTAATGGTGGAAAATGGGCACTGGTGGAGAGATGGGCACTCGATCATTGTATGACTGAAACTTAAGCATGAAAACCTGTAAGTCTGTAACTTTGTCTCAGGGTGATTCACTAATAAAAAAAAAAAAGAAAGAAAATGTTTCTTTTTCTCATGGAAGAAATACTGTATCACAACTCATTTCTTTATGCAGCAAACCATATTATTATCAAAGCACTAAGCACACACACACACACAGACACACACACACACACACACACACACACAAAGCATCATTATCTTGATGATGCTTTTTTTTTTTTTGGTTTTGACTTTTGGATCACGCCCAGCGGTACTCAGGGCTTACTTCTGGCGGTGCTAAGGGGACCTTATTAGGAGCCAGGAGTTGAACCTGGGTCTTCACAAAGCTCTTAATGACACAAACTGTAAATTTCTAAGGAATCCTAATACTCAAAGCCAGAGAGACAGTGGGTGGGCCCCTGTCTTGCACATGGCTGATCTAGGTCCAATCCCTGGTACCGCGTGCAGGCCCAGGAACACAGCTGGAGTGATCGCTGAACAGCGCCAGAAAGCTGTCCTGAATACAGCCTGCAGTGGCTCCGAGAGCAAGAGAGAAAGGAAAGAAATCCCAGTCCGCGAGCACAGGAGTAGGGGCTCCAGCCAGCTCTTCCCCAGCACAGCCTTGCTGTCTTTGTCCAGTGCTCACCAGACGAATCTCAGCAGACAGGAAGTCTGCGGGGGTGCCCTCCTCCCATTCTGAATGTTGGTTTGCATTTTGAGTCTTGTGACTGCACCCAGCAGTGCTCCGGGGACCCTGTGCGGTGCCAGGGATCGAACTGGGGTCTTTCACATGTAAGCCAGATGTCGAAACCCCAGTATTCTCTCTCTCTGGTCCCGTCTCAAATGTTTTAAAATAAATTGGGGGTTGGGGGGCATTGATCGCAAAAATAAATAAATAAATGAATAAATAAAATCGTTTCCCTGTGAAAACAATATCTGATGAGCGATACGCTAGCCTTTCTTCTAATCACCCTGTGCTCCCCTGCTCGAACACGCAGGGACAGGCTTCACGGACAGCACAGAGGTTTCTGCAGCCCTGAGGCCAGACAGCCGAACTCCCGAACGTGATATTCAGTGAACACGAGGCAGAGGTCTGAGAATTAAAATATGGCAACAAGTCCTCACATATGTTTTATTTGATAGGAGGTAATTTAAAAATATATAATCTACAATATGGTATTATTCCCTGTCTCCTGATAAAAACCACTGAGGCCTCCTTTCCCAGCATTTCTGGGACTGTTTTGTGCTGTTTTGTGTGTAACACGGGGCAAGCTTCCCTCTGGCCTAACTCTCAAAGCCGCTGTGATTCTATGACCCGCACCACACCAGGACTCTCAGTTATCTGTTCTGTCTGCTCGTCTGCCCTACTTGGAAGAGCATTTCTAAAGCTCCTCCTGAAAGAACTGAACAGGACTGAAGGAGAAGGAACCGGGGTCAAGAAGGGAAGGAAGCCAGGTGAACGACTGGTTCGTTCTGCGTTCGGAGGTACCGGCTAAACAAGGGGGGGAGCACATGAAGCTTCGCACAGGCCAGCAGAAACAGGTTATGAGCGCGCGGGCACTGGGAAAGAAAAGCGTCAAGGTCAAACTGAAAAGGATAAGAAAGATTCCTGGAAAGGCATCTTCCAAGAAGAACTGAAGCAGGGCACGGGAAGTGTGAAGCAAGTGTCTCCAACTCTGTCAAATCAATACAAAGCCCCAAATGTGAATTAACTAAACAAATTCCTCTTTTCCTTCTAGAAAAAACAACAAGAACAACTCAGTGGCACTGGGCAGCTTTTTTGTTTTGTTTTGTTTTTGGTTTTGGGTCACACCCGGCGATGCACAGGGGTTACTCCTGGCTCTGCACTCAGGAATTACCCCTGGCGGGGCTCAGGGGACCACATGGGATGCTGGGAATTGAACCCGGGTCGGCCGCGTGCAAGGCAAATGCCCTACCCACTGTGCTATCTCTCCAGTCCCACTGGGCAGCTTTAATGTAAAAACCCACCATAAGATGGGACTTAGTAATACCAAGTTTATTCAGTTCAGTGACCGATGGAGAGAAGACTCATGTTTTGGTTCACTGCTCTCGGCGACAGTCTGCTAACTCTCTAGGGTTAACTCTTTCTAATTGCACTGGTTTTAAGATGTATTTATATAAGGCAGGAGGAAAACAAAAAAAAGTAAAATACAAAATTACAGTAAATTCCAAAAGTTTCTGTCCACAAATCAAAACCAGTAGAGTTTTCTAAACAGATGATTGGCTTGCTTAAGTGTTTACAATGCTTTTTTCAAACTGTTGTAAAAAAAGATTTCTTAGTTTAAAGCTTGCTTAAATTTATATAAAGTTTAAATGTTTATACATGAAATCAGGAGAGTTACAAAAACACCGTCTATTCCCATTAAAGTGTCTCATGCTGAAGTTCTTTTAATTTATTTAAAATGACAAATTCTAACACTTTTTACTAATTTATATTTCGAATTTACATTCCTGGACAAGATTCCTAATGGAAAGATCTAGTGCAGAATAATCCAGTAACAAATTTGTTAATGCATTAGTAGTAGATATATTTCATGTTCTATAGGAAATCTGAATAGCAAGTACACAATTTCAGTGCTTTATAAAATCTGAAGAAAATCATTTTAGTGAGAAAGATAAAACTGACATTTGTCTAACTGCAAATAAGGCCAATGACAAACTAGAGAAGATGAAGTCAAACTGAGTTCTTATAATTGTGTGAAGAACATATAAAGAGATTTCTTATTTCCAAGATAACATAACAATAGCTTTTAGATTATTCCATATATTTTTCTCATATCTATGAGGATTAGAGGTGATTTTGTAACTTACCTGATTTCATGTAGAAATATACATATATGTGAGAAAAATATACCACTGGTTTAAGATGTAATTATACCAGAACAGAAAAAAATGGAAAAGATTCACATCCATAAGGTCATGAACACTATCAAACTATTAGGTGATAGAGAAAGATAGTTTGTA
Source organism: Sorex araneus (assembly GCF_027595985.1). Lineage (NCBI taxonomy): Eukaryota > Metazoa > Chordata > Mammalia > Eulipotyphla > Soricidae > Sorex > Sorex araneus. The sequence goes on along the minus strand of NC_073310.1, from coordinate 63,197,971 downwards.
TACTAAGGTTACAATCTAAGGAAAGAGAAACAGGACTGGTACTACAGGCTTACTTCCACGAATATCACTTAAATTATCTTAGAAAATTACCTTCCAAGATAAATTCAAACAAACGTTAGCAGCCCCTCTCCCCAGCTGAATTATAAACAGATTCAAATGATGGCGTCCAATGTCTCTGAATCGGCAGGTCTGCTTTTCAGCATTTGCTTTCTCACTGGTTGTAGTACTCAGAAGCCAATTCAAATCTACTGCAATTAAAGGGCATTTGCAATCCCACTAGGATAAACTCCTAAACTGACTTCAATCTTAAAATATCATTTGAGTTAGCGACACGCTCATTTGCCACAGAAAGGATTTCTGCTCTAAAACTTTCCGTCTAACATCACTCCAGTAGAATCAGATACTTTTGATCAGAGGAGTGTTAAAAGCGAACAATTTCTACTCAGTTACTTTACTGGTCAACAGGGACCAGGGATTATGAAACAAAACAGCTTTTAAAGTTATCTAGCTTCACCCAGATTTCCTTAATTGGTCAAGTACTACGAGTGAGAAAGAGGCTGGGGGCCACGCCACGCTGCAGTGGGACTATCTGATATCCTACAGCCAGGGGACACGGATCCGATTGTCGTGGTCCTGCCCGTGCTACCGGTGTAAGGATTCCCTGCACCACAAACCTCCCCAAGGGGTAACGTGAGCTGGCCTTCCCAACACCTACTGAGCATCAGTTCCTCGGCTAGGGGAGGCCGCTCATTGCTGCAGGGGCCTCTCCTGCCTCCTCACGGCTGCCCTTGCTCACTCTCTGCAGCTCTCTGTGCTGAGGAACCCGAGCACCACACCCCCGACTTCAGAAAGGATCGCGCTCCTGTGAACTATGCTGCAGCCTACGGGCGAGTCCTTCTAAGTTATCTTTATAAGGTTTCCTACGCCGCCCCCCACCACCTGTTTTTACCATTTACTGAGGTATCTGCACTTAAGATACTGTCAATTATATCTCTCCTACACGCTATCACCCCAACACCACACACATCACCGGTGCCCACGTCCCTCTGCCAGTGTCCCAGCGCCCTCCCCAAAACCCGTCGCCCCGGGAAGCTCAGTTCTATAATGAAAACGTTCAGTTCTGATGACCGGCTACTTGTTGCTTCCTTACTATGTTTCTTTATTTCCCACACATGAGACCGATCTTTAAAACAAAAATATTGCGGAGGTGGTAAAACCTACATATATACAGACACTTAAAGTAAAAATCTTGAAATTCCAGAGATTGTGAATCAATGACAAGTTAAAAAAATCTTTTTTCAAAAACAGTATATTTCTCTTTGTAAGTGTATAAATTTAAAAAGTGTTCCCAATTATGTACTAGTACATTTTAAAATAGATAAATCTTACAAATATACAATTTAATAAAAAAGGAGAATTCGAGAATTTAAAGGGAAAATCTGAAAGCGCCTCTGAAAGTATGAAAGTGTATTTTATCCCAGAGGAAACAGAGGCTTTATGGCAGCCAATTTTATATCATAGAATATGCCTAAGTATCTTCTTTAATTAATAAAAGAATGTAATAATTGCTACCAATACAAAACATGACCTGAAAAGACATAGAACATTTGATATACAAGACATATCAATTTATTATAGATGAAGTATCAGTTCCCCGGCGAGCTAGGAATAAGCACACGTTCCTTAATCCTGGCGAGGGCACCACAAGCATCACCGAGTGGATGTCATACTCAGGGGCAAAGTGCTGCCAAGTCTGTCGGATCTTTTCAAGAAGCGTCTTCAACGATTCTTGTGGAACTGGCTTCCAGACTGGATTTCCTCCACTGGCCTGTCTGTGAAGCTGTTTGCTCCTCGTTCCCCCGAAATCACTTTCTATCTCTTCCCTCCCTAACTATGGAAATTTGGGAACTGTTATGAAACGGATTTTAAGACAATTAAAAACGCTCTCAAGAATAGAATGTTCTTCAGAACCAATATCAGAAACAGAATCCAGTTAATCCCATCAATAAAGCCAGTAGGAAAACTGGCTCTTTTCTTGGTCTTCCATCATTTCCTAAACAATGTGCCAAAGCCCCAGGCTCTGGGCTGGCCAACAGCCTCCCGAGAGCAGATTTGTGGCACATGCGAAAGAAGAGGGTAGAAAACAAGCAACCCAGCAAGATCTTTCTCTGGGGAGGAAATGGACAAGTAGAGATACACATGGGAGAATCTCCGCTGGATATGCAATAGATACAATTTACTGGGATCACTACTAGTAATTTTATATAAGTACTAATAACAATTATTAACACATGGCCATTCTATTTTTTTTTCCTTCTGGTGGAGGGGGCATACCCCCAGGTGATCGGGGCTTAGTCAGTGCTAAGGACTGAACCTGGGTTGGCCAGGTGCCCGCTATACCACTGCTGAGCCCCTGCCTTCTTAATGCCACAAATCACTTCCATAATCAGTCCTTTCAGCCTCTCTCTCTCTCCACACACACACACACACACTTTTGGCTTTTGGGTCGTACTTGGCAATGCTCAGGGGTTACTTCTGGCTCTGCAGTCAAGAATCATTCCTGGCAGTACTCAGGGGGCCATTTGGGATGCTGGGGATTGAACTGGGTCAGCCACATACAAGGCAAATGCCCTATCCACTGTACTATAGCTCTGGCCCTTTCTCAATATTTTGAACAGAGAACTGATCCTTGATAGCCTAGGGCCTTTGTATAATGACTTTTTTAAGGAACCGAGGATGTCACTTTATAAGACACATCTTTAGAGAACAGTTTCACAAACCACCTTCTGTGATCTTCTACTTATATAAAGAACTGAGCAGAACCCCCTAAAAAAAAAACAAAAACCAAAACCAAAAATCCCAAACCAAACAAAAACCAAAAAATTGTTAGTCTTTTAGCAATCGTATCTCTTCAAGAAAATAGTCAGCATTAAGCTCTTAGCTCTCTGGGCATATGGGCACCTCCCAAATTCAAAAAAAGTCATTTCACTTTTCACTTTTTTTAATGGCAGAAGTTAATATTATACAATTAGTGGGTTAAAAGCAATCAGTGGGATATCTAAAAAAAAGGTATCCTCCTTATCTTTTTTTTTTTTTTTTTTTGCTTTTTGGGTCACACCTGGTGATGCACAGGGGTCACTCCTGGCTCATGCACTCAGGAATCACCCCTGGCGGTGCTCAGGGGACCATATGGGATGCTGGGATTCGAACCCGGGTTGGCCGCGTGCAAGGCAAACGCCCTACCCGCTGTGCTATCGCTCCAGCCCCTCCTCCTTATCTTTAAAAAAGGTTCTTCCAGCCATTTGAATTCAACTCCTTAAATAACCAGGACACAAAAGTATTACAAGGTCGAGGCAGCCGGTATTACTTTCCTCCCTTGGAGGGAGTTGTATCTGCATCGTACCTGGTTCCTGCGGGGCCTGAGGGACCTTCTGGTGAGGTGGGCCTATTAGTCACTAGCCCGGATAATGGGGTACGGAAGGCGCCTGGTTTTGCTCAGAAGTGACACGGGCTGTAGGAAGCGGCTGCAGGTGCCAGTCTGTGGTTCTGTCAAGGTCTTCTGTCCTCTGCCTCTGCCAGAAAAGCTGCCCATCCCTGACAGAAGAACGGCTGCTCCTTCCGGCCAGACCTCTGAGGGAGGGAGGCGCAGAGAACACAGCTGTAGCACACATGAAGTAAGAGGGAAGTAAGGCCTGGTGTGTGCTGGGGAGGGAGGCTTGGTGAGAGCGGCAGACCCCAGTAGAGCCAAAAAAGAGAAGAAAATTAGTAGTTTCAACAGAATAATTTCAGCATAATAAGTCTGTTAGGCTCCCTTAGAATCTCTGTCACATACTCAAATTCTATACAACCTTAGTGGTGAACTTTTCTCCCACTGGGGATGGACTGACCTGAATACCCCTTCTTGCATATTGCTATGGACACGGATGAAATTTATGGTTGGTCAGGAAGCTGGCGAACGAGATCAAAGCCGAAGGTCCTGCCTCTGGTTTTATTTCTCTTGTGTTAGATCCGTCCTCTGCTTCATACTTGTTCTGCGTCTCCTCTCTCTCCTCATGCTGCCCAGACCGTGATCAAATGCCATAAAATAGAGAATTTCCACATATATGGACGTCATATGTTTCACACAAATACAAATGCCGAGAAGATGGGAACTGTAGTTCACCCAGCCCTGGTAATGTACGCTTTCTGGAGTGGGAGGAATGAAGAGTAAAAGTAGCCCTCGCCCCAGCCCACCTCCCAAATCCTACCTGTTTCCTTCTCTACAGCTTCACAGGATACCACTGTGAAGATGGCCGCAGCCAATTTCTAATAATCTAAAATATCATGACTTTACTGAGTAGTTTTTACTCATTACTGAGTACTTTTTTTGAAGGGGGTGCCTGAGGAGGTTGGGGCCACCCTCACTGGTGCTTAGCCTGTCCTACTCCAAGGTAAGCATGCAAATGTAGGGACAGTATAGAGAAGAAGGGGCCAGAGAAATAGGACAGCGGTTGCCTTGCATGCGGTTGATCTGGGGTAGATCCCTGACATCCCATGGTTCCCTCCGCCCCCTCCACCTCCTACACGGCCAGGAGTGATTCTTGAGTGCGGAACCAGGAGTTACCTCTGAGGATCACAGGGTGTGGCCCCCAAACAAACACCAACAAAAAGCAAAACCAAGCTAGTGTGGTGAAGGCGGTCTGGAAATGCATCATCATCCCAGCTGATGCCAACCTTCGCTTTAATCTCACAGACCAACTGGTGTGGTTCACGCACACTGTTTTCTGGGTGTATCTGCAGAATATAACTCTGCACAGCTGCCATCTCATCCTTTCTAATTAATCTTCCCCGAATCATAAACACAGACTTCATTTCAGACGAATCTAACATTTCCCACATCCCTTATTTAGTTACCAGTTCTAATCCACCTCTCCCTCCTCCATTTTCTAGTCTATCCTACACTGTAACTAGGGTTGAAAGCAGTGCTTTACCTCAGACAGTCACTGTCGCTGTCATCCCGCTGCTCATCAGATTTGTTCGAGCGGGCACCAGTAACGTCTCTCATTGAGAGACTTAATGTTGCTGTTTTTGGCATATCCAATACGCACGGGTAGCTTGCCAGGCTCTGCCGAGCAGGCTCGATACTCAGAGGGTGTCTCTAAGAAATTGAGGAATGCGTGTCAGGTGCTTAGCGTAGTACCTGGCACGGAGAAGCTCCTCGGTAAATTAAGAGTCTACAATAGTACTCATCTTTACCGCTCAGATGCCTGATGTTTGCACTGTTTGGAACTACGAGAAAGCAGATTAACTAGGCAGAACCAGTATCACAGAAGCAGGGAAACTGGAAGAGCAAAAGTGACAAGGAATTAGAGAATTAAGCCAAGCAACAAACAGCCAGGGGCCAGGAATGTAGCTCAGTGGTCAGCGACATGCTGCATTCCAATGGAGGCCCCGGTCTGGTCCCCAACACACTCAAAAGCAGAAAAAGGGAAAACAATGGGGTCAAGGCTCTGCCATAAATGTGGAGATATAACTGACGACCCATTCCAGGAAGAGGTATAACATAAAAGGACACGAAATAAAATCCAACTTGTAGTACCTGCTGTCACACACAAAACACTTGAGGCCTTCGCCTTGTTTCTGTTACCGGCTCTGTCCGCTGCTTCTTACAGTTTGCGAACTCAGTTCTAGAGGAACAGTAACCAACACTATTCTGATAAACATCCATGGACTCAGCTCCTGATTTAATGCCTCCCCGAACTCCTACGGGTATGATTTTATCCTGTTCAGACAGTTATTTCAGCTCTGCTACGACAAACATGTTAAGAAACAGACTCAAAGGGACTCCATCAGTAAACAGGTTAGGATCGCGCACATGGCAAGATAACTGAAAAAGAAAAAAAAAAAAAAAAGACTAAAACCAGGGATTCAAACAGCTGTCCAAAGGCACTGAGAGTAGCAGGCAAGAGTTGGTGCAAAAGAGAAGAGCGGGCTCGAGAGACAGAACAGGGGGAGGGCGTTTGCCTTGCATTCGGCCAATCAGGGTTTGATCCCCAGCATTCCATATGGTCCGCTGAGCACTGCCAGGAGTGATTCCTGAGCATAGAAAGCCAGGAGTGACCTCTGAGCATCACTGGGTGTGGCCCAAAATTTTTAAAAAATAAATTCAGAAGGAAGTGGGAAGGAGAGAGCGGCCAGGTCAAGGCTTGTGACACGCCCACTGCAGACATGAGCACAGGCTCCCCCACGCATTCCCGAGGCAGCCCCGAAGCACAGAGCTGGGAGGAGCCCAGACCACCTCTGGGTGTGACCCCAAACTCACCCCTGCCCCGTCCCCCCCCCAAAGAAGATAAAATATTTTTATTGCTGGTCCAAATCATCTTGAGTTTTATGATGGTGTTATCAACCTTAGAGAGCTGAAGGGGCTTAGTCCCACGGTGTGGGAAGGAGGTAGGGCACAGCCTGCGGCTGAAAATGCAGATTTCAAGATGCTGAAAATACCTGAAAACTGTTAGTCTGGGTAGACTTCTGCCCACACTCTCTAAGTTGTTCAAGTAACAGAGCATTAAGTTCACCCAATCACCTTTATCTGAAGTTGCTGCTCCGCTAGGAGGTACTGAAAGTCTCTTGTTGGACTATGATTTAAAACACACAATGAAATAGCATGGTCCTTAAACCCATTTCCATTCGGGAAAAGATAAGCCAAGAAACCCAACCCGACCATGCAGCTCTCAGATTTATGGAAGAGAAATAGATGCCATGACTGAAAAGCTCTATTCCAAAACACCCATCGGTGAACTTAATTGAAGTCCAAGTCCTCTTTCACTCAATAATCAAGGGTCCCGGAAGGAGAATCTTCTTCATAGCTAAGTCTATAAAGCCTCACTTTACTACTTTGCTTTCCAGTGTGTTTATTACACGCAGAGGAAAGAGCTGATGGTAAAGTGAGACCTTGGCAACTTCTAAACACCTCCATAAAGGCGTCTCACACTTAACTGCACCAGCCTTCCTAAGGTTACACTGGAGAGCAAAACAAAGGCGGCCTCTCTGTAGAAATAATTTCACCAAGACTCCCGGTAACGGACACCACTGTCGAAGAGTCAGCCCATGCAGGAGCAGTTCAGTTCTGCTTCTCCTTCGCGTTACATTCAGATTCTTTGTCTGTTCTGCATTCAAACAGGAATGCGTTTCTGTGTGCCCCTACCTGAAAGGGTAACTGCTTTATCACGGGGGGGGGGGGGGGGGGTTGGAGCTAACGGCACACAGAGGCCTTTCAGAACCATCAGAGGGCGAAGGGGGCTGCACACAGCAACTCCTCACTGTCAAGAAAATGTCTGGTGAGGTTACCCATGAAATCAGCCACCACGCTCAGAAAATGAAGCACGATGCTTCTAGGAGGGTCCCCTCACCACTGCACGGGCTCGGGAGCTGTGAGCTGCTCCTCACGATGAGACCCCAAACCTCAACTCTCCCGAGGAAACTGCAGGCAGCTCACTAAGTCTGCGCAGAGTCTTCGAGCGGCCTCAGGTAGTGCAAGTCAGTGAGGTGGGCTGGAAGGCCGACACGGCCTGGCACACAGGGAGGCCGCTGGTGTAGAACTGGTGTTGAAGGGGGCTGCACTTTCCCAGGTAATTCTCCTATCTTTTTCAATGTCTCAGAGGATGGGACTGAAACATTGAAACTGGGGGAGTTGGGAGGTGGGGTAGGAGAGAGAGAGAGGAAAGATGGGGGTGGAGACAGAGTCGGACGCAGAGAGACCCACCCCTGGACAGAGCTCGGTGACGTTCATGCAAAGCGCAGGCAGGAAGGGGAAAGGGCAGTTCGAATCCTCCAGTGTATAATAAGCACAACAGTCTAGCAGATCAGGTGCGAGGGGAGGAGGGCAGGACAGGCAGGTAAAAAGAATTTCAAAGATGGGTGCAATTCATGCCCATTCTTTTACTCAGGATGTTTGCACTGGGAAAAAAAAATGTCTGAAAATTCACACAGATCAACTCACACTAAAACAATGATTACAGAAATCTCTTTTGTGGTCTTAAATAAAATCAACTTAAATATCAATCATAAAATCTAGTATTTTAATGATTTCATCTTGTATTTTTAATTTTAAATTACAGTTTCTTATAATTCATTCGTTTTCATTAAGTTGAATATTAGTGAGAGAAATTTTAAAAAACTGACTTGAAATCATTTTTGTGAATAATTTTTCCTTTTAATCATTAATTCCTTTCTGAAAATTTCTAACACTAGATACAAATTTAGTGAAATACTGAAATTCTCACTTCAGGAATTAGTATTTCAGTTTCTTTAGTTCCCATTCTGCTTCTGAAGTCTTCCTCTCTATGAGGGAAGTAAACAATAAAAGTTTTAGACTAAATGTAATGTGTCAGTAAGGCTTAACTTTTAAAGTTGAATGTCATAGTTTTCTCCATTGGAGAAAAGGTTTTGATTTATCCTGCTCTAAATTTACTGGCTGGGCTTTTGCCAACACAATAAAAGTAAACAGTAATAAATAACTAAATGGATCCACAACTGGCAATCCAATTTTAGGTACAATTTATACAAATCCTACTTCTTACAGAGAGGAATAAAATACTTTAACAAGTACAAAGCTAAAATAGCTCAGCATAATCAGGAAAAAGTTCACTAGAATGAAAAAAATTCAAAACTGCAATGACAAGGTTTCCCCTTTCTGTCCAACAGCTAATAACTCTAGGCATACCAGAGATGTTTGATAAATATTATTAAAATAACAAAAATGACAGCGATGGTGATAGAACAACAGGGCACTTAACTTGTACCAGAGGCCAACAAATATTTTTTAATACAGACTGGCAACAATGATATGACCTACGGAATGTTACCAATCCCTATCCAGAAGACAGGAAGGGCTCCTAGCATTGCTGGGAAATGGTAACGCTGGGGTTCGGTAAAGGCTGGACAATGCCAAAGGCCTCAGCTACAAAGCTGAGATGAGAAGTAGTCAAGTGAACAGTGTTTAGAAATAGTTCTGAGAATTTCAAAATAAATATACCCAAACACATTTCATCTACTTCAATATTGCAACCTGCATATATTGCATACAGTAAAAGTGTAAGATTTTCCTTCCATTTCAGAAGAGCCCTTCAATACTGGTGACCTATTATTAGATTTTAAAATGCTTTCCTAGGAAATATTGTAACTAAAATTATTTTATAACATAAAAGTCAGAATTTTATCCATCTTATGAAAGAGCAATTAAAAATCTTTATGTTTAATTATTTTACTTTAATCCAGTGACTTATAGAAAAAAAAAGAATGTCAAAGTCCTAAAGTCAGAAAATGGAAAGGAGTTATAACTACACCATAACATTTTATTGAAATGATTCCAAAATTAAAGCAGCATAACAGTATGTCCTTCGGTATTAATATTTTAGATTTTGGAACAGTCTGTTTGTTACTGGAAAAACACTGAAGTTTGCACAAAGATCCAAACTAAATATGGACTTATATTACTTGTTTGCCTGATGTCATACTTAAAAAAAAAATCCTGCTTATTAAGCATACCTTGGCAAAAAATACGGTGAGGTGAGTTTCACTGCCAACAATCCAAATAGGGTATTTTGGAGATTTCAAGTAAGAACCAACCTAGAACAAATGTAGCAAGATAAACAATGAAAATGTTATATTAACTGTTAAGTATTTTTGTCCATGACTATTTGGGGCATGACTGTGTGTCCAATTCACTTAATAGAGATGAACTGGCCAGGAAGATTTTATCACAAAGCCCAAATGCTGAATGAAAAATGAGAATGTTATAAAAAATGACAGGACTAAGCTTACATTGTACCTTTACATTAGAATACAGACTTAACACAAATAGAAATCATGAGTTCAGCCCCAAGAATCACTCTCAGATTTCCTCAAGCTTATAGTGAGAATGAGAACTTCTAGAATTTCAGCTTGCCACCTCATGCTTCAAAACTGTACGTTTGATAAATTAATACATTAGTGATGCATGACTTAATAAAGGAAAAATGTCTTAAAGTTCCTGTCTTCAAAAAACCTAGGACAATATGATAAATTCTCTCCAGGAAGATGCACAACTGAAATATTTAAGAATATAAAGAATCCTTCAGTGACACTTTATGTTCAAGGTTTTATGACACAGTCTACTTAAAATATATATACTTAAAAATTATACTTACAGTCTTTAAAGATTATATATTTATTCCGTAAAACTACAGTGTCAAAACCTAAGAGAGCTGAGTTGGGTCCGCTAGTGGCGGTGGAGCATTAGCACCCCCAGCTGCTCTGCTAGCGGGGGGATGGGCTGGGTAAGCCAGTGATGGCGACGTGTCAATGCAGGTGCTGAAAAGGATGGCTTGGTGACAAGAGAACAAAAGCAAAAATTCATTTATGTTGATATGCACCGTGTGCTCAATTCATATTAATCTGGAGAAAAACTTGACTGCCAAGATTTTATCACTAAGACCAACTGCTGAGTGAAAAGTAAAAATGTCAGAAAAATTGTCAGGGCTAAGCTTACAATGTACCTTTGCATCAGAACAACGACACAGACTTAACAAACTGACATCACAAGCTTAGCCCCCAAATATGCAGAACTACATATGTAATATATATGTAAATAACATACATAAAATAAATATGAAAAGGAAATAATTTCATTTGTAGTAGTGAGCACATATTTTCAATATTATACGAAAAATGTTGCTTTCGCTACCAAAGGGTAATTTGTTATTTGAGCACAGAATAGGTAAATGCTCAAATTTACAGCTAGCTAATATGGTTACGTCCTTAAACTAATGCATGGTAAATGTATATCCATATTTTGAGGAAAATATCAAGAGTTACATTCAATTCTGTGGGTTGCTTTTTCCCCTTTTCCTTACACTGTCTTGCTTCATCTCTGGAGGTGGGTCAGAAATTCCCTTCCAAAGAGCTGGAGCCTACAGCCCCGCCCACCCTTCGCAGCCCCGCCCACCCTTCGCAGCCCTCCCCACGGAAGCCAGGCAGAGAAAGCATCCGCCTGCAGCCCGCTGGACCCACACTTAGCCAGTCCACAGGGAGCTCAAGCAAAGGAGCCAACTCCACACCAATTCTCATTCATAAGCTGCCCCCGAAGCCACCGCCTGCTGTGGCCCTGATTCCAGGAGGGCCCCCGAGTGGCCCTGCTGGGTAAGCCACCAAGTGAGTCTGAAAGTAACCAGGAGCTCAGCTTTTGCCTACCAGTGTGGCGTAATCCACAGAGGAAAGTGTTTGAGTCTCTAGTGGAGAATACTGCTGCAACGCAAAAGGAAAACACAGCGAGAAGCCACCGCCTTTGCTCACCGGTGGGGAAACAGTCTTCCCTTCCACGCAACGGTGACAAAGGCACGTTCAGAAATGCTCACGACTCTGGCGCGCTTGTTTATGGGCCACCTGACCTGTGTCCTGCAAGACCGGTGCCTGCTTCCGGTCTATTCTATCAGGACAGACAACAGAAAAATGAAAAACAGAAAATGTGACAGCACTCAAACTTCGCCACAGTCACTGTCCTTCGGCGATGATGTAAAAGGGGGTGAGTGAAGGAGACGACTCTGGGTCTCAGGTGGAAGGAGGGCCTGGGCAGGCGAGGAGCTACCCAGGGCGCGGGTGCTGCTCAGGGCAGAGAGGACAGCAAGATGACCCCGTGGGCAAGAGGGCTCTGGGTGCCCGGCAGCTGTGGGGTGGCAACGGGAGGCCAGGCAGGACCCCGATCCGCTGCCCCACAGGCCCCAAGGTGAACATTTCTCATGTTTGAACTCCACACTAGTTCTCCTGCAACACACACACACTTTTATTTTTAACAGCTTTCCTGAAATATTTTTGAGATAAAAAGTGTACAAGTCTCACATGTACAACATAATGTTTTGAAATAATGCGTACATCATGAAAAAGGTCGCCACGATCAAAGGCATGAATGAATCCAATGCCTGTAGTGTCCTTGTGTGCACATATGTTCACTTTTAGGGTACGGGAATTATGTGTGTTGGGGGAGGGGACACATATTGATTCTCTGGTTCTCAGCTTTCCTGGTAAAATTAAAGACAGTGAAAATAGGAAGTGGCAGTTTTTTTAACAGTATGATCATTACTATGATGTGGACAGGATGAAAACAATTATCAAATCCATTTTCAATCAAATCTAAATATAGTCATGAGAGAGGGTGAGATCCTACTGTGACTTAAAAAAAAATCAATCTCCGCTTTACAATCACCAACTTAATCTGGAAAGGAAAATTAGACTGGCTTCTCTCTCCAAATCAAGATATCTTATTAGGTGCACATGATTAATGATTTAAATCCCATTTGAAACTATTTAAATTTCCCAAAGTTGTTTCAGGCCATATGTACAACAGACTCCTAATCTCTCCCCTTGTACCAAGGAGCTTATAAAGTATTCCCAGTTGTATGGGTGAGGCAATGAAGTTAGCAAGGAAGAAGCGGTACCTCCTTTTCTCTCAATTTATTAGAAAGATATTTATATTCAAGAACAGGCTTCTCTGTTCTATGAATTATTTTGTACTGGGTTCAAAATAATTTGTTTTTTTTTGTTGTTTTTTTTTTTTTTTTGGTTTTTGGGTCACACCCAGCGATGCACAGGAGTTACTCATGGCTCTTCACTCAGGAATTACCCCTGGCGGTGCTCAGGGGACCATATGGGATGCTGGGATTAGAACCCGGGTCGGCCACGTGTAAGGCAAACGCCCTACCCGCTGTGCTATCGCTCCAGCCCCTCAAAATAATTTGAACCCAGTGGGTGAACTGGGTTCACCCACCGTCAGAAAGAAAATAACTTACAAGCAGGTAATGTTGCATGACCAGCTGTTTAATTCTAACCTTGGTAAGAATGTCAGTTTAGGGACAAAGAGAAAAATACTTGCAGTAGCTATCAATTGTAGGAAGCTAAAATATGATGCCTCGGGAGAAAAGCACTGTCCACAACAGGAGACATGGAAACGAAAAACATCTCAAGAATCAGAAAAATCAACTTACTTTACAGTATCTTAAAGCTTCCATCAATGTTAGGAATCCGACAGATGCCTGTTCGTGTATTCCAAGAAGTTCTTTAAAGAAAGTTAGCAGAGTATTAGCACATGTAAGTCTGGAAAGTACTTATACACACATATAAATGCACCCATGCACTCACTATCTCTGGACACATAAAGATATTGTACATGAAAACCATTTTTCAACCCCAAACTACATTGTAAGAGCCTTGCATATATTTATAGTTATGAGTTTACATGAAATTATCATTATAGTACTTTCATCAGAAAATACCATTTTTAGATTTGTGGTTGGTAATTGTTACCTCAGATATACATTATACGTATTCATAAGACTTTATATTCAATGACAAATTCTTTTAAAAAAATATTTTGTGTGTATACATATTTCAGTTTTAGGCCTCATCCTGTGATGCTCAGAGATTACTCCTGGCCTTGCACTCAAGAATTACACCTGGCAGTATACAGAGGACCATATGGATGCCACGGATTGAACCCAGGTTGGTCATGTGCAAGGCAAACTACTATCTCTCCAGCCCTACAATGGCAATTCCTTAATGAAGGCAAAAGACCCAAGGACTCTCTGGAAATTTGAAAATAAAACAAAACTCTGATACTCATTCAACGTGAAATGATTTTGATTTAGAAAAGCAAATGGCTATGCTAACCAGAATTTGAAAATTTAATCACTGTTTAAGCTACTTGCAGAATTCTTTTCAAATGATGACCCGATACCACTTTCCTCTCCTAAAATTAGATACTGGCAATATTCCTAAACCTTGGAAATAAAGCCAAATAGAAAACATGTATGGTTTACTGCCATACAGGAGCTGAAAGTTTGTAAAGGAAACCGTGAAAACAAGAGCGCTCTCTGTTGACCCGTATACATATGCATGCCATATCTTATGATACAAGAGACGGAAGAGATGCTTGCTGTGTCAGTATCTGAGGGTGGGAACACTGGTGGTGGAAAACGGGCACTGGTGGAGGGATGGGTATTCGATCATTGTTTGACTAAAACGTAATCACAAAAGTTTCTAAGTCTGTAACTGTATCTAGCAGTGATTCATTCCAAGAAAAAAAAAAGAATTTAAAGGTTTTAAAAAAAAAAGAAGCACATAAGGATATTTTTCTCAGACAAGAAAGAAGAGGAAACAAAACCAAAACTCTTCAAGGTAGAAGAACAGCAAAGCAGGCTCAAGGGCTGCTGCAGGAAAGTCGTGAAACAGCAAAGTTCCTCGGAGGGTTCGAGCTTGGGGAAACGTGTGACTTGCTCCAGTCAAGAATTAAGACTCATGTTCTGAGCGGTGTGAGGAGAGCGCCGAGTTGTGTTTTAGGAAACTGGCACTAAGGTCCCCTTGGGGTGCCAGAGCAGAGACAGACACACCACTGCAAAGTAACTCGGGAGCACTGCGGCTGGGAAGATGTGGGTGCACAGAGCAAGCACAGCACGAAGAACGGAAAGACGAGATTATTCACCGTGGAGACGCAACAGTGACGGTCAATTTCATGGCGAATATATATCAACTGGAATAACAACAACCTGGTCATCCAAAATTTCAAAAATGCATTTATTTCTGGTAAAGAAGATGTCTGCTGTAAACACAATGCTTAGCCCTCTGTAAGCTTTTTACCATCTGGCCGTGTTTGGCCCATTTTGCTATTAAGATGCTTTCCTTAGTTCATGTAAGAACAGCCGCCCAGTCTCACTGAGGTCACAAATATCTCACTATGTATCCTTAAGGACCATATTTGGATGAGGTCAGCCAAGCATTGGTGGCTTAGGGATTTTTTTTTTTATAAATTCAAAGTAAACACAAAATACATATACGTAAGTTTGTACTTTTTCACTCAGTTTGAAATTCAGTCTTTTGTCTTTTGCGGGGGGGGAGGGGGGGGGCTTGAGGGTCAACTCATCAGTGACTCTCGGTCAGCGGGGCAATGCAAGGGCCCATGGGTGTGACTGCCCAGCGGGTCTCAAGGCCTCGCCTGATTTCTAAAATACTCTGATTTCTAAAATCAGTTACCGCCACCTAGTGTTAAGATTAGGAACTGCATTATCTACTTCCTTGGACTTTTAAACAAATGTTTAATATTTATACTAATATACTTCCGGACTGGAGTGGTAGCAGAGTGGGTAAGGTGTTTGCCTTGCACGCACTTAACCCAGGTTCGATTCCTCCGTCCCTCTCGGAGAGCCTGGCAAGCTACCCATGGTGTATTCAATATGCCAAAAATAGTTAACAAGAAGTTTTACAATGGAGACGTTACTGGTGCCTGCTTGAGCAAATTGATAAACAACAGGACGACAGTGCTACAATGCTATAGTGCTACAACTAATAAACTTCCAGATAAAACAAACTAGCAGTTCATAATTGCTGAGTTATTCATATTAGGTCAGTAATCACATGTGTAGTAGTAAAGATAATTTAGCTGGTAATATTAAAAGTTATTATTTCCTTATAGGATCCATATATGTAAATTTTTTATCTTGATAAAGTACATCATTAAGAATGTCAAAGTTGCAATTAAAGTGAGTTCAAATTAAGAGTTGTAATCAAAGTGAGTTGCATTTTTGTAATTACATTCTTATATATTACGACTCACAGAATTCATTTATGTGTTTCCAAATCTATTTAGTTGAATAAATTTTAAGTGACATTTAAAAAATATCTGTTGAACTTCATTTCCTTAGCTTTGCATTTAAGTTTAACCATGATTACATGTGCAGTCCTATCAACACATAGCTGCTTTAGTCAGTGGGACTGAACACACACACTCAAACACACTCACACACTCAAACACACTCACACACACACACTCAAACACACTCACACACACACTTTCTCTCACACTCACACACACACTCTCTCACACTCACACACTCACTCTCTCTCTCTCTCTCTCTCACACACACACACACACACACACACTCACACTCATATTTCTGATTTCTGGTGGGGAGGCCTCCTAAGCAGCACTGAGGGCCGAGGGGTGACAGCCACTCTTGTGACTGAGAACAGTTCAATGTGAGGGTCCGAAACTGCGGTGCTGCTTGGGCCTACGAGTGCTCGGGGAGCCGCTGAGGGGCGGGAGCTGGGCCTTGCGCTGCCCGGAGCAATCCTGCGGGAGCCAGGAATCTCCTTTGCTCCAACGACCACACCCCACTGCCGGCAGTCTCTACAAAAGTGCCCCCTGGGCCTTTCAAATTTGCCCCTGAAGCAGAAGCCAGGAAACCAGGCGGCATATTCAGTGCCGAGTACCGGAAGGAAGAATGTAAGCTCAGTGCTGGGCCTCAGAGGCCTGAAGGAGCACGAAGAAGGTCCGCCCGGGGACCTCTGCAAGCCGCGTGGACTCAGAATAGAAGAGGAACCCGACAACGCCAGCTCGACTAGAATGAGCTGAGAGCTGGGCAAAGGCTCTGACTCCGCCAAGCACGACACAGGCAGGCAGGCAGGGTCGAAGAAGGGACCGCAGGGAGAGCGTCACTTACACCCAGGGGACAGCCATGACCGAAGGGTCTCCCCTCCCTCCCTCCCCTCCCTCCCAGCTCTCCCCCTCCTCTCTCCCTCCCTCCCCTCCCCCAGCCCTCCCTCCTAGCACTCCCCCTCCTCTCTCCCTCCCTCCCCTCCCTCCCCCCAGCCCTCCCTCCCAGCTCTCCCCCTCCTCTCTCCCTCCCTCCCCCCAGCCCTCCCTCCTAGCTCTCCCCCTCCTCTCTCCCTCCCTCCCCTCCCTCCCCCCAGCCCCCCCTCCTCTCTCCCTCCCTCCCCCGAGCCCTCCCTCCTAGCACTCCCCCTCCTCTCTCCCTCCCTCCCCTCCCTCCCCCCAGCCCTCCCTCCTAGCTCTCCCCCTCCTCTCCCCCTCCCTCCCCCCAGCCCTCCCTCCTAGCTCTCCCCCTCCTGTCTTTCTCCCCTCCCTCTCCCTCCCTCTCTCTGTCCCTTTCTCTCTCCTCTCTCCCTCTCCTCCCTCTCTTTCTGTCACTCTCTAACTTACTCGGGCTTAAGACAGCGATTTCCTACCACAGGTGCACCCGAATGGCCGCGCAGCCTGTGTTAAGTTAAATCTATCAGTCGCACAGGCGAGGGCGACATTATCCCAGACACCGGGATGTGAACGGTCACACTGGGGGAAGCGGAGGCGGCACCGAAGGAGCCGGAAGCTGCTGGACACGGAGGTTCCCTTGGGCAAGGCTGCATCTTCCGCCCAGAATTCTGTTCTTAGGGCAGATCTCATCGTAAATGTTTTCCGTAGGAAAAATGAAAGAAAAGAAAGTTAAGCCCTCCAAAAAAAAAAAAAAAAAAAAAAAAAAGCCAGGAACCACTGTGTGGCCTAGTGCGGATGCGGGCGTCCCCGGGAGCCCAGGAAGCGGAGGAAGACTGGCGGGCCTCCCGGGAGAGGAGCAGGTCTCGGAGCAAGAAGTCCCAGGAACTAGAAACAAAAGCATTTCTTCCATGCCTAGGCCCTAGGCACAGGAGTGTGGCCCCAAAATGTAGTACGACACAACACAACACTTGAGGAGAACATTTGCTCCCTACCCCCGGCTCCTAATCCCGACGGTTCTTGAAGACCCTACTGACTGCTACGTTCACAGACTTTCCTAAACCCTCATTCTCCTCAAGAGAGTCAGAAGGGTCACTCAGCTCTCCATAAAACAGACAAGAAATTTGGGGTTAAACTCTCCTTCTCTGCCCTCTGTAAATGAGGAAACAGCGGCCAGGCTGCTGTGAGTGCAAGGCAGCCTTTCAGGTCATCTCACACATTCATTCCAGCACTGAAGAACGGACCCGTATCCAAGCAGTGTCTCAGAACGAGGAGTTTATCGGCTCTGGAATCAGAAAGCTGCAGTTCACTGGCAACTCACTAAGCCCCGTGAGGTGAAACCAGACACTCCAGAGACGCTGCCTCATTTCCCACATCTACAGAGAATGACCTTCAGGGTGTTTAAGAATAAAATGAGAAAAAGCGGGGGGGGGGGGGGGGGGATCCATATATTCATCCACCTGGTACCAACACTACAGGACTTGGCATTATTTAAGAAGTGGATATTAAAGGCTTTAGTAATCATCAGCCACCAACAGCTGTCACTGCTGTGCTGCTGTCTTGGAGCCACAACCACCAGCGCTTGGGGGCTGACTCTTGGCGATGGTTAGCATCACTCCAGGTGGTGCTTGGGGGACCCTCTGGGGTCTGGGGATCAAGCCTGTTCTGGCTGCATGCAAGGCAAGTGCTTGGCCCACTGTACCATCTCTCTGGCTCCCGTAACTGCTTTCTAAAGGAAATTAACTATCTGAGGACAAAGCTTGCTCTCCCTCTGCCAAAACAGTGACTTTTGGTCAGTTGTAATGTTTTTCTTCTCTGTTTATTTATTCAGTACGACTTGTTTCAGAACCTACTAGTTATTGAACCTCAAGTTCAAATGCCTGATTCACTGCGGAATCCAACAGACAGTACATTCCTGCAGTCTATCATTGAGGAAGCAGGGAACTGTGGCACGAAGGAAAAGTGGCGGCGTCCACCGCTGAGTGTAGGTAGAAGCAGTTTATGCCTTTGCTTTCTGATGGTGGAGAAAAAATATCACTGAATTATCTGTGCTTCATCTTTTGTTACTATAATCTGAGGTTAAAGGAAAAAAACAAACACCTCAAATTATATTGCTTAGCACAAAGCACATAAATACTAGTTTCTTTCTCCTTCCTATGCCAAGTCTATCACTGTGTCTCTCACATCTGTCTAGACAATTTACAATCGTTTTTGACCTGCTTCATTCTAACGGATTCTACAGATTCATGCTCGTGTTCTATGTCTGTTATTTCTCTGTCCAGTTGCCTTTGACGACGCTCTTCTTAAACTCTGCTAACTGAAATAAAACGTCTTGTCTTCAAGGTGGCGTGTGTCTGCCCAACTCTGTGGCCTTCCTCCGAGTAGCTACTCTTCCCTCACAGGGGCAAGGCGAGAGCCCCTGGTCCGAGGCCCTGGCCGCAGAGCACTGTGGCCAGGGGAAATGTTTCCAGTCACATTGGGCACAGCACCAGGAGATTCTGTGCTACCCAGCCCTGCGCATGGATGTATTTCTAAGCCCCGAGAGCGACACTGCAGTAAGGACAGCACGCCACTGCCCGGAGGGACTCGGCTGCTTCCCAAGGCTCCTGGAGACAGAATTTTATTTTATAATTTTTTATTTTTTTAATTGAATCACGTTGAGATACACAGTCACAAAGCTGTTCATGATTGGGTTTCTCTGTTTCTCTCTCTCTCTCTCTCTCTCTCTCTCTCTCTCTCTCTCTCTCTCTCTCTCTCTCTCTCTCTCTCCCCCCTCTCCCTCACCCATCTCTCCGTCTCTCTCCCTCCCTCTATGTCTCTGTCTCTCTCCTTTCTCTCCCCCCCCACACGTCCCCCCTTTCTGGGCACTATGGTCTGAAACACAGATATTAAGAGGTTATTATGTTTGTGAAAACAGACTTTTAGGCTTCTTAGAATAAACTCAAAATGCTTGCAATGCTCAAGTTTTACACAAAACGTTACTACCCCACTTTCAGACATGACTAAAGTCAAACAGCATGCATTTGAACCCACCCATTTTCCGTTTTAAGAACAGGGAAAGAACTGTTCTATTACAAAGTACGTATCCCCTAAGGATATGGAGCCAACAGAGAGATGCAGAGTCATTACATATCCCACTGTGTCCCAGTAAAATATTAATCCTAAGCGAAGACAACGAAGAAGGTACTCACTCATTCCTGAGCATTCTCTGTCACCATCCCAAACGTTGGAGACGGCATGGCCCGTCAGCAGGAGGTTAATTAAACTTTGGCTGTTAATAAAACATCGAAAAATAATTAAAACAGAAATAAGGTTCATCGATCTCTTTGGGAAAACATAATGACTTTTCCACATTAAATTAGGTTGTATAAAAAACCCGGCAGAGCCTGGCAAGCTACCTGTGGTGTATTGGATATGCCAAAAAACAGTAACAATAAGTCTCACAATGAGAGACATTACCGGTGCCCTCTCAAACAAAATTGATGAGCAACGGGATGACAGTGACAGTAAAAAACCAAGCGAAGAAAAGCCTGATGCTTTTCTCCCCACCCACCACCCAACGCTTCTGAACTAATGCCCCGCTAACTGGGTCACTGAAGGCAGCAAGCGGGGGCTGTGACTCCACATTCTCACACATTTAACAACTTCACCCGAGGACTAAAGAATGCTTCAGTGGACAATTTACTTCATGTATGAAGTCATTTTTCAAAATGCATAAATAGTTATTTTGTGTTTGATGGAAGATCTACTCTCTCTCTCAATATATATATATATATATATATATATATATATATATATAGCTTTTTGGGTCACATCCAGCGATGCACAGGGGTTACTCCTGGCTCTGCACTCAATAATTACCCCTGGTGGTGCTCAGGGGACCATATGGGATGCTGGGAATTGAACTCGGGTAGGCTGTGTGCAAGGCAAATGCCCCACATGCTGTGCTATTGCTCTAGCCCTGATCTACAAGTTTTCGGGGAGGGATTGTTATTTCATGGGGGCCACACCCAGCAGTGCTCAGGGCTGACCCCAGATTCTGTGCTTAAGAATCACTCCTGGCTGCTTATGGGACCATCCTGGGTCTGTCCCACGCCGGGTAAACACCGTCCCCACTGTCCTATGGCTCTGGCCCCGAGATCTACGAATTTTAACTGGCACAGCAGAAAGATCTAGAGATTGACATGCTTATCAGTATGCCAATGATCTTAGTAGAAACCACTTCTAAAAAGCTTGAGAGGAAAGTAGTCTCAAAGAAAAATAGGCATTTTTCCCTCCCAAGCAGGAAAACACAACTAAGCACACGCTGATTTCTCAGTCAAATGAGGAAGACAGCACACGTTAGAAAATTCTGTTTGCTGAATATCCAGCATAATCTGTTAAAATATTTCTGCTTTCATTTTAAAACCAAAAAATATTTTTGCTCCATGAATACAATCTACAAATAAAACTAAAGTGGAAGTTATCATTCATGCCAAAAAACAAGCTATGCATTCAGTACCAGACTGCCAAAATTCATACTCAATACGCCACAAATGGGGTTCCCTCTTAAGTTACTGAAAACCGAAGCTCACGGAAATATAAGGAATTTTAATTACCTGCCATGTCCATATACAGGGTCTATCAAGGGCTCACTTGAATCCTCAATTTCATTTTTTATGTTTTCTATGCCCTAAAGAAACCAAGAATTCATTAGCTTACCTTTTCAAAACTAAAAATAAAAGTTGTGATAGAAAAATTTCACTCTCAGTACAAGTCAACAGATCACAATTACAGGAGGTTCTCAAATAACACTGATTCAATGTTATTTTTTGCTACAATGTTTGTGAGAAAAAACCTTGGCTCCTGGCTGCGACCAGTGGAGTCCACCCGGGGCCCTGGGATTAGGGCCCGAGTCTCTGCCCCCTGCGCCTCAGACTAGCAGCAGTCAGGTGAAAAAGGAATGGGAGAATGCAAAAGAGATGGCTTCAGAGTGTGCTTCCGGTATCTAGAAGTTTGGTGATATCTTTTGTAACCAGAAACCATGGTAACTTATTAACTTTTGATCCTCTCAATTAGCATATGGCCAAATTGATTCTGTCTTGGTCATCTTGCTTAAAATTCTGTTTCTAAGAATTTATCAACAACTTTTAAATAATCCCAAATAAGCAAAATTATCAACAGTGTTTAACTGAGCAAGATGTGAAGAGCAGGTGCAGAGATGAGAGTGGTCATCACGCTCTAAGAATATCTCTGATTTTCATTGGGGGGCTTCTAAATAAAGAACACCAAGAGACTCGTGGGTAATAAGGCTAATTCTGAATAAAAGGGTCTGCAGATAAAATGTCCACATTGCAAGAGGAAGATTAAATTTACAGTTAACATTCATTTTATTTTATGCTACTATAAAATCAAACCTAATATGCTTGCTAAGGCAACTGCATTTTCTTAAAACTTACTGGAACAGTGTTATTGAACACTCAGGAACATAGCTGAGTGCTGAGGGATCGAAATACACATACAATGATAAAGATTTATTTTAAATTGTGTACTTAGGTGCTGCTCTTTCAAGGATGTACTAAGAATATGTAAACTTGAAGGTTATGAAAACCAATTGGCTCATTGATTTTCTATGATTAATATAATCTTTCAAATGCTCCCATTTTCAATCTAATCTAATGCTCCCAGAAGGCATTCAAGTCACCAAAAATCTAGATACTGGACCAGTATACAGCTCAGTCATTTTTCAATGTCATCAATTCCAAAATGACAAAGGTTAGCGGCCACTCGCTGCGCTACGCATCTAACTTGAACTATTGGAGTTACTGAGTTATGGGCCATTTCAAAAGATGAGAGATAAGTTTTTAAAATAAATGACTGCAGGGAGAGACAAACAAGGCATGAGCTCCTGCCCCTGCCTGCCTTATTAACAATATGAAGTAGGCACCGATGAAACGGGAATGAACTGACTGAGAGCCGTGATCATCAAAGGGTTGTTTCAAAGACCAGCTCAAAGGATAACGGGACACAATGCCTCACTGGCTGTCAAGGACAGAAGCTGGCGGGGGGCCTCGGAGATAGCTCAATGGGCTGCGGCATGCTTCGTGTGCAGGAGACCAGGCTCCCTATTTGGGTACTTGGTGCCAGTTCCCATCCCTAGCACTGCATGGTCCCGTGAACACCACCAAGAGTGACCCTGAGCACAGAGTCTGGAGCTTCTGAACTCTGCAGGGTGTGGCCCCCAAAACAAAAATAAAAATGAAAAGCAAGACTGGAGATAGGAAGAGTTCCGAGCACGAGGCATGGGGGGACTGTCCAGGGCTTAAGGCGCTTGCCTTGCAGGTGGCCGACCCTAGTTCTGTCCTCGGCTCTGCAAGGTCACCCAGGCAGAGTTGGGAGCAGGTCCTGAGCACCAGCGGGGTGCCATCCAACCCACCTCCACCAGTGCCTTAAGCATGCATAACTGGGAGATTACGTATAGGCAAGAAAATCTGGTGAGCTATTCCCCTTCCTGATTGTCATCGCTGCTGTTTATCCTACCAATGCACTTTTATTCTTTCTCTTACATACGCTAATTTTAAAAAATTTCTGAATGTAAAATATCACTCAAACATGTTCTTGATCTTCTCCATCACTGCCCCAGCTGCTGTTCACTGAATCATCTGAATCATCACTTTTCTAGTCCGCCTGACCCTCAGCTCATACTCCCCATCTAGCACCGTCCACCCCAGTTTAAGCACTCTTCCATCAATATTAAGATTATTTTCCCACTCAACATATATTTTTCTTTGCAAGACAGTATTTAAAGCAGTTTTTACACAGTATACAAAGGCTATCCTATCCTAAGGTCTCCATACATGTGTGTGTGTGTGTGTGTGTGTGTGTGTGTGTGTGTGTGTGTAGCCAGACTGATCTTTTACAATTGCCATTGTGGTGCATCACACAGTGTTAATATGAAACTACTTATAATGCCTCTAAAATGCTAAGACCCCAAACCAATATGTCTTTATACTTTCTCTTCCCATTGCTTGGGGAATCTTTTCACACAGTCATCTAGAAAACTTTCCCTTGCTCCTCAAGAACCCAGATCCATCAAGTGGCACCAATTCTATAACCCAGGTCTACCCTTGATTTCACCCAATAAACATCTCCAAAGTTTTCCACAATGCTTTGTGTAAGAAACAAACCACAATACACTGCCAAATTGGAAGTAATCAATGTGTCCATTTTTCACAACACCAAAGAGGAATTATTACTAAATAAACAAGCAAAAAAAAAAAGTGAACTATAGGTCTAATTGCTGGCACTGAGAGCCTGGCAATGCTCAATAAATATTTGTCAAATGAACAAAATGTGATTTCAAACATGGTAAATCTAGTAGGATACAAAACCGAGATGGATGAGGACAGTGCTTGGGGAAAAAGGTTGGAGTGGAAGTGTAAGTGGTAGAACTAACCACAGTAAGGCAAGCTGAGAGAATACAGAGCATCCCTAAACACACAAGCACAATGGATGTAGGGACTGAAATTTCTGCAATATAATAGCTTTCGGGGGGCCAAAGTGATAGTACAGTGGGTAGGACGTTTGCCTTGCACACAGCCAGCCCGGGTCCGATCGCCGGCATCCCATATGGTCCCCTGAGCATGCCAGGAATGATTACTGACTGCAGAGCCAGGAGTAACCCCTGAGCATCGCTAGGTGTGATCCCAAAAGAAAACAAACAAATAAAAGCTTTCAGGCGACATGAGGAACATGTGATAACAGAAAAAGGTGGAAAAGAAGTTATCAAAATAAAAAGGGAAGAACTGAGACGTCATCGAAGGAGAATGTGTATAATGATTTTTTTAGATAAGGAATAGAAGTTCAAAAGCTTGTAAGAAGGGGGCTAATGGTTCAACTGCTATATAAGATAAGGACCAAGATAACATTCGGAATAGGGAGCACTTCGTCATCAGAAAATACTGGTAACTTCTGGTGTCCAGAGAGTGAAGGGGAGAAAGTAAATGTGACAGTGTTCAAATAAATAAGTGAGGGGGAAAGAGAAGCTGATTTCCTTAGTATCATCATATGAGATGACTGTTCTCAGATTCAGAAACGACATCAGAATAAAGTCCCCCACCACAGCAGGAGAAACAGTGCCAGACTCTAGCAGGGCCAGAGGCAGCATCTTCGGACACACACCTTGGTCAGTAACACAGAATAGAGAAAAAGCAATACTCCGAATTTGTTTCCCCACACTGAATACTGATCCAATACAGCATCTTTTAATTCTGACAAACTTCTGAATGATCTTTTTCTGGGGGGAAAAAAAATGAAATATTAGTGCCATGATGAAATTGACTCTGCATTCATAAATGAGAAATTTTTAAAAATTATCCTGTATATTAAAACATCTACTTACTAACAGAACATTTTTCAAATGTCTCAAATCTTCTAACACAAATGTAGCCATTAAGAGCAATAGTTAATTGCAAACAGCCATCAACTATATACATAAAAAGTAATTTTTTGGTGGTGCCAGGGATTGAACCCAAGGCTTCACACATGCAAGACAATTGCTCTACAGCCAAGCAACAGCCCTGGTCTTACTGTGACTCTATGTAAAATATGGCCCCTGCGTGGCAGGGAATCTCTTACCTTTTAGGTAAAGCATCTGCTCAATAAATTCTTTTTTTATCTCTTCCTCTCCAAATATTTTAAATGAAACTCTTAGTTTTATTCAACTCCTAGCAATTAGGAGTTCAAGAGCAAATCATAAAGTCAATTGTCCTTACGACTAGTTCCACTTTGTTTTCTTAAATACTCAGGACTGCAGGCTCAGGAGCTAGCCCTGGTGGTTATCAGGGGACCGTATGTGGTGAGGGCACTGACCCAGGGCCGGCTGCAACGAGGCAAGTGCCTTACTTCTGTACTCCTCTGGCCAGGCACCAACAAATTCTCTCCACAATTCCACTATCATTTGAAAAATGAAGTCACTTTCTTCTAAGAGCTGTTGAAAACCAAAGGAAACTTGGCTTTTTAAAATATGAAAACTATTTGACAAGTATCCCAATACCCAAACTAAAATGTACATTTGTGTTTTCTTTTAAAAGAAATTAGTATAATACATATTTCAAATGCCACCAATGTGTCTATCAGCAGCTCTCCTTATCTTTTTAATAATGTTGTTCTTACTCTCTCATGAAAATATGGCTCTTAACATTTACAGAAAGCATTATTTTGACAAATAAATAACCTGACATTTATTCTACTAAAAAAAAATCTGTATATGCACTCAGGGAACAAGCAGCTGAATGATTTTTCTCATAGCCATGACTTAGACGCCTTTATTTAAAAAAGTGCATTTTGGCATTAAATTTAGGAATCCGATGATTTTAACAACACACTTACAAACTACTGTTTAACCGCAAAACAAATAAAGCTCTAACATGTAAATTTTAAGGTCCTTATCACATTATCAACAAGCTAAAAATGGCAATGTGTCCACAATGTTAAGTATTTTAAATGTTCTGATGTTACTTACTGAATTAATGCATGAAATCGCTCAAAGCCAAGCTCTTCGACAGCCAAGGCAGCTATACATAAAAGACACTTTTCAGCACTACACATGGCAAATAAATGACACAAGATACACACAGCAGACTGTAAATACTTTCGAGCAATCAAACGTTTCCCTATGTTCTTACTCCCTTAAAATTCTCAGTTTATTTTAATTTTACTATAACATACAATTCTATTTCAGCATCTTAGTTACCGTGAAAATAACTAAAATGGGCATAATACTGAGAATGTAAAAGGGTGATTTAAGACAAACATTTCTTTCTGGTTTACTTAGGTTAGGAGCTTTACAAATATGAGGAATCATTAAGTCACAGTGCTTCACATGTCAGTAACATGTGCTGCACTTTTGGGAGTCTTTCAAGTCATAGATCCAAATAAACTCATCGTAGCTTAGCTTCTTTGAATAGAAAGGTCTTTTGCTTTAATGCTCAACTAGTAAACAAAGGTGTATAAGATGGCATAGCACTTTGAAAACACAGGTTCAACCACAGCCTTAAGTTTGTTTCCTCGTTTATTTATACAATTATTCGGTTTCCAGTAACATTGACAAGTATTACGATGGCATAATTTAAAAAGTTTTTAAAATCAAAGAAAGTCAAAGACCACAGTCCTCAAAGGGAGCGTGTGCTCAGCACTCGGAGACGGGCCAGGCCCCCTGCCACATGGAAGCAGGTCTCGCCTCGCTCCCTCCTCCAGTCAGTGCCACCATCCCGGGTGCAGGAGAGCACTCAGAGTACGAGGAGAATCTTCCCAGAGCCTGGGGCAGTCAGTCTAGCGAGCGGCAGCCCAGGGAGATCCTGACTCCAAGATAGGGAAAGACTTCAAGGACCACGGGAGACGGATTAAAATGCCCCTTCTGATTTGTCAAATGGACAATGGTCAAAACCTGTAATAAGGACTTTCAAAGGTATTCTCTTTTGAAAATGTATGCACTTTGAAACAAAATTTTTCTATCTACAATTCCAAATGTCAGATCATGTTAGCTTTTTCAATGCTTAGTTTTTTATTTTTAAGTTAATTACTAGAATGTCTAGAAATTCAAACAGACTTAAATGATCTCGTGATCTGTGTGGGAAACAAACTGAAGCTGAACCTGAGCGTTCACTATGCGAACACTGTGCATCACCAACAAGCCAAAACGACACACACCACACAAGCCAATGAAATTAATGCTTGTACAGAGGGTCATACTGACAAGGGGTGGGGTGGGGGTTGCTCCACATGTAAAATTTCAAGATAAAGTGAAGAGTCTATCTAACCTTTTGTAAATTGTACTGATTACTCTGCAGTCCTTATCTAATATTTTTACTGGATCTACATTTTGAGAGTAGACAGAGTAATTCAGAAAAAGAGGCAAGCAAAATAAAAGGCTCAGCAGGCAGGATGGTGGAAAAAAATAAAAACCACAAGAACATAACTGGGAATAAGGAAAGAAAAGGTAAAATAGATTGTTACAATGGAATAAAAATTTTAATATAAATGAGCTCATCTGTCAATATCCAAGGTATTGTCTCAATTTTTCAGGTAAAACTTCTAAAAGTTATGCAATATTAAAAACATCTGAAATATGTTTACTTTCGTATTTTAAAATGAGGCTAAATAAGTAAAACTTTCTGAAATGTAGTTTTTGGAGAGAAATCTCAATATAACATGCCCAGCTAAATTCATTCCTAAAGTCTCAAAGTTAATTAATTATAGTCATTTAATCTACAGCAAATCTCACTTCAGAAATGCATATTTTTAGAAGGCACAGAGTATACTGTCAAGTGATTTTTTAATGCTGCAAAGGATTTTTCGCTCCTTTCTTACACAGTAGTATACAGACTGGCTTCAACTACATATCCTTGAAAATAATTTTTATCTCTTCCTCTCCAAATATTTTAAATGAAACTCCTAGTTTTATTCAACTCCTAGCAATTAGGAGTTCAAGAGCAAATCATAAAGCCAATTGTCCTTATGACTATTTCCACTTTGTTTTCTTAAAATACATTGACTTCTATTTTGAAGGGTTATATCTGTAAGGAAATCATCATTTAACTTAATATTGTTTTAAATTTTGGCTTGCAAACTTAGTATGAACCTTTGCTGCTGTAATTAGGAGCTAAAGAGCAAAGTCCCTGGTATCATAGAAATGTTTCAGCCTATGAAGACAAAAGGGTCTCAAACAAGTCCTACACACAGACACATATATCCATCACAAGCAACTGTGATTTATTTTCTGAAAATAAGTTATCCAATTTTCTTAAGAACAATTTCCATAGAGATGGTCATTAATGAAATGCAACAGAAGAAATCAGTTATTGGTAGAAGTACCAGGGGTTGCCAGTTATCAAATGCCACCTATTAGACACCTGTCAGGTGATTCCTGAAAACAAAAACAAAAAAGCAATTTTTTTATCTGGCTTTGTCACTACTAGAAGTTTCCATTTTTCTAGCTCATTGTGGCAGTTTTCAGGTCAGTTACATCACAATTTTCAAAGGCTAACAATCACAAAATATGTAATTTTTATGAATGAGAATGTTTTATTAAAAAATAAATCTTCAATGAAGGTGCAATTTAAGCCTACAAGGAAAACTTCTTTCAAATAATTCAAATACCAGCAATGTTCAAATATTCAGGAGAAAAACAAAAACCATTTTAGAGAAAAGTGTCCCTCTTCATTGTTACTCTAGAAAGCAACAGAAAGCATTTCAGAAAATTTCTGTCATCTCTGCCAACCTTTTCCAATACCAAATAAAACATGAAGCTTCTGAAGCCACAGAGCATTAAAATAAATTCTTTAAACTTTCTAATGAGAGTGGCAAAGCTCAAGAGACTATCATGAAGCTGCAGTAAAAATGTTAAGAGTTTGAGCTGCATTTCCACTTTCCCCCTTAAAATGAAAGCAAGTGTAAATGCTGCATCCTTGAGCAACTGTAATAATGAAATTGGAAATAGAAAAGAAATTAAGGTTTCCTGAACTCATCCTTGTTGTTAAAAGGAAACTGTTCCAGAAACTGAGTTTACGTCCCTTCAAGTTTTTCAACAGAGTCATTCAAACAAAGGCCCAGAGTGCAACTTCAGGACATAAAAATGTATCTTACAAGAATGTTCCACTTGGCAGCTGGGCTCCGCGGGCCCCCCCGAACCACTGGCGCTGCCGTCAGCTGTCTTTCCGCGGGGCCACGACACCAAGCAGTAGGGTCCCGAGTTGTCACAACAAGCACTTTCTAAAATGTCACATAACGTATGACACAGGAGTTCCTTCCGCTCCTCCTCTGAAAATAACCAAAGAGGGGGACGTTACCATGGGGGTGTTGGGTGGGGGGCAGTTTTGTCGTGAATAGGAGTATCAAGCCTGTGCTCATTTACTGATGTGAAATCAAGCCTTGTAAGTGGCAGAAAAAAGACCCATCGAAAAACACATGTCCAATGTTACCTTTGAAAAATAAGGTGCTGGAGGGTGAAAAAGCTGCCACTTCTTAAATGCAGCCATTAATTAGAAAAGGAACTGTGGGGAATGCAGAAGCATCAGGCAGGGAAAGGTCTGCTTGGGTGCGTCTGCTCGGAGCCCCCCACCCCGGTCAGACTGCACACCTGGTGACCAAGCGCAGTTTGCTGCATCAGAGGTGGGCAAGGAAGGCCGCTGAGACTATTTACTGCCCTTCCCTTCAGAATCCGTCTTGTGTCTCTGATCTCACTGTCCCCGGGGGGCAGGGGAATGAGCTAGCACACCTAGGCACCGAGAATAGCACGGCCCATACACCAGCAGAGACGGCTGCAGCTCTGCCGCACCACACAGGAGCTATGAATCAGAAGCTCCTGGACACGGGGCCGCAGCGCCCGGGAGCTGGCGGATACAGAAAACAGCACAAATATGCAATTTCCTCCCAAATCTTAACCCCTTTCAAGCTGTATTCGTCTCCTAAAGCAATCTCCCTTTCTGAATTTGCATAGGGCTAAACTATATTAAATATATAGCATTATATATAGCATTATATAACATGTAATACATAACATGCTATATGTAACTTATACACGACATATTATATATCAGACTTAATGTATTACATATAGTCCCTATCAAAGGAGGTTGATATAGAACCCGCAAAGAGGTTTTTTTCTCCCAACAGATCACAAATCCGCTGAAGGCAGGGACTGGACCATTCACTTTCTAATCACCACTGCATTTGCCATGTGGATGTTAGCTACAAAAATGCAACACAGGGGCTGGAGAGATAGCACAGCGGGTAGGGCATTTGCCTTGCATGCGGCTGACCCGACCCGGGTTCGATTCCCAGCATTCCATATGGTCCCCTGAGCACGGCCAGGGGTAATTCCTGAGTGTAGAGCCAGGAGTGACCCCTGAGCATCGCTGGGTGTGACCCAAAAAGCAAAAAGAGAAAAAAAAAAGAAAAGAAAATGCAACACTGGGCTGGAGTGATAGCACAGCGGGTAGGGCGTTTGCCATGCACGCGGCCAACCCGGGTTCGAATCCCAGCATCCCATATGGTCCCCTGAGCACCGCCAGGGGTAATTCCTGAGTGCAGAGCCAGGAGTAACCCCTGTGCATCGCCATGTGTGACCCAAAAAAAAGCAAAAAAAAAAAAAAAGAAAGAAAATGCAACACAAACATCTTCAGAGTCAATTCTATGCATCAAGTTTATTAATAAGATGTTTGTGCTAATAGTAACCCTTCAGCAGTTCATCCTCACTAAAATGGACTTCTAGCATTAGCTATTTCTTAATAAGAAGCAAGACAGCAACACTTCTACTTTTATAAAAATCACTAGCAGATCCCATGGGTGTGGTTTAGCAGGGACGCTGGTTTTTGTTTTTTTTTAAATTTTTCATAATTGAATCACCGTGTGGTAGTTACAAACTTATGAACTTTCATGTTTGCATTTCAGTCAGACAGTGATCAATGACCATCCCTCCACCAGTGCCCATTCTCCTCCACCAATGTTCCCAGTACCCCTCCCCCCACTCCCACCCCCACCCCCACCCTGCCTCTGTGGCAGGGCATTTCCTTTTGTTCTCTGTCCTGTTGGGTGTTGTAGTTTGCAACAGAGGTACCGAGTGAGGGACGCTGTTGTTATAAAACATTCTACCTTCTTCCAGAAGTTGTTATAAGGTCTCATAAATTTGGGCCAGTGAAGGGAATCGTGTCAAGTGGAACTGGAGTGTTTGTCACCATGGGCTGCACCACTCAGCCCCCTGATACAACCAGACACCAGCAAGCAGGACAGCTTCATTTGCAATTTAATTCGGAAAGAAGTGCAGTATTTTGTATTGTCTAAGGCATTATACTAGAGGAGGCTAAAACACAATAAACTGAGTTCTTGTGCAAAGCTAAGACAAAACAAACATAAATGCCATATTCCTTATGGTATATTATTATTCGGGGAGCTGCACAATGTTTTAGCAGGAGGTAAAAGGTTTTTTACCCCTGAATTATATTCTCCTGTCTTATACTTCCCAGCTAGAAAAATCAATTTTGAAATGACCTATCTTTAAAATTTGGAGTCACTACTCACAAAATGTTCTCAAACTTTTGAAAAGAACCTGTCGTTTTAAGATATAATTATAATTAAACTATTACTAATAAATGCTACCTGGATCACCCATAAAAGGAAAAATGGGGTAGAACTCATGGAAGAC
Organism: Sorex araneus; assembly: GCF_027595985.1. Lineage (NCBI taxonomy): Eukaryota > Metazoa > Chordata > Mammalia > Eulipotyphla > Soricidae > Sorex > Sorex araneus. Next base: position 63,166,241 of record NC_073310.1, on the reverse strand, counting down.
AGCCATCATACCTGGGCAATCCCTCCAAGATGACTTCTCAGAAGAAAACAGGAGCTTCTTCAAAAGAAATGCCTTTATACAAGGAAAGCGATAGTTATTAAAAGTACATTGTAAACATACCTCAAATTGTTATTCACTCAGGATAAGTAAAATAATTTGTATTCCTTTTCTGACCTTACCATTTCAAATGCTTTCTTCCTCAGATTCAAGAGTAACCGTGAAGTTATTTACTCAGAATACACTACCATAAACTTGCTTTTACATTCATAAAATAATTCTTCAAAAACCATTATCCCCTGGCAAAAAAAGAACTGATAAAGAGTAAGAGGTGTTTCCTGGGGAAATGGAAGAAATCCACTTCTCCAGGGACGACAAGAAGGACCCCGGGGAAGAGGACGATGTTTCCTTCCGTTCCTGGGGTGAAAGCTCCACCTCAACCAAGTCCTCTGGCTGCTCTGCCCGGAGAGCCAGTGTCTTCACAGCCGCTGACCCCCCCTCTGTCTGCACATGCTCCCAGCTCCATGGCTTCCTGTTTTTCTCCTGCTGGTAAACTCGGCTACACTGGTGGCTAGACCCAAAGTGCTTTGTGGTGGTACAATGCTGCCTTCTAAAAGGGGGTTTCGGGGCTCTTTTGTACCCTCCTTGGGCTCCATCTTCTGGACGTGAATTTCTCCCCAGCCAATCCGAGACGAAGAGAATACGAGGGCAGTGACTCAGTGTCTGCAGGGGAGGCCTTCAGCGCTGGGTCTGAATTCAGCCCACACTTGACTCACTCAACATAAGCACAGCAGGGCTGGAGAGATCACACCAGAGAGTAGGGTGCTTGCCTTACATGTGACCTACTTGTAAGGATTCCCTCACTCCATATGGTCCCCAGAGCCTGTCCGGGGTAATTCCTGAGCAGAGCCAGGAGTAACCCCTGAGCATCACTGGTGTGGCCCTAAACAAACAAAAAATATACATATGCACAGCACAAATTTAGGATTCTGTAAGATATCAAAGTAATATAATTAGCACAGCGACTGGCATAGGTCACTGGCTTATGGAATCATTTAGAAGTATTTTTATGAAATAATAAAATCAATATAAAACAGTTTACACAGACAACAATAAAGTGCTTCTGATTTTTACCTAAAATGAAAGCAATCATAGTTAAATAGTGTAACTACATTATACACTTTTGGAAAGGTGAAGGGTGTCGCCACTGTGTCACCATTATTGTACCCTATTCCTGTACCCTCTTTTTGATAGGCTTCCTTTAGTCTTTCACACTTGATTTACACCTGATCACATGTGAGAAGCATACTAGATATAGGACTGATTAATGCTCTCTCTTTTCCCACAGAATTCATAATTATTCTTAATAATTATCTATCAAGCCTTCAAAACACCATTGTTCCACATTTAACATACATGGTTATATATTAGGTTGTTAAGCTTTTACTAAAATATACAAGCTTTCTGAATACAACCTCTTCCATATCTATTTGGGATTATTTCTATAAGATTCATATAAGTAAAACTACCTCATCAAATCATCTTTTTAGGCTCCAATTATAATGTAAAGTCTTTGTTCCTCAAATCAAAGTATAAGCTTCTACCACATAACAATCAATCTACTCATCCATGTACTATGCTCTATGCCAATTATTTCATGTTTAAGGATTACAAAAAGGATTTGATAGATACCACTGATTTTTATTTGCAGTTTTTTGATCCCTAGTGAGAATATAGCATGCCAAGATTCAAATATATGTAAATCAAACTAAGTCTGTCTTTTGAGCACAGGAAAGCACTTTTTTTGAAAATTATTTGAGTTACTACCAATATTACTCCAAAAAGCCAAAGCTATATGCTAGAATAGTATAAGCTGTGAATTTACATTAAAATTTTATAGTTTTAGGCCATAAAATTGGGAAGTCATCTTTAACGTGTTGGAACTATGACTTTAATAGACCAAATAAAAAGAGCACCATTACTGTGAAGCACAGGCCTCCCTCTAGAATGTTCTTACTCAACAGAATCATGAGCTCCTGGGCTTCTGAACCTTGGGTAGAACCTCTGATCTTTTGGAAAATAAAGTCCACCTACTAGCGTGGTCCTGATTCCATTTTTCTTTGGGATATTTATTGCAACTGCAGGAGCAGACGAGAAACCCCAGCTGAGTAAGCCTGGTGGTGGCAGAGCAGAGACAGTAGCGACAGGAAGTCGAGTCGGCACGATCTGAACACGGCCTCTGGGGGGGTGTCGGGGAGGGAGTCTGTTACCTGGACGGGTGCGAGGACAGCACAGGGTCCACCTTCAAACTGTTCGAGCGCCGATGCCTCCGAGTCACTGAACACAAACCCTACAAACGAAAGCAAGTCACCAAGATTAAAAGTGGGATCCAAGTTGGCAGCCAAACACATCTGCGGGTGGATGGCTGTCATCGTTTTGATGCGCTTTGCTGAGAAAGAGCCCTTGCCACGACAGCCAAATGCCTGCAAGTGGATCGGACACAACCCCTGTGGGGAGGGAAATGGAAGAATCCTATAAGGGGGGGCTGCAGCGCTGAGGCGGTGCCCTCATAACAGACATGACTCGGACTACGAGGGGCCCTTTCCCATAGGCATCTGCTTTCATTTCGATCTCTGATCACACTCTTTGAGCTAGGAACAAATGGCATCGTCTGGTGAGACGGTGAACGGACCATGGCCCAACTGTTTCAGACTGACAGCAGCTAGCAAAGCTCTCCCAGGAGCCTGGGCTCAGCTAAGGAGACGCTGAGAACCTTCAGGAACCCATTTCCCCTCTCTAGATCCCCAGGGACCTCTCTTCACAGAGATCCTTTCCGTTTCAACACGCTAGAAATCTGTCTAATCACATTAAGTCTGCTGAGTCATTAATTCCATCACTCTTCTAGTAAGTACTTAACAGACATGAGATGGCATGCCAAGCATTGAGGGTACATGCGTGCATGTCACAGTCCCTGGTGCAAAGGTGCCAATGGCACCATGAGGACGCAGAGAGAAACTGATCACTCCCGCAAAGGGCCATGCTCTGCTCTGCACACTCACACAGGAGGGCCGGGGTCATCTCAGGACCAACGGGGGGCCCTCTGAGCACTGCCGGGAGCAAACCCCTCCACCCTGCTCCCGCGCAGGGCTGGGAGTGGCCAAAGTACTGCTGGGTGTGGCCCCCAAAGCAGATAACTACTTCTCCCTGGGAGTAAGTGCATGTTGTGACAAAAACATGAAGACGCTAATGTGGATGTGGGCAGGAAGGACCTTCCTCTGCCCGAGTCAAGTCCATCTTTGACGCCGACCTTGGATGAGAACGGGCCAGAGATGCAAGAGGGGAGGACGACTTCCAAGAAGGCACCATTGCCGCAGCACAAGAGTTTGGCAGCAGCAGGCAGGTCAGTGGGCAGCGGAAGGAACTGTGGGAGTGGGACGTGGAATGGTGTGCGAGGCAAGTGTGTGACCCACTGTGCCATCGCTCCAGCCCCATCTCTCCATTTCTATTCCATCATCAATCTACCTGGTCTGCGCTCACCCGTCAGTGTCTCTCACACAGACTACCGCAAAGCACTTCTGACTAAATTGGTCCATCTCCCCACACCTTCCCACCAATCGCCAGCTCTTCTCCACAGAGTGCCAAAGGAATAGCTTCCAAGTAGAAGTCAGGCTTGTTTTTCAAGCCCGTGTTCAAGAGAACATGTTACTCAGCTTGTTTGTCTCAATGTTTCTTTATTTCCTCTCTGGAGAAGACTGTGTTGTCTTGATCACATATTTCTCCACTTTCTCTCCTCTCACATCTTTCTAAGCAAGTTCAGTTCAAGAAAACTACCCTGCTTCAAAAAAAAAAAAAAAAGAAAAGAAAAGAAAACCAGCCTGCTTAAAACAATCAACGGCTTCTTGCTACAATGGGGATGAAACCCAAACTCCTTTCCACAGCCCCAAAGTTGCTCTTCAATCTCGTAATAGTTGCATGCGCAGGTGTTAAGTGTGGGGGAAGGATCAGCACCTGAAGACCACTGGGCAGACAAGGCACTGCAGGTGGGACCCGTCTGTCCCAGTGGCCCTCATGTCCTTTTACCCTCACCATCCACAGTGACCGAAGGCCTGGAGAAGACCCTAAGGTCTTTACCTGGGGTGGGCTGTTCACTCCATTTACCCAAATCCTTCTCATTCCCGATTTGGTTATGATCGTGCATCTTCAGAGATATCCTAAGTAGAACCCCCTACCAACCCTAATCATAATCTGTCACTGCTTATTCAGTGTTCTGTGTCTTGAATTAAAGATCTGAATTGTCTGTTCTTCTGATCAGTTTTCCATGTTTCATAGTTCCTACTCAGTAACCACAGGTTTTTGAAAAGCTTTTTGAAAGTTCGGTAGGGAAGATGATGAAGTCTGTTTCTGGAGATGCCAAATTCAGCTTCAAAAGTCTTTGCTCGCCATCTGACAATACTCAGGAAAAGCAGGAAAGTAGGAGTCTGGAGCTTAGGAGGATAAGATCCAAGAGAGCAATATGGATGGCAGTTAACTTGAGTAGGAACCGCGGAACAAAGATAATGAAGCCAGGAATACAAAAAAAGTCGGCAGAAGCTGACTCAGCAAAGGAGATTAACCAAGATTAGAAGAGGCAGAAAAACACATTTAGGAGCTGGAAATGCAAAAAAATTCACCAGGCAAAGGGTGATGGATCACCTCAACACCGCTGCATAGAATGAAGACACAGATTAAAACATGGATGTCGCAGGGAGTACTAAAATCAGAAATCAAGAGTGACAGAAGAGACGCCAAATTTGAAAGAGTGAAATGTGATTCAGAATACAGAGAGTAGAGGTAAGCTTTGCTAACAAGAGCTTCATTATCTCGTTATCTATAATACATATAAAGGGGGAAAGGGAATAGCTCATAGGGTAGATCTAGGGCTTCATATGCTGAATGGCCAGAGTTTCAAGAAAGGAGTGCAGACTTCAAAAATTAAAAAAGGAAAGACGGGGCTGGAGCAATAGTACAGTGGGGAGGGCGTTTGCCTTGCATGCAGCTGACCTGGGTTTGATCCTCGGCATCCCACATGATTCCCCAAGCACAACTGAGCATGACTGGATGCAACCCAAAAAGCAAAAAAAAAAAAAAAAAAAAAATGGAAAGCCATGAGTCCTTGAGAGCTGGCAGGGAGTGGCCAGGCGACAGAGCTGTTTGCTAGTAAGAAAAGGTGTCCAGAGTCAAGAGCCATGGAGATACTGCAGCGCTGTTCCCAGAGCCCGGCAAGGGTTAACATAAGGCCAGGACCCACCTTTCCACACCAGGCTGACATTCACACTGACGGCTGAAAGCAGAGGTGGGACAGCTGGCTCTGTTTGTCCACATCCAGCTGTGCAGCTGGTCTCTGGACCAGCAAACGTCACTCTCAAACACACCCCCTGCAAAAAGCCTCCCCCAAACAAAAAATCAAAATCACAACAATAGAAACAACGGTAAGAATGGCCAGGAATGGAGAGAGAGTACAGCAGCTGGGTGTGACCAAAAACTAAAAGAAAAAAAAAAGTCTGGGGTGACTTTAGAGAGATAGGAGACGCCAGTGTGATAGCAGGAAAGGCACGTGTGCGGCTTTTTAGACATGAGCCAAACTGTCTTTTTCTCTTTAACTGGGCACTCTTTCCACTGTGAGAAGCTGCGGACGAATTATAATTATGTAGACTTGAGTACTTGGCACACATTCTCTCTGACATGAATGAAGTCAGCCTGGTACTTCCAGGGAAATAACTGACAGTATTTTTACCAGTGAATAAAATATAAGTTTTCAAGCAATAATTAAAATCCGGAAAACTTATGCCAACCACTGTGAGCCTGACAGCTTCTGAATGTTTGAGCTGCTTCTGAGATCAGTGATGATGGCAGTAAATGCAACTTCTGATGTTACATAACGAATTAATATTTGGAAGTGATGCTTCACTCCAGTAGACCAAGAATTCCCAAGTGATAAATGGGGAAAAGATCCACTGAGAGTAAAAGACAGACCCAGGGAATCTATGCTAGATGGAGGGTGCGGAAAGCTTACTGAAGTGGTTTCAAATTCCAAATTGCAGAGAATCGCTAGGACAAGAAACCACTGCGGGCTGATTTTTGGTATTGTATCAAAAAAAGTCCTCAATGAGATGAAAAAGCTAGGAGAAAAAACACCCAGCTTACCAATGACACATGTATTTTTCTGTATACAGGTCCAAAGCAAAGGCACATAATTTTAAAACACACAAAACTGTTTATGGTATACATGATTGTGTGTATTAAATAAAAATGGGTAATAGTTACCAGAGCCCCATCAGGGAAGATCCATAAGTAAACCTTGAACACCACCAAGTGTGTCCCCAAACAAAACAAAACCCAAATAAAAATGAGTTAAAAAACTGGATGTTATAATAAGGTAGGTCATCTAGGTAGGTCAGAGAAAGGAAAATCTATGTAGAAGAAATAAAAATCTTCCATCAACAACAAAAATCTCTGAAATTATTATGCTCCACAGTGATAATTTATTGTTTATTTGGAAGAAAAATGAGTGATGCTGTTGTATTACTTTAATAAAATGTAAATTACACTACACTAAGCACCTAAACACACTTCCAAACTTTAATCCAAATGTATTAATATATTCTATGCTTTGATCCCTCACTTATTTGTTAAATCACATTTTAAAAAATTATATAACACACTGGTGAAGGATCTGGAGTTGGAACACTGTAGGCCTGAAACTCAATCATGAGTTATGTTTGTAACTCACAGTAATTCAATTTTAAAAAATTATAGGGCTAGAGTAATAGTATAGCAGGTAGGGTGCTTGCCGTGTATGCGGCTGACCTGGGTTTGAACCCTCATGGTCACCCAAGCCCGTCAAAAATGATCCCTAAGCACAGAGCCCTGAGCACCACTGAGTGTGACCCAAAAGTTATATAACAAAAATGATCTTGACTGAGAACTCAAACCTCTGATTCCGACTGACTACAGCTCTCCCTTCCTCCCTGAGCATACTGACCCAGCAGTGGCCAGGAGCTCCGGGAGGCCCCTGCTGGGATTCTCAGCCAACTTGAGGAACTGGTGGCACTGACATGTAGCACCATGGAGCGGGGAATGGCCCGACGCACTCCAGCAGGCCCAGAGACATACCTGGGCTGCTCAGGAGCCTGCAGGGCCACCCCCAGGATAGTTCAGGGCCTAGGGGCCACATCCAGTGGTGCTGAGCATCTCCAGGGTTACACCCTGCACATTCTGGGGACCATGTAGTGCCAGGACAAAACTGGGGTTTGCTAGACATATACACCTTAACCCGTGTACTCTGTCCGGTCCCCAAAGCTAGATGACGACTCCTTTGGTTCTGCTGAGATGTGGTTGACCTGAGCATTTCTTACAACCTTCATTACCACTCTCTTGGCCCAGACCACCATCATTTCTCCTTCGAATTATTGCAATGGTCTACTTGGATCTTCCTGCCTCACACATCCACTAGTTTATTCTCAAACACAGCAGTCAGTGTAAAACTGTGTGATACTGGGATGGGGACTGAGAGTTTGCCTTGTAAACGGCCAACCCTGGTTTGATACCTGACACCCAAGTATGGTTCCCCAAATACCACCGGGTGTGATCCCTTAGCACAGAGCCAGGAGTAGGCCTGGAGCACTGCCGAGTGTGGCCCAATCTCCTGTTCCCCAAACCAAGCAAAAACACACCACAAAAACTTGTGATGCAGGACCAGTGATATCACAAGGGGTAGTAAGCACACGTCTTCCATGTGTGAGGCACCTTTTGATCCTGAGTCCCACCACTGGGAGTGGCCCCCACAACAACAAAAAGAAATAAAACCTTGTGATATCATATTGCTCTTATGTTCCAAACCTTCTGATGACTACATATTTCATTCAGAGCCAGAACCATCTGCATAATGGTCTACGAGGTCTGACGTGACTGGGGAGAAAGCGTTCCCTCTCTGTTAGTCCTCTCCTTATCCCCATCCATCGCTTCCTCTGCTGCTAAACCAACCTTTCCATTCCAGGCATACTCTGCACCACATGCTTTACGATGGCCATTCCCTCTGCCAGGTCCAAATCTTCTAGGGCTGCACAACCCTATGTTGTGCACAACCCAGCAATGTCAAGCATCAACTCAAAACTTATCTTAAAATGCGGCCTACCCTGGTCACCCCTCACAAGACTCCCTGTTTCCTTAGTGCCATGTATGCCAGTGCTACATTCAGTTCATTTTTTTGTCTTCCTTCCCATTTTACCAAGTGTAAACTGCAGAGTTCTGGGTCACTGACTGTTCGAGTTGGTGGGAAGGAGGGAGGGAGGCTAAATCATGCTCATGAACTCAGGAAGTACCTATCTCACGCTTTTCTTCACATAGTACAATGAGGTAGGAGTTAAACATAAATTTTCAATTTAAAACTAAAGAACTTTGGAGGGGCAGTGTCACTGCAGCTTGTACGGCACTTGCCGTGTATGTGGCCAAACTGAATTCAATCCCTGGTACCTCACAAGCCACCCCCCCACCTCCTCCCCACAGCCCCAACAAGAGTCATCCCTGAGTGCAAAGCCAGGAGCAAGTCCTGAGCACAGCCAGGTGAAGGAAGCCCGGAAAGCAAAAATAGAAAAAGGAATTGCAAACCTTTAAATTACTTAACTTATTGTTAAACACTGACCAAAAGTGGTAGGAAAGTCAGTACCAAGAGTTGAGGTATTTGGCTGTAGCCCACCGTGATTCTATTCCCGGCACCAGATAATCCCCTGTGTCACTGTGTATAAAAAAAGGAGGCCTCTGGCACCATTGAGTGGCCCAAGCCATCCCGGACATAACACAATTGGGCACAACCCCACAAGGAACTGACAGCCTAGGTGGCAGGGATGAGTCGGATCCCCCTGAGCGCTGTTTGCGGATGCTCCCACCTTCCCCCCCAAAAAAAACCCTACATTTGTACATTTAAAAAAAAACTGTAGAAGAGTCATCTTAAAACAGACCCCCAAAAAGGGTCATGCTCCATTCCAATGAGATAACTGCTTGAGCATACTACCTAAAGTTTCCAAATTCAGAAAGATGAAATTAAATGACGTGTCTCACGTGACATGCTGCTTTCACACATCAAAACCATCTGACATGACCAATCAATACAACTTCATGAATGAAATATCCCTAAACATCATTTTATAAACAACGACCCCAAATATCCCGTAGGTCTAATTTGCTTTCAAAAGACCAAAGAGATCCCAGCTGTCCATTCAGAGCCCAGTGAAGGGACTGAACTCCAGCCAACGGTGACATCACATCACTGAGGCAGTCGGGCGAGTGCAGCAAGGCCGCGCCGGTGCCTCTCCCCACCCGCTCCAGAGGCTGCCTCGACAATCCGTGGCCATGACTCTGCCTTTGAGAATGTACCCGGGAACACAGACAGCAATTATTACAGCACAACCCATCACAGAGAGCTCAGAAACACAGATCGGGCTCCCTCTTAAAAACATCATCAGTGTGAGGCCCTGAGGAATCCCATATCCACACTCTTAACTGCACTTTCTGAAGAGCAGGGCAAGAAGAAAGATTCTTTATCTTGAAATAGTACTTATGGAACGAATCTTGCAGATGACCTTCGGTACGAAGAAAAGGTGGCAGGGCATGCCAATGTCATTATTAAGTTCTACTCTGAATAATTATCCATTCAATAAATGATAATTTCTTGCAGTTGGCAGGGCCCAGAGAACCATCTTTGGCTTGGCTGGCAATGAAACACTCATTAAAGCAAGCTACCATTTTCTGAGTGTTTGCAATGTGTCAGCTATTGTTCCAAGTGCCTAAATGTCTTTCCATGCCTTTATTCCTCACAGCAACAAAATATATGGTTGACACCAACGTCATCTGTATTTACGTAGAAGAAAACTGAAGTTTTAATTAAGCTACACAACCTGAACTTAGAACCCAAGTACTGGCATATAATCTGCCTGAGCCCAGGTGCTGCTTGTGGCCACATGACTGAGCACATGTGTCACTCAAACAAGTATCTCCCGAATCTCCCCCCTTGAGATGTGGACTTTCATGCGTCCATATCTAATGCTGGTGTCTGCGTAACGAGTTCTCTCCTGTGGAGAAGTCTGCGTTCTCTCTTGAGCGCACTGCTCTCTCTCACTTTCTCTCCCTCTTTCCCCTTCCTAAAGACCTCCAAATAAAATGGTTTTACTTTAAAAAAGAAAAAAAAAAGAACCCAAGTACCTAGTCCAAAATCTACTCTGAACTGAAGGTCCTTGAATTTTCATCACACTATTAATGTAACTGAAGTTCAATATTACCTTATTTCTCACTGTAAATAGTTAATGTCAAGTAATATCATGGGAAGTAAAATCTTTCAAAGTCATCACAAACTTGTATATTTCAGGGCTGCTCACTATTAGGATAAATAAGGTGCTAAGTTTTAAAATCCATAAATGCAGGTGTTCCAAGATTTCAGGGGGATATGAGTTATATCTGACAACTGAATCTGTAAAAAGCTGAGTTAATCACACATTGAGTTTGAAAACACAAAGGAGAATAACAAAAACAGCCAAATTAGGAGTTGGGAGAACTCGAATTCATCTATCCATGTGTGTAACTTCGGTGGGGTCACTTAACCTTCACCACTAATTTTTCTCATGAGCAAAACAAAAGTGATGGCCTAAATAACCTAACTGCCTGTAAGAATACATCATGGTTCTAATTTCATCAGCTCCTAAAGAGAAACAAAACTGGCAGGGGGGAGGCATTTACTTACACTCTGAAATTTTTGCTCCAAAACAAATATATATGTCGGGAACTGGAATTCCTCTGCTAAACCTCCCATCTCCATCCTTTGAAAAGAAGATATTTTCTTGGTAATAGCTGATACTGACTGGCCTGCAGGGCTTCGCACGGACACTAGTTAGCCTCCCGACTCGGAAGGCTGCAGTTCAGGTCACTGAGTCGCACCCTAATCCGTCACTCACCGCCAACTCAAGGTGTCTGTTGCTTCTGTGACATCCAAGCCCAGAACGGGCGCCCACTGCCCCTCGCACGGGTGGGAGGCGCCCGGCGCGGCTCCCCCACCGCGCACGCATAACGCTGAAATGCGAGCCTCGGCGGCGGCGTTCTGATCCCGCGCACGAAGTTCCCTGGGCATCACCGCTCCGGGTACCACCAGGTGCGGCCCGGGACTTCCGTCCGACGCCGGGGACGCCGGGCCTGGGCCCCCGGCCCCTGCCTACCGTCTGCAGGGCGGGGTGCCGCGGCCCCCGGGGGGCTCTGCCTGCCGACGCCTGGCCCACGCCGCGACGTTTCAAAACAGCCGAAAACTACTTTGCGGAAGGAAAGGCCGGAGGGCGCGAGGGCCCTGGGGGAGAGGGGTCCCCAGGGCGGGGCCGGGAGGACACCTGCGGGGGGGCCCCAGCCCCAGCCCCGCCCTCGCCCCCCCCCGCCCGGCGCGGCAGGGGCGCTCGGGGTCTCGGGGTCTCGGGGCCCGGCGCGCCCGCGCTCCCCAGGGGCCGGGCAGGGCGTGTCCGCCCAGCGGGGGGTCAGCGCGGGCTCGCGCGGGGTCGGGGAGCAGCGGCCCCGCCGGGTACCTTGCGTCCAGCGGCAGAAGATGGTGTCCGAGAGGCCGGGGCTGCTCTGGGTGCCCCACACCAGCTCCATCAGCTCTCTGGTCAGTTCGGACATGATGGGGCACCGGCGAGCGGGTCTCGGCGTCCGCGGCTCCGGCCCCGGAACATGGGGAAGGGGCGGCGACGGGAGGCAGGACCTGCGGGGCGCCGGCGGCGGAGGGGGCTGCGGGGGAGACGCAAGCAGCACCCCGGGAGGACGGCGGCTACTTGCAGGGACCGCGCCTGTCAAGCCCACGGCCGGCGGCAGCTCCGACTTTCCCGTCCCGGAAGTCCTGGGCCACTTCCGGCTCCTCCTGCGCTCCCGCCCCCGCCGCCGCCGCCGGAGGAGCGCGGAGACCCCGCCCCGGAAGCGGAAGTGAAGGGCGGGCAGCTCCTGGACGAGGGGCTGGAGGCTCCGGCTTGGCCGGCCTGTACCTCCCGCCCCGTACCTGCGGCGGTGGCTGTGGTGGGCCCAGCCTGCGCCCCCCAGACGGGCGTGGCACGCTTTTCCCTCCTAGAGCGCCCGCTCCTCTCGCAGCTGGCCTGGTCTCACCCAGGGTGCTGAGGCCAGAGCCCCGGAGGAACTGAATCGCCTGTTGCTTAGTTTCTCAGGGCTACACTGCAGCCTACAACGGGCCGGGTCTCGCCGGGGGGCCGGCCGGGGCCGCAGGGATGCTCCAGGAGCTGGAGAGCTGCAGCCTCTGCACCTTGCAGCCACGTCCGGGCACACCACCCCAACGCCCCTGGGCGTGTTGTACGGTGCCTTAGAAATGCGGGGCACACCACCCCCAGCGCCCCTGGGCGTGTTGTACGGTGCCTTAGAAATGCGGGGCACACCACCCCCAACGCCCCTGGGCGTGTTGTACGGTGCCTTAGCAATGCGGCCTGCCGGGCGCAGCACACGGTCAGGGTGCTGACTCGGGGATAACCCAAGCCGCCCGTGTGTCCAGGACAGGCCCTTCTCCAACGTCCAGGTGTCAGTCATACACTAGCATTTCGGTAAAGATCATTTGCGTGAAAGCTCCTATTTGTGCTTTAAAAACAAACAAACGAACAAACGAACGTACTCTGTCTAAACTTTTGAGTTTTCAGACAAAGAGACAAAATCTGATGTTTTTCTCCAGGTTGCAATAAATTGCAAAGTAAATTGTGCTTTGTTTCCGACCAAAGAAAGTTTTGTTATATACTTCAATGGAATTGCTCACAATTGCCTGAATGATATTTATAGCCTTCCCCCTGATTTTTATTCCCTTTGGAGTAACCTTGGTCCTATTTTTGCAATCCCATTTGCTAAGGTATAGCATAAATGTCACTTTGTAGTAAAACCTTGTTCCAGTTATGGCAATCTAAATAAGTGGAATGTCTCAAATTTCAGAGTACCTTGTTTGTAACTTGTTTATGACAACTATTGTAATTATTGTTTTAGCAAGAATTTGCTCTTCTCTTGAAATATAGTCTTGATAAAACCAAGGATCTATCTTAACATCTACTACGGAACCTGGATGTTGTTACAACTAAATAAATAATACTTAAGGAAATAAAACTTGCTTTGACTAGAATCTAAGAATTCTCTATCAGGCCGCAAGCATGGAACCAAGCGAAATAGAACTGAGTGGTCCCTAATTATGGGCTAAGAATATTTTGCAATTTAATGGTAATTTACATAATTTCTCCACTTCCTGAAAGCGTCTGTGTTCATAGAGAACCTGATGACAGTTATATAAGTTTGCCATATTTGTTTTCTTTCCATTAACATATACAAATGAGTTATAAATTAGATATGCTATGAAGAAAAAAATCTATGAAGAAAAAACTATGCTTTCAAAAGTTTTCGTTTTTGTGAGGTGTGTGTGTGTGTGTTTGTGTGTGTGTGTGTAATGTATGTGTGTGTTGGGGCCACACCTGATGGTGATCAGGACTTACTCCTGGCTTTGTGCCCAGGGATCACCCCTGGTGGGGCTCGGGGAACCATATGTAGTGCCAGGGATTGAACCCGGTTGACTATATGCAAAGTAAACACCCTATCTGCTGTATTATCACTCCAACTCTCAAATTTATTTTTTTAATGAACTGCTTCTTGATCTATGGTTCCCTTTGTTTCTAACTACAATTAACTGGCAACGTCTTGGGTAGATGTTGACATGTATGTCCTTTACCCACCAAAGTTTTATTCCTTATTTGCAGTGTTTAAATTTTGTTAATTAGCAGACAATATCTTAACAAGTAATAATTTATTACTGTTAAATTAGTGTTATTGCTTAATTAATTAACTTGAATTTTGAAATTACGCTATAAGAGAATTAATGTTCATTTTAATGTTCGTTTAAATTGTTCTTACTCAGTAATTATCTATAAAAATAATAAATATTGAAAGCATTCAGGTTTGTTGCATCCCTATCCAACACAGAATAATAATGTCTGATTATTTTAATGACTTGAAAATTATGAAGATTCTATGAAGTGTTTATATTGTTTCATGTTTTACATATTTTCCCCTTAGGTACCTCTTTAGTTTTAATTAAAATACTGTGTATTAAGATGTGCATAGGTTGCATAATTGGTTTTCAGTCCTAAAAGAGAGCTCTACAACATCAAATAATTTCTGCCAGATGTAAGTTGTATTAGTAATACCTCTTTTAAGTTAAAATAAAGGTACTTTCATAAAACTAGGCTGAGACTCTACATAATCAATTCTTGAAACTATGTAATTTTAACTGAATAGATTTGCATGCAACATTGTGTAAATTAAAGAAGTGCAAAGTGTTACTTTGATATGTTTGCATATTGTAGCTTACCTATAATATTTTCTGCCATTGCAGTGATATTTTTCATATTGTGTGGTGCAATATCGTTGCCTATCATCACACCTGCTAGAGTATCTATTGCCAGGAAGACAAGAAATAGGATGTGTTGGTGAAGAGGTGGTAAAAAGGAGAACTCTTCTGTGCACCGTTGGTAGGAACGTAAATTAGTGCTTCCACTAATTTCTAACTTCCACTAATTTCTTTCACTTTTCTAACTTTATATCCCAAGATTAAAAAAGATTCTTAAAAAAATATTAGATCCAGGGACTGGAGAGATAGCTTAATAGGTTGATTCTTAAAAAAATATTCTTAAAATATTCTTAATATTCTTTAAAAATTCTAAAAAAATATTCTTAAAAAATTCTAAAAAATATTCTTAAAATATTCCTAATATTCTTAAAAAATATTAGATCCAGGGACTGGAGAGATAGCTTAATAGGTTGAGCATAGGGTTGCTGCAGGAGGCCCAAGTTTAACCCCAGAGCTGCGTGGTCTCCCAGGAATGCTCCAGAGCAAACCACCTGAACAGAGCCTGGAGTCGCCCCTGAGCACCAGTGTGTTGTAGCTCCGAAATAAAGAATTCAACACATAAAACTAGATTGCTACATGATCAAGCAATCCTACTTATGAATATAAACCCAAGGGAAATAAAAAATAGGATTTACATAAGATATATGTATCTTTGCCGCTCCTCGTGACATATTCATATGCCAAAACCAGTAACAATGATAGGTCTCATTGACCCTGAAAGAATCTCCAACGTGGCACTGTTGCGAAGGACGAGTAAAGAGAGAGGCTTTTTAAAATCTCAGGGCTAGGACGAATGGAGACGTTACTGAGACTGCGCAAGAAAATCGACGATCAACGGGATGATGATGATGGCTGGGCGGTGGGGGTGGGGGAGATGAGTCGGGGACCATATGGAATGCTGGGTGTCAGTCACATGCAAAGCAAGCACGTTCTCTCATGTACTATCACTCCAGCATCACAAAATAACTGTCTTAACATGTCTTTGGGCAGAATTCTGACATAGGTCACACAAGACTAAGTGAAAGCACTGTTAAGGTTTTGAGAATGATTGTTTTCCCTGCCTTTGATAGCTGCTACAGGCTGGCTGCTTTTATTTGGCTTCTCACCCCCTTCTTTTGTCTTTATATCTGCTAGAGTTAGTTGAATCCTTCTACCATAACACGACCCTGCCCTCTTCCCTGTCTCCCTTTTCTAACTTTAAGGACTTTTTATCATTATCCTGATCCCTCCCAGCTAGCCTGGGCTATTGCTATTTTCAGATCAGCTGCCAAGGCCCCTTCATTTCACCGTGCAGCCTTGATTCCACTTTTCCCATAGTCCACCCAGATTCTATTCATGATTTCTACAAGTTAGAACATACATATTTTGGAGGAGGATATTATGTCTCATAGGAAAGGGGGTAAGGGCAAAATTATGTTTTGAGCACAAAGGAGTTAAAGATATTCCTCGAGTAATTAATATCTGGAGTTTCTCATACATACATTCAGTCACCCACTAATAATGTTTTGGAATTTCTGCTGTGTGAAGACATTATTATTTTGTGAATGGGCATCTAGAAGTTAAAAAAAAGGATAATCAAGATGTAGATCACATACAAGATGCAGTAAACTATACGGCAGGTTACATTGGATGCCCTGGAGGAGAGTTAGAGAGAAGGGTGCTGCTCTGGGTAGTCAAGAAAAGGATTCCCACTTCAAAAAGGGTCCCTCCATGAGTCATAAGAAGATTTCAAGCCAACACATGAAAGGAGAACCAAGATAGACGATGAAAGATAAATGCAGGTGGATGAAAGAGCTCAAGGACAAATTCAAAGATTGCTGAGATAATTGGTGGCATTTCATGGTTGACCTTGAGGCTGGGGATATGTATGTGGCCTTTGTTCTGTGCTATAATTTTACTATATTGGCTGCTTAGAGGCCCACCAACATCTTTCTCTCCCCAATAACCCCAGAAGTAAATATTGTGGGATCCACAGGATCTGAAGATTATGTGGAGGAAAGGACAGCATTATTTTCATCAAAGCCTAGATTTGCACCAGGAATATTCTGGGCTATTCTCCACTGGACACTTGCATGTCGCATGAGCAGAAATGACATTAGATGTGAGGATGGGATTTGCCATGTCGGAGGCATGAAATAGACTGCTCAGACATCTGCTTCTTTTCTGGTGGTAGTGGGCAAAAGGAACAGTAACTGACCTTTGTTCGGGAAAGATGCCTGGAATTACCTAGGACACTGGGCTTCTAGAAACCTTGCTCAAACTCCACATTTGTTGTGATTCCACATCTTCCTCTCTCCAGAATGAAGTTCACAGTCCAAGCACTTGTGCATGATGAGTCCCCTGAGAAGTGCTATTCTAAACTGCTACAAGTTGGAATAATTGGTTGTACAGATCTGGAACTTGCTTTGAGACCAAGAAGTGGTGGATGTGGAAGGACCTATGAGAAATGTTAACACACGTTTAACTAGCAGCAGAGACTGGTTGTGGAAGCCACAGAGTTCCCAGAAACTGGAGCGTGAGGGAAAAGCACTCCTGCAGTCAAGAGAGGAGGGCAGCCCCCTGATGACCATCCACTACAGCAGTAGGAAACAGACTGTTTTCCTGGGAAGTAGTAAATTTGCTTAGCAGGGTTCCAGGCTCAGTGTTCAATGTGCTGGCTGGCTCCTATCTACTGTAGTCAAAAGCAAAAGGAGGAGAGGAGTCACTGTCACTGTCACTGTCATCCCGTTGCTCTTTGATTTGCTCAAACAGGCACCAGTAACATCTCCATTGTGAGACTTCTTGTTACTGTTTTTGGCATATCGAATACTCCACGAGTAGCTTGCCAGGCTCTGCTGTGCGGGCGAGTCACTCTGGGTAGCTTGCCGGGCTCTCCGAGAGGAGCGGAGGAATCGAACCTGGTTTGGCTGTGTGCAAGGCAAACGCCCTACTCGCTGTGCTATTGCTCCAGTCCAGGAGAGGAGTATATTTAGGAAATAATTCTTAATCATCAGAGATCTGGGATTTACTAGTTGGAGAATTTCACAGGACAAATTATGTTAACATGAAGAAAAATTAATCATTTAAAAAAGTGAAAATAGGGTGCCCAGTGGTTTCACTTTTTGACATTTATCCTTAAGACATAAAGTATAAATTCCAGAAGATACAGACACGAATGTGTTCACTGCAGCAGTTAGTACAAGAGCCAGGATGTGGAAACCACGCAAAGGCCCAGTAACAGATGATAGGCCCAATGAGTGGATAAAGACTTGTGATATGCACATACAATGGAGTACTGTGAAAATGTCAGAGAAAAGGGTATCTTGCAGTCCGATACAACATGGATGGAACTGGACGGAATCCTGTCATGCAAAATAAGTCAGAAGGCAGTGGACAAATACAACATAGTATCACTTACCTGTGGGACAAAGAGAGACAAAACCAGGGAATAGATAGTATCAAATGAGGACAATCCTTTGACCCTGGATTTCAAAACTCAGATCAGCAAGCGGTGGGTAGTTGGGGAAGGATGGAATATTGGGACTAGAAGTGACACAGGCAGGGACAGTGGCGGAAGGTCTGGGACATTTGCATGGTGGTGAAGGTGCAGTAACTTTGTATGTCAATATCACAAATGTTACCATTATTGTGACCATGTTACCTAGTTATAATAAAAATTATGCATAAAAAGAGAAGGATTCCAGGCAGAAATTAAGTACAAGAGAAAGTCAGGAGAAAATGGTTTAAAGATGAAATGAAAAACAAGACTATAAAGACCTTTCCCCAAAAAGCCAACCAAATAACTCTCTAAAGATATGAGTGACATCATTGTTCCCCGACCAGAAACATTAGGGCTCCTAAGGTGCGCTACACTTCTGCATCCTCATACTAAGTCCAACCAGAAAACTGTATCTTGAAGAGATATGCACTATGGTTATTGTCTAGTGGAGTCAATGCAAATAGAATTCAAAGAAGAGCCATGAAGTTTAAAAAATCACTAAAGAAGCAGCACCAATGTGAACGGCAAGAAATAGACAATAAAGGGGGCCAGGAAAATGATTGAAAGGGCTGGAGCACATGGCTGGCACGTGCTGCACCTCAGCTTTGGTCCCTGACAGCCCTGGGAGTGGCACTGCTGAGTGGAGAGGCTGAGCACTGAACCATCAGGCCTGCACAGCCAGGCAAAGGGTCATGGGGTTGGTCCTCAGCCCCCCTGAGCAATGCTTACGAGCACCCCTCCTTCAAATGATGGGACTCAAAACCCTTAAACTTATATATGAAGAAGAGAAAAATATCTTTTTGTGGTAAAGGAAGGATAAGTAAGAAGGCAAAACCAGGACCTTGAGGGCGAAGCCAAAATGGAAATGAATCGGTCCCAAGACTTAAGCCATCATCAGGGAACTATTGGCATATAGCTCAAGTGTCCATTGTCACGGTTAGAAACGCCATTGGCCTGGGACTTCTACAAACCTGTCGAAACATTTCTGGAAGGAAGAGTCTGTTCATGCTGCTGGCCATGATGACATGACCTGGACCAGATAACTAGCCTCATGCTTCATGAGACTTGAGAAACCATGGTACAGAAAGCTCCTCCAGAATTTTGCCCAATTTGGATAAGATGAAATAAAAGGTGATACTTGGTCTGGTATGAGACCTACATGTCGGTCTCTTACATGTTGGAGATCAATATGTTTTACATGCAGGAGAAACAATTTGAGGACAAAAGTGGGCTCTGGGAGCCAGATGATAAAAATGACAATGAATGGTCCTTCACTCTGGACAGTCATGCCCTCGAGTAATCGCTACTGACCTGAAGTGATAGCACAGTAGGAGTGATGGCATAGAAATGTCAACACTAGGTTACTGAAACGATCACAGTTTCTGCTTAGTCTCTTGGGTATGCGAAGCTGTGGGAATCCAGCTACCATCCCAGGACACTCCAGCTACATATGGATGGGTACATTAAGAAAACCAAGAAATAGGAATCTCTACCCCAGATATTTGGGCCCCAATTCATAATTATCAAAGCTCTGTCCAAGGCAAGAATTCAGCTTTCTTAGAAGCTATGTCACTCATAAAAATAGTGTGTCTCTGGCTGTCAATATTATTTGTTTTCTCACTGCAGGAAATGGATGCTTTAAAAAAATGCCAGATAAAAATGAGAGATAACTCAACGGACCGGGCACATAGCATTTCATGTTGCAAACTAGGTTTGCTCTCTGGCACCACATAGTCCTCCAAGTACCACCGGGAGCAAGTGACCCTCCAGCACTGTCATAAAGGACAATTTCTAAACATCATCCGTTGCCTTAGATAGTTGATCAGTCAGTATGATTTATTGGGTCTTTTTTTTTTTATCTTTGATGGTGTTTATAAAGTGATCAACATTTGTAACTCCATTTGAGCTGGTAACAGACAGTCATGGTCTCCCTTGACTTCATTTTCGTCAGGATAACTTTTTGTAGAAAGGGGCAGCTGTACACTTTAACTGTCCAAAATATCTGCTGGTTGGGAATGTGAACATAGGCTAATTTGGTGAAGGGAATCTGAGTGAAACAACTTTCATTATAGGTACCTCAACATTAAAAAAACAGGACTTTGATAACATCGGTACTTAGTAAAGAATGTAGAGAATTTTCCCTTTTAAATTGACAACGACATTAGGATGCCCACTACCATCATTTTCATCCAATGTAATAAATGTGCTCCTATGCAATAAGGTAAGAGAAGAAACTAAAAGGATGAATATTGCAGAGGGAAATTATCATTATTCATAGACGATCCCATGCTTTGTTGTTCAGATGACTTAGTGGATTCCTTTTGCATTTTTGTTTGCCATAATAGTTTCAGATGGGGGCCGGAGAGATAGGACAGCAGAGAGGACATTTGTCTTGCATGCAGCTGACCTGGGTTTGATCCTCAGCATCCTATATGGTCCCCTGAGTGCTGCCAGAGTGATTCCTGAGTGCATGGCCAGGAGTATCCCCTGAGCATTGCCAGGTATGGCCCCAAAAGCCAATCAATCAATCAATCAATCAATCAATAAAAATTTCAGACGTTCTCTCCACTGTTTCTTGTGCTGTATTCCGAGGCACAAATTGGAGCCCCTTTGACAAGTTGAGGCTCTCATAAGCGAACATGGAGTGGATCTGCTTAATTCTGTAGTACTAGAATGGTGAACTCTTTTGGGTAAAGCTCAGAAAATGGATGGGGTGAGACAGCCCGGAAAGAATCTTCTGCAGTCAGCAGGGGCAAAACAGAGACGAAAATTGTTTTCATGGGCTGAAATTTTCTGCTTTGAATTTTGTCCCAGAAAATTGACGTGATTTTCTCCCGTAGTAACTATCTCAAACTGCTTGACTCAGAGTCACATGTTGCATGGAGAAACAGAGGCAGATGTAGAAGTTTCACCATCTTGGATCAATTAGTGTCTGGTCACCAGCAGGCTTCTGTCGGGTAGAATGCTGAAGGATGAGTGACCTTTGCCCCCAGTCTTTCAGTGCTGCCTCCTTAACAGCCAGAGCAATCTTACCTGAAATAGGATCCTCAGTGGCAGAGATCTGGTTCACATTAGCACCTTCCAAAGCAAAGCAGCCAGAGTCCATAGTTGGTTTCTATCTCTTTAGAGTTCTAAGGATTCGATTATCCAATTTAATGAGTTAACATTAGACCCTTAACCCAAGCTGGCTCTTCCCAAGTGCCATGTAAACATTTGTTAAATAAAATAAAACTCTTGAATAAAACAAGGGCCATTTCTCTTGCTCCTTAAAAATGACATTCAACCTTAGACTGCCATTCGTTATTACTTTGGGAAAGTCTTACCTAACTGCCCTTTCATTTTAGGAAAACGGGTCTGTCACTTTGCATCTCTGAGCACTCCTTTGCCTTTGCTCTTCTGTTATTTCACTGGGTTATCCAGGTACAGCTCATCCGTGTATCCCATTTGATGTTGTGTGTTTTCGGACTGAGTGTTTTCTCAATGGAAAAATATGGTCAGTGTCCACCTTTCTGATCATTTATTTCAATCATCTCCTTTATCGTCCTTCACCGGAAAAATCAAATAGGCATATGGTGAACCTAGTTACTCCACTTTCCTTATCTAAACTTGCCTTTGTTATTTTCTACTTTTTGTTGCATTATATATGTGAAATAAAACATTCTATTTTATTTAGAAATTATTTTATCTAGAATATTTAGAACCAATCTAGTTCTCTGATTACTTCTGATTTCCCTTCTTTTAAGCAAAGCATTAGAATTTAAATGTCAATTATTGTGCATTTCCCCTTTTCTCACAGTGCTAGATATCAAACCCGGAACCTTACATAAGGCAAGTGATCTACCCCTGAGCCACATCCCCTGTTCTCAGTTTTCGCATTTTTTAAATTTATAAAATAATTTATTGTTTTTCAGGGTTGTGTTCTCAAACCACAATAAAATGTCTCCTTGTTAGTTTTGTGATTTACCTTTCATAAACGCTGGAGATTGAACACAGATCTCATGCAAGCAAGTCCTGGGCTTTATTGCTGAACTACTTCTCTGGCCATCTTATGATTTCTGATCACACACCTTCCTACTACCATATTTGGGATGTTTCCATCCTGAACCCCAACCCTGATCCAAAGCAGAACTGAAACAATTTATTTTGTATTGTTTGTTATGAATAAACCGCTGAAAATGCTCCAAAAAGATTCCTTAGAGGAAAGTGTGTGAAGATTGTTGTATTTCACCCAGGGGCCATTGAGTCCTTCTATATGAGATTACTAACATGTTTTAGAGGTTGAGCTTTATAAGCACACAAGGCTCACCCTCTAAAACATGTTAGTACTATATATATATATATATATATGTATACATATATATATGCACACACACATATATATATATATATATATATATATGGTCAAAGCGATTGCACAACAGGTAGTGCATTTGCCTTGCATGCGGCCACCTGGGTTCGATTCCTCTGTCCCTCTCAGAGACCCCAGCAAGCTACTGAGAGTATCTCCCCTGTATGGTGGAACCTGGTGAGCTACCCGTGGCATATTCGATATGCCAAAGACAGTAACAACAAGTCTCACAATGGAGACGTTACTGGTGCTTGCTCGAGCAAATCCGATGAACAATGGGATGACAGTGACAGTGATCATGAGTTCATTTTCAGGGAAGCTTGATAGGCTCTAGGTAGGAAACTTGAATGGCTCTACCAGCTAGATCGAATAATTATCCTCCAAAGAGATTTTGAATTTGCTCCATTTGAGGTATTCCAGTTCTTTACCAAAACATTTCTGAGCCAGATAGGTTAGAGAAAACAGACTTTCAGCCTTTGCGAGAAAAACTCCATTCTCAGTGATTCTCATGTTTGATATTCATCCATCTAAATGACAGATCAAGGTAGTCAAGCTTCCGTTTCCTTTTTTTTTTCTGAGTCCATGGGAATACTTTTGTGCCATTCCACATTTTCCCAATAATGGTACAATCATGCAAATAGCTCTTTCAATGCGTGGCACAACACAGGTTTGGGGTGTCACTTGGTTAGCTCTCTTAAAACCCAAGAACCCTGAAAGCAACACCTATCTCCAACATAATCCACTTCCTCCAGGACAGCTTGGGGATATGAGTTCATTTTTAGCTTAGGGATGATGCTAGGCCATACCCAGTAGTACTCAGGAGATACTCCTGGCTCTGTGTTCAGGAGTGACTCCGAGCAGTGCTCAGGAGATCATATATGGTGCTGAAGATTGAAAAAGGGTCTGCAGCATGTGAGGCAAGTGCATTAAATATTGCACTATCTGGAGAGAGAGGTCCATGATTTTTTTGTTCTTTACCTAGTTAACCTATGGGGGTTATTTTACTTTCTTGCAAGAATCGGTATGCATCTAAGAGTGTTTGCCTTGTAATAAGTTTTCATTTATTTGGCGGGGGTGGGGGTCTTCCAAGCAGTGTTCAGAGGTCTAGGAGCCACTCCCAATGATATTTGACAGATGAACCAGTAGTTTGGTGCTAGGAACAATGATTTGGAGCTGTTCAAGCCTTATGTGCAAAAGCTGTTTTTAAATGTGCTTACTGAATTGAACACAATTGCAGAAAATGAGGTCTACAAACCCCCTTCTCCAACAAATGTTCCACTAGTTCCCTCTTGCTCACCTAATGCAAATATTGCACATGAAAAATATACTTTTGTTCTACAACTTACTTTTCTTTTTTTTTTATTGAATCACCATGAAAAAAGTTACAAAGCTTTCAGGTTTAAGTTTCAGTCATACAATGATCAAACCCCCATCCCTTCACCAGTGCACATGTTCCACCACCAAGAACCCCAGTATACCTCCCATCCCACCCGCCCCCTCACCTGTGTGGCGAATGATCTTCACTTTACTCTCTCTATACTTTGATTACATTCAAGATTTCAACAGAAAACTCACTATTATTATTTTGAATTTTCCCCCAACAATCAAACCTGCTGAAAAGGCACCATTTGATAATTTGTTTTCCATTGCCGAGAATGAAGAGTATATGAGGTCGCGTGGCCGCAACAGCAGCAGTGTGGTTTTGGATTTCTGGTATTTTAGTAATTAAGTCCAGAGAAATTTCTGCCACAAGTTGTGTCACTGCAAGCTCATTCCTCCGGTTAGTGGGCTCTGTAAGATGGTGGTCGCCACGCGGCCACAGTGGAAAGAAAAGGCCAAGAGAGAAAAACCTTTCCCCTCCCGGGGCGGCACGGGGTCACAGCTCAGCTCAGTCTAGAGGCATTTCTGTAAGAAGCCGCTGGGTGCCGAAAGTAGTCAGCAGGCCTCGGGATCATGGTCACTTAGGAGCAGAGGAGCCGTTCGTGTGCGGCCGTTCCGGGTCTCATCTGGGTGGAGAGCGCCTACAATTTACTTTTAAGTAAATGTAAGACAAATAACTTTTATAGATTTTTTTTAAATTTTGGCAATGCTTAGGCCTTAAAGACATATTGTGTCATTCCACATAATTTCCCAAAGTCAAAGACCCCATTAATGTATCAATTGCAATCTAACCATTTCACTAATAAACATCATCTAATCTGTGATTATTGATCCATGTGTTGTATCTGGATTTAAAGTTCCAGTGAATATTTAATATAATGCTGTTCTGGGATTTTCATTCTGCCATTCCATCACCAGGTGGTGCCATTGTATTAGAGTTTGAATTTTGTGACCCAGGAAATTCATTTTGGAGTAATTGCTCCTTTAAACATCTTTCCTCTCTAAGAGGCTTCTTCTGTTGCTGTTTTCATAGCCCAAGTAACAATGGTTCTAGGAATTCTTTTAAAAAATTAAAGGGCTAAATTCATGTTAAGCACAGAAAATAGATTGGAATCTTCCAAGGAATATTAAACATTAAGAAACTGCCACTCATATTTACATGTCTGTTTTGTCTACCTAGAGTATCTCGCCCGCACAACATAGCCTGGCAAGCTATCCGTGGCGTATTCGATATGCCAAAAACAGTAACGATAAGTCTCATTCTCCAGACCCTGAAAGAGCCTCCACTTGTTGGGAAAGATGAGTAAGGAGAGGCTGCTAAAATCTCAGGGTTGAGTGTAATTGAGACGTTACTGGTACCCGCTCAAGTAAATCGATGAACAATGGGATGAGAGTGATACAGTGATACAATTTTGTCTACAAAGCAATCCCTACCCAAAAATAGTGCTTATGATAGGAAATGATACATTTCGATATCTGCAGGATCAATACTTGTTTTGATTTAGACCACTATACTTTCTCATCTTAATCTCTACAATTAAAAAAATTCTGCTCTGTATCAGCAAACACAAAACCCCAGACCAAAAGTGACCCACTCCTGCTTTTATACCAAGAAAAGCAAGACACACCCAAAGTCTGTAGGGTTTTTTTTCCTCTTACAAGTGCTATTAAATATAGCCTCAGTCATAGCCCTGCCAGGAGAGCTCTTTGTAGTTAAGTGTTCCCAGAAAAAACACCCCAGGCTCCCTTTCATGGTGCCGCTGGTCATGCCGGGTCAGGGGTGGGTAATCTTGCAAGTTCTGGACACAGAGCAGGGACATGGGATCACCCTGGGCTCCATCCTGTTCCCATTTCTGTCTTCCATTTACTGTATAAACTGGCCAAACTCCTTCCTCAAGAGTGGTTGTCAAAGTCGCAGCACGAGAGCACAGAAGGTGGTGATGAGACGTTGGAAGAAGTCACTGACAGAGAGATTGGTTTGCAGCTTCTTGTGATTCTCTTCAGTGACTTCAGGAACCGCTAGCTCTTCAAAGCTAATTAGTTCTGCATTGTTGATTTGGATGAAAAAAAGATAATTGCAAACGATACAGTTCTTTGGCAATACTGAAAACAGGGGCAACACAAACAGCAAGAAGTGAAACAAACAGCCTGGGAGTCATCACATCAATTAGATAAGCAGGTCAGCAGATGGAAAATTCAGTTCCAAACAGGCAACATCTAATTCCCATGAGAGCAAAACCACAAGCCAGAGACTCTCTGTTAAATGATGCAATTATCAATTCAAGGGGCACATTTTATCAATAAATGGAGATTCTTAGAATCATATTTCTTAGGTTTTATTCTTTGGACATAGAAAACGATGATGTACTGAATAAAATCAACCACTCACATAAAAAGGTATGAGAAATATTAGGCCGAGGGACAAAAACAACAACAGCAAATAGGCCCTAAGGAGAACCAGTTTGGAATATTTACAGGCATGCAAGTATGGTTGTGGCGCTCTGAGTGAATGAAGAAAGGAAAGAGAGAATGTGTGGGCCATAGAGAGTAAGAGTCCTCACAAATGTCACCAGGCACTTGTGCATTCACAGAAGGTGACATGGTGAGGCCCACAGGAAGATATAGAAATAAGACCCCAAACCCACAACTCTCAGAAGTCACTGATTAGAAATCCAGGGATTGATTAGAAATCCAGGCTGACTCTGCCAAGGTGGCAAGACAGAATAGAAAGTAGCCTATGGTAGACTGTCCACTGGGTGCTTGCTGACCTGATGATGGAATTACAACTAGCCAGAATCTGGAAGCAACCCGAGTGCCTGAAAACAGATGAATGGATAAAGAAACTATGGCACATCTACAGAATAGAATACTATGCAGCTGTGAGTAAGAATGAAGTCATGAACATTGCTTATACGTGGATGGACATGAAGAGCATCATGCTGAATGAAATGAGCCCGAAGGAGAGGGATATAGAACGACTGAATTCATTTATGATATGTATATACATCACTGTCACCGTCATCCCTGTTGCTCATCGATTTGTTCGAGTGGGCACCAGTAACATCTCTCATTGAGAGACTTATTGTTACTATTTTTGGCATATCCAATATGCCATGGGTAGCTTGCCAGGCTCTGCGGTGTGGGTTCCATACTCTCAGTAGCTTGCCAGGTTCTCTGAGAGGGGTGAAGGAATCGAACACGGGTCGGCCGTGTGAAAGGCGAACAGTCCTACCGCTGTGCTATTGCTCCAGCCCATATATATACATATATGCTAATGTATGTATATACATTAGCGTAAGTATGTATATATGTCTATATGTGTGTATGTATATATACACATACACACATACATATACACACTAATATTCAAGGCCGGGGGGGGGAAAACAGAGGCTAGGTAGGGAGGACTGGTCAATGGTTGAAATCTACCACCACAAGTGTGTGTGTGTGTGTGTGTGTGTGTGTGTGTGTGTGTGTTAGAAGTAAGATAGAGAAGGGACCAGTAAGACAATAATAGTTGGAAATGATCAACTGGACAGGAACTGAGTGTTAAAAGTAGGTAAAGGGATATATGTGATAACCTTTCAGTATCTGTATTGCAAACCACAATGCCCAAAAGGAGGGAAGGAGAGGGAGAGGGAGAAGGAGAGGGAGAAAGGGGGGAGAGGAGAAAGAGAGAGTGAGATCGAGAGCAAGAGCTGGAGACAGATAGAGAGAGAGATGCCTGCCATAGAGGCAGCCTGGGCAGGGGGCGTGATGGGAGGGAACCTGGGGACACTGGTGCTGGGAACCATGCACTGTGCAGGGATGGGTGTAGGACCACTGCATGACTGAAACCTGATCATGAACAGCTTTGTAAAGGTCTATTTAACAGTGATTCAATAAAAAAAAACCTTAAAAAATTAAAAAAATTAAAAAGGAATTACAACATAGCATCTGAATGGATTAAATTTTAACCTCGATTATAGTTTTTGCACAGGACAGGAAGTGATGTGTAGATGCCAAAGATAGTGTATGGGATAGTATAAATGATATTTTTTAGTGTATGGGATAGTATGTCATTCTTATGAAATTGTGATGATTGGTGATATGTATCTTACCTTCTCTGTGAGTTGCACAAATGTGATTTTGTCTATATTGGGGTTAGAATCGGGCAGGACAGACTCTCCCTATGCTCAGATCTGGTGCTTACTTTTGCCGTGGAGGTGATCAAGCAGAAGTGGGACCTACGGCTTGGCAGAAAGGAGCAAAAGGGCATATCTCAGCCTTACTTTGTTAGGAATCAATTCTCATCTCATGCCATCACGAACTTTCACAATTTGTTTGCAGTTACCATTCTACACTTGACATTTGTCATTCTCCATTATGGTATAAAACAAATAATTATTTTTCTCCTTGGACTTGGGGAAGCATCTGGTGGTGCTCAGAGGCTATTCCTGGTGTTGCTTGGGGGCTTTCCTGGCAGCATTTGGGGGGACCCTGTGGTGCCAGGATGGAACCCGGGCCTTCTCTATGTGAAGCATATACACTAGCTCTTTATCTCCTCAGATGATTTTTAAGTGAAGGTGCCCTTTAATTTTCTCTGAGGCTCCTTAATCTCAGAAAATATGCTTTATGTCATTGAAAATAAGTCTTTTAACTTTTTTTGCACATATTTTATGAAAATTATTTTTACATACAGACATACTACGCAGCATATTATAAATAATAAACATTTACATAATGTAAGAAACTTGAGACTATGGAGAATCAATGAATTCATATAAGGCATGTGCTATACCACTGAGCTGAATTCCTGGCTCTGGAGAATTTTGTTTTGTTTTGTTCTATATTTCATTGTTTTGTTTTTTTGCTTTTGGGCAAAAAGCCTGTCAGTGCTTAGGGTGTGTGGGAGGGATTTATAAACATGCTTAAAGGTAAAAACGTTGATGATAAAGATCACTCTATAATAAAATCAAAACTTAAAACAAAATGGCCACAAATCTACAGCAGAAAATTGAACCTCAAATATAAAGAGAGACAAAGGTATGAAGCACATATGCTAAAGCAAAGTGTCACTATTTTTTTTATTTAATAGATCTTACAAATAAATGGGAAAAAATCTTATACAACTGAGTAAAACAAATTTAAAAAAGAATGAAGAAAGAAATAAAATTATGTAAATAAATATTCTTCTTTTTGGATGATCAAAGGTGTTTCACGTACCCTTGAAACAGGGTACTTACCTTCTTGCCTGTGAACAGTCATTTTAAATGCAGTAATTTTCAATGAATTGTTACATACTTTATGACCATGATTTGTCAACAGGTCTCAAAATCACCCTCTCTTGGTGTAGCATATGTGTTAGTACAAACAACCACAAGGAAATGATCCAATACATATGCAAAGATACATGTGACAGGACTGTTTTTAACAGCAAAAGAAGTGTAAAATTAGGAATGGTTAATGAAATGAATTGTGGGCATTATTAATTCAAAACTATGCAACAACTAATTTAGGTGATATAAACATTCATTAATATTCAAATATATTCTTGACATATTACCGAGTGGGAAAAAAAAAGCAGATTACAAGCACATTTGATTGCAAAGAAATCCACTGGAGCTAGTCAAAGCAAAAAAAAGGGAATTAATTTTTATAATGAAAAAATCATTATAAAAATCATTATAAAAATTAACAAGTGTCTCTAAAATTCTACCGCTAATTCCTTTTTTTTTTTTTGCTTTTTTTGAGGGTCACACCTGGTGATGCACAGGGGTTACTCTTTGGCTTTGCACTCAGGAGTTACTCCTGGCAATGCTAAGGGGAGACCACATGGGATGCTGGAATCGAACTCGGGTCAGCCTCGTGCAAGGCAAGTGCCCTACCTACTGTGCTATTGCTCCAGCCTCTCTACTGCTAGTTCCTAGTAGAAAAATAAAGGGTGGTTCGTTAGGAGAACCCTATAAGCATTCTTTATTTCTCATCTGTTTCTTTCTTCTGATATGTTTATTCTATAATCCATTGGTGAATTATGTTTATCTGAAAACCCCAACTTCATATATTATATAGTCCATCTTATCTAGAAACTGCTTACCATTCTGTAATCTCGTTCCAAGTTTCTAGAGACACTTTGGGCTGAGAATATCTGATGTCACTCCTTAGGATAGTAAAGATGAGCAGGAAGAGAACTCTATGTCAGGCAAATCACCTCCAGAGGGCGTGGAAAGGTGATCACTGGGAAAGGGAAGTGACCATGGCAGGACAGAAGTTTCACTGATCTATAGAAATACGTAAACATATTCATAAAAGATGAATTACCTACTTGTTCTGCATTCAAATAAACAGCAGTGTGACAGTCTCCCCCCCAAAATTCAAAAAGCAACTTGCATTTTTATAGTGGCACACTTGGCTTGTATTCCTTAAAGTTTCTCTGTTCTCTCTCCCTGTCTCTCTTTGTATCTCTGGTCTCTCTTCCACATCCCTAATACTAAATGCTTTCTCCTTCTTCTCTCTAGATTACCTAAACACGCTCATTATGATTTTTTTACTTTTGCTCCATAATTCGAAAATACATTCAAAGAATCTCCTTCTTTTTCCTGATATCCTCAGTGCTGGGGTGAAGGAAATAGCACTTGAAACAAAATGTTTCCATTCATTACACTTATCTAGATTTAATGACTTTATGAAAAGTCTGCCTGTATTAAAGAGATATGCATGATTACACTATAATACCTGCAATGAAAACCATAATGACCAAAAGGAAAGAGTGAGAGAGATAGAGAGAGAGAGATAGACAGACAGACAGAGATAGAGAAGAAAGTGTCTGCCATAGAGTAGAGGCAGACTGTGTGTTGCTGGTGGAAGGAGGTTAAATTGGGGACATTGATAGTGGGAAATGTACACTGGTGAAGGGAGGGGTGTTGGAACATCGTATAACTGAAACCCAATCATGGACAACTTTGTTACTGTGTATCATACTGTGATTCAATTAAAAATTTTTTAAAGAAAATTCCATCTGTATGATATGAGAAAATGGGGGATTTGGAAGGAGCCTTTTGTCTTGTGTTCACCTGTTACTGTACTCTTGTAAAATTGTGGAAGAGTCTATTGTTCTATCTTTCCCAGGGTAAGCAAAGCTGCCCCCACCAAAGTCTGTTGAGTACTGTAAGATATGGTACAATATTTTTATGACCAACTATTAAAAATGGTATTTTCTTCAACTTCAGGAATACCTGTCTCATTTCAGAGCGCCACCATGTCATTCTAAGCTACACTTTGTTCCATTAGCTTAGAGTCAGTTGGCATCCACAAAGCAGGACAGAAATTTTTCTGATATATAGGACCCCTCTGCCACTCTAGGTTGGAAAGTCAAAAGTAATTGGATAGGTTTTCTCAACATATATGTGTATTCAAAGGTTCATTTTATTATTGAAGTGGTGTCTATTTTGGAATTCAGAAAGTTAACAAGTACTAGAATTTGGAGATAACCAGTAATAGCCTTTAAGAATAAAATAAAATTTTATTTTTAAATTAAAAAAGTTGTTTTCTGGACTGGAGTGGTAGCACAGTTGGTAGGGCATTTGCCTTGCATGCAGCCCACCCAGGTTTTATTCCTCCGTCCCTCTCACAGAGCCTGGCAAGCTACAGATAGTATCCTGCCCACACGCCAGAGCCTGGCAAGCTACCTGTGGCATATGAGATAAGCCAAAAACAGTAACAAGTCTTACAATGGAGATGTTCCTGGTGCCTGCCTGAGCAAATCAATGAGCAACGGGATGACAGTGAGACAGTGCTACAGTGTGTATCAGTGTGTATGTAGTGCTACAGTGCTACATTATTGGACTGGAGCAATAGCACAGCAGGAAGGGTGTTTGCCTTGCACACTGCTGACCCAGGTTCAATTCCTCTGTCTCTCTCAGAGAGCCTGGCAAACTACCAAGAGTATCCCGCCCGCATGGCAAAGCCTGGCAAGCTACCCGTGGCATATTTGATATGCCAAAAACAGTAACAAGTTTAACAATGGAGATGTTACTGGTGCCCGCTTGAGCAAATCGATGAACAATGGGATGACAGTGCTACAGTGCTATTTTCTAGTCAGGTACAAACTACAGTAACCTATCTATTGAGTAAAACTCTAGCTCCAGTAAATAGTTTCTGCATTTACCACCACAAGCTGTAAGAGAAAGTTTCTGAGCGATTACGTTTTTCACTTGGTGGTAGTAATGAAGTTGACATTTTGTACGAGGTACAGACAAATCAAAAATAACAATTTTATTCTCACTCTAAATCACACTGTATTATTCTGTTATTACCTCATGATAATCATCAGACCTACACTTTTTTCCATTAGCGAGTTACTTAACAAAGTCCTGTTTTAACTTTATTCCCCTACAATTCCTATATATAGAGAAATCTGACCAGAGTACTGTTAGCAAACATAAGCCTCGACTTAACCATTCCCAGCAGGAGCAAGCTGCCAAAGACTGCCTTCCTCGTGGACAAAGCAGATGCTCGAATCAATATGCATCCCGTCCCGTTGACTGACAGGCCAGTATTTCATTCAAGCACTACTACATCATTCTAACTACTTGGCTCTGTAGTATGTTTTGAAATCTTGACATGACATGTCTTTCTTCAAGTTTAGTCTTTTTCAAGATTGTTTTTGACCATCTGGGTCGTTTGTGGCTTCTCTCTCAACACCTTTCCAAGTGTTCAATGATGTTTTTCAAACCACAGAAGTGGAATCTAATGGATAGTGAAGAGCTTGCAGCAAATTATGATGGTGTATTAGCTACTTGAAGGTATCTAAGACAGAGATAGGTCTCCTTTTTTTTTTATTTGGTTGTGACACCTGGTGATGTTCAGGACTCCTGATTTTGTGCTCAGGGATCACTCCAGGCAGGACTTCAGGGACCATAAGTGGTGCTGGGGATTGAACTGTGGTTGGTCACAAGCAAGGAAGTGCCTTAACCTCTCTACAGTCTCTCTAGCCCAGCGAACTCTCTCTTTGCTTTTGTAGGGAGTCCCTTTTGGTGATGCTCTGGGGCTAATGCTAACGCTATGGATAAGGGCTGGAGCGATAGCACAGTGGTAGGGCGTTTACCTTGCAGGAGGCCGACCCGGTTTTTGTGTCCTCCGTCCCTCATGGCAGAGCCTGGCAAGCTCCCTGTGGCGTATTCGATATGCCAAAAACAGTAACAAGTCTCACAATGGAGACGTTACTGGTGCCCACTCGAGCAAATCGATGAGCAACAGGATGACAGTGTTATGTTGTTATGATGCTTGGGGGACCGCAGGATGCTGGGGACCAATCCTGGGGCTCCTCATGAGCCAGTTCTGGGAGCCATCACCCTGTCCCTTAGAGATAGCTTGTAAATGTTTCAGCACAAAAAGGGAATCTTGTGACATGATGTGTTAGAGGTATTAGCTAATCCTCTGCAAAAAACTCATTCTGCAGCATGTAAATATTAAACTAAAATGTCATATACCTTCAACTTACACAGCGTCTGTGTCAGTCATATCTCAATACAGCTGAAAGGAAATAGAGAGGAAAAAAATATCAGAAAATGTCCCTGAGGCAGGCTGGTATTTGATAGACAGGACTTCCCAATATTTCATTCTTAAATAGAGTCAGATGAGGTGGCTTATTCACTATCCTATTTCTCATGCCTGGAAAAATCACAACACACCATAGGTTACTAGAAAATACATTGTAGTGGGGTGAAATGAACATATTTGGGGGAAATTTAGAATTCTGGAAGCTATTATTTTGAAGCCCCTAAATTTCTCATTAGCTCAGATAAAAGAGAGTTTCTGCCTTAATACCTGCAGGGAGTCCATCACGTGGCCTCTGAAATGGTTACCTGCGGAAGGATCTTTGCAACCTCCCTCTGTCCACATGTTGACTGGCAAACACTGGGAATGCACAGACTTCTCTAGCTCTTCCACTTCTGAGATATTGACGGGAAAATCTCCCCTCTGGTGCCTGAGCAATAGGACAGCCTTGCACACTCCAACTTGGGTTTGATCCCTGGCGTCCCATATGGTCCCCTGAGCACCTCCAGAGGTAATTTCTGGGTGCAGAGCCAGGAGTAACCCCTGAGCACTACCAGGTGTGACCCAAAAAGCAAACACAAAACCAAAACTCCACTCTGGTGGGAATGGGGGCAACCAGCTGAGCTGAGGCCTCAGTGAGAACCCCCAGCGCAAGCCGGGTGGTCAGCGAGTTTCGGGGAGGGAAGCTGCCAAGGGAAGAAGAAATCTGCTCAATTTCCCTTTATTTATCCCATATGCAAGGGATAGTCTTTGCTGCACTTTTAATTTTGCAAGCAGCGTATTTCACCAAGAAGGATCATCTTAATGATGAGTCATCCGAGGAGGCAGGAGTTTGATTTTCTACAGACTCAGTTCTTTAGCAGCACCCGAGATCCAGTGGTGACATTTAAAAATGATTCTGTTTCCATAACTTGGCTACTTTTTCAAGTACCAGGACAATCTATGTGGGGTTGGTGTACACCTTCGTGATAACTCATGTCCGCCATGTACTAACTACAAATTCTCCAATGCTTTCCCCCCATAAATCAGTTCAGAGACTTAAGAATCTGACTAATTAAAATTTGAGATCCCTGTAACCTTTTCTCAGAAGCAACTGCAGGTATAAAATGTGTAGATTTATTTTTAATGTGTGCGCAAAACTTAAATTCCAGTCTATATATATAAAAAACCTTTCTTTTTTCTTTTCTCTCTTCTTTCTTTCTCTCTTTCTTTCCTTCTCTCTCTCTCTTTCTTTCTTTCTTTCTTTCTTTCTTTCTTTCTTTCTTTCTTTCTTTCTTTCTTTCTTTCTTTTTTTGTGGGTAGTTAAAAAGCTTGGCAGAGGATGGGTGGGCAGATGATGAAAATTTGGAAGTCTGACATGATGCTGACGGGAAATCAGAAATGTGTCACTGCACAGGCATGGGGGAGCAGCAGAGCTGAGTCACAAGTTCCTGGTGCCTCCATGATAAAAAGGTTCCTTGGAAAATTGTACTAACTTTTTTTTTTTTTTGGTCATTAGGTTGTTAAAGCTCACTTCTTTGTAAATGCAGTAACAATCATAGCGAGTCAGTCTGCCCACGCTGTCACTGCTATTGTCCCATTTATTGCTGTGATTTCTGCCTTCTCTGTGTCTGAGCCTGGGAGAATGGGGATGATGTTCTTTTGCTGAGTAACTCTGGAGGGTGGAGGGGCTCTGCCATGATTACAGAATCCAGCCAAAATTCCTCAGGTGGGCAGGCCCCAGACCTGCTGTGGTCTGTTGGGCATCTCAGATCTCAGACTGAGGTTTGCTACCCGCCCCTTAGATCTTGTAGCAAAAACCACTCCTCCTCCCCCCTCTTCTGGATACCCCAGAAATGTCTCCACTCTCTCTGACGGTGCTCATGACAGGAGAGGTTTATTCATCTGTCGGTCTTGTTGAGGACACGGGCATGAACAGTGCCTGGGGCCCAGGGAGTGGCATACATGGCTGTGAAATTTATAGACGCAGGCTCAGTCTCCCTCTTGCCGCCCCTTCCTTTGTCGTGCTGGTGGTGGACAGGTAGGGCCAGCACACACACTTGGTGGTGGAGTCGGGGATTCTATTTGGCAGTGATGTGGGGTGATGCCCAGGGTGGACCCTCAGCCCCATTCGAGAAGCGTCCAGCCTGGCCTCCGAGTTACAGGCCAGGGCCAGCTCAAGCATTTATATTTTTTTCCCCCAAAAAACATATCTACTAAAAAAATAGAGTTGCCATATGTATTGGGTCAGTTCTAAAATGACCCAATGACTGTTGCTTTCTGCATAAGTCCCCCTAGGGCTCACTTCCTGTGAGTGTGGGAAAGCCTCTGAATAGTCCGAGACGCATCCCACAGAGACGTTACAGCAGTGGCAGGGAAGCCACCCAGGTGGGCATCAACTCATCTCTCAATATTTGCACAGGCTCGAGGAGGAAAGGGGGACGAGAGATCCAAGGCGTGGGGACACTTGGAGGCTCAGTTGCCGGGGTGGAGTGGAGATGCCAGGGAATGTGCGTAACTGGCGGGAGGCTGCGAGCGGCTGCCAGCCACAGTCAGCACAGAAACAACTCAGCTCCACCGCCACGAAGGAACTGAATTCTGCCAACAACCTGATGGATTCTGGAAGTGCGTGCTTCCAGATGCTTCCGAGAACAGTCTGGCCGGGAGATGCACTCCTCTCAGCCTTGGAAGGCCTGAAGCAGTGAGACCAATCATGCCGCCCTCGACTTCTAAGCTTCCCCTCGGCGTGAGGGTGAGTGGCAGGGGAGTAAAGGCCACCACGTGGCGTCCACGTGCTTTGTCATGGTGTGAAATGGAGATGTGAGTGTGGATTATGAGCATGGACTAAGAGTGCTTAGTCCAAGGAAGTTTGGTTATTTCAAATCGAGTCACAATCTGTTACTGGATGTACTCCTCACTGCATGAAAGATGTGAGGCTCTGGCTGAGAGTCAGTCCCGAGTATAACACACGTCATGAAACAGCTTGATAGGCTAGCTCACAATAGCAGAGACATAATTGCAGACAAAAAAATTTTATGTTCCAAGAAGGGAGCAGAATAGCCTGAAGCTCGGAGTCTCTTGGGGGCCTCAGCTGAGGCGAGCATGTTGGTTTTCTAATCACCGAAGCCCTGTTCAGTCCTGGGTCAGACAAGCCTGGCATTTTGAATTTTGTTTTAAAACAATTCGACAACATCCTATTTGCTGTATCAAAGCAGATATCTGCTCCTTCTTATCTGGCGTTTCAGATGTGTTCGTGTTGGGATTTCCAGATGAGCCCAGTCAGCTGGGTATGTGGGTTTAGAAGCATCAAGAATTATTCAGGGAGAGACTTGCTGTAGTGACTTTACGGTCAATCAGACATGCTTTCATTGAAGCAATAGATACTTCTGTTGCTGCTGGCTTTGACTTTGGGTCAGACCTGGGCAGTGCACTGGGGCTATTCCTGGCTCTGTGCTCAGGAGTGATCCCTGGGCAGTGCTCTGGGGCTATTCTTGCCTCTGTGATCAGGAGTGGTCCCTGGTAGTGCTGGCAAGGACCACTGGTGGCGCCTGGAATTGGAACCTCAATCGGCCATGTGCAAATCAACGCCTTTACTATGTCTGTGCTCTCCAATTCCAATTCTCTGCACTACGCGTGTACTTTGGCAGAGCAATAGGTATTTTGAGAAACAATTGCATTTCGCATCTTGCAAACATTCACTTAATATTATCAAAATGTTAAGTGCATGATGCCTTTGGACTGGAACCATTCAGCAGCCATATGGGGCTCATGGCTCATGAAGGTGATAAAAATCCAGTGTTGACTCAGAGCCTCGGTGCATAAGAAATTGTAGGTTGCACAATGCAGATAGGAGGAAGGTGGGAATAAAGTTTCTGGACATTTTTGCTTGGTAGCCAAGACCCACCTCTAACACACACACACCTGACTGGGGTGGCAGCCCCACAGTCACACTATTTCTGGAGAAAACTAGTAAGAGCAAGATCCCATCACCAACCTTCTGCAAGGGAGTGCACTGCATGGACTTGCAGAGGTTATTTCCCTGTAGCTTCCGGAGGAAGAGGAAGAGGAGAAGGAAAGGCGAGCTCGGGGCTGATGTCGTGGTGTGATGGGACAGATTTGAATAATTGTTCCCAAGCTTGCAGGGTCCCACCTCCCACAAGCACGGATGGGGTCCGGGATGGGGAAGCCAGGGACCCCGTGGGTTATGGGGGTGGGAGGGAGCCCCGAGCCCAGACCAGCCCACGGAGAACTTGAAATCCTGCAAGCCAGAACACTTTGAGGATTGTTTGAATTGACGACCATGAGCCAGTGGCTCAGTGGAACTGGGGACGCTAATTAATGAGCATAAGCCAGAGACAGGAAAGTTCGGATTCTGAGTGAGGACGGAAAGTTTGCATCTGAATGGGGTCCCCCAAAATGTTGCATTAAGAACCACTCTGGGCCGTCTGGTGCCCAGTCTTGGGGTTGGGGTGAGGGGAATGGGAGAGGTGTTCTGTTTTAGAGGACGTGAGAAAGAAAGACTAGTTCTAAAAGCTCCGAGAGGCTTCATGACACACAGCCCTTCGCTAGCTATCTGGGGAAACGTTTTTATCAACAGATTAAGTGTGTGGTTTATTTTTGTTTTGGGGCCAGATTAGGAACAAAGAGGAAACTGAGGAAGGGAGAAAGAACTTAATTGATTGCTCATGAGCTTGATTTAAGCCAGCTGATATTTTCATGGAGTCTTTAAACTAACCACCAACTTTTGGAGCATTTTCTCTCATGATAACTGTTAGGATTATGGAACCAAAAAGTATATAATTCCCGCTTTAGCCTACAAGAAGATATTCCCATTCCAATTTATTGCTGATTATAAGGAAACATCCAGTCTTTGTTTAGCTTTATTTATTGTACGTACAGAGGGTTTTTCTGCTTCTGACCAGCAGAAGGAGCTATAACTCTGGAAATAAAGAGCAACATTTTTCCCCAGGCAGAAATAACCAACACCTACTTATTGTATTATTAAACTATTATGTCCTAGAATTGATAATATCCTAGAAATGTAACATTATATAGCTTTAACTTATAATTTGTAACCGGGGAGAGTTTCTCCATGCGTTCCTTATGTGATCTTTCCCACACATCTCCCATACAAACTTCTTTGCGGTTCACATTGGACTGTATTTGGATATTTGTATTCCTTCTTCTCCCATTCACCTTTGTTTATGCTCACCTTCTTCTAAGATGCCATTGGTTATCATTGTCTAAACATAAATGACTTCACTGCCATTTAGTTCACAAACATATCTTTAATGACTCCTTCCTATTCCTCCAACTCTCATTTTGAGGCGCATGCTTAAACTCCTGCTTTATAGCAAGCACTTACCATTATTGATGTTTAAGATGATTTTCTTTTTCTTATGCTATTGGATCATAATTGCCTTGCCAGATAAAAAGCAAGATGCCCATTTTAAATGTGAATTTTAGATAAACAATGAAGTTTTTTTTTTAGTGTAAGTATGTCTCATGAAATATTTGGGACCTACTTAAATCAAATGACTGTATCTGGAATGCATATTTTAACTGTAGCACTGTAGTCCCATTGTTCATCGATTTGCTCAAGCGGGCACCAGTAATGTCTCCCTTGTGAGAGTTGTTACTGTTTTTGGCATATCGAATACACCACGGGTAGCTTGCCAGGCTCTGCTGTGTGGGCATGTTACTATTGGTAGCTTGCCAGGCTCTCTGAGAGGGATGGAGGAATCGAACCCAGGTCGGCCACGTGCAAGGCAAATGCCCTACCCTTTGTGCTATTGCTCCAGTCTGTATATTTTAACGGGACTGCTAAAAATTGAATAAATGTGATAACCCTAACCCTAAGCATGTTGCAGAGTTTTTGTCTTGATGTCCATAATTAAATTGTCATTTCATAGAGGTTGTACAATAAGTCAAAAGGTCAAGCTGCAGTAGCAGTTAAGTTACTATAGGATGAAAGACTATTGATTCTGAATGAAGCAATTCCTCAAAATTATCAAGAGCAATAGATCACTAGGTGTTGACAGTTAATTTTTTATTCACTTTAAGAAAGAAAACAACTGTACGGAGGAATTTTATGCTAATGATAAACTTTAGGATTTAACAATAAAAATTGGAGGGAACATTTGAAAGATATTTCAGTGCCTTAAAATATCTTCTTAAGTTAAGGAACATTATGTGCTTAAGAAATCCAGAAAAAAGATTGTAGGTCCCATAACGGAAAAAAAAACAATTATTATTTCAAAAGATGCATGATGAGTTGAATCAAGATGTACGCTATGAAAAGAAAATTCCAACAGTACCCATTGTGTAGAATACCAGGTGTATTCTTTCCTACAACCTTAAAATGGAGAGAAAGAGTTCAATACCGGTAATATACTTCGTGTGAATACATTTTGTGTACTTTATCTAAAACATCTATATCACTGGTTATTTTTAATCAAACTCAAGACATTTCTCTACAAATGTCTTAAGCTTTTTTATTTACTCACTTAGAAAAGATAGAATATTCATAATTTTTCTCTATCAAAATGCAGACAATGTGCACTATCTAAAACATCCCTTGAATTGATTAAAATTGTATGTTGGACAACCCTATGATGAAATTCAAGTGATACTCATTGAGAAACATGAAATTAAATGGACATAATCTCTCATATGTGGGACTTAAAGAAACACAGCAAAGGAGCAACAAAGGGTTGAAGGGAGAACAGGTCCACACAACTGAGATGGTGGGGGCCAGGGTTGGAAAGAAAGGGGCATTGGGGCCCTTGGGGGAGAGAGGTGGGTGCATGGCTGATGGGCATGGTATTGGAATTATGTGCGCAGGAAAGCATCATTAACATTACTGTCAATCACAGAAGCACAATCAATTTGAAAAAGTTTATTAGAAACTGATACGTCTGTGAAAACTTTGAAACCAGTCATCTTGAACAATTAACACTCACAATTTACAGAGATTAGACCTTTAAAATCATTTATAATAGAAGTAAGAGAGATCCTTGATCCATTAGTTGCAAATTATAAAAGCTATCCTAGGCATTGCTGAAAATTGTGGTCACTGGCTCTTGGAAGGGTCTAGATTATGGTGCTGTCTACTGCAGATCTTACAAACTCCTACCCTCTGCGTAATAAGAACCTTTGGCAAATTCTCACTAAGGAAACGAACAGAAATGCTTTAGACGGGTGTGCTGGTAATACATGTGCGCACGTGCCTACACAGCCCCTCCTGCTGGGCGGTTCCTGCCAATGGGCGTTGACTTACTTAGAAGGGATGTTGTCTTTAGTCATGCTATTGCTTCTTCTTTTGGGGACCCACGCCCCCTTTTTAAACCTCAACGCTCTGCTTTCCCATGAGAAGAACCCCCGGGGGATTATAGCATCCTGTTTGAAGACCATCAGAAACCAGGCGGACTAGGGCCAAGAGTCGTGGACTTCTCTCTGTTCGGGAGGCCAGGAGTTTTGAGCAAGATTTCTGCTGAAGCCCCAAGTCCCTAGATGTCCCAAATCTGGTTGGCACCTCGGCACAGGGACGGCAGCTGGGCTGCCCTTGAGAAGGGCCCCAACTCTACCCACCACAAGCCTCACCTTTCAGCACGGGCGTTTGGAGGGACACACGTGTTCAGTCTCTCACTCACGCCTCAGAGGTCATTCTTGGGACCTGACAGATGGACCTTCAGCTCCCTCCCCTTCCCAGGCAGTGCTGAGACAGAAGGGAGGTGGAATGATCCGCAACTCGAAATCCTCCTGCCGTGACCCCACTTCAGGGAGCAGTCTCGGGAGAGGTGGGGAGTGGGGCAGATTCTCCGTGTCCTGGAGCACTGGCTAGAGATTTACCCCAGTGATCTGACAACTTTTTACTTTCCAAATTCCCTGATCCGAGGGAGGCTGTATTTAAAGGCTTTTCTATAATTGGATTTTGCTCTCTGAGAATGAGGTCCACTCCACCTCTTTGCCAGCCCTATCATATGCATGTTATCTAACTTGCAGACACTCGAGTTTGAAATGCATTTAGAGCATTTTGAAAACGACTGTTGTTGGCATGACCTCCTGCATTTCCAAGCTGTTGCAAAGGCAGGGTTTTATCTGAAAATTGTTGTATCCTTATATATGTGTGTGTAAGTTTGTGAGTATGTATATATATGAATATGTATACATGAATATATATGTATATATTCACAAAATACGTTTGCATATTATGCCCAGACACACAGAGGACATTTTCTTTACCCATTCATCTGTTGTTGGCCACTTGGGTTGTTTACAAACCTTGGCTGTTCTATGTGGCACTGCACTGAATTTAGGTGCGTGTTTCTCTTCAAATGAGTGTATTTGTCTTCTTTGCATAGACACCAAAGAGAAGAATTGCTGGATCATATGGAAATCTATTTTTAATACTTTGAAAAATTCCCAGACTATTTTCCATAGAGGAACAAGCAACTTAAAGAGAAAGACAAACACTGGATGCTTTTAGCCATGTGTGGAGTATGGAGAAGCAAAGCACAGGAGGGCCATACAATCAAAGGAATTCAAATTCTTGGACTCAGACCACAGAAGGTAGCCGAGAGGAAAGGTAGAGGGAAACCACAGTAGGGAGTAGCCTCACTGACGCACGTTGAGGGATATTGTTAAGTTTGTGGTGGTATCATGTTTAGAAGGGAATGGAATTACAATCTGAAAACTTGGTAACCAATTAAACCAATGCTGCCTTGATTTATATACAAAGCAAAATTTAAACTTACTATTCTTTCCATTTGAATAAAATTGGGAACTGTAAATATTTAGTCCAGCATTCTCCCCCCATCCCAACATGCTGTTTCATTTTTTAAAAAGTCTTCAAAATTGCATTCTGCAACTTTTGCAGTCATCTTGCCACTTCAACTACTTTAAGTAAGCTTCCCATTTATTGAATTAGTTCTCCCTACTATATTAGAGTGGAATAATATATTTCCACATTACTCATTATGGTCATTACAAATTTTAAATATCAGGTATCTGGTTCTTACCTGTTCAAAATGAATCCAGATGTTCACCTACTGAAAGGTGCCAGTTTTTTTCTTATCATAAATTTAACATTGGAGAATAAATTTGGAACAATTCTGTAGGGACCATTGGTCACAGATGGCTGAATGGTAATAAATCCACAGGTTGAGATGGCATCCTTCTGGAGTCTGGCACTGGAGCTGCTTTTAAGAATTCAAAATATTCTACTTTGCATCATCCAAGCAAAGGTATTTCCTATTTAAGTACATATATGTATATACATACATATTTAAAGAGATATGCAAGATGATAGCTTAATTTTGTTCATAATCCTATTTTAATACTCTGACATTTCTTCCAAGAACCTGCTCCTTTTCTACGGCCATGAAAGGATTTAATATCTTCCATCTGTTAAAAAAGGTTTTTTTTTGAGAAGGCAACTTTTACATGTATTCCTAAGCTGAGTTTTTTAAAATTCCCCTTCCTTATTCATCATCATATATGTCACACGGAATGATAATAATTGCCTTATACCTGTGACTTCATTAAAGGTAGGAACTGTTTCTTATCAACTGTTGGCTCTGCTTGGTTTTGATGAGTACCTGGTATGTTAAAAGGTGCTCAAGAAATAATGTAGGGTAGTCTTTGAAGTTAGAGATTTGTATTTATATTTATTTTCCAGTAAAAGATGAAAGGAAGGGGCTTAGTAAATTCTTCGGAGGTTATATATCCCAGATTCACAGAAGAACTTAATGAAATTTCCAGATGCTATTGTGTGACATTTCAAAGCCTCAAATGGATTTTCTTGTGTGGTCAATTTTATGAGGGCTCCAAGAAGAATCCCATGGTGTTCCTGAATTAGGATAATTCATGGGGGATGGCTTCATTAAAGGGACTACAGAGTGGGGGTTGATTAGAATTTGGAGACATCCCAAGATATTGTGAACTATCTTCTGGCTAAACATAGCAGGGAGGAACTGACTCCTAGAAGCCAAAGGAAATGGCAGACTTGAAATTTGAAAGAAGAAAATCATTTTGAGGTCATGTGTGACCTTCTGGGCATGCACATGACCAGGAGTAGTCTTTAAGTACTGCACCCTCTTGCTCCTTTGACCTCCTGCGGGGATACTCACCAGCTAACACCCAGGCAAAGCAGGGAACAGTGTCTCGCTGTGGTCCCTATTGCCTTAACATGCCATGGTACCCACAGGAAAAGATGAGGGGGAAAGGAAAGAGGGGGCGTGAGAATCACTATTTAGTAGAATGAAATGACTTCCTTTCTGGAACATGCAGACAGCAGAGAGAAAACCATAAAGTGAACAAATTATTGCCCAGTTTTGTAGTGTTGTCCACGTGCTTGGTTTTATTTAAGTGCGAGGCAGTCAATCCCGAATTTCAGCAACTGATCCGGGTGATGAACTCCGAAGAGACTTCAGTTGTGCAGTTCACAGTCAGAATGTGGGAAAATGAGCTTCCTGGATTGGAGAGCTTTTGACCTCAGTTCTATTTTCCTCTGGTCAGGATTAGATTTGTATCCACCATAAGGGGAAAGAGTTCTCAAGGTATAAGTCTTTTAAAAATCAATTAAAATAAAGAATTCATAAGTTCTCATCTTCTCTAAAAATTAGGTTTAAAGAATTAAAACACTTGCAAATGCAATGAGGTGATTTTGTTATATCCTACCTGCTTATATGTAGTCTGTAACTTTCAAATAAATATGTTATAAAATATATTTCTCGAGGCTTTATAGAATCAAGAGAAAAACAGTCACTAAATACTTTTAGATTCTTTTTTTATCCTCCCATAAATGAATTTACAAATATAAAAACTGATGCACATTTACACTCTGCAGTTGAACCCAGCACCTCACACACACGCAAGCAATGCAAGGGTTGTACCACTGAGCTGCAACCTAACCC
This sequence comes from Sorex araneus, assembly GCF_027595985.1. Taxonomy (NCBI): domain Eukaryota; kingdom Metazoa; phylum Chordata; class Mammalia; order Eulipotyphla; family Soricidae; genus Sorex; species Sorex araneus. The sequence goes on along the minus strand of NC_073310.1, from coordinate 63,122,160 downwards.
TCGCCCAAGTCATAATAATGTAGAGTAGGATTTCTCTAATAGGCTCACTGTAGTGCCTGCAACATTTAACTATTTTGTCAAACTCTGTCATATTAGTCTCTGTCCTTCAATTTACATTTGAGTAAATGGTACTTTAGTACTGTAAAATTCTCTCTGCTTTGTATTGGGTTTAAGTGGATAATAATTTTCTTCTACCTGGCAAAAAATATTGATGTTTAAATAAATGTGAGAAGAGACGATTTTATATATATTGATTTCCTCAAACCACAAACATGAAGCACATATTTGATATCTGAAATTGGCATGCTGATACAGCAAATAGATGTCTATAAAAATATGCATGTATAGAAAACACAGTTTGGTATTCTGATAAAAATGTCAATGGCTTTGAAAGGAGAAAAGCACCTAGTTGAAGCACTAAGACTCAAAAAGAATGTGTGGTTGAAAGTTGTTTGGTCTTGTGTTGCAAGCCATAATGCCCAAAAGTATGGGGAATATTGTCTGCCATGGAGGCAGGGGGAGGGTGGGAAAGGGGGGTTATACTGGGAATATTGGTGGTGGGGAATGTGCACTGGTGGAGGGATGGGTGTTTGATCATTGTGTGATTGTAACCCAAACATGAAAGCTTATAACTATCTCACGGTGATTCAATAAAATAAAAAAAAAAGGAAAAGAAAGTTGTTTGGTCTTTTGTGAACCTGAGAGTGTGTAAGGTGTATATTATGCAGATATTGTGTCCTAAAATTGCAAAAACATAATGTATTTCAATGTGAAAGTTATCTGCCTGTTGGAAAAATTCATGAATCATGGCTAGAAGTTATTCACACTAATTTTCAGTAAGACTTGAGACAGAGACAAAGTATTGTCAGTTTGGTTGAGCTCCCACTTTTGGGTAAAATGAAAACATTAGTGCTCACTATGAAACAACTAACTCAGGCAGCGACACATCAATTCTTCTGTATGTTCCAAAAAATTGTGATGAAAATGAAAGTTTCTTTATGAGCATTTTTCCAATAGAATATGACTATGGGCAAGATAATTGGGCCAAGTTAACTGGTTTTTTAAGTTGTAATTTTAAAGACCGACTTCATTAAGAATTAATTATACCTTGATCCATGTTTTAAAAATTTTTGTTTTATTGGTTTTGGGCCACACCCATCGACCATATATTTTAAAAGCAGAATTGTCAGACCTGTGTATTTTATTTTGAAGTCAATTGCTTTAAAACATTTTATAAGTTCCAGGTGTGCATCAAGAAAACTCAACATGGATATATATATATTACTTGAAGTTTGCCACTGGCAGACAACACTTGAGACAGAGGACTAGAAAGGATCCCCATCAGAAAGACTGAATGAATCCTTAGTAGCCTCCCCCTGTATTAATAGAGGAAGGGGCAGTAGAATGGGCACTGGCACATGTTTTACATTTGATTCTAAGCTTGGGCCCTTCCTTAAGTCAAGGGAGCTGGGGAAATTAGTCTTTCTAGGTTTCAGTTTGCTTCTTCTTCCCTTTGTTTCTTCCTTCTTTTCCCTCCTCCTTTTTCTTCTTCCTCTTTCTCTCTCTCCCCTCCTTCCTCTCCCACTCTCCTTTTCTTCCTTCTTGCCTTTTAGTTTTGTATAAAACTGAGGTTCTCCAAATACCTACTAAATGTAAGAATAATGTGTCCTGAAAGTTAAACCATGTAAAATTCGGGAATAGAGCTACAGAAATATTAGCTATCATTATTGATTGTTGCATTGAACTGAGTTTCACTTTGTTCCCTAATTAGAGTGTTTTGGGACCAGTGTCTTTGACATTTACTTGATGCCAATAAAGTCGAGTGAATTACCATAGAATAGGCTAGTGAGCAATACACCAAAAGCTTAAAGCACTTGTGATCATGCATTTATGCAATAAACATTTATTGAGACTGGCCTGTGATCAATATCGGGAAACATGGTATTGGACAGTTCTAGAAAGAGTCAAACAGATTGCTATGAAATTCTAATAAATGAAGCTATGGGGCTGGGTTTGGTCTGAATGTCCCAGGATGCTCAAAATATTATCACCTGAGCGGCTTGAGGTGTCAGGCCATCTCATTAGTCTTGTTTCTCTCTGAATGGTCAAGGAAGTTCTCAATCTTCCTTCTCAAGCCCTGGAGGTCTTGCAAGATTTGAAGAGGGTCAATGATTCTGGATTCCAGAAAACAGCACAAGGAGTGGGCTATCTCATGAGACTCATCAGTGAGCGTAGACCACAACTATCCCTTCTCCATCTTCACCAGCAACCTTTGACCTTGCCACTTTTCCATGACCGTCCCCATCATGGCTTTGCGGGGAGGCCTCCATGAGCTTCTGGGAACAGAGCAAGCATTTCCAGAGTCTTGCCTCATTGCTCATTTGTCTCTTTCTACACCAGTGATTATTTATGAACAGAAATACCATCTGTTGGATCCACGGATTCGTAGATATTAAAAAATCTGCTTGTTTCACCAATGATACTTGGAGCCCCTAGGAACCGCTTACACTGCGCACCATCCACACGCATTTTCCTTCCTGTGTTCATGCCTCCTTTGGTGTTCAGCTACTGTTGACTTTGCGCCCAATACTGCAGTGGTGGAATTGTTTATAGAGGTAATTTGAGGTCTTGGATGAGGTTCTCTTCTCCAGAGAGGGTTTTATGCATGCTTTTGCCAGCCTCCTCAGAGGCCAAGTAATCTGAGATGAACTTAGTCAAGGTACAGACTTTCGGCATTTACTTCAATGACGTCACACAGTGTAAATCCAAAACAGAACCTAGAATATTATTATAAGCTCTAAAGCTCCATATACCTCCAAAGTAAATCTTGTTCTTATTCCTACCACTGAAGGTTAATTTTAACTGGTCCAGAGCTTCATATGAAGGAATCAATAAGAATCTGCTCTTTTGGGGCTGGAGCAATAGCACAGCAGGCGTTTGCCTTGCACTCGGCTGACCTGGGTTCGATTCCCAGCATCCCGTATAGTCCCCTGAGTGCATGAGCCAGGAATAACCCCTGTGTATCGCTGGATGTGACCCAAAAAGAAAAAAATCTGTTCTTTTATATTTTTCTTTTGTCATCGTTCATTTTTGAGATTCACCCCTATTGACATCAGTTTCCATAGCTTATTTTATTTTATTTTTTTACTGACTTAGTACTAATGATTAGTTATAAGTGCTCTTTATGCTAATTATTAGTAATCTAGTACTATTTTATAACACAATGTTTTCCTTTTCTCTTTTGAAAAATGGTTTCCGGATTTTGGCTACTATGAATAAGACTGCCCAGATTCTTATATTTTTGACGTAAATATGTAGGAGTAAAATTGTTGGGATACAGGATAACTAAATGCTGAACTTTATAGGAAATTACCAACTTGGTGTTCCATTTACACTCCCACTGGCAATGCATCAAGGATGCAATTGTTTCTAGTCTTGCAAACAGAGGGTATTGTCAGTATTTGAAATCTGAGTCATTCTGAGTGTGTAATGGTAGCTCATTGTCTTTTCATTTGAATTCTCCTTATTACTAAAGATTGGAGAATCTTTTCATGTGCTTTTCGGTCATTGGCATGTTATTTTTGTATATGAAATGTCTCTTGGAATCTTTTGCCCTTTAAAATTTTTGAGTTTGTTTCTAATTTTATTGTTGATCTTGTAGAAAATTTTTAGATATTCTGAATGTGAGTTATATTCCAGATATTTACATACATATATGGGTTGTTTTCTATTAAACAATACACTGTGAATGCATTTTTCCAGACAAAGCAAATGCTTTATTGTTGAGTTACATTCCCACATTCCCAGACTATCTATTTAATTTCTTAGTGTTTCTAAAAATATGACTATACTTGCTTTTGAACATATTTAATACTTTGTCCTAGTACATTTTAATGTCTATGATTTATTTTTAAGTTAATTTTTGTGAATGGAGGGACAGTTATAGCACCACTTCTGGTGAAGTCATTTTCCCATTGAAATGATGGGTAATTTTGTAGGAAATCAGCAACCCTCAATGAGATAATTTGTGTTCTTTATTCTGGTTGAAGAATCTACTTATCTACTCTGTGGCAATATGTGATATTACTTAATTAATACAAAGAACAATTTATATTAATAACTTTTAAGATTAAGCAGTGCAAAGCCTCCACCTCAATTTTTCTACTTTCAAATTTTTTTTACTAGTCTATGTCCCTTACATCTCGTTTAAATTATAGCATCAGTTTGCTAATTTCTTCAAAAAGAATCTCTTAATTTTGCTTAGTTATGCTAAATTCAATGATCAAGTAGGGTTATAGCTATCTTAATAAGATAAATAATGAATTTGATCTGTTTATATTTGAATTCATTGCTATCAGCAATAATTTAAATTTTGTGATTCAAGATCTGTCACAAGTTACATTAAGTTAATTCCAAGAAATTTGTTTTTAATACTATTTAGAGTTCAGGTTAATTTGTAACACATTACAATCATCTTCCCTTATTTCTTTACCTGTAAATTCTTTAAAATATTTGCATAATCTGGTATGTTTCTTTCTTTTTATTTCTGATGTTAGCAATTTATGCTTTCTGTATTTCCGCCCCCGCTCCCCAGTCAATTTTGTTGGTAGTTTATCAATTTTTAAAAATCTTTTCCAAGAACATTGTTTTTACTTTGCTGATATTTCCTATTTTTAGTTCATTATTTTCTTCATTGATTTTTAACTCTCACATTTGTTTGATTTCTTATGTTAAATTTGCTTTTTGTCTTATTTAAATCCTTAGGTGAGAACAGCTGCTTGATATTATCTTCTGCCCTGCAAATCCTAAAATATTTCTAAATTTTGTTTTATTTGCTGATCCATGTTTCAGATGAACATTGTACTACTTTATATATATACTTTTCTATTTTATATTTTTAATAATGCCAATCCATTGTCTCTCTCTGCTTTTATTCTATATTTACTTTTACTTTAGTTGCCATTGTGATCAGAAAATATTTGGGTGTGTTTTTACTCCATTATCGATACTTGCTTGTCTGAAAATGTCTTTTATTGACCCTAATTTTAATGAATATGTTTGTTGATAATAGAGTTCTAGACTAGATGTTAGCAAACCATGACCAATGGTATAAACCTGATCTATGACCCAAGTTGGTATGGCTCATGAAATAAAAATGGTAAAGTGATAGTACAGTGGGTAGGGCATTTGCCTTGAATGACCCGGATTGATTCCTCCTTCCCTCTTGGAGAGCCCGACAAGCTACCGAGAGTAGCCTGGCAAGCTACCAATGGTGTATTCAATATGCCAAAAACAGTAACAAGTGTCACAATGGAGACATTTCTGGTGCCCGTTCGAGCAACGGAGTGACAGTGACAGTGACTTTTGATCAGAATTATACTGATGTCAGTGGATGAGATGGAGGCTGACTCTTCCTAAGAGGCTTGATAGACATTTTCTTTGACACTGTTTCATAATCTCCAGATGATCCCCACATTGAACATATTAATGTTCTTAATCTATTTAGCTGGTATCCCAGAATATCCCAGGCTGATATCTGGGAGGCTGGGAAATCCTGGATCGAGATGTCAATATGATCCCACTTTACTAGGGATTCTTCTCTGGGTGGCTGTCTTCTCTTTGTATATCCCCCTGGTGGAAGAAACTCAAGAGTTTTCAAGCTCACTTTACTAAGAGCACTATCACATTCATGAGGGTGACTTGTAAGAGCTACCCACCCTCTCAAAACTGTCTACTTCCCAAGCCCCCTGCTCCTAACACTTCCTCCTTATAGGGACTGGGTTTCAGTATATGAATTTCGGGAGGACACTGACATTCAAATAATTGTGCATCAACAGATTATTTTCAAGTGTCTCTTAAGAAAGAGATGGATACTAAAAACTTGAGTTCTGCAAAGTTTTAATATCCCATTCTCCTATGCTGAATGCCCTGAAAACAAGGCTACTGTCACTACAAAATACGCCTTTTGAGTACAAGGTCCATAGTCCTATTATTTGTATGATCAGATATTAGCATATGTGTGGTTAGTAGTAAAATTCAGTAATCCTTGAATTCATGAGGCTAATATGGCTTTGGGGAAGAGATAGGTTTTTACTGCTCACCACTCTCTGGATCTTATCCTAAGTGTTTTCATCCCTCTTGATGAACTTGCCTTTCAAGGACAACTAAAGCCAGAACAGGAGAGGGTTATGGCAGTACAAAAAATTGTACCAATGTGACAAAACTGTGATCTCAGAGCAGTGCTTTTCTGTTTCAATCGGAGTATTAGTGAGGTTTATTCCTAGTTTCTACATTGGAGTACACAGAGAATAGACTTTCCGTTTCTCACCCAATAGACTTCTTCAGGTGGTCTTCATTATTTAAGACTGATTTCTCAATGTCAAGCCATAAAACGATAGCCATATGGTCTTATTATTAGATTTCTCCCCTGGAATCTGGTCTTTTTTATATATGACAAAAATCTGTTCCTAGTATTTTTTGAGCCAAAGAATCTCTGTAGTCTATAAATTTAAATCTGATCTTGCCTCCTGTAGATAGAAAAATATGTTCTTATTCACACTGGTATCCTTACTTTGGATTATGATTTTCAGTGTCATATTTTTTAAATAAAATGTTTTAATTTTCTTTCATCTAAGCACTGCAAGCTTTATTTTTAGGACTGAAGATTTAATTTGGGATATGTTTAGAACTCTCATGGACTGGATTTCTGAAAACATTGAGTTTCATCTTATTATGAAAAGTGTAAACAGGTTATATAGCTCCGAAACAGGTGCTAGAACACTCAGCTCTTTGAACTTCATAGGGCTGTCTTCCAACAGTGCACAGCAAACTGTTTTTCAAATAACATGTGATTTCAAATAACACTGAATTAAAACCCCACATCTTTCCAGCTCTCCTCTCCACTTTTTTTTTTGGTTAACTGGCAGTACACAATGTAAGCTTCATCCATGTGTTAAATAAAAAAAGCACCTCTACCCACTTTTATCAATCTATTTTAACAGGAAACCTATGCCAAGCTAAGCAAAGGAAATATTCAAAAGAAAATTTTCACAAATTACATGGTAATTGTGGCAGGTCAAGTGTGCTCTCTCTTTATATTAATACTGTTTTCTGAGCGTGTGCTATGTGGCATGTATTCTTTCGGGTCTAAAAGTACAATGATCTGATAGGCAAGATCCCACATCTTCTAGAACTTAAATTCGGAGAGAACTTAAATTGGTTAAATACTCAACCAACTGTGTTTTGTGGAACAATCTACTTTTGAATAATGCCTCATTTATTCCCCAGGGTATCATTGAACTTGAGATGCATTCTCAGTGATTAGATAAACATTTTTTTGGATAGAATGATTCCACATGTTCCACTGACCCTACGTTTAAGCATTGATCTGGAAGACATGAAAACCCTGATTTCGAAGGACATTTGCACCATCTGCTGACTACAGTGTCATGTACAGTGGCCTGAACACAGGGAGAAGATCTCAATAGATGTTTCCCTAAGAAAACATCCAGATGGCCAATATGAACACAAAATTTGCTCAATATCATCAGACATAAAGGAAGCAAACAAAAAGGGAAATGTGAACAAAAAAATCATGATGAGATGTCTCCTTAGATCTTAGAATGGCTGCTGCCACAAAGCTAGCAGTAACACCTGTCAGGAGAATGTGGTGAAAAGATAATCCTTGGGTTTGATGCACTGTTGGTGGAGACAACAACTAGTTCAGCTTCTATAAAAAGGCATGCAAGATCCTAAAACTGAAATATAAGATTACCATAGGAAATGCAATTCTACTTCTTGGTATTTATCCAATGAAAATAAAAATAGTAACTTACTATCTATACCCTAGTTCACTGCAGCATTATTTCCAATAGCTTAGGAATACAGACAAAGTAAGAAGTCGTCAATGGATAAAGGAAAATAAGATTGCATGTTTTTTACATGTATTTTTTTTTTTTTGCTTTTTGGGTCACACCCAGCGATGCTCAGGGGATACTCCTGATTCTGCACTCAGGAATTGCTCCTGGCAGTGCTTGGGGGACCATATGGGATGCCGGGGATCGAACCCAGGTCGGCCGCGTGCAAGGCAAACGCCCTCCCCGATGTGCTATCGCTCCGGCCCCTTTACATGTTGTATATTATTATATCCCTTCTTTATATGTGTGTACAGACATTGAAATATTATGCACCCATGAAAAGAGAGGGGGGAAATTCCATTTGTGAAACTAATGATGGATCTGAATGAACTGTGCTAAATGAAATCATACAGACACTGCATGATCTAATTCATGTGTAACAATTATAAATAATATACATATGTATACCCAAACTAATAGATACATAGAGCAGATTTTAATTTAAAAGCATGATATCCAAACTACACCAACCAGACTTAAAAATGTGCCTGTCAAGGAGGCAGGTTGGGGGTAGGCGGGAGTGGGAGGGAACTTGGGAACATTGGTGCAGGGATATTGGCATTGGTAGTGGGGCTGGTGGTGGAATATAATATGCCTAAAACCCAACTATGAATACCTTTGTAAATCATGCTGTCTTCATAAATAAATTTTAATAAGAAAGAACTGAGTAAATGGAGGCTTTGATGAAAGGTACACAACAGGTACAGTTTGCCAGAAGGTAGCACTCCAGTTCAAACAAAAAGAATCCTGGAGAAACTGTATTGCCACGTGGCTCTAGCTCACAAAACTGTACTGTATATATATATTTTTTTGCTTTTTTTTTTTTGGGTCACACCTGGCGATGCACAGGGGTTACTCCTGGCTCTGCACTCAGAAATTACTCCTGGCGGTGCTCAGGGGACCATATGGGATGCTGGGATTTGAACCCGGGTCGGCCGCGTGCAAGGCAAATGCCCTACCCGCTGTGCTATCGCTCCAGCCCCTGTACTGTATATTTTTAATTACTATATTACTGTATCACTGTCATCCCGTTGTTCATTGATTTGCTCGAGTGGGCACCAGTAACATCTCCATTCATCCCTGTTGTGTGCTATAGTATAGCCTGATGGCGTATTGGGGGCTCTTTCAGGATCAGGGGAATGAGGACTGTTGTTGTTACTGTTTTTACATATCGAGTACGCCACGGGTTGCTTGCCAGGCTCTGTCGTGCGGGCATATTTTTAATAGCTAAGAGAATTAGCAAGCACTTGCTAAGAGAATAGGTACTACAAGTGCTCATCATAGGAAAAATTATTTTTAATCATGTGATCAGGGAGGTTAATTAAACTTATTGTGATATTATAATATACATATGTCTCAAATAATTTTGCTGTACACCTGAAAATCAGGATTTTTATAAAATAGTTTTATTAAAAATCCTTTGTAACTTTCCACATGGTGATTCAATAAAATAAAAATAAATAAATAAATAAATAAAAAATAAACAAAGTTGAGGATAGAGAAAAAAAATCCTATCATTATAAGATCTCATTCACATCACAGAAATGGAAGCACATTGATTAAATGGACCTATAAGGTCAGAAAAACAACTATGGCAAATAAGTGCTAAGTCATCCCTTATGTTATAAATAAAGATTTATTAGAATACAGACATTCATTTTCTTACAATTGTAACTGCTTTTCTGCCAGAATAGAAAAAACCGAGTAACCTTGATAGAGACCCTATATTCCCCTAAGTCTAAAATATTTCCTAGCTGCCCTCTTGCTAAAAAGATTTCTGATGACTGGTTGGGATGGTAAAGTTTAAAAGTTGAGGTAAAATGACTTTTTGGGGTTCTGTTTGATGTTTCATGGGATCAGCTTATTTTTTTCAAACCAAATTATCAGCCACTGCATAAAAACATCAGTGGTATATAACGTTTGTCTGTATCCTTCCTGATGCCTAGGCACGGAGCTGACCGCAGGGCAAGCACCCTGTAATAAATAATTCATTGGTCTGTTTACCAAAAGTAACCTTCACAGGAGAATCTGTTGGTTAGTTTAAAACAATGACTATTAATCCAAATAATGAAGTGTCTAGATACATGCATTTATTCACTGCACTGAAATAACTCATGAATAAACTGGAAATATGTTTTGTGATTGAGATAGATTTTCTGTACCCTTTGTATTGCCTTACAGCGATGATTCTATATTTCTACTGATTCCTCAAGTTTGCCTTTTATAAGAGAACAATTTCACCACCACACTGGAACAATTCAGTGTTATGTGTAACACAACCTGATGATAGGAATTGAATTTACTTGTGAGGATGAATTTTCTGCGCTGGAAAAGTCTCTAATTTTGCGAAGGTTCATTTAGGTCAGTCCCTATGGATCTCAAGGGCCTTTACTCATCTTGACATAGAATGAGAGATTTAAGAAGACACATCTTTATTGGAAACAGCAATGAAAATTAATGCACAATTTAACTCAGCAATAAAAATTAATGAACAATTTCATTCTCAGGATTGAGAATTTACTCAAAGAACTGTAGATACCATCAATATTTTAAATAACCCACTTTCCTCTCCATGGATAGACTACTTGCTGGATTTATAGATGAACAACTTAACTAGAACTTAATGAAAGGAAAGACTGTGCATTTTTTATTCTTTAGGTTTTTTGGTCACACCCAGCAATGCACAGAGGTTACTCCTGGCTCTGCACTCAGGAATTACTCCTAGCAGTGCTTAGGGGACCATATGGCATATTGGATCCGGGTTGGCCATATGCAAGGCAACCGCATTACCTACTGTACTATTGTCTGGCCCCAAGGCTGTGCATATTTTCACTGAAAATGTTGAAAGAATGTGAATTTAACTCTAGCGACCAATTCTATGCCTATGACCAATGACAGTTACCATCTTGCTAGACAAAACAAAAGAATCCATTAACCACCATTGAGGCTGTTTATATGTCTTGGTTCCTGTGAGTAATACAAGTATTATTTCATCTTTGAGATCCTAAGTTTTACTGGTTAATATGAATACTCAGAAGTAGGGCTGCAGAATCATATAATGGCTGTTCTATTTTTATTTTGTTGAATAAATTCCATTCCATTTTTTATTGTGGCTATACCATTTTGTTTTTTGACCAACAGTGAACAATTTCTTCATATCATCATGAGAGCATTTGCTATTATTATTTTTTGTAACTGTGCTGTACACTTTAAATTTATTAAGAAGGTGGATCTTCTGTTAAGTACTTGTATCACAATTAAAGAAAGTGACAGCTAAAAGTGGGTATCTCTGGCTGTGGTTAGGATTTGTTTTGCCTCTGTATTACAATTAATGTTTGGCTCTGCATAAATCACAGAGCTTTAGCTTTTCAAGTAGTGAAATCTGTATGAAACGAAAGCCTATTAAATACATACCATTTCTGTGCAACAAGCAAATTATTTCATATACTATTGTTCGTACATAACAGACCATCGTGAAATGAATACTTAAAGAAATATAGACCTATTAAAATAATGCACCATTTGCTAAGTTAATGCACTTAACAAGATTTAGTATAACTGTAAATTACTTCAAAACTCACTGCAATGTTCCATAAATTTAATGTGTGGATAATTTGGATAGAAGCCCATTAACAAAATAGAAGTGCTAAGTTTTTCTCCAAACAACGACTTTTTCTGAATTAGAAACAATTTAGCTTTGCCATATTAAAAACTTTTTTTGGGGGGGGAATGAGAGGGCACACATCCCTGGATATACTCAGGGATCAATCTTGATTCTGTGCTCAAGGATCAGTCTTGGCAATGCTCACCTGGTGTCGGGGATGGAAGCTGAGTTGGTAGTGTGCTAAGCAAGTGCCTAACTTGCTGTACTATTTCTCTGACTCTGCCAATGTTAAGAATTTCATAGGGATTTCAATATATGACTTACCTACTGACATTTATGTAAAGTAATCAGTGCCATATATATCTGTTGCATACATTTGTATGTATATTTACGTTGTGTATTTGTAGAAAATATTTACATAGGTGCATTTCATTATAAAGTTTCTTAAATAACAAAGGAGCTTTGTTTTCCCTCTTTTTTAAAAATTTTAACTGCTGGGTTTTGAAGTCTTAAGCCTTAGGAAACCCAAAGTGGATCATGGTTTTTCTGCTCTGGGAGTTCAGCTCTGGATTACTTCTATTCTGATGAAATCTGTCATTGACAAAAGAGAGTTCAAGCTTCTCTAAACCAATTAAAATGTTTTTGCCTCAGGAGGTAAATAAAAGCACATGATAGAACGAAAGCAGAGTGGAGAGTGGTAATCAGTATAGTAGTTCAGTATTGAACAATATTGAACACCATAACAATAACAGCTAATAAATCATTCTGAAAGGTACATTGGATATATTTTTTTCAAGGACAAATAAAGTATACTCGTGAGGATCAAAGGAATACCCGTGTTATTTTTATGGCTTATTTTAGAAAGTACTGACTCTTCTACAGCAAACTTTATATTCCCTTGATATATGGAACTGTCTTCAAAATAGTTGAAATCTGTCATGTTACGTTTAGATCCATTACAAAGTGAGATGTAGATTGATTTAGAGATTTATGTAAATCTATTTGGAACTCCACTTAGGTAATTTTAAAGCTTTCACGCTTAAAATTATTTGCGTTTTTCTATAAGTAAGAAAAATGGTGTGTGTGTGTGTGTGTGTGTGTGTTTAAACACGTTGACACGGGCATGTACCACTGGTGGCTCACAGCTGAATGTATTTTAATGAACACAAATGGCATCAATGTGGTAATGAAAAGCATAGTAGTTTCTATTTCGAGGACCTATTTTTAAAGGGATCATTCTAGCAGAGCTCAAGGGTCTGGACGACAAACCTTGCATCACTCTGGAGACACAAGTACGGTTATGCTTGGGCTCAGCCGCAGTGGGATATGTACCAGGGCCGTACCAGGTGTCTTCAGAGGGCGAAGCAGTTCCCGGGATCAAACACTGATTCATGAGCTAGCTCTCTGGCCCTACGGATATCATTAATCATTTTTTTGGTGGGGAGAGCTAAACCTGGCAGTGGTCAGGGGTTACTCCTGGCTCTGTGCTCCTGGCTCTGTGCTCCTGGCTCTGTGCTCAGGTAGTGCTCCTAGTGGTACTCAGAGAGCAAGTGGGATGCTGGGGATCAAACCGGGGTTTGCTACATACAACAACAACACACATCTTGGCCCTTGTATTATCTCTCAAGCCCCCAAGGATATGATTTTTATTTTGTTTCAGAATATGGAACCGTAAAACTCATTTTTATAGCAATATGAACATGATCATGTTCTGCCTTTTCTTACATTTTTGGGGGTTGACATTTAGAATGATCTGTAGCTTAATGATTATGATGCCACAATTAGAAGATTAGTGTGAATGAAGATGTAGTGGTTTTTAAGATACATTCTTTACATTGACCACCAATCCATCCATCCATCCATTCACCCACCCACCCATCCATCTTCCATTCACCATGGTTATATCCATTATTTCTTTCATGTATCAACCTTCGATCTATCTATACAATATTTAAGTTTCAGGCACTTCTATTATTCTGGCAAGTGATTGATAACAAATGGCAAAACACTAAATTACATATATAAAAATATTTATATTTATATAAATGTATATGACTATATAAACATATATCTTGGTAGGCTTCTTTTTTTATAAAAACTTCTTTTTAAAAACACATTTTTATAAATAGATGGTAAGAATTGGACACTTTTTGTGTTAAAAGACAGGTATTTTCCTGCCTTAATTTCTATAATTTTCTCTTACCTATATTACTAGCATGAAAATCCTTTAAACTATCTTTGGATCATTGAGAGGTTTTAGAAAACCATAAGCAATGAACAACAGTGAAACCTTTTATCTTTGAGAATGACGTACAATAAAAATGGCCAGCAACAAATGATGGTGAGATTTTTTGAGAAAAAGGATCCCTCACTCGTTCTGTTGATGAAATATAAGCTGGTCCAGCTTCAGTGGAAAACAGGATGGCAGTTTCTTAAAGTTTTTTTTTTTTGCTTTTTGGGTCACACCCAGTGATGCACAGGGGTTACTCCTGGCTCTGCACTCAGGAATTACCCCTGTGGTACTCAGGGAACCATATGGGATGCTGGGAATCGAACCTGGGTTGGCCGCGTGCAAGGCAAATGCCCTATCCTCTGTGCTATTGCTCCAGCCCCAAGTTTCTTAAAGTTTTAAAAATAAATCCAGCAATTACACTCTTTGGTATCAATCCTAAGAATACAAGTCATGAATTCAAAAAAATATATGCTTATATTTACTACTTATGATACCAAGATTTGGAAACACTCCATGTCCAACAAAATATGAATGAATAGAGATGTGGTATTTATATTTGATATTTTGTTTCTCTTGTTTAAGAGACACTGAATATTTGAAATATTAAAGTTTATAATAAATTATAATAGAACAATGTTATTTATGAATTCTAGTTTCTCACAATTGTGAAGTTGTTTTCCAATAGTACCATTTGTAGACTCACCTGTGCATAAGTACTTGTCTCAATATATTCTGAGGTTATAAAAATGTTAAGCAATATGATTTCATCTTTACTTGAAAATACTATGTGACTGGGGCTGGAGCGATAGTACAGCGGGTAGAGCGTTAGCGGGTTCAATTCCTAGCATCCTATATGGTCCCCCGAGCACCGCTAGGAGAAGTTCCTGAGTGCAAAGCCAGGAGTAACCCCTGTGTATCACCAGGTGTGACCCAAAAAGCATGAAAAAAAATTACTATGTGATTTAAATAGGAGTTAAAAAAACACCAAAGTTTGAGGGCTAATATAAGTTAATTACCTACTTCATGATACATAAGACTATTATACTAAAATTATGTGCTGTGTTTTAAGAAAAAAATTGGGTATAAAATTAGTTTTGGAGCTTGGCGTAGTCATTGATTTTAACTAATTAAAACCAGAGATAAGAATTGTTCTTATACACAGAGTGATTACAATGATAACCATGAAAACCTTGAATTTTGTGTTCACAATGTGTCTAAGTATGGTTAATTCCTAGCCTCCTTGCTAACAGAGGTATTATCATTCTTTATGTCCATGCTAGTATAATACAGTGGAAAATTTTTTACTGCTATCCTAATTAAAATTTCTTGCCTTACTGTGATGCAAATCTTCAGTATATATTTACTTCATGGTATAATAAATTTCTATTGTAGAAAATTGTATATTTGTTCTCTAATATGTGCCTGTTTTTCTACTTATTTTTCTTATTTACTATTGAGTGCCTAGTATATTAAAGAAATCATCCCCTTGTACATAATCTATATTGTAAATATGTAAAGTTTCATTTTTGTAATTTCACATATTAGTGTTTTTGCTTTTTATTTTATTTTTGTTTTGGGGCCACACCTAGCCATGCTCTGGGCTTACTCTTGGCTCTGTGCTCGGGATCACTTCTGGTACTTTTGCAGGGGGACCATATATGATTCTGGATATCAAACTGGGTTGACTGAATGCAACCTTGCCCACTATACCACCTCTCTGGCCCCAGTTAAATTCTATGTGTAGTCAAATTACTAATATTTATGGATGAATATTTTTGCTATTTTCATTCTTAAACTCATTATAGTCACTCTCCATACCTCCTAACATTTAGGGTAAATGTCTTCTACATTACTATTTTGAGTTTCTGCAACCTGGGTTTTACTTTTATTTTCTACGTGTATTAATTTGTCTTTTTATTTTACTTAAGCCAGTTTCCACCTTCCTATGCATCTTTTTATGATTTATACCCAGACAAATCTGATGTCTCAATTTCCGGTTCTTAATGGATTTATCTCTCTGCATTATAGAGGGTTACCAAGTAATTTTGTACTTCAAGGCAGTGTTCTCTTGTGGATCCCATATTGAGTTCATTTTAAAAGCACACAGAGCTTCTTTTTATTTTGTTATGCAGCATTTAACCAACAATTACCTCTCCCATCCATGTTACTTCAACTCCATCTCATGCTTAGATGAAGGAATCTCTCCTAAGTCAGCATTTGCAAATGGATCTCCTGGGTGAATTCCTTTTCATCTTGTTCTTTGCTAGATTGCTTGGCAATTTCATCTCTCTTATGCCTGCAATTGCAGAGTGGGTTGAAACTTGTCGGCCCTGATCTATTTAGCTTCCAGTCAGATTTTTCTTCCATTTGTTAGATGCAGCACTGGATAGCTCCCTTGGTTTCAGGATTGCTGAGGACGGATTTCTTTACTGCCTTCAGGATGTTGCTTTGGCTATATGATTTGAAGGTGGATTTTACTACCAAGAGGTTATGAGAGTGGGGCGTTCCCCTTGAACACAGCCGACCTAGGTTCAATCCTTGGCATCCCATATGGTCCCCTGAGCACTGCCAGGACTCATTCCTGAGTGCAGAGCCAGGAGTAGCCCCTGAGCATCACTGGGTGTGACCCAAAATGGGGGGGGGGAAGAGGCTATGAGAGTGAGGATGAGAGTGAAGAAAGAATCTCTTGCAAGGCACGATACTGTGGATTAAAGGGCTCAGTGGCTAGATTTCACTGTGGATTTGTCTCTAAGTGTCTAAACTGTGGGAAATAGTGGGAAAGGGTAAGACATATTGTACCAATTTCCAGATAGACCATATCAGGATTTAAGGCTGGGAAATGCCTTGACTTGATGATATAGTTATCAGTTCTCACCAGACCCTAAAAGTCATTTTTAATGTTTTCATTCTTTGAATTCTTTTGGTTTTTTGTTACCTTCTTCCTCCCCCTCTTTTCTCCTCTTTCTCCCCTCCTCTCTTCTTTCCCTACTTTTTCTTCAACCTCTTCTTCCTTTCTCTTCTTCATTCTTTGTCTTTCTTTCCTCCCCCACCTCTTCATTCCTCTCTCTTGTTCCTCTTTTACCTTCTTTTTTTAACTTTCCCTCTTCTTCTTTCTATATCTTCTGTCACCTTATTCATTTTCTACTTTGTTCCACCTTACTCATTTTCTACTCTTCCCTTCTCATTTTTCTTTTGCTCTATCCTCTTCCACTTCCTCTTCTTTCTCCTTCTTCCTCTTCATCCAGCTTCTCCTCCTTTCCCCTTCTCATTCTTCTTTCTAATATTCTGGTTATGCAGTGAGAAGTTAATTTGACTAATTTTAACCTAAATCTTGGTCAGAGCACTGTAGTGTATGATAGATACCTGTCTCATGGAGCACTATTCTACAAAAATCATTTTTAGTTGTTATTGTGGGGTCACACCTGGTGATACCCAGAACTCACTCCTAACTCCACTCAAGAATTACTCCTGGTGCTGCTCAGGGGATCATATGGGATTCTTGGAATTAAATCTGGACTGGCTGAGTGTAAGGAAAGCACCCTACCCCCTATACTATCCCTCTGGCCCCGCTATAGAAATGCTCTTAAGCATGTTATTACATGGATCTTCACAATTGTTCTATATTCAACAGGAATTGGAAACACTGTTTAGGAAACACTGTTTACTATTTAGGAAAAACTCTGTTTACTATTCGGGAAAAACCTAAATAGTATTAAGGTAGGTTGTCCAATACAGATTGTTTCAACACACTATTTAGGAAAAACACTGTTTACTATTTAGGAAAAACCAAAATAGTATTAAGGTAGGTTGTCCATTACAGATTGTTTCAACATCTTAGAACATGAACTGACACCTTGTGAAATACCAGGTGGTAATTCCCTACCTCATTCGACCACAGAAATCTATCATTCTTGATCAGTGTTCTTCAGAGAAGTTCTGGAAAAACAGCACTCCATATTTAAATGCTCCAGACCCCTTAGTACTCTCTGGTCATGAAGAAGATGATGGGAGAAAAATAATTTAGTCAGGCTCTGGATACTATTTTCTATACCAACGAAGAATAGCATCTCCCTCTTGAGCTTACTGACTACATCTTTTGTTTTAAAATGATTGTTCACTTTAGTGATGCAGTGTTTGATTTAGTTTTAAGGTCTATGAAAAGAAGGAAAGAGCTTATGAAGTAATACGAATATATAAAAATAAGAGTACCTTTTAATCACATTGGTCCTATACACTTCTTCTATATTTGCGTTGTTACTAACAAATTGAGGCTAAGATTTTTGTTCTCTGTAATGAGATACATGCAAATACACTTGTATTCTTAGATACAGTGTGCTATAGTATGCTATGTACCCCGTCCAAATCTGATGCCTGCTGATTGATTGGTTTACCATTACATTGTAATGGCAGAACTTATATTTGGCTCTAATTGTTCTAATCTAATATGATCTCCAAAGATGCATGCACAACAAATAAATTAGTATGCACATTGTCCTACCAAACACATAAAATACTAACTTTAATACTTACTTTTGAAGTATTAGTGGGAGACAAAAGAGTACGTGCAGAATTAGTGTTATGTTTTTATTGAAGAACTCTTTAGGGGCCGGAGCGATAGCACAGCGGGTAGGGCGTTTGCCTTGCACGTGGCCGACCTGGGTTCGATCCCCGGCATCCCATATGGTCCCCCAAGCACTGCCAGGAGTAATTCCTGAGTGCAGAGCCAGGAGTAACCCCTGAGCATCGCTGGGTGTGACCCAAAAAGCAAAAAAAAAAAAAAAAGAACTCTTTAAACTAAAAGATACTTGGGACTTGAAGAACTTCAATAAGATTACAGACAATTTCAGTAAAACTAAGAAAAGATAATTGCATATTTCATTAAAGAGGAGAAAAGGACATTCAGGTAGTAAAATTCTTTTTATGGTATTGAACTTTAGAAAATTAAGCAAAATAAGTAAAACTGAAAATAAAAATTCTTTGGTCGCTCTGCTCCTTTGACCTGCTCAAAATGAGCAGTCTGAAATGGGAGTCACGTGACCAAGTGAAGAGTTACTTTGATGGAATTTCTGATAGCAAGATTTATTTGTAAAAGTTGCTAAGTCACTTAAACAAGAAAAAGGCAAATACGTACAATGCAAAATTTCAGGCTTGACAAAGCTCCCATATTACGTATTTATTTTATTAAGTTTATTTAGCCTGAGTTCTTTTCTAACATCATTTAGTTGACTCTACCCAACAGCCTTTACGACGAACAAATTATTTTCTTGGCTGGAGATGGAACCATAATTTCATCGAGGAATTGGGTAAATATGTTTGGTCTTGTCTAGAGTCGAATTATGTGCCAACATCAACATGCTTGGCAGAGACACCGACTCTAGAGCCCCGGGACTGTGACCGGAGCAGAAGCATCCTCAATAAATTGGGGAGCCCAGGGAACAGAAGATATCTAAAGAGCTTCAATTAGCTACATTTTTTCCCACAAAGAAAACAGGGTGTTCATTTTTGATAGCTGCATGACAATATTACTACAGATGAAGCTACTTCAAAAAACATGTAAATAAGAGCTCAGTTTCTTGGGATAGTAGCCTGGGTGTGACTTAACGGGAAACCCCCTGAGTGTCTCACACAGACGGTGGAGGACTGTGTTCCCAGCTGGAGACTTGACTGAGGAAGAGCCCTTTCAAGATCACCAGGGTTACTGGCAGAAATCATTGCCTTCAGGTTGTATCACTGAGGGTCTTGTTTCTGTGGGGCTGTGTCTGTTTGTCCCCTTCAGCATTCAGAGGTTTCCTACCTCTTGTAACCAGGACTTTCCAAATTGGTACATTATCTCCTTCAAATGAGCTATGAAAAGAGTCTTTTGAGTGAATCTGCTTTAGAACACTGATGAAGTGGATCACAAGCATAAGAGTGGTAACTCACCACCTTTGTCAAATTGTCTATAAGAAGCAAGTCATACGTCCTGGCCCCTAGAGGAGGGGAATTTATACCTGGTGAAAACATCAAGAGGCAGAGACCATGGATAAGGCTAATTGGAGTCTGTTGCCAGACACTCTTAGTTAAAGAGTGAAACTCTTTAACTTTAAACTCACTCTAAAAGAACTCCTCAGTGGGAAGATCTAGCATTTGGTAACGTGACATTTAGAAGCTTCTAAGAGACAGATGATGGTCACAGTTTTCTTACGTTTGCCTCAATTAGCCATTGTCCTTATGAAACTGAAGTTTGTGTTTCTCAAGAGACCTCTAATAGCAGCAAATGAGCTCTTTGATGAGTGATTACAATGACTGTCATTCAATTATTTTGTTGTTTGTATTCTGTCACTTCTGTTGTGATTTGCTAGTTGTTTATCTTGTTGGATAGAAACATGTTTTTATAAGAAATTAGAGGCAAAACTTAATTCTGTTTGGTCAGGAGAAAGACAATAAGATTTTTGGCTCCCCCATCCCCTTGAGATGAAATATACAAACTTCAATACATTTACTAATGTATTTACTAATACCTAGCATTTCAATAATTATTCATAAGATGCCTTCCTTTGGAATACTAAGTATACATTTACCAGTCTCATGCCTTTGTTGCCTTGAACTCAGCCTTAAAAGAAATGCTCAAGATGACAAACCTATTAGAGTTCCCTTTATTTCCATTCTAAACTTAATATGTTATTTCATTGATCATATCCTTGGGTTATTATAAACAACCTCCCCATTTATTTCCTTTTAATAATTAAAAATATTCCTAATTATCACATGCTTCCTAGGTATTGTTAAGCAAAAAGAAATCTGTACACATTTAGTTCTCCTTTTCTCTCTTTCAAATTTTATTTCCAGATTCTTAATCTATAACATTGGTTTTATATGACCTGTTTCAGTAGTTAACTGCTATATACATACATATTGGTGTTTTTTCGGCTTTCTTTGCGTCACACCCGAAAATGCACAGTGGTTACACCTGGCTCATGAACTCAGGAATTACTCCTGATGGTGCTCAGGAGACCATATGGGATGCTGGGAATCGAACCTGGGTCGACCCCGTGCAAGGCAAATGCCCTACCCACTGTGCTATCGCTCCAGCCCCACATATTGGTATTTTAAGCACATACAGACAACTACTACGTTGAAAGACCTTAAAGAAAGACATTGATGTTACAGCCTGTAAATTCATCAGAGATTCTGGAACAACAAGGGAGGCTTTCCACAGCACCCACTCTGAGGTGGATATTAACATTCACAGTTTATGAGTAACTCAGGTGGCGAGTGAGCGGATGGAGAACGGGGAAGAGAACTGGGTCAATACAGGCGAAGCCACAAGTTATCTGTATATTGATGGAAGGGAGGATTCCTGTGGGTGATAGAGAAAGAGCTGAGAGAAGGAGATTATTGGAAGAGGTTGGGCAGACACACTGCAGAGAAGCTGAAAGTATAGGCTGCCGAGAGAGGACGGATGTTCTAACAACACTGGGCGCGGGGGACTTCTTGATGCATTTTTAAAATGTAATTTGTGTTTCATTGACTTTTCAAGATGTATTCAGGCAAAACCATTATTTTTTATGATTTTCAAAAATCCGTGTTTCCAATTGGCAGTCAAATAAAACTGTCATTGAGTAGCCCAGTTTCTTAAAATCCGGATTACATTTTTAATGATTTCCTTAAAAATAATTATTGTTTTTGTTTCCTAGATATTCTGTGATTTCTTTAGGATCAGTGCAAGTTTTTAATATACCTCCTGCAATGCTTAGGCTTTCATATAGATATTTTGTAAAATATAAAGTGTCAATATTTAAAATGACATTAAGAAGGACCAAAAGTTTACTTAGCACAGATTTAAACCCTCTAATAAATTCAACAGAAACCCATAATTTCATCCAGTACTGACTTGTAAAGATGAAAGTTTTAAATTCTACACATTAAAAAGTAATATTATAATTAATATTTTAGTATGCCTCTTAAGTGACTTTTTTCTGACAAAGCAATACATTCATTGCAGGAAACCAGTATAACACAAAAGTATACAAAGAAGAAAATTAAAATCACCCATAATCTTGTCACTTAGTAAATATTTTGTAGCATATTATTTCATGTATGTGTATGTTTTAATGCATATGCATTCTTTCAAAATTTAATTTTATTTATTGCATTTTACATATCCACATTAAAAATTAAACTCTTAAGATATTACTTAAATGCTTTCATATCTATAGTTTTTAAAGATAAGTTTGGATAATTCATTTGTAATCTATATTTTGTTTAACCTATTCTTTCTTTTAATAGACAGCAATGAAATGAATAACCTTGAACCACGTATTTCTCTGAGGCTCACCTTGTTTTATTTCAGTTGTCTTGTAAGTAAAAGTTTGATCATGCTTCCTGATCAGCTTCTGTCTTCTTCCCATTTTAATTCTGCCCATCCCACCGTACTCACAAAATCAAGTGTGTTTTATCTTGATTATTGCCCTGTGCTTTGTTCTTAGCTAAAAGGCTATTGTATAGCTCCCTAGTTTTCTAAGTTTTATGAGTTGAAGCCAGAACTTTGTATACTCTCTTGCACATCAGTGATTTAGATGATTCAAAAAAGGTACCTGTTCTCTTACAAGACACTTAGTAAGTAATTTTGAACACGTAGAAGTTTAATTTTACTGTCAGCTATTAGGAAGCAATTCTGATTCATGTTAAAAGGGTGAAAACTGCTTGATTGGCCTTTTTCTCATTCTTAATGGTGTGTGTGTGTGGGGGGGTGGGTGTGGGTGTGTGAATGCGCACATACATGCATGTGTGATTATTCAGAGACCCAGATTCTAGTGAATTAGCCTCTTCTTTTTGTTTGCTTGCTATATTGCAATGAAAATAAATGTTTAATAAGTGGTGGTCAGGACGTGGAGAGAAAGAAACCCTTGCGTATTATTGGTGGTAATGAAAATAGTTATATATTTTTAAAAAGTTGGCCTCTGTGGAAAACAGTATGGAAGTTTCTCAACAAAATTAAAAATATCACATAAGCCAGTAATTCTACTCGGGTATTTACCCAAAGACAATGGAAACATGAAATCCAAAGAGGTGGGTTCACCCCCATGCATGTTGTAGCACTATTCACAAAGTGAGATAAGGAAGTGACCCAAGAACTTGGTGATACAGGAGTGGAAAAGCTGCCCTCAGTCACACAGAGGCGAAATCTTGCAATATGCAACAACAGGGATAGAATCTGAGGGGACTAATAAAGGAAGTGAATCAGGAAGAGAAAAAAAACATGCCCATATGATTTAACTCTTATAGGAAAGACAATCTAAGGAAGAAATGGAACAAAAGTCCTGAGACCTTCATCACAGAAGGGTGTTTATGCATGAGAAAGGGGAGGCGGAACAGATAATTGGGGTTGATTGGTTGGTGAGAATAGAATAAAGACAGAACCTTTGGTGGTTAGATGTGGTGTGATATGTACAGTTGCTCAGGTGAGACACTGTTTAAATATTATAAACCAATGTAGACTAATGTTACTGCAATTAAAAAACCATGTTTGTATTTATTTGCAACACACTTGAATTTTATTTAATTCTAGTTTGGAATGAGTAAGAAGGCTTAATAAAATCACACAAATAATTTAAAACTGCCCAGAACTGGATGGAAGTTTAACTTGCTTCATCACAATTATGACAGAATCTGAGCTATACCCACGGAGAGAAGGTTGGCTGATGAATTATTAGTCATTATTTACAAAGCTAGTGCTTAGATTTCAAAGGTTACAAAACTAACCATAAATGCAAAGTTCTATGAAGGAATTCAAGATTTAAAGATTTATACTCTGACATCACAATTACATTTATCTTATGCCAACATGATAGAAAGATTAGGTACTAGAACATTTCAGGACATAAAAGAATGGAAAGATGCATTTAAAAAGATTTGCATTTTAGTATTAGCTATATTATTTCCAATTAACAGTGGAAACATATTGATATATTTTCCATTAGTGCAAAGGTGAAGAGATTTCTCCACTAATAGTAATAAATGATAGCATTTAGCATATAAATGGTTGAAGCTCTTAAATTACCTTTACTTTTGCTATATGAGTGCAGCTGAACAGAATTTAATGCATTTTTTACATGGTGTAATTTTATCTTGCTCTTACAATGTGAGACGAGTAATAATGATATTCTAATATTAATATAAGTACCAAATATACATATTGATGAATAATAGCCATGTTTTTCAGACCTCCTTGCCAAGTCATATTAAAATGACAAATAATTGCAATTGCTTCCCAGAGAAATGGTGCAGGATCTGTAGTCAAAAGCACATTAGGGACCAACAGTGTCCATTTGTTATCCTTTGTCAGGAAAACATGGCGCCTAATGAAAGGGAATGAAAGAACACTGATTGAGGACTGTGCACTAACCCTTTCTCTCAGAGAAAGCCATGCCATGGGTATTAATAAGAGGCTTGAGAGTTGAAGGCAGAGCTTAGGTTTTTAACATCACTGTATAATCTTGACTTTGTAATTGTGTTTGATTTATTAAAAAAAAAATAAAGCCAGGTACTTTTGAGGGCCAGGAGAAGCGGAGCTACTGGGGAAGAGAGTAGAGGATGAAATGTAATGGAGAAAGCGTAACGATATTTCAGGGTCAGTGAGTTCAGAAAGAGCTCTACAGGCAACTTGAGGCAATGTGATTTCAGTGTGATTTCAAACCAGAATCAGAATGCTTCTGAAAACACTGCAACTCTGCTCTTTCTTCATGCAACTCAGTAAAGCAGTACTTCTCAATCTTTGGACACCTGTGTGTCCTGTGCCCCAGTCCAAGCCATAGACCAGTGGTTTTATACTTCACCACACCTACTAGATGGCACCGGTTCATGGCTTAAGGTCGAAGCCACTGCATTTGACAGTCTTTCCCCTTATCAATTGCTTGATCTTTTTGAGCATGATCTTCTCTATGCAAAATCATGCTGGAAGAAAACTTTCTCACTAGGAAAGTGAAAATCCATTTATAAGGAAGCAGAAAAACATAATTTTACTTCAGGAATTTCTCAGAAGTTTTCAGGAATTCTGATGGCTCTGTTAGAAAGCCAGGCAGGCATCATTTCATTTTATACCATCTGATTTAATATTCCAGCAGTATGCAAGACTGACAGTCTCTGCCTGAGACGGTGTTTATTTGTACACACGTCTATGAACACGAAGTGAGAGTATTTTGTAGTTCCTCTTACCTTACTATGTATATAAGTGATCCTGTAGCAGGCACCGTGCTTGGCATGGGGGAAATCACTGCTCCCAACTGGTGAGGAGAAAATAAGTGAACAAATATACTTCTATGCCAGGTATCCTGATAATGTTCACAAAGATGATTTCACTTAATACAGTCGAAAGATATAAGCATACCTATGTTCATTGCAGCATGTAATACAATAGTCAGGACATGGAAACAACCCAAATGTCCAATGACAGATGAATGCATAAAGAAGTTGTGGCATATAAACCTCGTGGAATACTGTGCAGCTGTTAGGAAAGATGAAATCATGCAGTTCACTGCAATGTGAGTGGAACTGGAGGGCATCGTGCTCAGCAAAACAAGTCAGAGGGAGAACAAATACTGGATAATCTCAATCATAGATTGGAGTAGAGAGAGACAAAAGAAGGGAAAGGACAGGATTGAACAATGGCAAAGCCTTGGCTTTGGATTACAAAATATATTCCCAAGCTGATTTTGTATTTCCTTTGAGGAGAAGGATGGGGAAATGAAGACTGGTCTAGAGGTAACACAGGGGCAGTGCGTATTTTGGTGGTGGGGGGGGGCAGTAACTTTGTACATTAATATCATATACTTTAACACTATTGTAAACTTCTGACTTAAATTACAATAAAAATACAAATAGTTGTTTGAAGTAGATATTGTTATTATTGCCAGTTGATAAAAAGGGATCCCCAAAGCATGAGAGGTGAAGAAAATTGTTTAAGATCACATAGCTAGTTAAGTGCTAAAATAAGTTTTGGACCTACACAAATTCTAGAGCTTAGAGGGAGGAGAGAATGTTGAAAGAGAAGGGGTAGAACCATGTCTTGACATTATAGTATACCCTGCAAAGATGCTCACAAACCTTTTCCTTTTTTGTTTTAGTTAACAGTTTTTTAACGGACAGAATTCCAATTCATTCAGGAAATGGGTCAATCCTTGAACTAGGTCAATAGACAACACATACATAGCAAAAAATGAATAAAAACTACAGTCCCCCCGCCACTTATGAGGAAAAATGGGGGAAAAGCAGACATGCATATATTGAGGCAGAAATAGGAAGGATTACCACCTTCCTGGCAACGCTGATTTGCATTTATATAAATATATACACAGTGATATATATGTATGCGTGTATAACAGCATATGTGTACTCCTGGGAATTTATACCTTAGGAATAAGAACATACACATGATATATTTTCCTGAGACTTGGAGTTGTTTATTGTAGCAATTTTTCAGAGTAGCAAAGAGTGGTAACCAAATGAACTTCCATGAGTGAGGTAATAGCTGAATATGTGCTGTAACAGCTAAGACTATTACGGAGCTTTAAAAAAATGAACCAAAGCTTTTTCAGGTGACTGGAAAGAACTTCTACAAGGCATATGGAAATCAAACAAATATCAATATGAAGAGAATTGATGCACCGTGACTTCACTTTTTAAAAACTAAGATAATCTCTAAGATGTGACTGTACATCACTCTACAGGAACATAGGTGCATAGAGCAGATTACCAGTGGTTTTATATTTTTCACATGGACTAGTTAAAGGAGGGTGTTGAGGTCAATGATGAGAGAAGCAGACATGAAGAATAAACCAAGTGAAAAATGAAACAAAATGTATACTTGAATAAGCTATGTAGTCGTGCTTGTGCACTTATGTACACACATGAATATAACTGAACATGTATTAAACATAAATATTTATATCGCATTAAATTTATGTATATACATGTGATAGATACTGTAAATTATATTTTCATACAAATATAGAGAAATTTAATATGAAAATTTCTGTTTAGGTAGACTGTAATCTTATTATTTTATAAGCCTAATGGTAAGGGAACCTGAAGCAAAAATAAATAGAATTGCATCAAAGTCAAATGCTTCTGCGCTATGTGGAAAACTATCACTAAAAAAGACATCCTTGGGCGAGAGTGATAGTATAGTGGGTAGGGGTCTTGCCTTGCACAGGGCCAATCGAGGTTTGATCCATGACATTCCAAATGCCTCCCTGAGTACCACCAGGAGTTATTCCCAAGAGCAGAGCCAGGAGTAACCCCTGAGCATTGCCGGGTGTGGCCCCCAAACCAAACCAAACCAAAAAGACATTTTATTGATTGGGAAAAAAATATGTGTACACCATACATCTGACAAAGTGCTATATCTAATAAAGGTAAAGAATCTACAAAATTTTATAGAAAACCCTATTACAAAATTGGAAGAAGACCTGACCAGACTTTTTCCCAAAGAGGATATACAGAGAACCAACGGGACATAAGAAAAATGTCCTAAGTCAAAACAAGTCCAGGGGCTGGAGCAATAGTACAGTGGGTAGGGCGTTTGCCTCTCACGAGACCAACCTGGGTTGAATTCCCAACATCCCATATGGTCCCCAGAGCACCATCAGGATTCTTGAATGCAGAGCCAGGAATAACCCCTGAGCATTGCTGGGTGTGACCCAAAAACAAAAAAACAAAAACAAAAACAAAAACCAGGTCTAGAAACAAGAAGTATTGGTGACTCTGGAGAAAACAGCAACACAATGTTGGTGGAAATATGAACTGGGAAGTCCTTCTGGGAGATATGTGAATAATTTGTGAATCAGTAAAATGAGATGCACCATATGATGGGACAGTTTTACTCCTAGTTTCTATCTAAAGAACACAGAACTAAGTTGAAAAGATGTAAGCATAGTGATTATCAATTTTTTCTCCACCGTGGGCGCATCTGATTATTATAATGGGACTAGGTGAAGATCTCTGAGTATAATAGTCTTTGTTGCATTTCCTAGATGAATAGCTTAGTGCTTGCATCAAGTTGGTAAGTTTTTAGTGATTATTTAAAAACGATCTATGTGCGTTTGTCTTTTAGAACTTTCTTTATATGTATCTTGGTTCATCTGATACCATTCTATGGATCTCAGAAGCGATCTTTGTTTTTTTTGCCCCGCACCCTCTACTTTAAAGTAGATAATCCCAAATTTTCTTCAAGTTTTTATTCTTTTTACTTTCAGTTCAAATCAGCTAGATAGCTACTCCAGTGAATGTTTTATGTTAGTGTTACTGTATTTTAACTCCAAATTTCTATTTTTAAAATTCTCTATATTAATTAATATTCTATATTTGATGAGATATTGTTCTCACATTTTTATTTATATGTGTTTTTTTTAAAGCTGATTTAATGTCTCTTTTAATGTCTCCCTCTGAAACTCCTGAGGGACAGTTTTACTATTTTTTTCATTCCCCGTTATGAGTCGTACTTTCCAGGTTTTTTTGCATGGATTATAAGTTTCACTGAAATCTGGACATAAGGGAAATCCACTTTTGTAACTCAGGAAGCTACTGAAGTACTTTTAGTTTAGTGGCAAGCTAATGAGGGCGCAAAGATACTTTTAAATTTAGTAATCTGAAAGTCTCCCATCCTAAGAATTCTGTATTTGCTTCATTATATAGCTTAAAAATGCAGTCACTTGAAAACTTTTCGTTCACCTTCTATACTGTTTTGCCAGAGTCTTAAGGTCAGACAAAATATAGAGAAGTTCTTTCCATGTGTTTCCTGCCCAGGCTTACAACCCTCTAGATCCAAAGGAAAAGGATGAAGCTTGTTGCTTCTAGTTATCTTGTTATTTAGTTTCTCCTTTTAAGGAATTTGGTTCACACTGCTGCTATGGCTGAACAAATGCTTTGGTTTGGACTAACAGCTTTTGGTTAAGACTCTAATGGCAGAGTCATTTGTAAGTCATGTCAAATTAAGACAAGCTGTCCTCTTTCCAGGGAACTTGTCGTCGAGTGAAATAGGGACAATTATATGACCCTGGAGCTTTTCCCCAGCTCCTAAATTGTTTTGTTTCCTTTGGTGGCTGCTAATTTTCTCAGCATAGTTGCAAATCTTTTAGTCTTTGAGGTAATTTTGGATCTAGGGAGAAGGACTTGGGAGAAAAGTTTGCAATATCACAAAACTTGCCATCATTCCAGAGATTCAGCTGATTTCTTTTTCTTTTTAGGTCACACCCGGTGATGCTCAGGGGTTACGCCTGGCTCTGCGCTCAGGAATTACTCCTGGCAGTGTTCTGGGGACCATAGGGGATGCTGGGGATTGAACCCGGGTCCACCACGTGCAAAGCAAATGCCCTCCCCACTATACTGTAGCTCCAGCTCCTCAGCTGGTTTTCTTGAATGCGTGCGTCTGGGATTCGTGTGGGCCTCTGGTGATGTTTCCCAGTGCTCTCAGCACTTTTCCAAGGAGGAGATTTTCTGAGGGTCTTACTCTGGCTTTACTAAAGTGGCTCTCCTCTAGATTGTTTTTTTTTTTTTTGAACGACCTAGTTTATCCCATGGTTAGTCAGATCTATTTATTTACTGATTCCTTGGGGCCACGCCTGTTGTATTCTGTTCACTCCTGGCAGGCTTAGGGCAATGTATGGGTGCCAGAGATTGAACCGGGGTCCTCTGCATGCAAAACAGGCACACTACCCACAGTGCTCTCACTTTGGTCCATAGATCCTTTTGTTTGTATTTACTTATTTTATTTTTGAAGCAAGAGTTAGTGAGAGTGACAGTAAGAGGGGGCCAGCAAGAAAGAGACAGAGGAAGGAGAGAGAGAAAGAAAGAAGAAAGAGAGAGACAGATAGACAGACAAACAGACAGAGGACAGAGAGACAGAAAACAATGAACATGGGATTCTCCAGAGTGGAGAGGGAGCCTCAGCCGGCATTCCAGCATTAGACAGGAAAGCATGAAAGTTCACATCTCAAGAGGGGAGATGCAGGCAACACGGGCACTCAGGCACCACATGTGCCTGGCAGCAATCCATGGGCAGGAGCAGCACATGGGCTCAGGCAGCTTATGCATGCACTTCTTTTGTTCAAGTTGACTTTTATATGCTTTCTCCCAAGCTGTGGGGCCTTCTACCTAGCTAAGAGTTTGTTGTTAGGGTGATTGCCAAGGGAGTTAGGAGCATTTGATGGTCTTCTTTGAAATTTCTTGAAAATTATCATTTTAATTTTCCACAGAAGTACAATATTATTTTTTATGCTTGCATCACTGTTACAACATGCCCACTATGAGATTGCCAGGATACTCCCCTCCCCATTATCCCAAGACCTCCTTGCTCTCTCCTACCCGCTCAGATCAGAGAAACCAGATAACTAGATCATGGGGCTGGAGTGACGGGGCAGGGGATAAGGTGCTTGATTTGTGGTGGCCAGGTTTGATCCCCAGCACCCCAGATGGTTCTGCATTTGAGTATACCAATATAATTCAGGACATACTGTTATGCAGAAAGCCCCTCATCACACCCCACCTTAGACGCCCCCATTTTCATAACCCCAGGGTTTTAACTAATTCTAAAGAAAATAATATATTTCAGGATGCAAAATCTTGGAAAGTTTGCCAATGCACTCAACATCTGATGTTTTTAAAAATCATCTTCTCTACCAACTGGCAGATAAAAAGTTACATATATTTGTTGGCAGAGAATGCTATTTTATAATTGACCTGGCTTAGACACACAGTGGGGTATAAGGGAGTACTATAGCGGATGCCTGTCTTCTAGGACTTTCTGGAATAACTTAGAGTTCAATCTCTCCTGTTGATACAGTGATCTAATTGCTTAGAAGGATTTAAGGAGTAGATGTCTCATGGTTTTTGTAAAAACAATAACATCTTGTAAAATACATGGCAATTATTTTAATTTCATCATTATGGTTTATTTTTTATGTAAGCTAGAATTTTCAAATGTATGGTTAGAAGAGTACTTCACAAAATCAAGCTACCCTACATCATGTTTTATCATGCTCTACATATAATTTTTTGATATGTCTCTCAAAATATAGGAAACCTTAAAAGACAGAAATATGAAATGAACAAGAAATAACTTTAAAGTTAAGGACTGACATAGGCCTTTCTTATACCTGCTCTAAAATCTCAATTAACATGTATTAAATGTGGTTTAATTAATACAATGGCAGGTTGGGAGTGTGTTCCTTGAAAAGCATTATTTTTTTTGATAATTTTATGCTACTGTAACTTCCTTGTATCTTCCAAATACATTTGAGTAAAATAAATTAGATGGAATCGAGAAGGGATCACCAAGAAAATGATTACTGGAGGAATCGGTTGGGATGGGAGATGCATGCTGAAAGTAGATAGTGGACCAAACATGATGATCTCTCAGTGTCCGTGTTGCAAGCTATAATGCCCCAAAGTAGAGAGAGAGTATGGGGAATATTGTCTGCCATAGAGGCAGGGGGAGGGTGGGGAAGGGGGGATATACCCGGGATATTGGCGGTGGGGAATGTGCACTTGTGGAGGGATGGGTGTTTGATCATTGTGAGATTGTAACCCAAACATGAAAGCTTGTAACTATCTCATGGTGATTCAATAAAATTTTTAAAAATTCTAAAAAAGCATTTGAATTAAAAGCAATATTTAAGGTTGGGGAGGGTGATGCCACCCATAGTCTTTTTCCCAAGAATTGTTTTAGCTATCCATTGGTGTTTGTTGTTCCATATGAATTTTAGGATTGCTTGATCAGTTTCTTTGAAGAATGTCATGGGTATACTTATAGGGATCGCGTTGAATCTGTATAATGCTCTGGGGAGTATTGCCATTTTGACAATATTGATTCTCCCTATCCATGAGCAGGGGATATGTTTCCATTTCCTCGTGTCCTCTTTTATTTCATGGAGTAGCGTTTTATAGTTTTCTTTGTAGAGGTCTTTTACTTCCTTTGTTAAGCTGATTCCGAGGTACTTGATTTTCTGGGGCACGATTGTGAATGGGATTGCTTTTTTCATGTCCCTTTCCTCTGCCTCATTGTTTGCATATAGGAAGGCCATGGATTTTAGGGCATTGATTTTGTAGCCTGCAACTTTACTGTATAAGTCTATTGTTTCTAAGACTTTTTTAGTAGAGGCTTTAGGCTTCTCTAGATATAGTATCATATCGTTTGCAAATAGTGAGAATTTGATTTCTTCCTTTCCTATCTGGATGCCCTTAATCTCGTTTTCTTGTCTAACTGGTATCGCAAGTACTTCCAGTACTATATTGAAGTGAAGTGGTGAGAGTGGGCATCCTTGTCTTGTGCCTGATCTTAGAGGAAAGGCCCGTAGTTTTTCCCCATTGAGGATAATGCTTGCTGTAGGCTTGTGGTAGATGGCTTCGACTATCTTGAGGAAAGTTCCTCCAAAACCCATTTTGGTGAGGGTTTTCATCATGAACGGATTTGGATCTTGTCAAATGCTTTCTCTGCATCTATTGATATGATCATATGGTTTTTATCTTTATTTTTGTTGATATGATGGATTATGTTGATTGATTTCCGAATGTTAAACCATCCTTGCATCCCTGGGATGAATCCCACTTGGTCATGGTGTATGATCTTTTTGATTAGTTGTTGGATCCTATTTGCTAATATTTTGTTGAGGATCTTTGCATTGGTGTTCATCAGGGATATTGGTCTATAATTTTCTTTCTTAGTGGTGTCTTTGTTTGCTTTTGGTATTAGGGAGATGTGTTCTTCATAGAAACTGTTTGGGAGAGTTCCTTTTTTTCAATTTCCTGGAAAAGCTTGAGGAGAACTGGCAACAGGTCTTCTTTAAATGTTTGGAAGAATTCACCAGTGAATCCATCTGGACCTGGGCTTTTGTTTTTGGGAAGATTTTTGATTATAGTTTCAATTTCCTTAATATTAATGGGTCTATTCAGGTATTGCAAGTCTTCTTTGTTCAGTCTTGGGAGATTGTAGGAATCAAGGAATTCATCCATTTCTTTTAGGTTCTCTTGTTTCGTGGCATACAGGTTTTTGAAGTAGTCTCTGACGATCTTTTGAATTTCATTGGTTTCTGTTGTGATGTTCCCCTTTTCATTCCTGATTCGGTTTATTAGGGTTCTCTCTCTTTCTTTGTGAGTCTTGCTAGTGGTTTGTCAATCTTGTTTATTTTCTCAAAGAACCAGCTCTTGGTTTCATTGACCTTTCGGATTATTTTCTGGGTTTCCATGTTATTAATTTTTTCTCTAATTTTTATTATTTCTTTCCTTCGGTCTGGTTTGGGTTCCTTTTTCTGGTCCTAAAATGCAATATTTTAAACTCAGTCATTTGCTCTCCCAGTTTATCTCTCAAGCAGCCATCTAAATAATCTTGCCAGTCGCTTAAGTATACACACTTAGGCATGACATGACATGAGCACCATGAAGCTCAGATCCGAGACCATGCTAACACACATTGTGGAATGACAATGACAGACAAGGGGAAAATCTTCCAAGGATGACAAAACCTTTAAACTATGAGTCAACGCAATCACATTTGGTGATACAAAAAATTCCCACAACAACCTGCTTAATTATGCACACATAAAAGTTATTACCCTTGGGGCTGAAGCCATAGTACAGGGGCTAGGACTTACTTTGCATGTTGCCAACCCAGGTTCAATCCCAGGCAATCCATATGGTTCCCTGAATCTGCTAAGAATGATCCCCGTGCAGAGCTAGGAATCAGTCCTGAGTACCACTGGGCGTGACCCCAAAATAAAACAAAACAATTTTAAAAAGAAAAGTTGTTGCCCTTTTTGAAGGAATATTTAAGTAATCATTGACTATAAATTATCCACAAAAGCTGTTCTGAATTTAAGTGATGTAGGTATCTTTGGTTGTGACTGCTTTCAATACTTGAAGATGAAATGTTAGTGGGGCTGGAGGAATAGTACAGCGGGGAGGGTGTTTGCCTTGCACGCGGCTGACCCGGGTTCGATTCCCAGCATCCCATATGGTTCCCTGAGCACCGCCAGGGGTAATTCCTGAGTGCAGAGCCAGGAGTAACCCCTGTGAATCACTGGGTGTGACCCAAAAAACCAAAAAAAAAAAAAAAACCCAAAAACCCAAAAACCAAAACAAAGAAACAGAAAACAAAAACAAACAAAAAAGATATGTTAGTATTTTCTAACCTCAGATTTGCCTGAGACTTGAAAATATAGTCAAAAATGAATCCGTTGAAACTGAGAAAATTAAATGATGTTTACACTTGTAGTAGAATTCTTATTACTTTAAAATAATGGAATATTAAAGAAATTCAGGTGTTTTTTTTTGCCTAATGTACAGTTGTAGTACTATATAATATGCCCTTCAAGTTGGTGTTGAGATTTTTCTTTTTGTTGGATGTTTTATTCACATCTTTTCTTTTCTCTACATTACTAACAAGAGCATGCAGGAAAGCTATGCAGACCGACATACAGCAGTTCTGTTAGCATTTAATCTCCTTTTAGATAAATGCAAATGCTGCCACTGACACTATTAGATGCATGTCCAGTAATCATTTGGGGATCTGCCTCATCCATTTTTCAAGCTGTGTCCATGGCCATCAGTCACTGAAAATTGTGATCTAGAATGTTCGTTCTTGACGAAAACAATAGGATTAAGCTACAGGGCTTTGGAAAATTGCTTTCATATTCAAGTAGGGCTACCCATATACAGACACCTTGTCGATGATTTTACTGCCTTGGAGAAAATGTATTGCTACTGCCACAAGCCTGTCTTTTGGTACTTTATCACTTACAAGTGATGATAAAATTGCGACAAAGAGACTTCTTTTTAATCTTATAGGTCACTGCTTGTAGTCTGGACTACCCACCCTTCGTCCTCTCATTTAAACTAGATAAGGTGGAAAATACCCATTTGTTGTCTCTGAATTTTATTGAAATGGTTTCAAACACAGTCTTTGTCTTCTGATTTTCACCCCCCTCCACATCTTCTTCTAACATATCAATTTTATTTCTTCTTATTTTAAAATTGATTTTTAGAAAGACTTCTGAATGAGGTGAAATGGTTTATATGAAACTAAACAACTGGGTACATATTTATTTTTTAGGATTCATATCCTTTCAAGATGAATTGATAAATCATTACTGGACGAGATAATCTATTGGTCATCAGAATTCTGACTAGAAACTAATTTTGTTACTGAGTTTCTTGTCATTAGCAGAGCCATTAATTCTTACTAACTATGTATATGAAGATATTTATACAGCTTTCCAATCTGCAAGCACAGAGCAGTCAAAAAATATTTTCTTTCATCATTGTGTCCTCACCTAAGAAATGGCAAAACAAATGAGGAAGAAAACCATCTAGCTTCAGGTTAGTTCCTTTCTTTCTAATGTCATCAAGACATCTTGCCTGATATGTGGGGGAAAGTAGGCTCTGTCCTATAACCATCAGCCTGTCTTTCAACACAGCCCCAGGAATATACTCGAAGATCCCTGAGACAAGCAGAGCCATGGTTGGCCTCTCTCTAGGAATGCTCTGAAAATATAATCAAGCTTATAAACTAGGTTTGAGGTCATAAGGAGCAACCCTGACTATTTAATACAACTTTGCAGGGTCTGCAACCAGAATGAAAAATCATAGAAGGGCAGTAACTGATATTTATGATGCTTGAAGACTAGCAGACTCTTCACCTGGGTGGGTTGGGTTGTAGTTATAGACAGATTCAGGCTCACAGTTTTATTCCACTGCCTTGCAATGCTACTTTAGACTTTCCCTTCCCCCTTATCTGCTTTAAAATCACATGTGTCAATTCTGAGTAACTTTATTTTTGCTACAAGCCAAAAGTCTTGTTTTTGCTTCCAGCAGCTTCCCCCACCCTCGTTAGTATTCTCCATAATTATAAAAAAAAGTCTGCATGTGTGACCAGAAATTCTTTAATGGTGAATATTTAAAGATTCTAAAATAGGAGTAATTGGGTCATTTGTAAAAATATCACAGCCTGTGACTTACTAAAGAATGCTTTTGGCTGTATGCAAATGGGGAGGTGCTCTTAGGATTTTCTTTAGAAAATGAATAGTTTCTCAAGGAAACAAAGCAAAAGCTTTAAAAAAAATCTTCCTGCCTTCCTGCTAAAACTTCCTTGGAGGGAAGTACTAGGCTGTGAATGTGAGAGGAGACCGTCAGAGATCTCGTGGGGTAGAATGGCTCAGTATCTTTCTCAGGAGCTTTTGGACTTGTTTCTTTAGACTTGTATGTCTAAAAACTGGGTTTCATTAGCAAAATAAAAAACAGTGTGCTTTATGAAGGACTAAAATGGCACAAGACATGTATCAGAAAGTCATTTTATCAACTTTATTGGAATTCCAGAGACTGGGTACATCTGTCTCCTTACTAGGCCATCTTTTTCTCCAATGTCAAACTTTCTGGGTAATTTCTTGGAAACCAAAGAATAGTGCAAACCTTCAGTAATATTT
Source organism: Sorex araneus (assembly GCF_027595985.1). Taxonomy (NCBI): domain Eukaryota; kingdom Metazoa; phylum Chordata; class Mammalia; order Eulipotyphla; family Soricidae; genus Sorex; species Sorex araneus. The sequence continues at coordinate 63,085,956 of NC_073310.1, read as the reverse complement.
TCTGTGAGTTTTGGAGACTTGCTTTCTCCATGTATTTCATGGAAGATGAAAATCTTCCCTATACCCCAGACTTTCACCCATACCATGCTAGACTGTAGCACTGTAGCACTGTTGTCCCGTTGTTCACCGATTTGCTCAAGCGGGCACCAGTAACGTCTCCATTTCGAGAATTGTTGTTACTGTTTTTGGCATATCGAATACGCCATGGGTAGCTTGTCAGGCTCTGCTGTGTGGGCGGGATACTCTTCATAGCTTGCCAGGCTCTCCAAGAGGGACAGAGGAATCCAACTCGGGTCGGCCGCGTTCAAGGCTAACGCCCTACCTTCTGTGCTATCGCTCCAGTCCACCATGCTAGACACTGGACGAAAACACTTTTCAATCATTTTTTTCTGTCATAAGTCAAATTGATCATTGGTTCTTGCACTATGATGTTTTTATGGACCAAGAAGAAAGGCAAATCTTATTTGCCTTTGGAAGTAAATTCAATGACAAAGAAACAGCTTTATTTAGCATAGATGACTTACCAAAAGCTATGCATATTTAACATATATAATTTAGCAAGTTCTGACATATTTGACATTTATGAAACCATTGCTATATTCAGGGCATTGAACATGCCCATCACCAAAAAATTTCCTTGTCCCTTCTTATTTATCTGTATCTTTTGCCCCTCCCTGACCCCTTGAAACTATAGAAAAGCACTCATGGACTTTTCATGATCAAAAATCGGCCTGCATTTTTTTAGACTTCATACGAAGAAATCACATAGTATGCACTTTCTTTATCTGACTTCATTTAGTAGAATGATTATTATGAGAGTCATTCCTTTTGTTGCAGTATTTGTTTTTGTCTACATAGCAGTGTAGTCACTTGAAAAATGTCGCGTGTGTGTGTGTGTGTGTGTGTGCGCGTGTTTATGTGTGTATGTGTGTGTGTGGGGTAATTGGACTACTATTTAATATGGTCAGTTCTGCCTCAAGAGATGTCCAGAGGAAATGTAAAGTAAGTCCGCATAATAAATGAGCCTCTCTTAAAAGAAAGGTACCTGCCATTGATGTAGGGATGTCACATTCAAACAGCAAGAGTTCCCTGAGATGCCTTTACCTATTACTGCTGCAATGCAGTTCAAACCTGACACTAGAGTCATTTTCACTTGAAGTTATAGCTTTTACCTAGAGAAAAATATATTGCCCATTTTGAAATCTCTCAAAATATTGCAAACTGTCCATCAATCAGGGTCTTAAAATATTTATGATTTTTATCCTTTGGAAACCTTTTGCCATAATTTTGTGCTACTATTTAAAATAGAGTCATTTAAGGAGTCAACTTGCCATTGCCCCCTCCTCCCCCTACACAGTGAGAGCAGCTACATTTTTATACTGTCTCATAAAACTTTATCATAGAATCAGCATAAGGTCAGGAGAAGTTGAGTCTAGTAATGAATCAGTTCTCAGGAGATAACATTTTATCCCAATACCTTTTTTATAGATCTTTCTTATTCATGGGGTGATTCGGAAAGTTTTCTGTTGAACAACATTCAAGACACCTATGGAATATTTCTCACCTAATCTTATGATGGTAACCTAACTTCTTTTCACTCTTCAATAAGAGGAATTTTTATCTGAATATAATTTCTAATAAATTTCCTTGATAATAGTGCATAGACACATTCTTATACCAGTAATTTGTAAATAAATGACTTTATTGCATTCCTAAAGTCACCTGAGAAATTTGTTCTTGAAATTAAATTTACACTTGATTCTACAATGAAATTCTTAAATAAGGCCTCTGGATCAATATTTTTTTTTCTATAAGGAAAAATATCACAAATAAGGTGATGCCAAAGTAATACATTTCAAGAAGTCCTATAAATTATGGCCAAGTCGGGATTTCATTTAACTTAAAGATGAATTCATAAAAGACACAGAGTGGCAGGATGGATTAGAAAATTGAATCCAACATTCTGCTGCCTGCAAGAAACACATCTCAACAGTCAGAGCAAACACAGACTCAAAGCCAAAGGCTGGAAAACAATCCTACAGGCGAACAACTCCCATAAAAAAGCTGGTGTAGCCATGTTAGTATCAGACCACATTGATTTCAGATTGAATAAGGTCACAAGAGACAGTGAAGGTCATTTCTCATTGATAAAGGGATCTGTACAACAGGAAGAACTAACAATATTAAATATATATGCACCTAATGAAGGACCAGCAAATTACTTAAAACAACTACTCATAGACTTGAAGAAAGACAGCGATAGCAACACAATCCTAGTGGGAGACTTCAACACCGCTTTATCACCTCTTGGTAGATCAACCAGACTCAAGCTTAGCAAGGACATACAGCATCTGAGGGAAGAAATGGAAGAAAGGGATTTAGTAGATATATAAAGGACACTTCATCCTCAAATAGCTTAATATACGTTCTTCTCAAGTGTGCATGGAACATTCTCCAAGATAGACCACATGCTGAGCCACAAAACATACCTCCATAAAATTAAGAAGATAGAGATTGTATCGACGATCTTCTCAGATGATGATGAGCTGAAATTAGAAATAAATCACACACACAAACAGAAAAGGAAATCAATAACCTGGAAATTAAACAGCTCACTGTTGGAAAATGAGTGGCTTAGAAAGGAAATCAAAGAGGAAATCAAAAGATTCCTGGAAATGAACGACAATAAGGACACGAGTTACCAAAACCTATGGGACACAGCAAAAGCTGTGTTAAGAGGAAAGTTTATAGCTCTACAAGCATTCATCAGGAAGGAGGATCGAGCCCACATAAGGAACATAACCTCACAGCTAAAGAGCTTGGAGAATGACCAACAAAAGGAGGCCAACCCAAACAGGAGGAAGTAAATAATAAAACTCAGAGCAGAAATTAATGAGATGGAAACAAAAAAAAAATCCGAAAGATCAATGAAACCAAGAGCTGGTTCTTTGAGAAAATAAACAAGATTGATAAACCTCTAGCAGGACTCACAAAAAAAAGGAGAGAGAAAACCCTAATAAACTGAAATAAACTGAATTAGAAATGAAAAGGGGGACATTACAACAGAAATTACAGAAATTCAAAGGATCCTCAGAGATTACTTTGAGAATCTTTATCCCATGAAACATGAAGACCTCGAGGAAATGGATAAATCCCTAGACTCCTATAGCCTCCAAAGGCTGAACCAAGAAGACCTGGAATACCTGAACAGACCTATCACCATCAAAGAAATTGAAACGGTAATAAAAAGTCTCCCCAAGCACAAAAGTCCTGGCCCAGATGGATTTACTAGTGAATTCTTCCAAACCTTTAAAGAGAACTTACTCCCAATCCTCTTTAAGCTTATCCAGGAAATTGAAGTATTAAAAACACTTCCAAACAGTTTCTATGAAGCAAATATCACCCTGATACCAAAAACAGACAAAGATACCACAAAGAAAGAGAATTACAGACCGATATCCCTGATGAACACAGACGCAAAGATTCTCAACAAAATATTAGCAAATAGAATCCAATGACTCATCAAAAAGATCATACACCATGACCAAGTAGGTTTCATCCCAGGGATGCAAGGATGGTTTAACATTCACAAGTCAATCAACATAATTCATCATATTAATAAAAGAAATAATAAAAACCATATGATAATATCAATAGATGCAGAGAAAGTATTTGACAAGATTCAGCACCCGTTTATGATGAAAACTCTCAGCAGAATGGGCATTGAAGGAACTTTCCTCAATATAGTCAAAGCCATCTACCAAAAGCCCACGGCAAGTATCATTTTCAATAGGGAAAACTGAAAGCCTTCCCTGTAAGATCGGGCACAAGGCAAGGTTGCCCACTTTCGCCACTCCTATTCAATACAGTATTGGAAGTCCTGGCCATAGCAGTTAGACAAGAAAAAGATATCAAGGGCATACAGATAGGAAAAGAAGAGATCAAGTTATCACTATTTGCAGATGATATGATACTATACTTGGAAAACCCTAAAGACTCTACAGAAAAGCTCCTAGAAACAATAAGTCAATATAGTAAAGTGGCAGGCTACAAAATCAACACCCGAAAGTCCATGGCTTTCTTATATACAAATAATGAAGAGAAGAAAGAGACATTAAAAAAAATCCCATTCACAATATACCTCAGAAAATCAAGTACCTTGGAATCAGCTTAACCAAAGAAGTGAAGGACCTATACAAGAAAAATTACAAAACACTACTTCAAGAAATAAAGGAGGACACTAGAAAATGGAGACACATCCCCTGCTCATGGATAGGGAGGATTAACATTATCAAAATGGCAATACTGCCCAAAGCACTACACAGATTTAATGCAGTTCCTATCAGGATTTCCATGACATTTTTCAAAGAAATAGACAAAACACTCCTGAAATTTATATGGAACAATAAGCCCCCACGAATAGCTAAAGCAATCCCTGGAAAAAAGAAGATGGGTGGCGTCACCTTCCCCAACTTCAAACTCTACTACGAAGCAGTAGTAATTAAAACAGCATGGTATTGGGATAAAAACAGACCTGCAGACCAATGGAACAGAGTTGGATATCCTGTCACAGACCCCCAAATATATGGCCATTTAATCTTTGACAAAGGAGCAAGAAATGCAAAGTGGAACAAGAAAAGCCTCTTCAACAAGTGGTCTGGGAAAAGTGGATAGCTGCCTGAAAAAAAAGTGAACTCTGACCTCTGCCTAATGCCAGACACAAAATTCAGATCAAAGTGGATTAAAGACCTCAATATCAGACATGAATCTATAAGGTTCATAGAAGAAAATGTAGGCAGAACTCTCCATGACATTGAAGCTAAAAGCATCTTTAAGGATGAAACAGCACTGACCGTGCAAGTGGAAGCAAACATAAACAAACTAAGAAGCTTCTGCACTTCAAAAGACACAGTGACCAAAATACAGAAAGAGCCCACAGAATGGGAAGGAATATTTACCCAATACCCATCTGATAAGGGATTAATATCCAGGATATACAAGATACTTGTAGAATTGTATAAGAAAAAACCCCTCCAACCCCATTAAAAAAAAGGGAGAAGAAATGAACAGAAGTTTCCTCAAAAAAGAAATACAAATTGCCCAAAGGGACATAAAAAATGCTCCACATCACTAGTCATCAGGGAGATGCAGATCAAAACAACAATGAGATATCATCTCACACCACAGAGACTGGCACACATTCAAAAGAACAAAAGCAACCAGTGCTGGCATGGATGTGGGGAAAAGGGGACGCTCCTTCACTGTTGGTGGGAATGCCGACTAGTCCAGCCTTTCTGGAAAACAATATGGACAGTCCTTCAAAAACTAGAAATTGAACTTCCATATGACCCTTCAATACCACTTCTGGGAATATATCCCGAGGATGCAAAAGAGCACAGTAGAAATGACATCTGTACCTATATATTCATTGCAGCACTGTTCACAATAACCAAAATCTGGAAACAACCCGAGTGCCCTAAAACAGATGACTGGTTAAAGAAACTTTGGTACATCTACACAATGGAATACTATGCAGCTGTTAGGAGAGATGAAGGCATGAAATTTGCTTATAAATGGATAAACATGGAGAGTATCATGCTAAGTGAAATGAGTCAGAAAGAGAGGGACAGACATAGAGGGACTGCACTCATTTGTGGAGTGTAGGGTAACATCACATGAGGCTGACACCCAAGGACTGTAGATACAAGGGCCAAGGGGATTGCCCCATAGCTGGAAAACTGCTTAATGAGCGGAAGGGAGAGAGCAGATAGAATAGAGAAGGGATCACTAAGAAAATGATGGCTGGAGGAACCAGTTGGGATGGGAGATGCATGCCGAAAGTAGATAATGGACCAAACATGATGACCTCTCAGTGTCTGTGTTGCAAGCTATAATGCCCAAAAGTAGAGAGAGTATGGGGAATATTGTCTGCCATAGAGGCGGGGGAGGGTGGGAAAGGGGGTTATACTGGGTATATTGGGGGTGGGGAATGTGCACTGATGGAGGGATGGGTGTTTGATTATTGTAAGATTGTAACCCAAACATGAAAGCTTGTAACTATCTCACGGTGATTCAATAAAATTTAAAAAAATTTAAAAATAATACTGTTCATTCTTTGGACACTCTGCATCAATAAATTAATTGCTGCTCATAAAAGCAACTAAAAATGAATTCAACTATATAGCTCAGAGTAGCATAGAAATATCTTACCTACTCTGCTTCAGACATCATCGTACTCTGTATTTATCTTTATAAAAGTTTTACCAGCACATAAAATGACTATGAATGCTTCTTACAATTAAAATGTTTCCTATGTCTGTTTGTATATCTTAATCACATACTATTTTCTTTCCTTATAATAGAAAATTCCAACACATGTAAACAATTCAAGTGCTACAAAAAGGCAAAAAGTAAAAAGTGAAAATACCCACCTCTCTTTTAATTACCACCATGTCTCAGTGTTTGATAGAGTGAGAATAAAATATATCTTACTTTAAGGCTTTCTCTATAACCAGAGAATCATGAACTTGCCTTCTTACCAAAGAACAAAACTTTCTTTTTCTCAACAATTTGTAGAGGCAACAGAGGAAGAAATTAGAGAAATAGTCAGGAGGAATGTAATATGATCAGTATCTCAGTATCTCTGTATTTGCTTAGGAACCCCTGTTCTTATCTGTCTTCTGAATTGTCTGTTCTCTCATTTTACTTTAATAACATTGAATCTTGATTTTCCTCTCATGCATTTCATTTGTTATTATTTTACTGTTTATCAAGATATAGATCAGAGATCCAAGGAGTCAATTAAAAAAACAATAAACCAAAATGTTAAGAGAGACAGAAGATCATAGGGGTAGGAACCCTAAAGCAGAATCAGATTTTATTCCAATGAGATGATGCATAGGATAGAAATGGTGATCTAATCTGTATATACATGACTGTGACCATAGAATTCTTGAAAACCTCCTTGTCACAAAATGCTATAACCACACCTTAGACGACAAAGAGAAAATTATGAAAACTATTTGTAACACAGATGATAGAAAAAACCTCAGTAATTAAACATCAAATGGTCAAACCAATAAGAAAAAATCATGAGCTGTCCCAATAGAAAAATAAACCACTCTGTTTTAAACAATAGAAAGATGTACAGCAATGATATATATTCATCAGAATGTCTGGCTGTCAGAGGGCTATTTGATGAATAATAAAATAGTGGAAACATGGACCATTATGCAACCATTGAGATAAATTCTCTATCTTAAAATCATATTCTGGTCAGCGGGACTTAGCCATAACATATTTTATTTTTTTTATTTTTTATTGAATCATTGAATCACTGTGAGATACAGTTACAGACTTAAAAAGGTTCATGATTACGTTTCAGTAATACAGTGATCAAGCACCCATCCCTCCACCAGTGCCCATTCTTTTTATCTATCTATCTATCTATCTATCTATCTATCTATCTATCTATCTATCTATCTATCTATCTATCTCTCTCTCTCTCTCTCTCTCTCTATCTATCTATCTATCTATCTATCTATCTATCTATCTATCTATAATTAGTGAATCTCCATGAGTTACAGTTACAAACTTGTGAACTTTCATGTTCGCATTTTGTTTATATCCCTCTACCAGTGCCCAGTCCTCTCCACCAATGTTCCCAGCATCCCTTCTGCCCTCCCACCACATACCCCCACCCCACCCCACCTCTATGGCAGGGCATTCCCCTTGTTTTCTCTCTCCTTTTGGGTGTTGTGGTTTGCAACAGAGGCACTATGTGGTCATCGTGTTTGGTTTATATTCTATTTTCAGAGTGCATCTCCCATCCCGTGCGGTCCTCAAACCACACTTTACCTGGTGTTCCCTTCTCTATGCGAGCTGCCCCTTCCTCCAGCATGTGGGGCCAGCTTCCAAGCCTTGGAGCCAACCTCCTGGTACTTATCTCTACTATTCTTGGCTGTTAGTCTCCTATTCTCTTATTTTATTTTATATTCCACAGATGAATGCAATATTTCTATGTCTGTCTCTCTCTTTCTGACTTATTTCACTTAGCATGATACTTTCCATGTTGATACACTTATATGCAAATTTCATGACTTCATCTTTTCTAACAGCAGCATAGTATTCCATTGTGTAGATATACCAAAGTTTCTTTAACCAGTCATCCGTTCTCGGGCACTCAGGATTTTTCCAGATTCTGGCTATTGTAAACAGTGCTGCCATGAACATTCAAGTGCAGATGTCATTTCGACTGTACTTTTTGTCTCTCCAGGATATATTCCCAGAAGTGGTATTGCAGGGTCAAATGGGACCTCAATTTCTAATTTTTTGAGAAGCGACCATACTGTTTTCCAAAAGAGCTGAACCAGTCAGCATTCCCACCAGCAGTGTAGGAGGGTCCCTTTCTCCCCACATCCACGCCAACAGTGGTTGCTTTTGTCCTTTTGGCTGTGTGCCATTCTCTATGGTGTGAGGTGGTATCTCACAGTTGTTTTGATCTGCATCTCTCTGATGATTAGTGATTAAGAGTATTTTTTCATGTGCCTTTTTGCCATTCGTATTTCTTCCTTGAGAAAGTTTCTGTTCATTTCCATCCCCCAGTTTTTGATGGGGTTGGGAGTTTTCTTCTTGTAGATTCCAACCAGTGCCTTGTATATCTTTGATATCAGCCCCTTATCTGATGGGTATTGGGTGAATATTCTTTCCCATTCTGTAGATTGTCTTTGTACTTTGGTCACTGTATCTTTTTCAGTGCATAAGCTTCTTAGTTTAATATAGTCCCATTTGTTTATCTCTGTTTCCACTTGATTGGTCAGTGGAATGTCATCTTTGAATATACCAATAGCTTCAATGTCGCAGAGAGTTTTGCCAACCTTGTCTTAAATGTACCTCATGGATTCTGGTCTGATGTTGAGGTCTTTAATCCATTTTGATCTGAATTTTGTGCATGGTGATAGGTCTAGATCTAAACCCACTTTTTTACAAGTGGTTTTCCAGTTATGCCAGCACCATTTGTTGAAGAGGCTTTCTTTACTCCACTTCACATTTCTTGTTCCCTTATCAAAGATTAGATATTCATGCAATTGGGGTTGTGTGTAGGGATATTCCACCCTGTTCCATTGGTCTGCGGATCTGCCTTTGGACCAGTACCATGCTGTTTTGATTATTACCGCTTTATAGTAGAGTTTGAGGTCAGGGAGGGTGATGCCTCCCATTGTTTTTTTCCCAAGAATTGCTTTAGCTATTCGTGGGTGTTTATTGTTCCATATGAATTTCAGAAGTGTTTGCTCAATTTCTTTGACGTTTTTCATGAGTATTCTTATAGGGATCGCATTGAATCTGTACAGTGCTTTGAGGAGTATTGCCATTTTGACAATGTTCATTCTTCCTATCCATGAGCAAAGAATATGTTTCCATTTCCTCGTGTCCTTTTTTATTTCATTGATTAGCATTTTGTAGTTTTCTTTGTAGAGATCCTTTACTTCCTTGGTTAAGCTTGGTTAATTTCAAGGTACTTGATTTTCTGGGGCAGTATTGTGAAGGGGATTGTTTTTTTTATCACTTTCCTCTGTTTCATTATTTGCATAGAGGAAGGCCATGGATTTTTGGGTACTGATTTTATAACCTGCGACTTTACTGTATAAGTCTATTGTTTCTAAGAGTTTCTTGGTAGAGGTTTTGGGTTTCTCTAGGTATAGTATTATATCATCTGTAAATAGTGAGAGCTTGATTTCTTCCTTCCCTATCTGCATGCCCTTAATGTCTTTTTCTTGCCTAATTGCTATTGTAAGAACCTCCAGTACTATGTTAGCCATAACATATTTTCTAATGAAATGGAGAAAGCATTTGCTAAGAACAAAATAACAGTTGAGTCAGAGGAAACTCAACTCTTGGAAACTTTCAGGCTCAATAAAAGGATAACTTTTATTGAGTTATGGTGGACATAACTCCATATTCCATTCCATATTACATTGGGAGGATAACCCTTCCTGGATCGCTGGGCCTTAGGATTGGTCAAATGACTGACTGGTCTAAGCCAATCACATATGAAGTGAAATGGAATGGTCACTTCCGGGAGGAAACACTCACCTGGGCATGCTATGGTCTCCTTTTCCTTCTCTCTCTGGTGACGGCAACTGCTTCTCCATTCATCTTCTGGGCTTTGGGAAGAAGACAGCAGTTCAGACCCACAGATAATCCAGGGTGGATATGTCCTATACATAAGTGAGAAAGGAATCTCGCGGGTTCTATGTCAAGATTAGGAGGTGCCTGTTTACTACAGAATGTTCTGCTCTTTAGGTAGCAGGCCCCTGTGACTCTAGGGCTCTGGGTGCCGAATCTGGCTGGATTGCTAAACATCTCTGTGATCATGAATCAACTGTCTAAGTACATTTAGAAGCCTCAAATTCCTTGCCTATGTAACATGCAAAAGAAAAAGTCCTCTGGGTTATAAGGATTAAAAGGAACAATGCATAGCATAGTACTTGGCACAAAATAAACTCCCATGAGACATTAGCTATTGTTATTTCCCAGCCTAATGAGGACAGTTAAGGCTTGAACACTCCTTTAGATGACGAGAGTTGATGGAGGTGTGGGTAAGAAAACACATTTTCCCAGTCCTGAGCTAGGCCTTAGGAAAGAATATTTCTCTGAATGATGAAACCAGCTCTATTCTACCTCTTTGTCTTTAGAGTGAAGAGGTCCAATGGCAACCGACTCACTAACCCACACCCAAAAAATGCTCAAAGAAGAGTATCTTGAAAATGTTTGAGTTTGGTGGCATGACAGGAAATGAGGAGACACCAAATGAGTGAATACTAGTTCAATAACCAGTAAATGGGACCGTTTCATTGCTTAAATTCTGTGTAATGGTATGAGCATTCATAGCACTTTTTTCCACGTGGGCCAACAGCTGGGGTTGGGTGTCTCAGGGATACACTTTGCACAGTTTAGCTTGTTTAAAGAAGAGATTTAGAATGACATCATGTAATGCCAGGGCTCTTTTCCAATATACCAGCAATCCTAATTATGGGCACTTCTGGCATTCATGACCCCTTCCTTTTACAAAGATTTATCAGTATTCCCAATGTCTTCTTGTTTTCACTCTCCAACTGTTAATAAGTGTCCTTTTGGTCATGTATTTCACATGACAGTTCACATGCATACTCGTTGCTTACAGTGGCCTCTGAGCATCGAAGTAAAGCTCTGTGTGGGGATGTTAGGAGAAAGGAGAGTGGAATGTAACTTTAGAAAAAATGTGTTAGGTGAGCTTCAATAAATATGACTTACAATGCTGGAGACCGAGCTCAAGATGATGAACAATACATGCTAAGTAAAGCATCTTTAAGCAGAAATAGTCATAAACAAGGAACTATTGATTGGTGAAAATGTCATGACCAGATGCTTGCAGGAAGCTGACCTGCAATTCTGCTGAGAACACTGGTTTGGAAAATCACTTGTCATGGGACATTTTTTGGTTTAATTTTTGGGCCACACCCAGTGGTGCTCAGGACTTAATCTTGGCACTGGGCTCAAGGATTACTCATGATTTGCTCCCTGGTACCACATATGGTTCCCTATACATGCTATTAAGTTCCTGTGAACAGGGGCCAGAGAGACAATACAGTTGGTAAGGCACCTGTCTTGCCCTGGTTTGATCCCCAATACCATATATAGTCCCTCAAGCATGATTAGGCATCACTGTACCACTGTTGGCACTACTGAGGCAGCACAACTGAATTCTCCATGCCCTGAGACAGGCCACTTCCATTCCTCTCTGTACCACTCCATTACCAGCTAACATGTGGTAAGACCATTTCTATTGTGCTTCTCATCTGCTGGCTCTGTCGCAAGGAACTTCATTTCGCATTATTATCTGGACCCCTATTCATGATATGGGGTCCCATTTGACCCCATCCCTTACATTCCTAACATTCATTGCCTTTTCACTCTCCCCACTAGAATTCATGGTGCATCATCAGAAAATTCTTCTAGATCCTCAACTCATATCTGAGGGTTCCCTATACTTTCTCATCTCAAATGGAAATAGGCTCTTCTCCTGGACACTGTTTCTCTGGAGTTTTCAGAAAGTAGTTGTCTTCTCTTTTACAAAAAGAGCCACTCTATTCCAAAGAACTACCATATTTTCACATCATTCCCATAATCAGTCCTCATCACTTTGGTATTTATGCCACAATGAGTTTATACCACATATTAAATCCTCCTTGTTTTAATTATTTTGTTTCTTTCTCCTTTCTTAAAGATTTTAGTTCACAGTCCCTCACTGTTTTTCTAGTCCTATTCCTAGAATAATTCATAGTAGTTTCTTATGAAGAGATAATCCTTAGACTATCCTGCTTTACTCTCTGTGAATGATTCCACCCACATCCTGTGCCCTATAGTCAAGCCCTTGACTTTATTACCAATAGCACCACAATTCCTATGATGTCACTTTCAAGAGTCCATCTTTTACCACTATCTTTTATTTTGAAACTATTCTTTAATAGTTATAAATATTCTCTAGCCTTTGATTCTGTTGAGACTGAAGCAGTCGCGAAGCCTTAGCCAAACAGGGTGTTCAAACTCAATACATCAGGATCCTCCACGAGATGTATTACGGATTTACCACCAGAATCTCATCATTCTACAAAGAAGTGATCATTGACATAAAGAGAGGGTTTCGGTAGGACGACACCATTTCACTGAAACTCTTCAGTGCCACCCTCGAGAAAATCATGCAATGACTGGAATGGGAAGGAATGGGAGTGAAGATAGACGGTTGGCAACTACACCTCCTCTGCTTCGCTGATGACATCATTCTCATAACGATGGTTCCTCCAACACCAAATAGCCAAGCAGCACGAATGTTGGCCGACTTTGACCGTGAGTGTGGAAAGGTAGGACTGTAGCTGAATGTCACAAAGACAATGTTCATGAGAAACATACTAGCTCCTGATGTTCCATTTGCCCTCAACGGAATGAACATCTCCGAATGCAGCAGTTATGTGTACCTGGGTCGAGAACTCAACATGACAAACGACCTGGCACCTGAACTGCGCAGGAGGAAAAGAGCAGCGTGGAACACCTTCAAGAGCATCGAAGAAGTGGTTAAGAGGATGAAGAGCCTCCAGCTCCAGGCACATTTTTTCGATTCCACCGTTCTTCCTGCACTAACATATGCCTCAGAGACCTGGGCCCTACAAAAGCAGGATGAGAACACTATTCGGGTATCCCAAAGAAGAATCAAAAGATCTATGCTTGGAGTATCACATTTCACTCAAGTGAGAGAAGAAATTCGGAGTTCCAACCTCTGTCAACGATTAAGTATCAGGAATGCCATAATCTCTCTCTACTTTTGGGTGTTATGGCTTGCAACACAGACACTGAGAGGTCATCATGTTTGTTCCATTATCTACTTTCAGCGTGCATCTCCCATCCCAACCTGGTTCCTCCAACAATCATTTTCTTAGTGATCCCTTCTCGATTCCATCTGCCTTCTCCCCTCCACTCATAAAGCAGTCTTCCAGCTATGTGGAAATCCTCCGGACCCTTGTATCTACTGTCCCAGTAGATGGTGGGAACGGGGGCATATAGCCAGGATATTGGTGATGGGGAATGTGCACTGGTAGAGAGATGGGTGTTTGATCATTGTGAGATCATAACCCAAACATGAAAGTTTGTAACTATCTCATGGTGATTCAATAATAATAATAATAATAATAATAATAATAATAAAAAGAATCAGGGACGCTGTCTCATTTGCCAAGGCATCGAAAATCAGATGGGCTGGACACGTAATGAGATTTGGAGATGACCACTGGACTAGAGCTGTTACCGACTGGATTCCATGGGATGTCAAAAGACCACGTGGCTGCCCACCTATGAGATGGTCAGACTTCTTCATCAAGACCCTGAATGAATGGTTTGAGGCTCTTCGTGTTCCTGGAGTGAGCAGATGCCATTGGGCTACACTAGCATGCGACAGGGACAAATGGAGACATTACTGGCGCCCACTTGAACAAATCTACGAACAATGGGATGACAAGTGACACATGTGAAACCTTCTCTAGCATTTAACTAGCTTGGGCCTCATGATTTACCATTACAACTTCATGTCTTATACCCTCAGGTTTCACCCCAATTCCATCTTACTGTTCTCAATAACAAAAGTATTACTTTGGTCAAACAGGACTAGTACCTCTGAACTTGACTGCAGGAAATGACCCAATCATTTAATTGGACAACAAATTCCAGTTCTACCTAGAAATGCTCCATTTCCTTGTTCTATTTCTCCTCTCCCACTGTCTCAATGGGTGTGGGTAGGGTGTTTGCCTTGCACATGGCCGACCCGGGTTTGATTCCTACATCCCTCTCAGAGAGCCCAGCAAGCTACCAAGAGTATCCCGCCTGCATGACAGAGCCTGGCAAGCTACCTGTGGCGTATTCGATATGCCAAAAACAGTAACAACAAGTCTCACAATGAAGATGTTACTGGCACCCGCTCGAGCAAATCGATGAACAACGGGATGACAATGACAGTGCTACAGTGCTACATCTCTTCTTGAACTTGTTGACACCCACATAACTAGGGTCCCCCTGTCAAAATACAAATAATCAGAAGACAGATCTCGTAATGCCTCCCCCCTGTTTCTGCCAATGAACCCTCCCTCTGTCCTCCTACCAAACTAACACCTCTCCACTTTTATTTTGGATTCTATCCTCTTTTGTCTCCATGTAGTCATCACCATAAGAACAATCTATTTTCTCTCTCTCGGTAAGGCAGGAACCCTTCATAGGGATCCTTATACTTCATTGATGATGTCTGTTCAACTGTTTCCCTTTGTGGTAGAATTCCTTGGAAGAACTGACTTTCTCGGATTCCTTCACTTCCTCTCTTCCTGTGTCTTCCATTTTGGTTGGGGAAAAATTGTCTTAGACTAGAATTCAATTATAGGAAAAGGGGAAGTGGTTGAGGAACTACATGAGCTTGATTAAGAATCAGCGAGTCACATTTTCACCAGGTCCTTATCTCTTTGAATCCAATTCTGAAAAATAACCAGCTGCCTCTCTCACCTCCTGCCCACACATTCACTCTCAGCTTCCTCAAATTTGAGAGGATCCTTATGTCAGTGCCTGCATGAGACTATTAAGGTGGCTGACCTAAACCTTTCAACCGGACAGAACTGGGAGTGGATTCTTCACGAAGCAAACAAATCCCACGGAACACATTTGTCCCAACTTCTGTTTCCTTCTTTACAGGAAGAAAACGACTAAGCCATGAACATTCTGGATGGGGAAAGGGATGGCTGTTTATCTTACAAAATTACTCAAGGACACAATAAGACTGAAAGTCAAAATGGTTGGTCAGCCAATATACTTGTTTTGAGTGCAGCTTGTGTTTGAGAGTTTTTGGGTTGTGTGACTTCTTAGCAGAAGAATGTGAGAATAATGTGAGTAGCTTAGTGAGTTGGGCTTATTTATTTTCTGTATCACTGTATCACTGTCATCCCGTTGCTTGAGTGGGCACCAGAAACGTCTGCATTGTGAGACTTACTGTTACTGTTTTTGGCATATCAAATATGCCACAGGTAGCTTGCCACGGCTAGATACTCTAGCTTTGATAGAAACAGAGAGATGTAAGGGAGAGAAAAAGAAGAGCATGTGTTTAAGAGAGAACCTGGGCTCTCTAGGGGGGGCAAAGCCTTAAAAGATGAATAAATATTATTTGCCAAGGCTATCTTTGTGTTCAGGAAAACCACTACATTGTCAGAATGTGTTGGTCTTTGTTTTTATACCCAGCATGCATTTCTGCTAGATATCTAAGTGGTCACACTTAGATATTTCAAGTATTTGAAAACACTTTTATACTTATTCCTAAATTTCTGTGCATTTAACCTAATGTGACTTGTTATTTACTTTAATGAATCAAACATCTTCTTTAGAAAACAGATTTTCTCTTCAAGGTTCCTGAAGATGAGCACAAGCCCCCCCAATATTTATTTAATCTGTATCACCCCATTCAGAAATGAAATGTTTGAAAACATTAACTATAGCATTCAGAAGATCTTCTGAAATAAATTTGTGAGGTCACTTATTTATTTTTTTATCTTGCCAAATTTCAATTTTGGTGTCTAAGTTCTTCTTCTGAGGCAAGGGAACAAAATAGTTTCTTACCAATCAGATATTTTTCATTTTTTCTTTTTAATTGTTCAATACATCATTTTAAAAAATCAGTCATTACTTTTTATCAAAGAGCCCCCTTGGGATGGACTAGTTAGGAAGGGATAATAAGAAACAGACTCTACCAGAAATGAAAGAAGAACCACGCATTTTCCAGAAGCTGCCTGCTTCAGAAGACCTTATCACACTGATTCTTGTTCTTTCAAGTTCAAATTTCTGGGCTCATATCCCAGAGTTTCTGTCTCATCACAGAAAAGACAGTTATCACCACTAAGTGTTCCAAATATCTTTAGATTTTCAAGGATCAACCTCTGCTCTGGGGAACCATGCCAAGGAAACTTACTGAGGAACTAGATTCTAGAGTTTTTTAGTTTCTTAGAGAAGTTTAGAGTCCATCGTTACTGACCTATTACCACTGTGAAGGAAGACAGCTAAGTTATATTCATTAACTCACTCATTCACTTCTCTACTTACTCAACGCTCTCATCAAACTTTGGTAGTACTTTAAGTCTCTTTCTTTCTTTTTTTCAACGAAGGCACTGTGATTTATAGTAATTTATAGTAGTGTTTCAGGCACACAATGGCCATCATAGCACCAGTCTCACAACCAGTGTGTCAACTTCTGTCCACCACAGTCTCCCTCCAGGCTTCTTCTCAACCCAGAGACTGCCTCCGTGACAGGTGCTGTATCACTGTATCAGTGTCATCCTGTTGTTCATCGATTTGCTTGAGCAGGCGCTAGTAATGTCTCCAGTTGTCCCTGTCACGTGCTAGTGTAGCCCGATGGCATATTGGGGGCTTTTTTCAGGGTCAAGGAACCGTCATTTGTTACTGTTTTTGTCATATCAAGTACGCACAGGTAGCTTGCCAGGCTCTGCTGTGTGGGCAGGATACTCTGGGTAGCTTGCAGGGCTCTCCGAGAGGGACAGAGGAAATACTGCATCGCTCTCTTCCAGGAGCTTTGTTTTATAGTCTCTGGATCTTGGCCATTGATGAGATTACATGGTGCCGGGGGCAGTTTGTGGGCATGACTGCCAACCTACTGGAAAACAGGGGACCTGGGTGGAGGAGCCCAAGTCCTGATCCGAGCATGCTTAGAGATCTCAGCCATTGGTCTTGCATACCTGGGTTCCTCTACCGGTTCCTTCATGCATGAGGCTCATCCGAGCGTGTGGAGAGTGGCCTTGAGCATGGCCGTGGCTGGGTTCTGGAGGTTTTCAGTTGCCAGGGTTTTGCTTGAGGCGGGGAGGGAAACTCAACCCGATCCCTTCAAGGGGCCCTGGTGAAGACATCCTGGCATGGGGGCAGGAGGGCTTGACAGGCACATTTTTAAAAATTAAAATTTTTTTAATTGAATCACCATGAGATACAGTTACAAAGCTTTCATGTTTGAGTTTCAGTCATACAATGATCAAACACCCATTCCTCCATCAGTGCACACCAATGTCCCCAGTATTCGTCCCCACTTTCTGTCCCTCCCCCGACCTCTATTGCAGACAATTTCCCCCATACTCTCTCACTACTTTTGAGCATTATGGTTTGCAATACAGATACTGAGAGACCATCACGTTTGGTCCCTTTCTACTTTCAGCACACATCTCCCATCCTGAACGATCCCTCCAATCATCATTGACTTAGTGGTCCCTTCTCTATTCCAGCTGACAGGCACATTTTTAAGTTTGGTTGCTGTAGTTTGGATCTTGTGCTTTCAGTGTTGTTGGTTCTGTGGTTTGGATATATGCATAGACCACAGCTCTATGCCACAGATGTGCCTGAGGCCTCTGATCACTGTCTTCCTACCCACATCTTTTTGTACGTCCCTTCCATTTTCTTCCTTTCCTCATTCTCCTTGCTTCAGGGTCAAGAGGGATCTAGGTATCCTCCCCTTGAAACCTTGTACTCGCCCATTCTGTTATTCTCTGTACCACAGATAAGTGAGATTATCCCGTTTGTCCTTATTCTGAGTTCACTTAGCATGACATCCACCAGTTCCATCCATTGCAGTGACTTGAATGATATTATTGTTTCTAGTACTTTTGCTCATACAAGGCCTCAAGCTTACTCTGCAGTCCTCCTAGCCCCTGTGTGAGCTGGTGACCCTCTTTTAACACATCTTCTAATACCTACATTAAGCATTTACTTGATTGTAAAACGTATAGGTGAGTAAAATTATTTGTCTGTTTTTTGAGACTTGCTTGTTTTATTTTGAAAGGTAATGGCCTAAATAGACAGTTTATAAAAGATTGCTTACTTTATTTAGATATGACATATAGAACTTGAATTAATTGAGGTTAGGCCAGAGAGGCACTTAAAACATTTACCTTAGAGCACTAATTTCTGTATATATAAAATGTTAAAAATGTGAACTCATGGGACTAGAGCGATAGCACATCGGGTAGGGCATTTGCTTTGCATGTAGCCAACCCAGGTTCGATCTCCAGCATCCCATATGATCCCCTGAGCACTGCCAGGAGTAATTCCTGAGTGCAGAGCCAGGAGTAACTCCTGTGCATCACTGGGTATGACCCAAAAGAGCAAAAAATAAAAGATGCAAAGTCATATTTATCTTTTTTCATAAGAATCTACTAATTTCCCAAGCACTGGGATGGGTTAATTAAAGCTTTTAGACACTTGTTGAAAAGTCTAATTTCTCTTCCTCCTTCTCCTTTTCCTTTCCTGGATCATTGCTGTTTTATTTCTGTTATTGTTATTTCCAAGATGTTTAATAATAATTTAGGTCCTGGAGGTAGCTCAAGTGGTAGGGCACATCCCTAGATTGTGCAAGGTCCTGAGTTTGAACCCCTGGAACACTTTGGGTGTAATCTTGATAGTCTCTGAACTCTAAGTATTGGTGGGGATAGACCCCATACAGTTGTTTTCAAATTTTAATTCCCCTTCCTTTCAGTTTGCTGTTGTTGAGATGCCCTGGCGTTACACAGGCTTGTAGTGGCCTGGAGATTGCACTCTGCGTTGTGAGGTGGTGCTGGGGATCAAACCCCTAACCTTACACGTGCAAAGAGGGAACTTTACCATAGAGTCATATCCTAAGCCACCTATTTTTTTAAATATACTTCCAATAGCTAACTTGTCATTTTATACAATGTTTTAAAATGATCACCCTGGGACATCAGCTGCTAGCAGAACATAACAGATTATAAAAGTCCATTTAAAATTCTTTATAATGAAAGTTAAGTGATTCTAAGGAATGAGATCCCAGAAGAGCACTGAACATACCTTTTTCAATAAACTGTATCTAAATCTCCAAGGGACCATATAGTTCGGGCAGTTATGCCCTGAACTGTGTGATCTTATTACTGCTTAATTTTTTTTCTTAAGGAAGAATTAGCAGAAGATGAAAATTTCAGCCCTCTTAAACGTGGGAATTTGTTTTATAGAGGGATAAAATGGAGGAGGAAGTATCAGTCCTCAGTCTTTAAGCTGTAACTTTTTAATTTTTTTTTTAAAAACTTCTTTCTTCTTTACATAGTCTCTGACTATGATGCTAACAAAAGTTACCCAGAAGCATTTTTTCCCTCCTGACCTTCCAACTATTTTATTATTTATTAAATATTTAGAGGGAATTTATAAAGGATCTTATGTGATCGAATGATTGAGGGGATGCACTGAAACTTACGAGGAGCAGGGTCAGCTACTGCTACCTGCCTTGTCTCTATAACTGCCGTTGAAGAACTCTGCGTAATCACCTCAGGTGTAAGACAGACGCGGAACGTGTTCACGCATGCGTGGAAGATGAAGAAACAAAGCCACAAACAACAATGACACATTTAGATTATGACAACACAATGGTGGTCACTGAGGGAAAGGGCTGGAGCTTGAGGAAGCTTGAGCTTGGCGGGGCTCACACAGTAATATGTACAGACGCAGAGAGAGAGAGAGAGAGAGCAACGGGAGCTTATGCAAGTGAAAAACTGCTGCTACCTTAATTAAAAAAAAATCATCTTGGCTCTAGAGACCCAGCATATCTATTGCTACTCTCCAATTTCTTTCTTACTTAAAAGGGGAAGAAATACGCTTTTATTAGAAGCAAAAAATGATTATAATAATGAATCGGTCCTGATACTTCTGAGGAAAGTATTATTTTAAAACTAGTTTATTTTGACTTCATGTATCTCTTGTTATGCTGCATCTCATATGCTGTTCATATTGTTCTTAATTAGCATAAATATTTGTTTTAATCCTATAATCTTATAATGCTTAACATATGCATTTAATACAGTGTTAAATTGAAATTATGACTCCTAATAAGATGATGCTGAATGCATTTTGAGCTTCTTTTCTCTTTTACAGCCTATAATCCATTAAGAATATCTGCCCATACTACTGTTTTAAAGTTAGTGGTAGAAATTCATTGATGATTTGTGATTTCATCAACTTTGTATGTGATTTGTGTGAAAAGAATAGTTCATTTGACTTGATTATAATATTGAGGAATAGTTTGTCTTTCCTTTTGATTTTATGTTGCTTTTTAAATCCATAAGGCATTCACTAACAAAACAAGGGGCTTTGGAGGGTGTCTTGAGTAAATATTACCAAAATTTTTATTTAGTGATTTTATTTAAACTAAAAAAATTTTTTTTAGTAACAGAGTCTGGTTACTCTGGCTCTGTGCTCCTGTATAACTCCCGGAAGTGCTTGGGGAACAGTACGCAATGCTGGGGATCAACCCAAGCTGGCCACATGCAAGGCAAATGTCTTAACCTCTGTACTATTTCTCCAACTCCAAAGCAAAGTGTTTTAACTAGTGTTCAAAGGATCCCTGCTCCTTCTTTCACAATATAGACCATCAATTTCCTCTCAGAGAGCCCAGCAAGCTACCAGGAGTATTCCGCCTGCACAGCAGAGCCTGGCAAGCTACCCATGGCATACTCATGCTATTACCAAAAACAGTAACAACTGATAGTCCTCATTCCCCTGACCCTGAAAGAGCCCCCAATACACCACACCCAGCTACACTAGCATGTGACAGGGACCAATGGAGACGTTACTGGTGTCCGCTCGAGCAAATCAATGAGCAACAGATGACAGTGATACAGTGATACAGTGATATAGTGATGTGGATAGCACAGGGCTGGAGCGATAGCACAGCGGTAGGGCATTTGCCTTGCATGCGGCCATCCTGGATTCGATTTCTCAGTCCCTCTCCGAGAGCCCGGCAAGCTACCAAGAGTATCCCACCCACACGGCAGAGCCTGGCAAGCTACTTGTGGCGTATTCAATATGCCAAAAACAGTAGAACAAGTCTTACAATGGAGGCTTCTGCTATTATAAATAATTTTATAATAAATATACTTGTAGACAAGACCTATTGATATTTTTTATGTGTATCCTTGAGTAAGGGGACTCATTATAAGACACTTCCTAGCCATTTTCCATAATTACCACACCACATTTGATGGAGTTCAGACAGTAGGCAACAAATCATAGAGAGTAATATACATATATATAAACATATATATACATATGTATACATATATATATATATATATATTTACCTCGGAGAGCCAGGCAAGCTACCGAGAGTATCCCACCCGCATGAGCAGAGCCTGCAAAGTTACCCATGGCGTATACGATATGTCAAAAACAGTAATGATAGGTCTCATTCCCCTGACCCTAAAAGAGCCTCCAACCATTGGGAAAGACAAGTAAGGAGAGGCTGCTAAAATCTCAGGGCTGGGAGGAATAGAGACATTACTAGTACCTGCTGGAGTAAACCGACGGACAATGGGATGACAATGATACAGTGATACAGTGATCCTTGAGTAAGAGACCTTAAAAGCAGAGTTCTGGGTAAAGGAACAACTGTATATAAAGATGTGTATCTAATAAATGCATTTAATCATATGCACATAATGCATATACTTGTGCTGTACATTTTTACTTTTTAATGACATTCTATCCCTGTCCATATTTCTGTATATCTTAATAATTTCATTTAAATGTATGAGGATCTTTACATTTTGCACTCATACTTAACCTAATAAATGAATAAGTTTTACACAGCATCATAATTGTCATTCTAGAATAGCTTGTCATTGAAGAATATTTCAAAAACATTTTATCTTCTATTTATTCTGTTCTTAAGTAGCTCCTTAATAGATTTATTTTAAAGCTTTTCTACTGCAATTTTGGTAACATTGTTACAATAGTGTTAATTTTCGTGATATAGATGTGTAAAGTTACTGCACCTTCTCCACCAAAAGAGTCCCAGACCCTCCAACATTGTCCTGTATCACCTCAAGCCCACTTCTTCCTTTTTCTATTCTTGCCACTGCTTGGTAATTTCACTTTTGTTATTAAAAGCCAAGAGTTTGTCATCAGTCCATGTTGACGATTCTCTGATTTGGTTTCCCTATATAGCATCTATAAATAAGATCATCTAATATTTGCCCTTTTATTTAAAAAAGTTTTTTAATTTATTTTTTCTTTTGGGGTCACACCTGGTGATGCTCAGAGGTTACTCCTGGCTCTGCACTCAGGAATTACTCCTGACCATATGGGATGCTGGGAATCAAACCCGGGTCAGCCGTGTGCAAGGCAAATGCCC
This sequence comes from Sorex araneus, assembly GCF_027595985.1. Lineage (NCBI taxonomy): Eukaryota > Metazoa > Chordata > Mammalia > Eulipotyphla > Soricidae > Sorex > Sorex araneus. The sequence continues at coordinate 63,063,209 of NC_073310.1, read as the reverse complement.
TCCCCGCTGTACTATTGCTCCAGCCCCGCCCTTTTCTTTTTGACTTATATGGTTTAAAATAACCGACCTCTTCCACTTCCATAAAAAAAACTGCAGCAAACTTCCAGGTTCCATATTTTCTTAGAGCTATGTAATATTCCTCTGTGTATATAGGTAACTACTTTTTTATGATGAATTTTTTGTTTTTGTCTTTTAGTGTCATACAGTGCTCAGGGGTCACTCCTAGTGGTACTGGAGTGCCCCATAGGAGGTCAGGAGTAGAACTGGGGTTGACTGTGTACGAGGCAAGTTCTTAACTCTTGTATCATCTCCCCAGTCCCAATATCAGGTTTCTAAACGAAGACAATCAATCACTTATATTTTGTATCTGGTGTAAAGCACAGGGATAATAGTGTGTGAGGCCTAGGCATGCATCATGCATAAAACCTTCTGTGCAGGATTGAGTAGATAGTCCAACTGGTAGAATACAGGCAAGGTCCAAAATTTAACCCCTGGCACCACATGACCACTATAGTGATCCCAAACTCTTGCTGGGGTAACCCCGGCATCCCTAAGAACTACTCAGGGTGGTTACCATAATTGGAAAACTGTGCATTAATCAGATAATCTAATTGCCTGCACATCTCCAGCAGGGACCGAGTCCTCCTGAACCACACGTGTGCTGGACCTTCTTTTCTGTTCTCCTTGTTTTGTTTCGGGAAGCTGTAATTTAACCAATTCATTATTTGTTTTCTTTTCTTTATCTTCAGGGTCTTTATCCCCCGCACACTGGCCTCTGAGCTGGTGGTGTTTGAGGGAGCATATGGGGTGTCCGGAGTGGAACTGTGGTCTGCAGCAGAAAAGGCAAGCATCTGAAACCTGTGTTGCCGTCACAACGTGGTGACTTAATCTTAAAAGCAAGCTATTGAAAACTGCCTGAAAAATATCAACCTGACTTGATATGAGAATCTGCAACTTAGAAACAGGGCTTTACAAAATTCTTTGTATTTTGTTTTTGATATTGTCTTAATCGTAGTATGACAGCAATCCACACAATAAAAATTGTGTGAATAGATCCTTAATGAGTATTTTAGCTCTTCAAGTACAGCATCTTTTAAAAATTATTGCAAAATGTAGTTACAGTATTTGATTTCACATTTTTAATCCAACTCAGGATCATTTTGACATTTTATAGGAAAAAATGAGTCACTTCTTGATTAAGCCTAGTTTAGCAAATCCCTCAGCTAACTATGGGCATATAATTTCCACAGTGCAGAAAATCAGATGTCATATTCCTTGCAGATTTTGCATTAGAAGCTCCCTACAAAAAATAATCTAGTTTTTCTCTTAAAATACGTGTCACACAAATAAAGAAGAAATATTTTATCGTAATTGCCAGCCTCACACTTTAATGGTAAAAATGCTTCAAAATTATTAACATAGTCACAAACACCAAGACAGATGTATTTGTTCAAGATGAAGAAATTCATGAAAATCACATCAAGGCGGATGAGAGAATCACTTAAGATTATTTACAATACAATTACCTAGGAAGTCTGAACTGAAAAGGAAACAGAAAGGACATAAATGGACAGAAAAATAAATGACAAAAGAACTCCTTCCCCCACCCCTTAAAGGTAAGCCAGGAAGGAATGGAATCAGGAGCATTTAAAATGTAATAGGACTGTGTGTGATTTTCCTCCAGGACGGAGAGCGGCAGAGTTATCTGGTGAAAAATGAATATGAGACATTTATTGCTGCTGGGGGAATCCTTGGGCTGCCTGTGGAAGGTTTGGACTGAGGCTTTGCTTGAAGGTTATGTGAAGACTTTGTCATTCAAAGTCGGTAGCAGTGACAAGCATTATCCTCCGAAGGGCTAGCCCAGCTCCAGTGGATAAACAAAGGGACAAGATATATTAGAAAGAGCGTGGAATCTTTCTGCCTCCTCCCCGTTCCTCGTTCAGATTTATGGAGTATAATTTTGACTCACTCTGGCCAGGGTCACTGATCATTCTCTAAAAAGGCTCATCATCAATAAATACTGCCGATCACGTGTCGAAGGGTACAGTAAGCCAGCAAAGACCGCACACGAGAAAACCATTAAATCATCATGCTCATTTTAGATCCCAAAGAATCCCTTTGACCAAGCACCGTGTCAACAGGCCCTGTACCAAATACACTTCCAGCTCTTTCTAAAGGCAAATTTGGCCTCACTGACCAGACTTTTACTGTTGCAAAAGATATCAAAGCAGAAAAATATTTGACAGGCATGGAGAACAATCTCTAAAGAGGAATCCCCTGCCCAACCTCCAACTAATTTTGCAATGTACAGAGATCATTGGAATAAATGAGATATTCCAAGGTGATTGATTTGATATACTTTGGAAATGATACATTTGGATTTGGAAATTCTGAAATCATCTCCCATATATTAGCTGCTTTATCTTCTACTGCCTTAAGTGTTGATTCTGTGCGACTCTATAAAGAAGATTCTAGGTCCATTCATCTTGACATTTTCAGTAAATTTGTCAACCCCCAAACCAAATGGTCATGGTCATACTATAGTCTTGGCCCCGGGACTTTTCAAATCCTGTTCCAACAGGGATGGGGAAGAGGAGGGCAAAGTTCCTAAAGAAATTGAACACCTGCTCATCTTGAGAGGGGCTGAAGGCCAAAATTCAGACTATATTTGTTCCCCTGAAAATAGGCCACTTTGTCTCTCCTAGCATCCTTCTTGGGGTCCCTTCATTTCCCTGACCACTTAAGATTGAGCACTCCTTGGTTTTATAAGGCATCTCCTCTTGGGTAGCTGAGAGGTCTTTCAGTTGTGATGCCTCTTACTGGATTGAGGCTACTTTCCTGCCCCTGTGGGATTTCCCCCATTCATTCTGCTCGGTGGCATCTGACTGGAGTCCTCTGGCTCCAGGGTGCCTGATCAACCGAGAATGCAGATTATTGTCTTTAATGACCAGACATGCTCCCCTTCCAAAACTCTCAACCCTCTCCCAACCGCTCAGCCCAAACTTTGGAAGCACCCAGCATGCTTTCCTTTCCCCTCACACCTCAGTATCAGGAAATACAGACTAGAAATTCTCTAGGATCTACATGGGAAAAGGGCAGTATTGTTTCCCAGCCTCATTTCTGGCTGCTCGGATGGGTACAATAATTGAATACATCTCGGCTCCTATCTTTGCCTCCTTGAACCAGCTTAGTAGCTGCAATGACCTCTTCAAATGTAAGCCAGCTCATGCTATTTTCTTCCTAACTTCTAACATGCTCCTTCTTACCCTTAAAGAAAAACCAGTAGCTATTCTACTTATGAAAAACTACTGTGGATATAAAAATATACTGCATTGTATCAGTGAATATTAAAAGACACCATCAAAGATAAAAGCATGCTATTTTACACTAAATGGGTTGCTAGCAATTGAGCAACTGAATACACTAAGAATACCAAGAACTGATGATACAGAATGAGAATCTAACACCGTAAGTAGAATATAAATTAGCTTAACTACTTGAAAAAACATCTTGGCATGATCTAGTGAAGTTATAACCTAGCAATTCTGATAGGTATATCTGTTAAGAAATCCTTGAACAAGTGCTCCAAGAGACATGCACAAGAATATCAATGCTAAACCCAAGGTCAGGCTCTGTTTCAACCTCTGAAATGTCAATGTGTTTGTGAGCTACCAATCAGTTTCTTAGATACTGGCAGAAAGCCACGAGGAGCCAAGGTTAGGGACCAAAGAATGAGATGAGCAAAAACTACAGAGTAATTTTATAGTCCCCAATTTCTACAGGTTGGTGTGGTGAGGGTTGGGGATGCTTGTGTAAGCAATGGGAATACATGATAGCCAGGAAATATCAGATGTAGAGGTTCTGCTGATTATATGTAAGATGGTTGGAAAATCTGCCTTCCCTCCATTCCAGAAAGTGACAATCTCTCAGATTGAATTGTAAGCAGTTCTCTCTGGGGAGAGGAGGCAGGCAACTCCATCTGTATTACCTTGGAATGTCTTCAGGGAGGGGGATGCATCTATCTTTATTATCTGAGAAAATAAATGAATGAACTCTAGAAGAAGTCATTGACTCCATTTTTCTAGGAGTCTTGGTTTATACATATATTCCTACAAATGTAATGCTGGAGCAAATTTGCATTGAGTGTTAGATCTTCAGCAACAGGAGCAATTAACAGACAATTGTCATCTGTTAATTATCTCATAATGATAGCTTTATTTATCATCAAGATTTGGAATCAACCTACATGCTGACAACATATAAGTGGATAAAGGAATTATGGAGTATATACACAGTGGAATATTACTTGCCTATGAGAAAAGATGAACTCTTACAGGCTACTGCAACTTGGTATTGGTTTTTGTTCTGTTTTTAGGACATATCCAGCTGTGGTCAGGGATTAATCCTGGCTCTGTTCTCAGGAATCACTCCTAGTGTTACTCAAGAGATCATACATAGTTTCAGAGATTGAACATGGGTCAATTGGGTGTAAGGAAAGCACCTTACCTCTATTGCTATCTCTGTATTATTGGTCCAGACTGCTGTCATTTGAATGGAACTAGAGGAGGTCTCACCAAGTGAATTGAGTCAGGAAGAAAAGACAAAAAAATCTTGCTCATTTGCAGAATATAAACAAACATACAAAGGGGACGGCAAACAAACCCTCAGACATGATCAATAAAGCTGAGAATGGAGGAGGCTAAGGGGAAGGGCGGGAGGAACCATAAGACAGATGTGGAGGGATTGTCACCCATTGGTAGATGGATTTGTGTAGCACTCCACCGCGGAAAATCAGCAATTTTAATACTATTGTCAACTCTGATACCTTAATTAAAAAACCACACACATACGGGAGGAAGAGATCTGAATGGGATTCTACCCACCCCTCACATAGACACACCTTACTCCTTATCATCACCATCATCAATGGCTTTTCTTAATGGAGAATGATATTCTTCAAACCCCATTGTATTCTACCATCATCTCATCCTCAGCTAGCAATGCAATCTTTTTTACAGAGAACATAACAATTTGATAGTGAATTTTATCAACTCTCAAAGTCTGTATTTCTAAACACCATATTTTGTTGATTCTCAGAAACTCCTTTTTTTCAGGTTTAGCTTGTCTGAATCCAGTTTAGAATTCCAAGAAACATACTTTAGATTCGATGAAATATGGTACATAGGCAAGTTCCCATATTTCTTCTCCTTTATTTTACCCTCAGTGGAAGAGAGTACCTTTTATAAACAAAAAATCAAACATGAACCAATGCCTGATTATCCTCTGGAGGCATGGATCTTAGGGGAATCAGTTTTTAAGTCTTTTATTTTTATCTGTCTTCTGAACAGCCCAGCCTTTGTGCACCCCCAGATCCACCATTATAATCCATAGGCAACTGTTATTTCCAAACCATTTCTCATCCCCCAACCATAGCTGTGTTTTTGGTACCCCTACGTAAGCCAGTCTGAGGCTGTTGGAAGCCTTCTCCTTCAAGAGAGTGCTGCGGGCATTCCTATCAGAACACTTTTCAAGAGTTCAGTAGGAGAACAGACAGTACAAAAAAGGACATTTGATCCCTGACAGCCAGACCAAACTGTCCAGGCCTCCAGCTGTGCCCCCGACTGGCTGTATTATTTCTTCTTGGCGTGAAGCATCCCTTGCATCTTGTAAGAAAGGAGGAACCCCACAAGGACACCTCATTGTCCAATTAAACCTGAGAGCAGAAACCATGGTCTCAACTTTATAAACTGCTTCTGGATTTATTAAACTGTTAATGGGTTTCCACCCACGGTAAAGAGTTCGATTCCACACGTGCAAAATTTGCTTCCTTCTCTCCCAAACATTAAGTATTCCTAGCAAAAGGTGTAGCTCTTGTAAATTTTGGAGGTGGTTTCTAACACAGACACTGAGTTCTTGTTAAGCAAACCTAGTATGCAGTACATTTCTCTTAATGACTTTCTTTCTTTTTTTCTTTTTGGGTCACACCTGGCAATGCACAGGGGTTACTCCTGGCTCTGCACTAAGGAATTACTCCTAGCAATGCTCCAGGGACCATATGGGATGCTGGGAATCGAATCCCGGTTGGCAGTGTGCAAGGCAAACACCCTCCCCACCATGCTATCGCTCCAGCCCCTCTCTAAGTGATATTTTGAAGAATTAAAAAAATTATTTTTTATTAATGAATCACTGTGGGGGTACAGATACAGGCTTACATATTCTCGTGCTTGTGTTTCAGTCGTATACAGCTTCAGTATCTATCCCTCCACCAGAGCTCATCCTCTGCTGATGACCCCATCATCCCTCCCACCCACTCCTGCCCCATCCCCCTCCCCACCCCGCCTCTTTGGCAGGGCATTCCCTCTGTTCCCTCTCTCCCTTTGGGTGTTGTGGCTAGCAATGGAGGTCTTGGGTGGCCAATGTGTTCGGTCTATAGTATGCTCTGAGCATGCCTCTCCCACCCCGAGAAGGTCCTCCCACCACAGTTTTGCTTGGTGTCCTTATCTATCTGAGCTGTCTTTCCCCCAGCATTTGAGGCCGGCTTCCAAGCCATGGAGCAAATTTGGTACTTATTTCTGCTATTTTTGGGTGTTAGTCTTCCATTCTGTTGTTTTGTATTCCGCAGATGAGTGCAATTCTTCTATGTCTGTCTCTCTCTTTCTGACTTATTTCACTTAGCATGATACTTTCCATGTTGATCCATTTGTATGCAAAGTTCATGACTTTGTCTTTTCTGACAGCTGCATAGTATTCCATTGTGTAGATGTACCAAAGTTTCTTTAACTAGTCATCTGTTCTCGGGCATTTGGGTTTTTTCCAGATTTTGGCTATCGTAAGCAGTGCTTCGATGAACATACATGTGCAGATGTCATTTTGACTATATCTTTTTGCCTCTCTAGGATATATTCCCACAAGTGGTATTGCTGGGTCAAATGGGAGTTCAATTTCTAATTTTTTGAGGAGCGACCATATTGTTTTCCAGAAGGGTTGAACCAGTCAGCATTCCCACCAGCAGTGTAGGAGGGTCCCTTTCTCCCCACATCCACGCCAACAGCAGTTGCTTCTGTTCTTTTGGATGTGAGCCAGTCTCTGTGGTGTGAGGTGGTATCTCATGGTTGTTTTGATCTCCCTGATGATTAGTGATGACAACCATTTTTTCATGTGCCTTTTGGCCATTCATATTTCTCCCTTGAGAAAGTTTCTGTTCATTTCTTTGCCCTATTTTCTGATGGGGCTGGATGTTTTCTTCTTGTAGAGTTCAACCAGTGCCTTATATACCCTTGATATCAACCCCTTATCAGATGGGTATTGGGTGAATATCCTTTCCCATTCTGTAGATTGCCTTTGTATTCGAGTCACTGTGTCTTTTTTTTTTTTTTTTTTTTTTTTTTTATTGTGGAAAGTTACAAAGTTACAAAGTTTTCAGGTTTAAATCTCAGTTATACAATGCTCGAATACCCATCCCTTCACCAGTGCTCATATTCCACCACCAAGAATCCCAGTATAGCTCCACCCCGCCCCCTCACACCCCAAACACCCCCACGCCCCTAGCCCCCCCACCCTAAGCCCCCCCCCCGCCTGTGTAACTAATAAATTTCACTTTACTTTCACTTTGATTGCATACAATATTTCAACAAAACTCACTATTATTGTTTGGAGAGTCTCTCCCCTAAAGTCAGACCTGCTGAAAAGGAAGCATTAGGTAATTTGTTTTCCGTTGCTGAGGATGAAGAAGTGTGAGGTCGAGTGACCACACTTAGCGGCCTCTCAGTTTTGGGTTTCTGTAATTTAGTATTTTAGTAACTAAGTCCAGAGAGATATCTGCCAGAAGTTGCATCGTTGCCAACTTGTACTTCTCAGTTACATTATATTCCACATATGAGTGCAATCTTTCTATGTCTGTCTCTTTCTTTCTGACTCATTTCACTCAACATGATACTTTCCATGTTGATCCACTTGTATGCAAATTTCATGACTTCATGTTTCCTGACAGCTACATAGTATTCCATTGTGTAAATATACCAGAGTTTCTTTAGCCAATCTCACTGTGTCTTTTGCAGTGCATAAGCTTCTAAGTTTAATATAGTCCCATTTTTTTATCTGTTTCTACTTGATTGCTCAGTTCTGTGTCATCTTTGAAGATACCTTTGGCTTCAATATCGTGGAGGATTTTGCTGACCTTGTCTTCAATGTACCTTACGGATTATGGTCTGATGTTGAGGTCTTTAATCCATTTTGATCCGACTTTTGTACGTGGTGTTAGGTCGTGGTCTAAGCCCATTCTTTTGCATGTGGTTGACCAGTTATGCCAGCACCATTTGTTAAAGAGGCTTTCATTGCTTTTGAAGAATATTTTAAGATTAGTTAATTTCATCTAAATGAGTAGGGGTAATTATAATAGGATGCCACTGGCTTAGGAGCTAGACTTTGAGGGAAAAACTGTCATTGGCCTTTATTATATATTGAAATAATTCCTTACTTATACCTTCTACTGTTTCTTCACCCCCTTTGTATGCCCAACCTCTTCTCTATGCTTCTCACATTCTTGCAATGAAATCTTCCTATCTCCAGTCTCCAAAAACAGATGAAAAATCTGTTTCTAGACCCTACTACTTCTTTTACATGACTCCATGTAACCTTTCTCTTTGGCATTCAAAAATGATGCGAGACCAATTCATTTTCTTCTCAGACTCTTTGTGATCCGCCTTTGACTATAGTGGTCTCTGGATACAGCTTTTAAAAAAAGTTCTGAATTTGGAATTGTTCAGTCCTTGGAGCATAAGCTTTGCTCAACTGCTTTCTCCTTCATCCCATGTCTTGTTTTTCATTGCTAATGCAGCTCACTTGTACCCTCTGTGATCTAAAGTGAAGTGATCACACCATGGGCTGTTCTGCCTTTTAGCCTCTGCGTTCAGGATAGACTGGTAATGTGGATCAAAGGATGGAGAAGCATCTTCTCCTGCCTCTTGGTTCTTCTGTCCTCTCTTTTTCTTTTTTTTTTTTTTTGCTTTTTGGGTCACACCCAGCGATGGTCAGGGGTTACTCCTGGCTTTGCACTCAGGAATTACTCCTGGCAGTGCTTGGGGGACCATATGGGATGCCGAGGATCGAACCCGGGTCAGCCGAGTGCAAGGCAAACGCCCTATCCGCTGTGCTATCGCTCCGGCCCCTGTCCTCTCTTTTTCTATCAGCGGCCTAGTGGTCCAGCTGAATATTTGTAGTTCTTTGATTATAGCAAATTTAACTCTGTTCAACCTTTGAACTTTGCACATGCAGTCTTCTGGAAAATTCCCCCATACTCACTCTTCTGTTTTTTGTTTGTTTGTTTGTTTTGCTTTTTGGGTCATACCCGGAGACGCACAGGGGTTACTGCTGGCTCATGCACTCAGAAATTACTCCTGGCAGTGCTCAGGGGACCATATGGGATGCTGGGAATCGAACCTGGGTCGGCTACATGCAAGGCAAACGCCTTACCTGCTGTGCTACCGCTCCAGCCCCATCACTATTCTGTTTCGAGCAACTATTTCATACTGAATTCTATGCTATCCCAGACTATAAGTTCCTCTAGACACACACATATGTACACACATACATATGTATATGTGTTTATCATATATATCACATATTATACACATATCATTGTTAGGTCTTTCTGGCTGATGGTTATATCTTCAGCACATAATGTAAGAACCCTCACATAGCAGTTGTTCAGTATTTGTGGAATGTACAATATACAGACACAAATGTCACCAGAATTTTCAAAACACCATTTCTTATTAACTCATATCTTGCTCAATCTTCCTATGTCTCTTAATAGATTGCAATGGACACTGGTATTTCTCTTTTTTCAGTCTTTCCCTTCCATTGTCTGGCAGAGGGCTAAAAGAATTGTTCACAAGATAGAGTTCTCACCATGTAATTTCCTTGCTAAGTAATTTCCAGTGACTCCTCCCTGATTGTATTATTAAAGGTCAGGGTCCTTGGTCCATGCCTAAGGAATTTCGACAGGCAGTGATAATGTATTTTTCTGACTTCATGCCCCACAGGTCCTGCTCAGTAGTGGATGGATGTCCAGCGTGTAAGCAGATGAGCCACTCTGTTTCTGTGTGTGCTCTTCTGTTGTGCTGGGCACTGGAGCAATCTGCTCTCCCTGAAATTGTAGCCAGGTTTCAAGCTTCAGACAGTTACCGCTCCTCAATTTCCCGGACTCTTCTGAAAGACAATTAGGTTTTCCAGCCCTGTGTTCCTCACTCTTTCCTTTCCTTGTTCTGTATCTTCCTTTCTGTTATAGATACATTTGCTTTTGTCATATAGTGATGAGGCGAATATGAATTTTGCCCACATGTGCTCAACACATGTCTACGGAATTGAAAGTGTTAAGACATAATGGTGAGCTTAAAATCACAGTAAGTGAAAAAAAAAACACAGTAAATTCTCCCTTTTACTTTCAAATCCAAGAATCTCTGATGGTGACCCCCAAATCCCTAGGGGAGTTCTATTAAACTTTCATCTGTGCATTTAATTTTAAAGGCTCATGTCCTCTCCCCTCCCCACTTATAAGCTTGAAAGAATAATTTGCTTCTTCATTTAGGACATGGAGTCCACGCACCCCCTAAAATAAACAATAAGTAACATGAATATTAAACATGGGCCCCATACTTTAAAAGTGATTAAAATGCAGTGCTAAAAATATTTAAAACACAATTGACTTTCATTTAGTCTTTCAGAAATTATCTTCAGTTATGCTGGTTTGTGTGTGTGAGTGTGTGTCTGAATATGTGAGTGTATGAGTGTGTGTGAGTGTGTATGTGAGTGTGTTGTGTGTGTATTTTCTATTTTATTCTCTAATAGTGACCACTCCTTTTGGATTCTGCACTCAATATATATTTTCTTGCTTAAATAAACAAGACCATGTGCTGTGGTATAACAACAGAGAGCCACACTTTACTATTTTTTTTTTCTTTTTGGGTCACACCTGGCGATGCACAGGGGTTACTCCTGGCTCTTCACTCAGGAATTACTCCTGGTGGTGCTCAGGGGACCATATGGGATGCTGGGAATCGAACCTGGGTCGAAACGCCCTACCCGCTGTGCTGTTGCTCCAGCCCCCACACTTTACTATTTTTATATGTTGTTTGTGATCTTATCAAAGTCATCTCCCCTCCTGAGAAGAGAGAATGGCATAAGAGGTACCAGCCAGATACTTACTAAAGCTCTGAGGACAGAGAGTTTTTTTTTAGCTGACCTAAGATACATTCTTCACCTATATTTCACATCCTCTCTAGTCAAGAGATAACTTAAATTCTCTGAAAAACTCCAATGCATCACCACGTGATTGCAAATGCTTCCACCACCGAGATTGACGGGAAAGCGTGGCACGGCAGAAAGTGTAATGGTCGAGTCCATTCTTTGCCTTCTGTAGCGTACTCTAGGTAAAGTCAAGAAATCAGAGAACTCTGTGAAAGAGGAGGCATGCAAAGCAAATCAATCCATGTCTGTGCCCTGACTAGGGATGGTGAAACATCACAAGAGATTAGTCTCCTGGATCAAGAAATTCACTTTATGAACATTCCCCCGGGAATGATCTGACCTCTGCAGTGGAACATTCACATGTAGGTGAGCTGTTTCAGGTTACTAGTTAGAAAGTATTTCTTCTGCAAGAATGTGCTTCCTGTGATAAGGAAGTCTCTGAAACACGAGCCCAAAGACATACGGAGTGGCAGGAGTGTCGTCAGTCTACAAGGGACAAAGTCTGTATGAACTCATCAGCAGGGTTAATAGGCACCTTTCACCAGGTCTGATTTCAAATTGTATTTTCTCAGGCATGAAAGAAAGGGCTTTGGAAATTTAATCAGGCACAAAAATGTGGCGTGAGCCAGTCTGTGCTGATCACAGTGGCTGGAGAGAAGCTTCAGCACACCCCCCGTTTTAGCGACCTCAACATCTTTTTGCAGAGATGCATCGGGAAGCACAAATGGGCACTCGCAATCAAATCACAATTTTCTGAGTGGTCTTGGTGAAGCCCCACAATTCACAGACCACCACATGTTTTGACTGCCTTCCTCTCAGTGGGCACTAAACTGTTGGATGAGTTGGCATCAAGATACAGCTGCCCTCCTCTCCTGGAGGGGGGGGACGACGGAGAAACTCACAGTCACAGTGTATTGAGCGAATGGAACCTTGGGCAAGTGTGGGGATGAAGTGAAATCTGGTTATATCTCCTGGTAGAATTTTCTGCCTGGTGTTTGGACAGATGGGGATTTACTAGAAATTACAGATGCACAAGTGAGTTTCTTCTGTTCATGCAGGAGCAACTAGAGAACAGCCATAGGTATGTTTCTTCTTCTTCCCCTCTTTTCTCCTTTGATTGTAGTCAGAAGACTTAGCTACAATCCAGTCTCAATATATTTTTTAAAACACTGGAGAATTTTGTGGACTTGAGGTACTCTGTAGGCGTATGCTGTAAGGAGGATCTCCAGAGCTAACTCAGTGTGCATAACTGAAACTTTATATCTGTGCCACAGCAGCTCCTCATTTCCTTCTCCCACAATCCTACCCTTCTTGTCTCTGCTAGAACCATTCAGAAGTTGTTAGTCTTCTATCAACAAGTAAAGTCGACGTGACTGGTCTATTTCACTTAGTGCAGTTCCTCTAGACTCACTCATGTTGTCACAGATGGCTGGATGTCCTTCCTTTAGGGAGCTGAGCGACACTGCATTGCAGGTGTATAGTACACACCTGGTTTGTTGTTGGACCAACTGAATCAAGAATACACTCGTAGGCTGATTTCATGCATTGAGTAATTAATTAAGATCCGTGGCCATGAAAATATGGAGAGCTCTTTGAGGTCCTAACTTCAATTCGTCTGGATAAACATCCAGGGGTGGGATGCTGGGTTATATACCAGTTTCATCAATATTTTAAAGATTCTTCACATTGCATGAAACAGTAGGCACCACCAATTTATACTCTTAAGAGAAGTCTATCAGGGTCTTTACTTTCATCACCTCATCATCATTTGTGATATTAAAAAAACACAATAACTATCCTCACAAAGTAGAAACACACACAAGTTAAATAGAAATAAATGAACTTGATAAAAAACAGCCAAAGTTTTGACTAGACATTCTTCAAAGACATACAAATGACCAACAGGTAGATGAAAGGATGCACAATTTCATGAGTTCTCTAAGACATTGAAATGAAAAAACAATACCAAAAGAAACAAACTCGCCCTTGTTCAACCCATGAACACAGAAGATCTATTTATTTGTGTCTTCATTTATTTCCTATTTTGACTAGTTTAGCATGTCTTCATTTAAATTGATTTAAGTCTATTTCTCAGTATGATTTTATAATACATATGGGACTATTTTATTTATTTCTGTAACTGTATTTGTTTTTTTTCTATAAAAAAAATTTCTCTAGCATTTGTGGAACTTTCTTTGACCCATAAAAAAACTGGCCATGTGGCCAGATCAAAAACCCCATTTTTAATGTATTAAACTTCAAACCTGTATTTATTTGGTAATTGGTTAGTGGTAGACACACCATTAGATTTTTACATAAATTTTTCTATCTGATCTTATATGATTTCTAAAATATATATTAATTCCCCCTCCTGGAAATATAACCCAAGAACACAAGAACATAAATCTGAAAAATGTAGGCATACTTATGTTAATTCCCTGTGGATAGTAGCTATTGATAGTAGCTGTATCGAAGACCTGGAAACAACCCAAGTACCCAAGAACAGATGGGTACAAAAATTGTTGTCTCTACAGACAATGGAATTAAGCTATGAGAAAAGATAAAATTTTGCAGTTTGCTGCATCTTAGATGGAATTGGAGAGGATCATGCTAAGTGAAGTGAGTCAGGAAGTCAAGGATAAGCAGATGATAATCTCATGCTCCTGACACTCATATGCAGAGCATGAAGAGACAGAGAAGAGGATTAGACAATCCCCCATACAAAGAAACCCTGAGACATGATCAATAGAACCTGGAACTGGAAGAAGAATAGGAAGAGAGTAGGGATTCTGGGATCATGGTGGGAGAATTTGGAATCACTTGTGGGAGGAATGCTGTACTGTTCTGCAACTGTAAAATAATGACTTTAGCATTATCATAATTTTTATTGAGGTACCTCAAAAAGAAAAATTGTGTCCCTCCCCCACCCCGGACTGCCATCCACTAGGTGGCCAGCACACGGGCACCAAGCACTGCAGCCGTTGTTTCTTCCGGCACAGGTGTGTGCTATTCTGGGGAAGGGGGCGTGGCCTAAGAAAAAGTGGGCGTGGCCTATTTTCAAGCCAGTGGCCGATAAGGCAGATATTCTCCTAAAACCCATCAATATAATTGTTTCATCTCAGCCTTCATTACCTATGTCATGTCCGAGAGTACCATCCTAGCTATCCATAAGCAGTAGATCAATAAAACACAACGCTTCACATAAGGATTAGAGGAACATCTGAGTAGGAGGCCATGTTCTAGAAGGGGAAAATAAAAAGGCAAGCACCATTGACCGAGCCCATCCACAATCCTTTTTCACAACAAGAGGGAACAGGGATACGGATCTTGAAGGTCCCTCTTCCATACCACCACAACAACATGAAGAAACAGCGCAAATCCCCACCGCAAGGAGAGGATGATGAAAGGAGTCCAGAAACCTCCATAGGCACTTCCTGCAAACTTGAGCTCTTTGATAAAGAATTCAGAGTTGAAATCCTCAAGATGTTCAATGAACTCAGTGGAAAGATTGACAACTTAAAGGAGAACCAGACAGAAACAGTACAACAGACAGCCGACAAAATACGGGAAGAAATGAGAGCAAAAATAAAAAACCTACAAAAAGAAATGAAAGATTCGGTAGATGAAATCAAAAACTCTCTGGCTGCCCTCAACAATAGAATGACTGCAGCGGAAGATAGAATCAGTGAGCTTGAAGATCAGCTGCAAGAAGCCTACAGGCAACAACAAACAATGGGAAGAGACCTCAAAATAGCTCTACGGCGACTCAGAGTCCTAGGGGATGATTTCAAGAGAAACAACATTAGAATCATCGGAGTACCAGAAGGACAGGGAACCAACCCCAAAGAAAAAGCCACAGTTAAAATATCATTGCTGAAAATTTCCCAGAGCTGGAGAATGCAGGCATCCAGATTCAAGGCGCCTGAAGGGTGCCAGCTATAGGAGACCCTAACAGAAAAACCCCAAGACATACCATAGTTAAAATGATGGCCATCATAGATAGAGACACTATACTGCAAGCAGCAAGGTCGGAGAAGGAAATTGCATACAAAGGAGCACCCCTTTGATTCACAGCAGACCTATCAGAGGAAACCTCCAAGCCCGAAGGCAATGGTGGGATATAGTGAAAAAACTCAATGAAATGAACGCTTCACCAAGAACACTTTATCCGGCTAAACTCTCATTCAAACTCAAAGGAATGATACACTATTTTGCGGATAAACAACAGCTCAGGAACTTTATAGACTCAAAACCAAACCTAAAAGAAGCACTAAAGGGGCTAGTATAAGACTAAAAGAACCCCTACAAGCACAACAAACCCTTACACAAAGATGGCGCAAAATCACATAACAATAATCTCTTTTAATGTCAATGGTCTAAATTCACCAATTAAGAGACACGGAGTGGCAAAATGGATTCAGAGACTGAACCCAGCATTTTGCTGCCTGCAAGAAATGCTTCTCAATAACCAGAACAAACACAGACTCAAAAAAAAAAAAAAGTCAAGGGCTGGAAAACAATCCTGCAGGCAAACAACTCCCTCAAGAGAGCTGGGCTGGTCTTATTAGTATCAGACAACATTGATTTCAGGTTGAAAAATATTTGAAAGGATACAGAAGGCCGTTTTGTAATAATCAAGGGATATGTACATCAGGAAGAAATCACACTCCTAAACGTGTATGCACCCGATGAGGGACCAGCCAAATTCATGCAACAACTGCTAACAGACCTTAAGAAGGACATCTCAAGTAACACAATAGTAATTGGAGACTTCAACACTACCCTATCACCCCTGGATAGATCAAGAAGATTAAAACCCACCACGGAAATACTGGCTTTGAATGAAGAAATAGAAGAGATAGGGCTGATAGATCTATACAGGGCTTTATATCCCCAAAAAAGGGAATACACATTCTTTTCCATTGCACATGGAACATATTCCAGAATAGACCATGTGCTGGGACACACAACATACCTCACAGACTCAGGAAGATAGACATTGTATCAGCTATCTTTTCAGATCATGATGCACTGAAGATAGAAGTTAAGCACACACAGACGCAGAAAACCAAATCAAGCACCTGGAAATTAAACAACTCAATGTTGAACAATGAGTGGATCAGGAAGGAACTCAAGGAAGAAATCAAAAGGTACCTGGAAACAAATGAGAATGAAGACACGAGCTACCAGAACCTGTGGCACGCAGATAAAGCCGTGTTAAGGGGAAAATTTATAGCTCTGAAAGCATTCCTCAGGAAGGAAGAAAGGACCCACATAAATAACTTGACTTCACAGCTAAAGATCTTAGAAAAGGACCAACAAAAGGACCCCAAACCAGGCAGAAGAAAAGAGATAATAAAACTTAGGGCAGAAATTAATGACATGGAAAACCAAAATACAAACCAAAAGATCAATGAAACAAAGAGCTGGTTCTTCCAGAAAGTGAACAAGATTGATAAACCATTAGCAAGACTCACAAAGAAAGAGAGAGAGAACCCTTATAAATAGAATCAGAAATGAAAAGGGGGACATCACAACAGAAACCAAAGAAATTCAAGAGACTACTTTGAAAAGCTGTATGCCATGAAACAAGAGAAACTAGAAGAAATGAATAAATTCCAGGATTCGTACAATCTCCCAAGACTGAACCAAGAAGACCAGGAATACTTTGACAGTCCTATTAATATAAAAGAAATTGAAACTGTAATCAAAAGTCTTCCCAAAAACGAAAGCCCAGGTCCAGATGGATTCACTAGCGAATTCTTCCAAACATTTAAGGAGGACCTGTTGCCAGTTCTTCTCAAGATTTTCCAGGTAATTTAAAAAAAGAAACCCTCCCAAACAGTTTCTACGAGGCTCATATCTCCCTAATACCAAAAGCAAACAAAGACACCACAAAAAAAGAAAACTAGAGGTCGATATCTCTGATGAACACGGATGCAAAGATTCTCAACAAAATATTAGCAAACAGAATTCAACAATTCATCAAAAAGATCATACACCACAACCAAGTGGGATTCATCCCGGGGATGCAAAGATGGTTTAACATTCAGAAATCAATCAACATAATCCATTATATCAACAAAAGAAAAGAACCATATGATCATATCAATAGATGCAGAGAAAGCATTTAAGATCCAGCACCCATTTATGTTGAAAACTCTCGCCAAAATGGGTATAGAAGGGGCTTTTCTCAATAGAGATAAAGCCATCTACCACAAGCCTATGGCAAGCATCATCCTCAATGGGGAAAAACTAAGAGCCTTCCCTCTAAGATCAGGGGCGAGACAAGGATGCCCCCTCTCTCTGAGTGGAGATATAGTATATACTTCCAGTACTGTTCAATATAGTACTGGAAGTACTTGCAATAGCGGTTAGGCAAGAAAACAGTATTAAGGACATTCAGCTAGGAAAGGAAGAAATCAAACTCTCACTATTTGCAGATGATATGATACTATACTTAGAGAACCCTAAAACCTCTACCAAGAAACTCTTAGAAACAATAGACTTGTATAGTAAAGTTGCAGGCTATAAAATCAACACCCAAAAATCCATGGCTTTCCTATATGCAAATAATGAGAGAGAAGAAAGCAACCATGATTAAAGCAATCCCATTCACAATTGTACCTCAAACAATCAAATACCTCGGAATCAACTTAACTAAGGAGGTAAAGGACTTGTATAATGAAAACTACAAAACTCTACTTCAGGAAATAAAAGAGGACATGAGGAAATAGAAAAATATCCCCTGCTCATGGATTGGAAGAATTAATATTATAAAAATTGCAATACTCCCCAAAGCATTGTATAAATTCAATGCGATCCCTATAAAGGTACCCTTGACATTCTTCAAAGAAATGGAGCAAGCCCTCCTGAAATTCATATGGAACAATAAGCACCCATGAATAGCTAAATCAATTCTTGGGAAAAAAGAATGGGAGGAATCAACCTCCCCAACTTCAAACTCTATTACAAAGTGGTAGTAATTAAAACAGCTTGGTACTGGAACAAAGGCAGAGCTGCAGACCAATGGAACAGGGTTGAATATTCTGACACACCACTCCAAATATATGATCATTTAATCTTTGATAAGGGAGCAAGAAATGTGAAATGGAGCAAGGAAATCATGTTTAACAAATTGTGCTGGCAAAACTGGACAGCTACATGCAAAAAAATGGACTCAGATCTCCACCTATCACCATGTACAAAAGTCAGATCAAAATAGATTAACCTCAACATTAGACCAAAATCCATAAGGTACACTGAAGACAAGGTAGGCAAAACCCTCCACGACATTGTAGCCAGCGGTATCTTCAAAGCTGACATGCCACTGGCCAAGCAAGTGAAAACAGAGATAAATAAATGGGACTACCTTAAACTAAGAAGCTTCTGCACCTCAAAAGATAGTGACCAAAGTACAACGACAGCCTACAGAATGGGAAAGGATATTTACCCAATACCCATCTGATAAGGGGTTGATATTAAGGATATACAAGGCACTGGTTGTACTCCACAAGAAGAAAACTGTCGACCCAATCAAAATATGGGGTGAGGAAATGAACAGAAATTTTCCCAAAGAAGAAATCAGAATGACTGAGAGGCACATGAGAAAATGCTCGACATCACTGTTCATCAGGGAGATGCAGATCAAAACAACAATGAGATACCATCTCACACCACAGAGACTGGCCCACATGCCAAAAAACAAAAGCAAGTGGTGTTGTCGTGGTTGTGGGGAGAAAGAGACTCTTCTTCACTGCTGTTGGGAATGCCGACTTATTCAGCCCTTTTGGAAAACAATATGGCTGATTCTAAAAAAACTAGAAATTGAGCTCCCATTTGACCCAGCAATACCACTCCTGGGAATATATCCTGGAGAGGCAATAAGGTATAGTAGAAAGGCCATTTGCATTTCTATGTTCATCTCAGCACTGTTTACAATAGCCACAATCTGGAAAAAACTGGAGTGCCCAAAAACAGATTACTGGCTAAAGAAACTTTGGTACATCCACACAATGGAATACTATGCAGCTGTTACAAAGTTATAAAGTCACAAAATTTGCATATAAGTGGATCAACATGGAAAGTATCGTGTTGAGTGAAATGAATCAGAAAGAAAGAGACAGACATAGAAAGATTGAACTCATAGGTGGAATATAAAGTAGCAGAGAGGTACAAGCTTGCAATGATTCAACTTCTGGAAGAAATTTCTCTGGACTTAGCTACTAAAATACTAAAATACAGAAATCCAAAACCTTGTGGCCACTATTGTAGCCACACGACCTCATATCTCTTCATTCTCAGCAATGGAAAACAAATTATCAAAAGCTTCCTTTCCAGCAGGCCTGACTTTGGGCGGGGGGAGGGGGAGTCCAAACAATAATAGTGAGTTTTTTGTTGAAATATTTAATGTAATCAAAGTAAAGAGAAAGTAAAGTGAAATTTATCAGCTACACAGGCGGGGTGGGGGCCTGGAGAGGTTGGGGGTGGGAGGGAGGTTTACTGTGGTTCTTGGTGGTGGAATATGTGCACTGGTGAAGGGATGGGTGTTATGAGCATTGTGTAACTGAGACTTAAGCCTGAAAGCTTTGTAACTTTCCACATGGTGATTCAATAAAAAATAAAAATAAAAAGAAATAAAGATAAATTAAAAAACTGATTTTACAAAATGTAAACTTTTAGCCAGGGGTCAGGAACTTGCTCAAATTCTCCTGGTTAGAAAGTGGTGTGGGCAGGATGAAACAAGGGCATGGAGAATTGGTCCACAGTTGGAAGGCTGCTCAGGTGCTGGGTGAGAAGGTAGTTGGGATAGAGAAGGAGCCATGACAATGATAGTTGGAAACGATCACTCTGGATAAGAGGTGCATGCTGAGAGTAGGTAAAGGAACAAACATGATAACTTCTCACTATCTATATTGCAAACTGTAATGTCCAAAAGGAGAGAGAGGGAGCCAGAGAGGAAGAGAGAGGGGAAGGAGGAGCGAGAGAGGGAGGAGAGAAGGGGACAGAGAGAGAGAGAGAAAGAGAGAGAGAAGAAAAGTACCTGCCATAGAGGCAGGCTGTGTGTGGGAAACTGAAGACATTGGTGGCAGGAAATGTACACTGGTGTAGGTATGGGTGTTGGAACATTGTATGGCTGAAACCCAATCATGAACAGCTTGTAACTGTGCATCTCACGGTGATTCAGTTATAAATAAATAAATAAATAAGTAAATAAATAAATAAATAAATAAAACTGAATCTGAACTCTTTACACAAATTTGTGCTGTTCAAAGATCAAAAGCATAAATCTTATTTATCATATAGTATGTTTCTTGTATATGCTAAAATGGACCAGATCAGTGGTCATTTAAATTATTTTACATGTTGTTCAAAGACATCTAAGGACTTCAGTTTTTCAAGAATGAAGTGGCCGTCTTAGTAAACTGTGTATAAAGCAAGAAAGCATTCTTACTGAGAACAGTCTTCAGAAAAGTATTCTCTTAATCTTTTCCATTGGTTTATTTCTCCTTAGAAAGTTGTAACTTTGGGAATTAAAGATCTTCTGTTCATTTTATAGATTAGAAATCTAGATAATGCTCTAGAAAGTCAAATGACTTGAATAAGATCACATGGCCTAAACTGGCAGAGTTAGAAATAATATTTAGACTTCCTCACAAGAGCCAAAGCCCTATTTTAAATAAATTTTCTGCGTTCTAAACTAGGAATCACATTGTCATTGTATAAAACCAGTATATCCACTTTTCTTTAAACAACTTTTACTATGATTTCCTCCCCAATTACCAATTAGACTTTCCTCACATACATGATAAATATTCTTTATCACACATTCTAGTTAAAAGTCTGACATAAATTGTATACATTGGCCATCCAAATACCTACTCCCTCTCAGCACAGCTGTCTGGCCCCTTCGTGCTAGGCACTAAATTTCTTGAGAAATTGCTTCTTAATTATCCTGCAAACGCTCAACATGTCATAATATTTATGAATGTTTATTGGGTATAATTTATGCTGTTAGCCTGATGTTTTTTTAAATTAGGAAATGTATCTCAATTCTTATTAAAAACAAACTTTTTTTTTAATCGATCATACTGGACTTGTTAATTTTGGGGGTACACGAGAAAGGGCTTGGAGACATTGGTTGCTAACATCATGGAGCGTTTGACCCCGACTTTGCTAATAGAGCCTAAGACTTTTCTACTGAAAGAAGGAAAACAGTCCTTGAAGTTCAAGAGTACGATGTTTACAATACAATGCAATGCAATGTAACACTGTACAGAAAACATGGTACAATACAGTATGATTTTGCTAAGGGCAAGAAGGGACACAAAATGGTAGCTATTGTGATGAATCTACTAATACTAGAGTTTTACCATACCATGATGTATGTCTTCGATTCAAGCTTCAGAGAATCAGTTAAGAAAATAGAGATGTGGGATACCAGAAGGCATGAACAATCTCAACTGTTAAATTCATTTGAAAAATGATCTCAGCACAGCTGCGCTGTGGGGTGAAAGTAAGTTGATTTATGTTTAAATAAATTACTGGGTTCCATTTATGAAGACCCAGAGCACTAAGTAGGTTGCATATTAGTGAAATTTGTAGATAATTTTAGAGACCAAGACATTTCCATTCACTTGACCATTTTTCTTTCTATACTGAGAACCAACTTCCCTGAGTTGCCTTGTTTTAATTAGAGAAATAAAACAGAAAAATCCCTTTCTACCATTCTATATGGATAGAGGCATTTAAAAAGCCCTATGAAGGTATGAAACACATAATAAGGAACAAAATAGAAAACGAAATTACAAAAGACCTTAAGCAATGTTGTGGTGATACCAGATGGCCTTTTTTCATCAATCACTTTAGATGAAATTAGCATATTTTAAGTTACATTTACTTTATACAGAAAACATCAAAACCTTTTAGAAATGCTTAGGTTAATAAAGATAATTCAAAGCTGGCTTCACTGTAGTTCAAAACATTTGCTTCTGTTGCCAATTTTGACTTTTCCAATTTTTCAGCACTATTATTGTTGAAGAACTCTCTTTAAAAATATTTAAGCAATGTAGCTTCCAAGAAAGGATGTAGGATTTTGATATCTGAATTGTTCAAAGAGAACAATGTATTACTCTAATTATGGTTTCACAAAAATGAAAATCTATAAAAAACATTTTTGTAGGTCCATTTCATACAAAATAATTTTGTAAATAGAATACATAAAAATCATCAAAATAAATGCATTTATATAAAAATTTCAACTCAGTTTTAAAATGGCATTTGTCAAAAATTTCAAAACATAGATCTAATTATCTGAAAGAGGGAAATAATTATATGATGACATCCGTAGAGAAAGGTCAGAAAATCTTACATTTTCTAAGACATTCACTGAAATTAAAGCAAATTAAAAAGAACAATTGACCTTTTCCTTCTCTGTCTTCTCTGGCGAATATAGAATACCATGTCAATCTTTTTTCAATAAGTAGCATAAAAAGCAAAGTAAGTAAATAAAAAAATGAATTGTCCCTATTCAGTTGGCTTCCTTTGCTGTAGCCTGGACCAGGACATGGTGTTTTTGAACAAGAAAGCTAAGTCTGCTTTGCCTTTCTATTTAATTTTACTGAGAACTAGGACAATGGTAACATGTCATCATTGAGGGCATGTGCTCCAAGATTTATCTTCCCGTGTTCAGACAAATCATTAGATTTATCTTTTTTGGTATCATAGGTCTTCATTGAGTCGAATAAACCATATTTTGTTTACTACACTAGAAAGATATAAATGCTAAATACTGTTTAACTTTATTTTATGAGAGTGAATATTATATTCTTCCTTCCAGTGACCTTTTATTGCCTCGTGAATAAAGAAATAATTTGCTAGACAGGAATAGCAGCAAGAGTGATGGAATTTATGAGCAGACCAACTCTCTTAAAACTGAGAGATAAGCATGATAATTTCAGAATAAAAGGAGAGAAGTTTTCCGTACCTCATTATTAAAATTTCTACCAATGGTATATCTTACAGAAAAGAAGACATAGATTTTAATAAAAAAATAGTCAAAGATCAAGACAAACATGATACTTTCTCAAAATCTTAAGCATTTTCTTTAAAAAATGAATATAGGAAAGAAAGTAAGGTCTATACTTTTCACAAGAGAAAAAAAATATCCTGTTACTCCCCCAAAGAAAACATAATAGTCAAGATCAGGGCTTCTACATCCTGATAAAATACTTTCTACTGGCTGATATTAGGCAAGTACCCTGCTTTCTAACTCTATTTCCCTTAGTTTAAAATGAAGAACATATTCTCTATCTTAAGGGGTGGTAAGATAATTGATGGAATTTGTCAAATACTCACATAATGTTGAGTAATTTTAAAAACTTGATACATTTTTGCTACTAATGAAAATGCTGAAAATAAAATATGAAGTTAACTCTAAAAGTCATCCTCAAATCACGCTAACTTTAAAGAAAAAATACAAAATTTAAAGTTGATTTTATAACAAACTATAGGAGACAGAGAATAAAAGGAGATGTCCCATGTTCTTTTTCGTTCTTCAAATTGATTTAATTTGAAGAATTTTTTTTATTCTTCAAATTAATTTAAATCTAAAATTTCTGAGAACATCAAATCTTGAGAATAGAAGTAGTGATGTGTTGGTGGTAAAAAGGTATGTAACTGCCTTTCTAAAGCAATTTTGCAATAATTTCCAGAAAATTTAAACATTCTTTCATTTGTTTAGTATTACTACTATATATATATAAAGTTTTAATAGCTATGCAATGAGTTGTGTTGCTCTATATACATTGTGCTAATAAAAAATGGAAACAACACAAAGTAATAGAGGAACAGATGAATTATTGCATAGTCATTGAATGGATGTGATATGCTTCAAGTAAATGAACAATTTATCATAGACCCAAAGAATAATATTAAGTGATGAAAATAAAAGCAAGTTTCTGAGGCCAGAGAGATAGTGCAGAAGGTTTGGCATTTCCTTGCTTGCAATCCCCAGCACCCTATAAAATCCTCTGAGAACCACCAGGAGGGACCCCTGAACACAGAATCAGGAGTAAACCCTAAGCATTACTGGGTGTGGCCCCATAAAAACAAAAAATAAAGTTGCAAAGATCTATACCAAATACCATTCATGAAATTTAAAAAACGTATACAACCATACTCTATATTATTAATAGATTCATATTTACTAATAACCTAAAATGGCTGGAATGTATGTTTTCTGATATGAGAAGAGTTACTGCTTCAGAAAGGAAGAGAAGGTGATTCATAATGGTGATGTTGAAGAAACTTCTTCCATTGCTTTCTGTACAAACATATAAGACAAGACACTTTTATCAGACTTTTATCTCCATATAATTTTTACCTATGAAATATTTCACAATAAGCAACATTTAAAGAGTTAGTAAGCTATGTTGAAATGGCGAGGTGGGAAATAAGTCAAAGATTGAGCTGGCACAATGGGGAACGTTAGCATCTGACTAGCTAATGTGACCAAATGGAAAAATATGTGTGTCTGTGTCTGTGTCTGCAGGTGCCCACACGATGTGCACATGCGTGTAGGGGATAATGATAGGAACAAAGTTGAAAATAAAATATAGATGTGACATGAGGGGGATGCAGGTAAGTTGAAAGAGTGGGGGGGGTTAATGAATTGGGGACAATGGCTGTTAATAAAGACAGAAAAAGTTTCACAGAAATGCATGGAGGATAAATTTCCCCTTTGAAAAGATTAAGTCAGGGATGCTGGTAAGGCATATCCAGTTCTAGATGTCCACGGGTAACTTAAGTGGGAAGGAGAAGCAGGGACGGAGCTGAGTGTTCGAGGGCAAGCTGCGTTGTCAAGAGAAGCCATGAGTCATCAGATTTTGTTACCAAGGAGTAACAGAGGAAAAAGACAAAACAAAACAAACCCACCATCCTTGGCCCAATCTCTTCATTGTAAACAGGTACCAGACAGCAGGGAAGCCAAAAGTGGGTAAAAACTTGCATCATAGAAGTCATTAGAAAAGAGCATTTCCCAAAGCCCAGAGGACTGGTAGGTGATGTCCGTGAGCAAATGCCAGAGGGTGGGATGGAGGGAAGGCAGGTGCTTCAACACGCTGAGTTTCTAGCTGACCTTAAAGGAAAGGGAAGAGGAGGTGAGGCCTGAGGTGGCCACCAGACTGGTTGTCTGGCGACTAAACAGATGCAGTAAAGACGAGAGAGCAAACCTCTGCTCTGACTCCTGGGCCCTAGGTCACCGGCCCCCACCCTCTCTGCAACCTGGTGGCTGCTCCTGAGACTGGCATCCGTCCAGGAAGTGGGGAGGGTGCCCCCAGAGGCTGACCCCCCTCACCTTCCCCTGTGGGCCATAGAGGCCGAGAGTCGGGGAAGTGACTCACAAATAAAACTGCTTCTCCCAGGCTGCATAAATAAATGTCACTCCACTCTTCTCTGCTTGTGAATCACTGATATCTTATATTCCGCTGATCTTGTTTATCCTTGAAGCTGTCCTCAAACAGTCTCCCGAATTGCATACAAATGGATGAATATTTGAAAAAGTGTAATTGCTGTTGTTTGTTATTTTGTCCTGCCACTGTGCTTCCTTATGCCATCTGGACTGGAGGTGGACTTGTTAAAAAAAAACAAAAAACACAACAAAAAACACCCAGAAAGGACAGTCTCCCTCATTTGAGCCTTTAAGAGAGAAGGAAGTCCTTCATTTCTCCCCAGAAAACAGATCTTTTCAGAGTTTTTTTGGCCAAACATGCAGCCAAGATGTTGCTAAATCTGGCACATGGATCAAGTGCAAACTGTGAGTCTTCTCTCAACTGCGTTCAGCCACTCTTGGGCTGCTTGTTGCTTTAAATGAACATCACAGGAATAATTGAAACAAACACCTGTATGGCTCTGTGTGCCTTCCAAATTATTTCCAGGTATGTGAGATCATTTCCTCCTCTCGACAACTCTGTCAACAGCTATGTGATACAGGCACATGGTGAGGCAGTATCTTAGTTTCCTCACCTTGGTGTTCATCTTCAATTGATGTCAGGGCTAAGACGAGCTATTTGCCTTCCCTTGCAGCCATTAGGAAGGAGGGGGATGAGAGGCTGTTTTATCCGTTGACGGAACTGTGATAGAATCACTTTTCCGGGGACAAGAGGTGGAATTAAATGTCTTGCCAGGAATTCTTTCAGGAAGAGCACTGTGCTTCCTGTGAAGAAATTAGTCAACAAACGAATCATGGGATGGGGAGATGACCCAGAGGCCTGGGGCACATGCTTTGCATGTGGGAGATCTGGGTTTGATTCCTGATACCACATGGTATCCTGGGTACAGCCAGGAGTATCCTCTGAGCTGGGAACATTCCCTGAGCACTATTGGGTGTGGCCCCCAAACAAAATCACAACAAAAATACAAATCAATGATGGTGACAGTCTGGATCACAGCAGAATCAGAGCAGGCCCTGAAGGACATAAAAACAGAAAGGGTTTGATTGAACCTGGAGCAAAGAAGCAGAAGGAAGAGCAAAAAACTAGTTCCGGAAGAAAGCCAGTCAAGGAAAGGCAAACTTTCTGTTTCATGTTGTGAACCTCCCAATCCCTGAAATCTGCAGATTTCCCCCAATCTGCATGCATGGATTCTGGTGCAGGTCGAATGGTTGTATGGTGGTGGCTAGGAGGATACTTTGTGTCCAGATGCAAGTGGCCACAATCACCAGAAAGAATAATAATTCAATTAGGATGCCAGGAAAACTAAGGATGCAAGAAAAACTAGGGTAGGTGGGGAGAGTCTCTGGACTCTGAAAGGTGCTTGATTATGGCTTTAGGCCAACTCAATCAACAGGTTTGAAGAACTAGAGGTCTTAATAGACATCTGGATTATTTTAGAAATCAGCATTCTTAAAATATTTATCTACATGTTTCTGATCCTACATCTAATTCAATACACAAAAGAAATATGTATAGAATATATAAATTTAAATTGATATATCAAAAAATGGCAGAGCACCATAGAATTTCAGATGAATTAAGGAATAAAGCGTAACTGTACATTGCACTCTCATGAAGGCATTGTTGACTGAGAAAGAGTAAATATTCACTGGAGACACGTACGAGGCAGAGAATCTTCAGGGAGGATGTCGCAGTGTCCGTTCTCTCATTGCTAAGGCACTCATTCCCACCAACTATAACATTTTCCCTTATCAATTTGAAGAAGAAAACCAAGAGGTTACAAAGTCATCAAAAAAGAAAACCATACAAGGTAATTTCTACATTCTAATTACAGTGAAAGACAAGCATAGAAGAGAATTAGATTATGATTTGACCTCAAGCTTCAGTTTCTGACAAGTTTAGTGTTTTCTTCATTCATTTATCTAATGTTAATTTGATCCTGAATTTATCTAGCATTTGTTATGCTTGTGTGTGTGTGTGTGTGTGTGTGTGTGTGTGTGTGTGAAATTTGGGATCCACATCTAGTGGTGCTGAAAGAACTCCTTGCTCTGTACACAGAGGCTCAGGGGTTCTTCCTGATGGTGCGTAGGGGACTACATGTGGTGCCAGGGATAGAAGCAGGGTCAGCCACATTCAAGACAAGCCCCTTATCCACTGTAAAATCTCTCTGCTCCATGAATGATTCAGATCATTTGGGTTCTTAATAAAGTTCAATATCCTCATCAGGTTTATTTTAGATCTTGCATTTCATATTAAAAATGAACTTTTCCTTGTCTTCATTGTTGCTGATAAGAGAGAAGAGGTTTGAGTTTCTACAGCAAGAGAGAGATTGTATAAAGACATTTCACTTGTCGGGAAACTCTAGGATCTAATGGAAGCAAACTACCAACCATCACACAAACCTAGAAAACACTTTCCATTGGTTTGCTCCCAAGGGGATAGAGGAAAGGAGCTAAAAGAAAGGTTCCAGGTGAGGAAGCAGGCAGGCCCAGACCCAGGGAGCCTGCAGACACTGTGGGGCCTGGGACGACCTGCAGATTTTAAGTGTCCCTTTAATAAGATCACGAGCTCCAACTCTGTGAGGTAGCGAAGAGGAGAGCTGGAGGTAGATGTGACATCCGCAGTGAATGAGAAGAGGGAAAGAAAAACTCTTGGGACAAGAAGGGGATTTGCTAGAAGGGAACAAAGAACATGAAAAGTGGATTGGTTTATTTCTGTTCCTGCAACAAATTTTGATATATCTGTCCTAAAATAGCACACGTTTACTATCTGGTGGTCCTGGAGGTCAAAAGTTTAAACTTTGTCTCATTGGAAACAGTGGGGGAGAGTGCTTTTGGAAGTTCTTTTTTTTCCAGTTTCTATTGACTCATTATGTCTTGACTAGATGTATCACTTATCCTGTTTCCCATGATATGGGGTGAAAGAGAGAGGAAATGTGGGGGCAGGGGGAGAGGGAGAGAGAAACTGGTGAAGAAGTCTGTTAAAAATATATAAGGATATATAAATGTTATTGAATCATCTATTAAATGGAGTTAGTTTGATTTGAGACTCTTACAGCTTACTGGTTCACATTATTAACAGTCCCTCAATAGCTGGATCTGAATAATTCCTACCTCGCTCAAAAGAGATGCTTTGAATTGCTGGATAAGAAAAGCCTCCACTCTCATTTCTTGTTTCATTGTAAGTTTTATAATCAATGCTTTCTCGTTTCCAACATGTTACTATGATTATAGCAACCAGCTGCATTGTCATGGACTCATTAGCTGGCCACTGCAATCTTTCCACCCACTGTGGGGGTTTTCTCCTGACAAGTGTCTTTCTTATTTTCATGACGTTTAACTATCTTATGAAAATCTGTTTGTTGACTTGGCATATCATACAAAACAACGACTGATTAAGGAAAGAGTTCAAACTATACCATCAGGGTAGGACTGGGAGGCAGAAGAGTTTGTTGCCTCAAGAAGTTGCACCTGCAAAAGAGTTTTTCAAATCCCTATCTCCTTGGCCCTAGGATTATTATCCTTATGTACTTCTGGGTAGCTTTATGCACCAGGGAACTCTCCAACATGTCCATTGCCAGCAACTCCAGACATTTCTTTAGTGAGACAGAGTCCAAAAATAAAAACTACCCATAACTGAGCTGAGTCATTTTCATCCTGATGTTTTGGGTAATGCGTGATTGTTGAATTGTAATTACACAATGAAAAAGACACATCAATAGAGGTGTTTTAATCACTGGGGCTTCGATTTTGACTCTACCTGTGCAAAATTCCAAAAAAGTTCTGTACTATCTCTCTGTTCCTACTTCTCAGGAACTCTTTTTTTTTTTTTTTTTTGCTTTTTGGGTCACACCCAGCGATGCTCAGGGGTTACTCCTGGCTTTGCACTCAGGAATTACTCCTGGTGATGCTTGGGGGACCATATGGGATGCCGGGGATCGAACCCGGGTCGGCCACCTGCAAGGCAAACGCCCTACCCGCTGTGCTATCACTCCGGCCCCAGGAACTCTTTACCCAAGCTTGCACATTCCTTTATAAGGAAACCCAGCACCCTTCTGTATCAGTTAGATCCCACAAGGTCTTTTGTCTTTATTCTGGCTATCAAATAAAAGATCAGCAGATTCCTAAAGAAATATGGCTTTTTCAGCATGATACTGGAACAAAGGCAGAGCTGAAGACCAATGGAACAGGGTGGAATATCCCTACACACAAACTCAAATGTACGATCATCTAATCTTTGATAAGGGAGCACGAGATGTGAAGTGGAGCAAGGAAAGCCTCTTTAACAAATGGTGCTGGCACAACTGGACAACCACATGTAAAAGAATGGGCTTAGACCTCGACCTGACACCAAGCACAAAAATCAGATCAAAATGGATTAAAGACCTCAACATCAGACCACAAACCATAAGGTACATTGAAGACAAGGTCGGCAAAACCCTCCACGATATTGAAGATAAAGGTATCTTCAAAGATGACACGGAACTAAACAATCTAGTAAAAACAGAGATCAACAAATGGGACTACATTAAACTAAGAAGCTTCTGCACTGCAAAAGATACAGTGACCAGAATACAAAGACTATCTACAGACTGGGAAAGAATATTTACACAATACCCATCAGATAAGGGGTTGATATCAATGGTATATAAAGCACTGGTTGAACTCTACAAGAAGAAAACATCGAACCCCATCAAAAAATGGGGTGAAGAAATGAACAGAAACTTTTCCAAGGAAGAGATACAAATGGCCAAAAGGCACATGAAAAAGTGCTCTGCATCACTAATCATCAGAGAGATGCAGATCAAAACAACCATGAGATACCACCTCACACCACAGAGACTAGCACACATCCAAAAGTACAAAAGCAACCACTGTTGGAGAGGATGTGGGGAGAAAGGGACCCATCTACACTGCTGGTGGGAATGCCGACTAGTTCAACCCTTTTGGAAAACAATATGGACGATTCTCAAAAAACTAGAGGTTGAG
The DNA here is from genome assembly GCF_027595985.1 of Sorex araneus. NCBI lineage: Eukaryota > Metazoa > Chordata > Mammalia > Eulipotyphla > Soricidae > Sorex > Sorex araneus. The sequence continues at coordinate 63,032,521 of NC_073310.1, read as the reverse complement.
CTTCCATTTGACCCAGCAATACTACTTCTGGGAATATATCCCAGAGGAGCAAAAAAGTATAGTCGAAATGACATCTGCACTTATATGTTCATTGCAGCACTGTTTACAATAGCCAGAATCTGGAAAAAACCCGAGTGCCCTAGAACAGATGACTGGTTGAAGAAACTTTGGTACATCTATACAATGGAATACTATGCATCTGTTAGAAAAAATGAGGTCATGAAGTTTGCATATAAGTGGATCAGCATGGAAAGTATCATGCTAAGTGAAATGAGTCAGAAAGAGAGAGACAGACATAGAAAGATTGCACTCATCTGTGGAATATAGAATAATAGACTAGGAGTCTAACACCCAAGAATAGTAGAAATAAGTACTAGGAGGTTGACTTCATGGCTTGGAGGCTGGTCTCTCATTCTGGGCAACTCAGAGAAGGAAACACCAAGTAAAATGTGGTCGGAGGTCATGCGGGGGAGGGGTGACGCGTGCCGAATGTAGACTAGAGACTAAACACAGTGGCCGCTCAACACCTTTATTGCAAACCACAACACCTAATCAGAGAGAGAGAACAAAAGGGAATACCCTGCCATAGTGGCAGTTTGGGTTGGGGGGAGACGGGACTGGGGAGGGTGGGAGGGATGCTGGGTTTACTGGTGGTGGAGAATGGGCACTGGTGAAGGGATGGGTTCTCGAACTTTGTATGGGGGAAACATGAGCATAAAAATGTATAAATCTGTAACTGTACCCTCACGGTGATTCACTAATTAAAAATAAAAAAAAGAAATATGGCTTTTTTGTTTTTTGTGTGTGTTCATTTTGGGGTCACTCCTAGTGGTACTCAGAGTTTATTCCTGGCCCTGTGCTCAGGAATCACCCCTGGTGGGCTTGGGGAACTCTATGGGCTGCCAGAGATGGAACAAGTATCCCACCCATTGTGCTTCCTAAATCTAATGGTGTTTATAGAGAATCACTAAAAGGATCAGAACCAGAGAATATAAGATAAATAATAGAACATGTATTAGGGATTTGAAAACACTGGATAGAAATTGGGGGGAAAAGTCACATTAGAAAGTAAATGAAAAGAACACAAGGGACAACAGATACACAAGAAATATAATAAGGACAAAGAAGTGGTAAGGATTAGAGAAAAATGATAAATGAAGAAGACAGACAAATGAGACAGCTTGAGCATGATTACAGGCCCCAAAGAGAACCCCAATAATGCCTAAAGCAATATAAAAGAAAAATGATTTCAAGGTATTGGCACTTTGGTGGTGAGCTTGGCAGCAATGTATCCCTAAAACATAAAAACATTGACACTCTTGTAAACCAATGTTATATCAATTAAAAAATTGAAAAATAAAATTATAAATAAATAAATAATAAAAATAAATAAAGGAAATTTCATAAGTGTGCTAAATTAAGGAAGACTTGCAGCTGCATGTTAAATGGGACATTCATGTTTTAAAACTGGCCAGTGAGGGGCTAGTCACATAGTACAGTGACCTGGATTTGACCCCCCCAGCACCACATATGGTTCCCAACCACTGCCAGGAAGGATCCCTGAGCACAGAGTCAAGAGTAAGCTTTGAACACTGTTGGGTGTGGATCAAATAAACCAAAAACACAAAATCTGGCTGAGAAATGTGGGAAGGTTGGAGGAGGGTGTATTTAGGAATGAGTGGTGGGAGGGAGGGGTAGAAGGAAAAGGGGAATCTGAGACAGTGGAGGAAGGAAATGGACACGCTGGCGGGTGCTGGAACCCTGTATTCATGGAACCCTATCATTGCCTGTATTATAAAGTTGCAAATCATGGTAATTCCGGAATGCAGCACTGTAGCACTATCTTTCCGTGGCTCATTGATTTGCTCGAACGGGCACCAGTAACGTCTCCATTGTGAGACTTGTTACTGTTTTTGGCATATTGAATACACCACGGGGAGCTTGCCAGGCTCGGCCATGTGGGCGGGATACTCTCGGTAGCTTGCCGGGCTCTCAGAGAGGGGCGGAGGAATCTAACCTGGGTCGGCCTCGCACAAGGCAAATGCCCTACTCGCTGTGCGCTAAAGAATGTACTTTTTGTTAAAAATGAAAAGGGTCAAGTTCCTGTCAGATTGGAGAGTCATGTCCTTTATCTTGAGATATATTTGAGAAACACAAGACAAATGCTTATCCACAATGAAATTCTTAGATGGACATGAGACAATCCTGTCTTTTGGCACACCAGGAGCTAAACTCCTCCAGCTAGAGGGACACTTTGGGCTGATGTCAGGTCTCTGCATGGCAACAGTCGAGGTTTGAGGACCTTGAAGAGGATGTTCAAGGATGTTTCAGGATGTTCAAAGTAAGTCAGCTATTCGGTATCTGGAAAGTTTTCCAAGAATACAAAGAACACCTACCATGCTAAACCTCAAGGAATATTTATCCCTCAAATGCCTTTCAATTAAAAACTAAAGGATGACTTCAGCTAAACAAAGGATAGTTTGGGAAATCATGATAAAACTTCTGCTGGTGAATGCTGAAAATATTTAACTGAAGAACTGGCCCCAAGACATGAAAAATTTGGTGTGCAAAAACAAATGAACAGTTCATAATATATGCCTTGGTAATGCAGAACTATCACAAAAGTCAAAACTTGGGAGGGGCAGAGAAATAGGTGGGAATAAACTTAATAGGTTTATTTAGTATGTTACTTCTTATTAGAGTAAGTATTTTGGTTGTACCTGGCTTGAGAGCTGGAAATTAGAGGCTTCCACTTAAAGGTAACAAATTAGGTTTTCAACTTTATTTAAATAAAAGTAGTCAAGAGCATAAATTTCAACTCTCATAGATATGACTGACTGGTATTGAGCTCTTCAAACTGGATAAGTGAAAACAAGCCAACAGTACCAGAGAAAGATGAGCAGACAACACAAATGAAATTCACAGAAAAAGAAAGTCTTTATTCATAGCAAGAGAAATAAAAACTACAACTCCCCTGAGATATCATTTCACCTACTCTATGGGCAAACACTGAAAAGTTTCATCATATTTTCTATAGCAAGGCACTGGGGAAGCACTAAAACAGACTATTTTTTAAATAGAAGTTTTAGGTTCATAGCAAATTGAGAAGAAAGGACAGAGTTTCATCTACCCTCTGTCCTCACACCCATCGTGTCCCCACTACCAGCATCCTGCACCTGAGTGGTCCATCTGTTTTAAGAGATAAACCTACACTGACACATTATTATCACTCAAAGCCCATAGTTTACATTGCAGTTTGTCCTTGGGGTTATACATTCTATAGGTTTTGACAAATATATAATGACATATGTATCTTCCATTATCAGACAAAATAGTTTCATTGCCCTAAAAATCCTCTGTACTCAGCCTATTCATCTCTCCCTCCTAACTCCTGGCAACCAACTGATTATTCCCAGCATCCATGGTTTTGCTTTTTCCAAAATGTTATATAATTGGAGTCATACGGGACAGAGCCTTTTCTGAATGACTCCCTTCACTTACTGATGTGCATTTAAAGTTTCCTCCACCTCTTTTTCATGGCTTGATCATTCATTTCTTTGGGGGAGACATTTTTTTAATGGGAGAGTTTGGTACAATATTTACGAAGAAAATTTAGCACACCTGCCACATTTAGAACTACATAAACCTTTTGGTGTAGCTTTAATGGCGAGTTCATGTTGTGAAGGGCTATGAGTGCCAGGATAAATTCTCTAAGTGGTAAGAGATAAGAAGATCTATCAAAATGAAAATAATACAATTAAATTTGAAATTTGAAAGAGGCCATGGTATCCATAGATGGGCTATTTTAGGATAAAGACAAGTAGAGTAAGAGTGACTTTATAGGAAACATCATAGTTAGGCATAAAATAATGAAGGCAAAAATGAAATGTCAAAAATGAGACCCAAAAAGAGATGATAAACAATTTAAAAATCCAAAGGAAACTAAAGCAATGCACTCCAGAATATGACCACATCATATTCAATCGAAGATTTTGCCTGACCAATGTCGCTGTTGTCCCAAAATTCCAAACGGGCTCAGACCACCATCTCCTTCATGAAAAACTCTACTTCACAGATCGGGGAGAAAGGTCTGCAAAATTTAAGTCTAAGAAGGCAACTCCCAGAATCACCACCAACTGAGAGCTCTTTGGCACTATTGCAGCAACATGGGAAGATGCCGTCCTTGACAACATTGACAAGGAATACGATCGATCGACTGGTTCAGCACCTCCATGATTGTGTGAAGAATGCCGAGAGTAAGAAAGCCACAAACAGACGCCTGTCTTCGGAAACTCTAAAGCTCATTTGTTAACATGGTTTGGCGTGAGCCTCAGGCAACCACAAGCTAACGTCCAAGCTCAAAAATCTGTGCAGAGATGCGATAAAGGAAGACCTCAAAGAGAGAAGAGCAGCAGTGTTGGCCAATGCGGCAGAAGCCGGGAAAAGTATTTGCAACGCTTGTCTATCCTTTGCCAACTACAAGGCCAAGATGATTGCCCTCTGACATCCTGATGGATCTATCACATCTTACAGAAAGGTAATGGAGAGGATTATTCATGACTTCTACTCGGATCTCTTTGACAGCCATGTCCACCTGCCCACATACCAAATTCCACAGGATGGATATGTCATTCCCAACGTCCTCCCTTCCGAAATCTGACATGCCATTTCATTGGTAAAGATGCGTTACAGCACCTGGTCTGGACAAGGTCAGACCCAAACACCTGAAGAATCTGCCGCCAGTACTCATCAATACACTGGCTCGGCTCTTCACACGCTACCTGTCTGAATGCAAGGTTATTTCTCAGTGGAAAACCAGTAGGACCGTTCTGTTGTACAAGGGAGACATTGACAACATCGGCAACTATCTCCCAGTCTGCCTGCTGTCTGTCGTCTACAAGTTTTCACTCTTGTCATCCTGAATAGAATAGGCAGAACACTAGACGAAGAACAACCATGTGAGCAAGCCAGGTTCCGAAGGGGATTCAGCACGATAGACCATATCCACACAGTGACCAAACTCACTGAGGTTTCGAGAGAGTTCAAGATGCCGCTCTGTCTAACGTTCATCAACTTAAAGAAGACCTTCAATTCTTTTGAGACTGAAGCGGTCATCGAAGCCCTAGCCAAACAGGGCATTCAAACTCAGTATATCAGAATCCTCCAAGAGCTGTATTGTGGATTCACCACCAGGATCTCACCATTCTACAAGGAAGTGATCATTGATGCAGAGAGGGGTGTGGCAGGGTGATACCATTTCACTGAAACTCTTCATTGCCACCCTCAAGAACATCATGCGACAACTGGAATGGGAAGGAATGGGAGTGAAGATAGACGGTCAGCAATTACACCACCTCCGCTTCACTGATGACATCGTTCTCATAATGCCAAACATTAGGCAAGTGGCACAAATGCTGGCGGACTTGACCACGAGTGTGGAAAGGTCGGATTGCAGCTGAATCTCAACAAGATGATGTTCATGAAAAACAAACTGGTCCCTGAAGCTCCATTTGCTCTCAATGGAATGAACATCTTCGAATGCATCAGCTATGTGTATCTGGGTCGAGAAATCAACATGAGGAATGACTTGGCATCAGAACTGCGCAGGAGGAAGAGAGCATCATGGAATGCCTTCAAGAGCGTCAAAGAAGTGGTTAAGAGGACAAAGAACCTCTGACTCCAGGCACATCTTTTCGATTTCACTGTTCTTCCTGCACTAACATTTGCCTCAGAGACCTGGGCCCTACGCAAACAGGATGAAAACACTATTCAGGTATCCCAAAGAGGAATCGAAAGAGCTATGCTAGGAGTATCACATCTCACTCAAGTGAGAGCAGGAATCTGGAGTTCTGACCTCCGTCGATGGTCAAGAATCAGGGACACTGTCTCGTTTGTCAAGGCATCAAAAATAAGATGGGCTGGACATGTAATGTGATTCAGAGACAATCACTGGACTAGAGCTGTTACCAACTGGATTCCATGGGACATCAGAAGACCACATGGCCGCCCACCAACTAGATGGTCAGATTTCTTCGCCAAATCCCTGAATGAACAATTTGAGGCTCTTTCTGTTCCTGGAGCAAGCAGATATTATTGGGCTGCACTAGCACGCGCGACAGGGACAAATGGCAACATTATTGGCACCCGCTTGAGCAAATCGAAGATTAACGGGATGACAAGTGATACAAGTGAAGTGATGCTCCAGAAACATTGGACATTTCTTAATAAGCATACTTGATTAATCATTTATTTATCAAACATTATTTAACATTTATAATATGCCAGATTATAAAAGAATTTTATCATTCTTTTGGGCTTGAAATGAAGGGTAAAATAGTTTTCACCATGGGAGATAAAGATCTAAAGCTCAAATGTCTGGTTGTACTTAAGATGAAATTATTTTTTGTGAGGTCAGGGGATAGTTAGGGGTTAGGGCTCATGTAACCTGGGTTTGATGAGCTGGAAATGCATGGTCTGAACATTGCCTGGTGTCGTCCTTGAGGCTCCTGAGTCCTGCTTGAAGAGCCTTAGTGACCTCCAGCAATAGGACATAAGGAGCACTGCCTCCTTGCACCACTGATCCAGTTGGCCCAGTATTCCTGGCAATGGCCTCTGGGTTCCCTGAGCACTGCTTGGGCACCCCCTACCCTTACCAAAAAAAAAAAAAAGATAAACTTATTGTTTTAAGTCCCCCTTGAGGAGATAATGGGCAGAGCAATGAGGTCAGGATAGTTCACTCTTCTGTATATCTATGATGCAATCAGAGGCAGAAGCTATCCAAAAATTGAATCATGGGGATTTTCTTCTAGGGGCTCCATACCTTGGCGGTGCTCATGGCTCACTCTTGGCTCTGCACTCAGGATTATACCTGGAGGTGCTTGGGGGACCACATGCAATGTTGGGGATCAAACTCAAGTCAGCCACGTGCAAAGTAAGTGCCCTACACACCGTACTATCTTTTCAGCCCTAACCATTGTGATTTTTTTTAAAAAAAATACAAAGTAGAAATGGAAACAACATTTTTTAAAAGCCAGAAACAAAGAGGAAGATAGTTAGCAATGTCATAACCATGAAATAAAGCATAAAATATTCCAGAATTTAAAGATGATCAACAATATCAAAATTCATAAAGTCACTAAGATATGCTCAGTCAATTTGACATGAAATGTGCCACTTGTGACTTTACAAAGTCTAGAAGCAGAAATCCAAAAGCCTGGTGAGAAAGTATTAGTAGATAGTCATGATGAATTTGAGAACTGAAAGTAAGGAGAAGCATAAGAAGACTAATAGACCATGGAATGGGAAAAAATATTTACCCAATACCCATCTGGTAAGGGGTTAATATACAAGATACACAAGACACTAGTAGAGTTATACAAGAAAAAACCTCCAACCCCATCAAAAATTGGGAAGGAGAAATGAACAGAATCTTCCTAAAAAAAAAAAAGCAAAAAGTCATGTGGAAAAATGCTCTACATCCCTAATCTTGAGGGAGATGCAAATAAAAACAACAATGAGATATCATCTCACAGCAGAGACTGGCACACATCAAAAAGAATAAGAAAAACCAGTGTTGGTGCGGATGTGGGGCTAAAGGGACTCTCTTTCACTGTTGGTGGGAATGCCAACTGGAATTTGGAAAATAATATGGGTATTCCTTCAAAAACTTGAAATTGAGCTTCTGTATGACCCAGCAATATCACTTCTGGGATTATGTCCGGAGGGTGCAAAAAAACACAGTAGAAATGACATCTGCATCTGCATGTTCATTGCAGCACTGTTCACAATAGCCAGAATCTGGAAACAATCCGAGTGCCCAAGAATAGAATACTGCTAAAGAAACTTTGGTACATCTACACAATGGAATACTATGCAACTGTTAGGAAAGAGAAGTCATGAAATTTACTTATAAATGGATGGTCATGGAAAATATCATGCTAAGTGAAATGAGTCAGAAAGAGAGGGACAGACATAGAATGACTGCACTCACTTGTGGAATACAAACTATCATAATATAAAACTAACACCCAAGGATAGTAGAGATAAGGCCAGAAAGATTGTCCCACACTTGGAAGGCAGTCATATGAGCTGGGCAAGAAGGCAGCTGGGATAGAGAATGGATCATTAAGTCAATGATGGTTAGAGGGATTTCTCGGGATGGGAGATATGTGCTGAAAGCACATGAAGGACCAAACATGATGGCCTCTCAGTATCTGTATTGCAAACCATAATACCCGTAAGCAAAGAGAGAATAAGAGGGAAACTGTTTGCCATAGAGGTGGGGGGGGGTAGTGGAACACGATACTGGGGACATTGGTGGTGGAATATGTACACTGGTGGAGGGATGGGTGTTAGATCATTGTATGGCTGAAACTCTAACATGAAAGCTTTGTAAGTGTTGCTCACGGTGATTCAATAAAAAAGAAAAGAAATTATAAATTTTAAACAAAGAAGGCTAACAGAAGAGGAAGAAACTTTGTGCCATGTATGTATGAAGCATGTATGAAGAAATTGTGCAATTGATTCAAGACAGGGAAATCTATAATTATGGAGTTATGATCCACTGGACATCAACTGCATTTTGATCTGAAAATATGTGAGAAATCAAATCCCATATTCCATTGGGATAGAACTGGCCTTGGAAATAACAGAAGAGAAGAAAATGTTCGAAATCCACAGTGATTCAGGGCTCTTATTTATTCAAGAGACTCCAATAAAATGAAAAACAAACTACAAAACAGTCAAACTTGCTGCTATGGATATGTTTTCATCAGTCCCAAGGGCTCCAAAACATCAAACAATTTGAACTTAAAGGGAATAGATTTATATAGTTCAAGTTGAAATCACAGATAAGCATCCCATTGCCCCTCTCATAGAGAAAGTTGAATCGGGAAATGTTACAGGTTCAGTAACTGGAATGTGAGAGATATAGCCAATATGCTCTATCCTTTGCTGAAAATGTTACAAGACATTCCTGCACAGAATGACAGAGCAATCTCATCATTCACTGAAGCATAAACACTGTCCTATCTAATTCCCATGGTAGAATAAAATGATTCTATTTTTCTATTTATTTATTTATTTATTTTTGTGTGGGAGGTCTGTCATACCTGGCAGTACTCAGGGTGTATTCCTGCCTCTGTACTCAGGGATCACTTTTGGCACTACTCAGGAGGTCATATGGGGTGTTGGGGATGAATCCCAGGTTGGCTGCCTGCAAGGCAAGTGCCCTACCCGCTGTACTATTGCTCAGGCCCTGTGCGTTTTGTTTTCCTTCCATGCATACTGCACATTGTCACATTAAGGAGGACTGATGGACAAGGTGAAAAGGTTATACCTATACTTACTAGACATACTCTAAATTTTCTTTTTAAGCAAGTCTGAACCTAGTATGTTTCTGATCCTTATGATAAGTATTCTCTAAGTACCATCAGCTTATTTGTGATAAGAACCCTGGTAGTTAGACCATTTCAGAGAAGATGGTTATATTTTCTATTTTAAGGTCAACAAATGTAAGTAGTGGAAAATGTTGATCATCTTTGGCTAACAGACAGAGAAAAAATGCAGTGTTCTGTCTATTATTTGCCTCCCTTTAAAGAAAAATCAGACAGGCTTTATATACATAAGGGATATTCTTTCACTAAATATGCCCAATATTGCTCAGCTCAGTGTCGCCAGAGTATCATTTATTATGGTGAATAATAGTTGATAGACCACTGAGAAATGATTCCTACTAGCATCCATCTTTAAGACCAGCATGAGGTTCCGAGACCTGCAATTACAGCCTCTAGAACTTCTGCCTCTCTTCCCGCCAATGAGTCCAGCCTAGTTACATAATGGCCGTGACTTTAACCCGCGATTCTCTGGAGAAAACTATTCTCTATTTTCCTAGTCAGATTTTCTTCTTAAACATCCAGGAATGGTGCTACATCAGTCTTCATCACATTCTTTATTGCTTTAACAGTTTTACATGTTTTGAAATGTGAAGATTTCATAGATAACTCTTTTTAGATCCCAAGAATGTAGAAACTATGGCTTTGCTTAAAACATTGTCATATTCTAGCATAGTGTAACAAAGAAAAGGTTACAGATAAATGTTGAATAAACATATATTCAGAAACAAATTTTGTACATAAGGGGATAACTAAAAATATGATATTATTAGTGACTTTTCTGCTGGCCAGAGTTTCTACTTTCTGGAGGATAATTCTAAAGTAAATACACATGTTAGTTTACATATCACAGCACATAAAGTGACTCAAATCACCCAGATTACAAGCAACAATCTGTGAGTATGTAAGAGAGTCTCAGAATTCCTCCATACAAAAGTTTCTATTATTGACATGAAGAGGAAAGAAATAAGGGAATGCAAATGGTAGAGTTATAGAAAAAGATTTAAATTTAGACGCTGATGGAAAGGAGAGAGCGTTGTGCACACTTTACGATATTTTTAATATATGAAGTCAGAGTAGTGAATGACGGGATGGGGTGAGGATTTAGCCACACGGAGAAAGTGAAGGAGTCTGGAAAACATAAACTCACTGGAATTGGACTGAAAGTCACAATGGATCACAGTGCAATTGTTTTGATTTTGACAGGACAGTGTCTGTGTGAGTTTGTGGTTGGAGTATAGAGTTTGTACAGGTTTTGATTTAGTTTCAGAAAGTGAACCACAGAAACTCTTGAAAAAGAGAAAAGATCTATTGGAAGCAGTGCTCTGTAAGAAGCCATTGTAATATCTTCTTGTTCTATAAAACCCAGGCAAATTACTGTAGACCAATTTCATGGGAATTTTAGCACATATTATTTATTTGGCTACGGGTAGGTTTTGGAACACCTGTAATATTGTGGTTAAATGAAGAAAGAGGGGAATAAAGTTAAGGAAATAGTTTCATATATTTTGGAGCATGAAGCAAAAATCTATTAATATACTTTTCAAAGATTCCTTCAAGGGATTTAATAAATAAATCATATGACTCCTAATTTGCATATAAAAACTCTTGTCAAATTATTTTATTAGCATTTATTGGGTTTATATGTGTGTGCATTGTACATGTGAAACATAATGCCCTTTAACCTTTCAAAGCATTAAATTCCTCCTAAGAACCTTAAATATCTTATTTTATTTTCCTAGTTCTTCGTATTTTCATCATTGTCCTTATTTGAAAAACAAGTTTTGAGAAATTAAATAATTTATTCAAGCCAATGAATGATCAGGGATTTATCCTGGCTCTAAACTCAGGGATTACCATTGGCAGTTCTTGGAGGATTATGTAGGATGCTAGGAATCAAAACTGGGTTGGCATGTGCAAGGCAAGTACCTCCCCACTGTACTATACCTCAGGCTCCAAGAGACTGCATCTTAACAGAATAGCAAAATGAATTATTATACAGGGGAGCAACCAACAAAAAGGGCTTCCTATTTGCATTTGTAAAAGGAATATAGGTATGAAATAGAGCTATTGATAGATAAAAGGCACAAAAAACTCACAATAGCACCTCAAAATAAACTTAAGGGGTGGCAAAAACTTAGTGTCAAGGGACAATAAAGAAAGTGGAGCTAATCTTAGAACCATTTGGAGCTGACTTACAAATGGGAACTAAAGAGTAAATAGGAAAAAAAGTCAAGTTTTCAACTTTGTCTTGCTTGGATGTATTGTGACGTTTTCCTGCATAATTAGAGATCTTTCTAGGGGAAAAACTTGGGTGTACAGAGTGTTGCTCATAAGACAATGAGTTTAGTTTGGGTCATGTTCAGTTTAGAATATTTGCAAGGTTTCCTGGGGGATTGCAATAGTTGACAAGCAGAAATTTATGATTTAGGAGAAACAATTATATGATTACTACAAAAAAGGGGTCAGTAAAATCAATGGGAATGGCTGGGATTGCGAGCAGATTAGACAGTAAGAGCAAAGACTGAACATTGAGGAGTGTTTTATCCAAATTCAAAAAACTAGGAGACATGAGTATTTTGTTGACTAAATCTCAAGTATGTGAACAAAATCTGTCTTAAATGAGTTGTAAAGAATTAATGAAGGGAAGAGAGGGGTCAATAAGGAGTGTGAAAAAAAGTGACAGAAACAGTTGAAAGTGAAGCTGGAGAGAACGTTATAGGACTATTGGAAGAGAAAGTCTTAAGGTAAGGTAAAGCCACCTATACAATAAAAGTTCTTACCACATCATTCTGATTGAGAGGGTCACTCTGTGCACATACATCAGACTAATGTTCCCTAAACTTTTATCTTGGGGCCACATCCAGCTGTGCTCAGGGATGACTCCTGATGGTGCGCAGGGAACAGGTGCTGCACAGGGTCCAAACCAAGGCCAGCAAATTACAAGACAAGTTCCTTAACCCTTATACTATCTCTCTGGCTTTGTTTTTTAATATGTCGTCATCCTTCTCAAAAGTCTCAAGTATTTCCAAAAGGATAAAAGTGCAACTTCTCTACTTGACAACAATTAATCCATGACCATTTGACAGTGACCCATACACCCAGTCAGGGCTCACAATTTGGAACACTTCCTTTATTTCCTAAACAGTTGGGGATTTCTGATTACAGCATGTTATCCACCCTCATTTCCTCTGCCTTTTATAATCTACCTTCTATGGCTCAAAGAAAGTCCATTATATTCAAGACAGCACCTGAAATATTTGAGCCCTCACTTGTGTATCCTTTCACTGAATTCAGTATTGTTGGGTCAAGCCATATTAGATAGATAGTTTCGGGGAAGTTTCAAAAACAACTATGACTTTCTCTTGCCAAAGCTTCTTTCTCTGGGTTTGCATAATCTTTAGGGTGATAGTGTCATGTGTGAACTACTCATCTGATTTCAATTTCAATTTCTTCTCTCCACTTCCCCCCTGCCACGCACACATTCCAGTGCTCATAGATTTAGAAATAAGCACCCCCTGCCCCCCCCCAAAAAGGATGAGGATAATTTTCTTCAAGTCTTGTTATCTTTCCATATGTAACTCCAAAGATTAAGGAAACTTGCCATCTATTAGAACAAAAGACCTTGGCCTGATTGATCAGAGCCGAGGTAGTTATTTTCCATAATGGGAGAAACTAGATAACGGTATCATAGGAAAATGTTCCTCAGAGGTGATATAATATGGATATTGCTTGCGTTAGCTCTTAAGAGGGTGGAGATATGGATTTCTGATGGAGATATTTATGTAAATACAGGTTTTGAATGGCAAAATTCCAGGAGCCGATTTGGTTGCGCTGAATTTTCTCTTCCTATTCATACCTACCAGGCCCTTTAGAAGAACATATGTTCACAATTCAGTCACTAAGTCCTCTGAGAAATATTTATTTTCTGATTTTCCCCCTAGTAGCACTGTTTTTTGAGTGCACACACCTCATCTTTTTGTTTCCATAACTCAGTAAATTACATCTCTGACTAGAACCATAAGATATTTTGGAGAATGAGGTAAGACATATCTGTATCTCTATATATGCATATTTAGATATGTATACACATATATATATTCAAAGGTATTTTTCTCTCATGTATATTTGAAACTTTTATTATTGGTGTTGAATAAAGATCTGCTGTTTGGATAAAAGAAATGAATCTGATTACTAGTTCTTCCATAGAAATTGCATAAATTACTAGTATAAGATCTTTAGCTCCTGAAGGTGAATGTATTTTGATTTTTGGTTACTTTTTTTAAAAAAAGCAGACTGCCACACAGGGCCTCATTTGGATGTGCCTGCAGTCTTGGAAGGGAAGCCCAGCTTCCCTACATTCTCCTGTAATGGGTTCGTGGAAGCTAATGGAGAGCACAGCTACGCGGATACCCTGAACCAAATACCGGTCCTGTCTCTATTTGGGGAAAACCACCTCTGCAACCAAGCAGCTTTAGAGGGAGATGAAGGGAACACCCAGGGAGTCAGCCAGATCACCTGGATCAACTCTGGAGATCAGCAGGGTGACGTGTCAAGCCACGGTGCTCACAGCCACACATCTGCCTCTTTAGTTTCTGGAGACAGAAGAATCTGCTCAGAAGGTTATAGATCAGGACAAGATGAGACATAAGGGGCCAGAGATCCAGCTCAATGGACTGGGCATATGTTTCGCTGGCAGGAGGCCCAGGTTCAATCCTTCCCCCGAATGCTGCCCTGAGCACAGCCAGAAGTGACCCACAAGCACTGAGCCAGGAGAAACCCATGAGCACTGCTGTACATGGCCCATGAATGAGAAAGAGACAGACAGACATTAGCAATAAGTGCGCAAAAGTGATATTTAGCACTAATACTGCATTTGACAGGCAGGATTTCTTGGTAAGAGACTGAGCGGAAAATGATTATCAGGATCACTTCTGAAATTCTCATTGAAAGAATTTTGCAAAACCCAATGACACGTTTGTCAGATGGCTGGCTGGTGGGGAGGGGGAATATTACAGAAGAGGGAGAAGGCTATTTCTTAAAATGTGATTAATTAATTAATTAATGGATTTTTATTGGGGGGGTCAAAATGGCAATACCCACGGATTCCTCCTGTCTCTGCAATCAGGAATTAATTCTGGCGGTGCTTGGGAGACCCTATGGGATGTCAGGATTGAACCCAGGTCAGCAGCATGTAAGACAGAGAGGCCCGACCTGCTGTACTATCTCTCTAGCCCCTCTTAAAGGCTATTTTAAAACTATTTCCTATGAGAAAGAGAATTCTGACATATAAGTAGTAGTATCCTAGGGCTGGAGCGATAGCACAGCCCTATCTTGGGGTAGGGCGTTTGCCTTGCATGCGGCTGACCCAGGTTTGATTCCTCCGCCCCTCTCAGAGAGCCCGGCAAGCTACCGAGAGTATCTCACCCGCCCGGCAAGCTACCCATGGTGTATTTGATATACCAAAAACAGTAAGAGCAAGTCTCACGATGGAGACATTACTGGTGCCCGCTTGAGCAAATCGATGAGCAACGGGATGACAGTGATACAGTGACAATGACAGTGATAAGTAGTATCCTAAGAATGGGAGTGATTGCAAAACCCAATAACACATTTGTTGGTTGGATGGCTGGTGGGGAGGGGGAAGCGATGGGGCCTTAGAGTCTGTGTGGCGTTGGCCGCAAACATTATGTCAACTGGGACCCGAAGAAGCCACCAACGTAGGAAGAGCTAGAATAACCCAGGCTGACACATTCCCCTCTTTCTTTGAGGTGGGGGATTCTCAGATTTTCTCTAGGAGGCAAGAGCTATAATCAATTGAATAACAGGACTTGGGGGAAGGGGTATTATCGTTTCCAGGTAGGGCTGCAGTTTGTCCCTGGAACTGTGTGGAGCAGGCGGAAATCAGTTATCCTGAGAGAGGAGAGCCAGCACGGCCATTCTCTAAACACCCGTTCAGATCTTTGTAGGGGCTACCCAGGGCTTCAGCTTCTGCTCCACTTCCCTGAGGCTGTGGCATTGTGAATTGATGATAATTTACAGAAGTCTTCTATTTCCCCCTTCCCCATTGTCTCCCTATGAAAGAAGTGGGCAGCCTTCCACATCAGGCTTTGACAGATTCCATTTCAGTGCCCAATTCAGTCACTATCTCTTGCTACAAGGATAAACAAGCAGAAATGCTCGATACCACACCTGGTAGAAAATGTTCTAGTCTCAACCAGGAGGACTACTACAAAGAATGAGGACAGGGGACGAGATATTCTCTTCTCTCCTGATAGGTATTTACCCAAGCATGTTAGTAATGTGATATGGGAAATGATAGCATCGAAAACAAAAGAGAAAGAAACTTTAAATCAAGCAAGACTGCATGGAAATAAAACAGGACTAGAGAGTAAAATCAGATGGGTAGACATGGTACCTAAGTTTGGATTTTCTCGCTAAAAATCAATTTATAAAGCCGAAACAAAACAAAAACTTTCTTCTGGAGTTCACAGGAAAAGAATAAAACAAATAGTGAAAAAGATGTCACAGAGGCCCAGGAGTAATGTGGACCCAAACACAGCAATGCAACACCAAGTCTCCTCCACACACACACATGCACACATGCATGCCCAGGCATGTCATTTCTTTCTTTCTTTTTTTAAATCCTGGTAAAAAATCACCTTCCTATGAGAATTTTCAATGCACAATACAGTGTTAATAACTCCAGGGCAATGTGTTATACAGAAAAGCTCTAGAATTTACTTATGTCACATAACTGAAGCTTGATATCCTTTGAATAGCAATTCCCAATTTTTCTTTCCAGGGTAACACATTCCCCTCTTTCCATTGACATGAAATATTGTCCTTGACCTCAGCTGACAGAAATTACATGAAACTATCATATAAGAGAATAAAGAACCAGGATTTACCCTCTCTGGATCTTCTATTATTTAGATGATAGATGTGCTATCTAACTTGTGGGATATGTGTGTGTATATATATGCATATATATACACATATATATATTTTATTCTGCTACTCACCTGACAATTAGATTTGTAGAGGTGCCATCTTTTCTCACTCTACATCTTTGGTTTTCCTCTTATTTCCTGACAGCTGCCTCTTAAAAACAAACTGTCTCCTGTGCTCTGATGGGCCACTGAGAAAGTGACCTTAAATGGATGAATGGAGCAGAACTTAAACTTCCGTATATTAGAAAATTAATGCCCACAAAGCAGTTCTCTCCACTTAGGCCAAGAGAGCACTATGGAAGGGTTCCTGTTTATCTTTACATGTCTCATCTGTGGCAGGCTTTGATATGATAGATGCCTTTTGTACCATACAAACTCTGTTCCTGTACAGACAGATAGGAAATATGAACCTGTGGAGTCTTGGAAACTCTTTGCAAAACACATTAGCCTCACAGCCAGTGAGAGCGAAAAAAATTGAGCAAACTGTCTGACCAAAGGCCAGGCTTTCTGGACCCAAAGGGATAACTACACAAAGCAATCATGGCGATTCACAGCCTCTCCTGGAGATCAGCATAGAAAGACCAGAATAGCAACTTATATATTTAAAAATAAACTTTTCAGATCAGGGGAAAAGTGAAAGCTATGAATAAATATTAAGCCAGAAAAAAAGAAACAGAGAGATATGGTATGTGTTAAATGTCCAAACAAAATAAATAAAATTTCTCTAAGCAAGAACAGGCAATCTTTCTGAAGATGGTAATCAGGTTAATATAAAGTAGTAGGAAAATGTGATCAGAGTTGGAAAATTGGAAGTCCGTTAGTTCTATGTAGACATGTGATACATGCCTGAAGGAAATAAAGGTATTCTTGGCAATTTAAGGGTTGAAGAAGTAAATAATTCCTGTATCCTCCCCTAAAACTATGACTCAAAAATTTACTTTGAGTCACCAAGAATAAATCAAAATGAAATCTTTAGAGGGGCATGATGGAGTGTGCCATCATGATAGTACAACCAGAGTGATAGTACAATAGTACAACATGTAAGGTATTTGCCTTGCATACAGCTGACTCGGGTTTAATCTCCAGTACTCCATATGACCCCCTGAGCGATGGTAGGAATAATTTCTGAGTGCAAATCCAGGAGTAACCCCTGAGCATCACTGGGTGTGGATCTCTCTCTCTCTCACACATACAAAAGAAGAGGCACAACTTGAAACTGTCTTAGAAAGCAATGCAAATAGATAAATAGATAAATGTAGATTAAAATATAAGTGTAGTAAATATAACTTTAAACAAACACGAAAATCTAACTCTAGAAGAACATCTCAAAAAAAATAAACACTTAATCCCTAAGACAGCAATAATTAAATGAAATTACAATGTTTAAGTAAATCAATGAGGAGATAGAGACTATTTTTATAAACATAACTCAATTGCCCACAGAAATCCATAAAATATGAAACAGGTAGGTTGATAAATAGTTGAAAAAGATTCAGCACATGTTAATCACATGTTAATCCTAAGGAAGGAGTAGCTATATTAATAGAGTAGCTATATTAATGTTAACCTCAGAGCTTAAAAAATCACTAAAGAACAGTACACTTACAAAACTGTTAGTCTACCAAGAATACAAAGAAATTATAAATGCTAAAAGTTGAAGATATAAGAAACAAAAACTAACAATATGAAAATAAAACATATAAGCCGCAGTTATATTGGAAACTATCACTTATCCCTCAATTATTGATTGACTAGCTACTAAAACTTTGGTAGTGGATATAATGAATCTTATACCTATGGACCTGAAGCTATACCTCTGAGGTCCTGTCATCTTATAAACAAATAAAAAAAATTAAAAATCAACAAAAACATGAAAAACATCACTGTATCACTGTCATCCCATTGCTCATTGATTTGCACCAGTAACGTCGCCATTGTGAGACTTGTTACTGTTTTTGGCATATTGAATATGCCATGAGTAGCTTGTCAGGCTCTGCCGTGCGGGCAGGATAGTCTCGGTAGTTTGCCAGGCTCTCTGAGAGGGATGGAGGAATTGAACCCCGGTCGGCCGCAGGCAAGGCAAAATGTCCTACCCGCTGCACTATTGCATGAAAAAAAGTAAAATAAAAATATAAATGAGCAGAAATCTAATAGAATTCATTAGAATACTGCACCCAACAACAGTAGAATGTGTGTATCTCCCTATACTTGGAAACTAAATGACATTCTTTCTCAGAGGGAAGGTTCTTAGTTTCTCCCCATGGAGGATAATGCTTGCTGTGGGCTTGTGGTAGATGGCTTTGACTATATTGAGGAAAGTTCCTTCAAGACCCATTTTGGTGAGAGTTTTCATTATAAATAGTTGCTGGATCTTGTCAAATGCTTTCTCTGCATCTATTGATGTGATCTTATGGTTTGTATCTTTTCTTTTATTGCTATGATGGGTGGGCATGGCAGGGGTGGTGGTGGGAACACGGGTGGTGGAGAATCGGCACTAGTGGAAGGACCATTGTATGACTGAAATGGAATCACAAAAGTGTGTAAGTCCGTAATTCTATCTCACGGTGTTTCATTAAATTTTTTTTTAAATGACATTCTTTCAAGTAAACCAAGGAACAAAAGAAAAAGTTCAAGGAAAAAAAATTTTAATTGCTTTAAAACTAACTCTATCCTGGGGCTGGATCAATAGCACAGTGGGTAGGGCATTTGCCTTGCACGTGGCCGACCCGGGTTCAATTCCCAGCATCCCATATGGTCCCCTGAGCACTGCCAGGGGTAATTCCTGAGCGCAGAGCCAGGAGTGATCACCAGGTGTGACCCAAAAAGCAAAAAATAGATAAGTAAATAAAAATTTCAAAAAAAAAAAACCCAAAACTAACTCTATCCTACACCAAAGGATTGATTATAGCTTTGATAGATTATTTTAAAATCAGGAAATATTATGCCTTCACTTTGTTCTTATTTCTGGGTTTTTTTTTGCAACTGGGGAATCTTCCACAATTTAATAAAAGTTTAGCAATGTTTGTCTTTTCTCTGTGAAAAAAATTTTATTAGAATTTTGATAGTCATTATACTGAATCCAGAAAATGTCTTGAGTAGTATGAATACTTCAATGATATTTGTTTCATCATTTATGAACATAGGATATTTTTCTATTATTTGTATCTTTTTAAATATATTTTATCAAGGTTGCGTCATTTTTTATTGAGCAGATCTCTCAATTCTTAGGTTAACTTTGTTCTTAAGTATTTTGTTGCCTTTTAAGGTTATGAAAGGAGGTAATCAGAAAATATCTTGACAAAGAATTTCATAAAAACAAATCATAAAACCAAGATAAGATATGATCTCTTGCTATGTTCAATCTGTCGTTAAATAATTAGTGTGACTCCTCATTAATTATATTTTTAAGTTTTATTTGTATTTTTTCCAAATTGTACCCTGAACATTCTTTATATCTTTTCTCTGCATACATTTTTTTGTCATTTGTTGTGTATGCATATTTATCACAGTTTCTTTTCCATCATCTATATGGATTTGACATTCTGGTACTTAAAGTACTTGCAGACTTATTCTTGTTGTTTTATTTCTACCATTTCCCTGTCACAAAAGTGTTTTCATATATGCTTGGTTATTTTTTGAAATAGTCACTGCATAATTTTCTTAGAATTTTATTTTTGAGAATTCTGTAGAGATAAGAATTTAATAACTGCTTTAAAATTGTACCATGAAATTAAATCAGATGCTAGTTCCAATAAAGTTGATATTAAAATATTTAATATATGACATGTTACAGATGTCAAAGGCTCTGAAGAAATACTCCCTCAATCAGAATCAACACTAGCTGAAAAATACACTTATGAATGCGTCCATCAGTGTGTTCTGTGTAGATGACAGTATTTCGTGGAACAAAGGTTGATTCCTCTACAGATAGCCTACATTTGTTTGTTTTATGTTTTTTTAATTAATTTATTTTTTAATTAGAGAATCACCGTGAGGGTACAGTTACAGATTTATACACTTTTGTGCTTATACTTCCCTCATACAAAGTTCGAGAACCCATCCCTCCACCAGTGCCCATTCTCCACCACCAGTAAACCCAGCGTCCCTCCCACCCCCCCATCCCATCTCCCCCCACCCCACCCTGCTCTGTGGCAGGGCATTCCCTTCTGTTCTCTCTCTCCAATTGAGTGTCATTGTTTGCAATAGGGGTGTTGAGTGTCCATTGTGTTCAGTTTCTAGTCTACATTCAGCACACATTACTCTTCCCGTGCGTGGTCTCCAACCACATTTTACTTGGTGTTTCCTTCTCTATCTGAGCTGCCTTTTCCCCAGCATGTGGGGCCAGCTTCCAAGCCATGGAGCCAACCTCCTGGTACTTATTTCTACTATTCTTGGGTGCTAGTCTCTAGCTGGTAATACTTCTGTTCAATACCACTGAAAATTGCATTTGACTTTGATATATTGGAAGATCTAAAATCAAGTAAATTCAGCTATGAACTCTACTAAGACCATCTATTTCTAAGTGTTCGGTACTTACTCGTTCTACCTTCTATTTAGTGCCTGGTTTGAGGCACTGGTTCTCTGGGAGAACTGCCTCAGGGTTTAAATTTAGTTTTCTGTTTACCTTTACAATAGGAACCTATAGAAGGTTCTGTATTTCCAGGAGGAAGATTTATTGGGCTTTGTGATCTTGATGGCTCTTGTTTTTTTCCTCCTACCTCTGCAATGGAGTTTTGGAAAATTAAAGTTACCAATTTATCTTATTCAGAGGACCACAATGCAAAAGCGAACTAGAGGAAAAAGCCCCAACCATCCCAAAGGTAATTATTTTAGCTTGAGAATTTCTTCCTTTCTTGTCGGATCAAAAGTGGGATCACGTTATTAGCTATTTGTTGTTGTTAATTTTTTTCAGTGCTGAGATAGGTAATGGAATATACATGATAATCTGTCAGTTCCTGAATTGCAAACTGAGAGAGCGATCGAGAGAAGAGAGAGAGAGGAGAGAGAGAGAGAGGAGAGAGAAGGGGGAGAGAGAGAGAGAGAGAGAGAGAGTGTGTGTGTGTGTGTGTGTGTGTGTGAGAGAGAGAGAGAGAGAGAGAGAGAGAGAGAGAGAGAGGTGCCTACCAGAGGCAGGCTGGGGTGAGCAATGGGGGATGGGGGATAGGGGATGGGGGATGGATACAGAGTGGAGATGATGGTGGTAGAGAAACTGCAAATGTGGGAGAGGAAACAAAATTTGACCTTTTTAAATTTATATATATATTTTTAACTCTAGCCATTAGAAAATGGTGTTTGTAGGTTTGGGTTAGGCAATTCTCCTATTCTTAAAAATGAAACTTGTGTGAGACCATATTTTTGAACAAAAACCTACTTCAACTATATCTATTAATTGAACCTGAGATCATGACATTGTCTTGACAGAATTTAATTAACAAGTTAACGAGACGAGACACTCTAGGTTAAGCATAATTTGGCATTTAGTGCAAGTAAATTATGCCAAAAATAAAAATAATTTAATTTAAAAGGAACTTTTTGAAGGAAAGGAATGAATTGCTTCTCAACTAAAAGTAATTTTTTGAGCTGGAGTGATAGCACAGTGGGTAGGGCGTTTGCCTTGCACTCAACTCTACCTGGGTTTGATTCCCAGCATTCCATATAGTCCCCTGAGCACCACCGGGAGTATATTCCTGAGTGAAGAGCTAAGAGTAACCCCTGTGCATCACTGGATGTGACCCAAAAAGCAAAAAACAAACAACAACAACAAAAATAAAAGTAATTTTTTTCTGTTGACATTTATAGTATACATATATGTGTATAAATATGGCAGTATAATGCTTGGAAAGAAAGGATCACATATCTTAGATGTAAATGATCATAGATAAAATTGGTATATTGATTATACCATTTAAAAACTTTTTAAACATTGGCATTAAAATGTATTGGTCTCTTCATCATGACATATGAGCAATTTGTAGATAATCAATGAAATTGTCATTAAATCTCCCAGAGATGCAGTATTATATCTATAAGAGATAAAGAATCGATTCCTAGGGAGAAACAATCACAAGACATAGCTTTAATACATGCAAACTGACGAATCAACAATAAGTTGTAGCATCCAATAAAGTATGAAATTGAATGTTTTCATACTGGGCATTAAATCATTATTGCCTTATTTCTCACAGTCAATAATTCAGTTTGATTTTAAGCATGTTTTATAAGAAGCCACTGCCCCCAACAACACTGGGAAAACAGACTTAACTTTGAACATAAATAAATGTGGATCAAAGATACTTTTTGTTTTCCTGTTTTCTGAGCAAGTTACAAATCAGAGAATCAGAAAAATATTAGGTTGTTTTAATAAAACCAAGTAATTATAGTTCCATTTTTATTGAGATGAATTTGAAGAGAGGAGAAAAATAACTGCTGTGTATTATTGTTCTGTCTAAAAAAGAAAGCAAAAACTAACCAAGAAATTCTGAAGCCAGCAAAACATTTTATTTAATGTAAATTAAGTACTCAGGGTAAAACTCTCATGTACATATAATATACAGAAATAAAATAAATTTGTTCAAAACAAATGAATATCTAGGTTTCTGCCAAATCAGCATATAATTCTTCAATAAATGTGCTATTTCCTTTATAGAAAAAAAGAGAAACTTACCATAAAGCTCAATTTGTATTGAGGAAAAATATTTTGATTAATGTACTGTGGGTAATTACTACATTTATTTTATATCTATGACACTTAATAAAACTTAGATGTAACATACAGTATTTCCTTTGGGCACGACTGCTATGAAATCACACCAAAATCTGATGATAACCCATTTAGCTGTTTTGTAATCTTTTTCTTAGAGCTTCTTTTTTTTTTTTCTGCTTTTGCTTAAATTTTCCCCTGACAGTTGGTTTTAGTAGGATTCCGATAAATATATTAAAAATATCTCCCCATCTTTAGATGAAAGTACACATTTTAAACACTTGGTCTAGCCCACCTTAAAATGATGAGACTAAAGTGATTAGTCATTGCATACAGCCAAATCTGTTTATGAGGGATTTATTAAATAATCGGCTTCTTCTTAGTGGGCTCTGATAAATTTCAAATTGCAGTTCGTTCCATTGCTGATATGAAGACAGGGCCGCCCTATAATGCCCGACTCCCTGATTCCTCAAACAGTTCAGTCTGGAGATCTTGGGGCTCTCCAAGGACCCATCAGGAGATTCTGTCATAAATCACGCAGCCTTCTGTTTACCTCTCCGACTGATCTCTAAAAAGCAGGATCAATGCACTTCATTCCCGAAACCTGAAAACAAGTCTCCATGAGAACATCAGGAAAGATAATATTGAAAAAGGTCAAACTTTAATCCACCTTGGTTGCCAGGAACAGTCTTCATAGCTTTTTGATGAAAACAATTTTGTAGCCTTTGATGATTACATTATAAGGGTCTTCTAGGCAGGAGCATTAAAGCTAGTTATGGGCTCATTTTTATTTTAAAAATTTCTCAGCTTAGCTAAAGCAACATTCCCTTATTCTATTCCAGGAACACAGAGAATTGACCAGTTTCTTGAATATAGATTCTCGCAGAAATATTAATGTGAAAGTATGTTTAGAGGTAGCTAGTACCAAATGATGAGCAATATTATTTCCTAGATGAATCTGTTGAGCTTAAAATATACAGTGAAAAAGTAACGAAGAGAAGCAGATTTTTTATTCGATTTTGCTGTCTTGGTGCTTTCAATGACAATTATATTGCGAACATTCTCTTGCAATTCATCTGAGTAAAATACCAGTAAAATTATACTTTTAATATAAAATCTGAAGAAAAAACTTGCCATTTTTATTACTTTAAAATGTTTTTTCTTGTCCCAAGCCCAGCATTTTCCAAAACATGCAGTTTTGAAAGAACATTGGAAACTTCTTACATAAAAGTCTTTTGTGAGTGCAAACTTTGAGTGATTTTCTGGTTAATATAATTTATTTAAATTAGCTTTTTTAATTACACATACAGCTGTTCTGTGCCCTGAACAGAACCCTAGGGACCATTTAAAGTGCTTAAGTCTAAATGTCATGTTTTATCACTATGCAATATGCAGCAACCCACAAAAAGATTTTGCTGTTGTTGTTCACAGGGTAGTACTTCATGACTGCCACATTTCTTTTCTGTTTCCTCCCCTCTGATAAGCTAATAACCAGCTTTATAAGTTGAACTTTCTTTTCATTTGAATACCTCTCATACCAGAATTCAAATGAGAGCCATTTAATCATTCTGAGTGGCTCAATCATTTATTTCACCAGCCTCAATTTTGACATGTAACTGGTGTTTCCAAAATCAATATCCCCAACCGAGATCCCTATACCCAATGTCAAACTCAACATCTTTTCTTCAATAGTCCACATGTCCAAAGGGGAATTCACTCATTTTCTCTGAACCAGCTCATCTTGTTGTATTTGAGTATGATTATCAAGAGACTTCACTTCACATTCAGACTCCTGGTCATCAATGATTTGGTAAACAAGATATGTTAGGTTAGACATTGCCTCATTCCTTACACAGAAAATTCTAGCCAGTATTTCAGCTTGGCATGCTGCAAAGAACTTGGACACTGACCAGGTAGATGTGGACTTGAATTCCAGCCCTACTGTTATTGATCAAATGATCCAGGCTAGAAACTATTTCCAAAACCCTTATTTTCCTCAAATTCATGGAAAATATCAGATAATATATGTGAGAGAATTATATAAGACACGAGATCTTATTTTAATAGCAATGATTTCCATTTTAATATATTACTAAAGCAGTCCAACTAGGAGAAAAAGCTCAAAGATAAAACAAATCAACTGCAATTTACAAAGCAGTGAGATGTGAGATATTGTTCCTGAGTAGCCACAATATCCAATGTGTTTTCTGACCCTTCCCTAGGACTCGCATTATTCCAGTGCCAACACAAAATTTTGGAGTGTTTTCAGAAATGCTTTGCCCCTGTACATCTACCTTTTAAAAAGCTTATCCCCCAACTCCTACCCCATAATAAAGTAGGTTTCCTGGAAACTTTTCACTCAGTAGAAATTGATAACAAGTAAAGAGAGGCTGCTAAAATCTCAGGGCTAGGACAAATGCAGACATTACTGGCACCAAATCGTTGATCAACGGGATGACAGTGATACAGTGATACAGTGATACAGTGATTAAAGCAGAAGTCAAAACTGCTTCCCTTGTTTATAATGAGAAAATGGTTCAGGATGGGAAAAACCATTCCTTAAGCCATTCCTATCAAGATTGACTAGTCTCCAACTTTAACTTTTGACAAAAGATCTTCCAATACAATTAAACTATAATGACATGCTATCCTATACTCTGCTGTATTACAATGCTACCAACTAGACCTGGAGGCTCCTCTTTCATACCTGAAGTTCATGTGTGAGTGAGTTTGTCTGTAGTACACACAACTAGGTATGAACTTTCTTTTCTGTCCATGAGTATGACATCCTGATATGGTGACTGCCTTTTAATGAGCTCCAGCTCAGGTCCTGACAACTCAGCTTCAACTCAGCTAAGGACAATGTTTCATTGTCCCTAAAAGGGATGAGACACATCTCAATATCCAAATATTAGACTGATCTAAGAACTAAGCACCAGTCACTCCAAAAAGGAAGCCACCCAGTCACGTACACAGACTCTGGTCTTTTGTACTTTGGAAAAACAACGAAGGGCAGTATCTGGGAACAAAATCTTAATCTTCTCTTTTCTTTCCACAAAGCAATTCAAAGTCATCTGTGTTGTGCATTCTAATACTCACATCACACACACACACACACACACTTCTAAAACACACACACTGTCCAATTTTCATTGCACTGTCATTGAACTTGTTTGCACAGCTAGTTTAATCTCTTGTCCAAACCTTTATCACCCCAAACATTTGAAGGCTGACAGTTTTATCTTCTTATTGGATTATGTCAGCCCTTTGCAAGCAAGATATAGCAGATACTGAACATCTTGGGGGATAATTACTCTTCTAATAATTTGTAACACAAATGATACTTTTCCAATTTTTTTTAAGATACAAATATTTATGCTTTACTGGTTTTTGCTTGGGCTTTTGATATTTTTACTACTGTCTGAAATTTTACAGGATGACTACTTGTATTATTCCTGTGAAGAATGTGTTCTCTCAAAGAAGAAATATTATTATGGTAATACTGAAAATGCCAGGCGCTGGCCTTTATAAGAAAAGAAATGTAAAACTTGGTTTTGTGTCTTTCCTAGAATAGAAGATTAAGTACTGAGAAGAGTGAAGCTAGTTACAGGGACGTGCCTCAAGGATACTGAAGTGCCTTTGACTAAAGTAGGCGAGTGTGTTCCTAAAAGACTAGAACTCAGTAGGAACCCAAGTGTCCTAGTACAAAGCTCTAAGTATTTTGAAACTATATTTAACATAATAATAAGTATACTTAATAATACTCAATAATAGTTAATAATAATAATAGCACTATAGCACTGTCCTCCCATTTTTCATCTATTTGCTTAAGCGGGCACCAGTAACATCTCCATTGTGAGGCTTGTTGTAACTGTTTTTGGCATATAGAATATGCCACAGGGAGTTTGCCAGGCTCTGCCATATGGGCGGGATACTCTCATAGCTTGTCGGGCTCTCTGAGAGGGATGGAGGAATCCAACCTGGGTTGGCCGCATGCAAGGCAAACGCCCTACCTGCTGTGCTATTGCTGCAGCCCAATAAGAATAATAATACTTAATAATAATATTTAATTGTACATTTAATAATAAGACACAGAGACTAACAAAGTTATTCATAATAGCATTACAGGCATACCGTGTTCTAACACCAATACCACAACCAGTATGACTTGACCACCTCTACCAAAGTTCCCTTCCTTCCCACCCCCCTGTCTGCTTCTTTGGCAAGCACAGTTTTAAAGTTTAGTTATTAGAGTTTGGGTTTTCTTCTTAGATATATAATCTGCATAACCACTGGCACCCTCCTCTGTTACCTTTTGACCACTTCTTCTTACTCAACATGATAATTTATTTCCTTTCCTGTCCTAATTTTTTCTAATCTAGAATTCAGTATAATCTAGGTATTCCCCACTTTCATACCTTGCTTCCCTTTGCCCTGTTATTCTGCACATAAGTGAGATCATCTAGTATTTGTCCTTCTTCTTCTGACTTCACTTAACATGAGCTCCTCCATGCCCTCCAAGTTGCAGCAAATTGCATGATTTCATCATTCTTTGTAGCTGCATAGTATTCCTTTCTAAATATATATCACAATAAATATATATTCACTATATATATGGTCTTCATTTTCCATGCATCCATTATTGGACACCTAGGTTGATTCTATATCCTAGTTATTGTTTAAAATGTTGCAATGAATAATGGTGTGCATATGTCTTTATGGATGAATATGCTTGCGTCTTGGGGACAGTAGTAGACTGTCATGCAGTCAATTCTCAACTGTCATGTTGGGTCATGCAGCAACTATATTCATACTATTTGAAGAAATCTGGGTCTTATTCAAGATCCAGATTCCACAGGTTTACAGAATAGGAGAGCACCCCAATAAATCAACATAAAAATAAATCTGTTATTACTTGACTTGTTGGCCTCATAATTTGCCATTTTCAGGATGGAAGATAAATGGGGCTAGATAATAATCAATTGTCTTTGGAGTGTGGCTGATTCACTTAGAAAAGTGCGTTATACAGACATTCATGTTGAATGGATCAGACATCCTGCGGTGGACTGAAAAGGAAGTTGACTGTACTTTATTATTGAACAATGTCCCACTAGAGAACATCCCATGGTTGGTTTCTCACTCACTTGTTAGAGCATCTTTACTAGTTCCAACTTTTGTCATGTGGAATGATGCTGTTATAAAAATTTATATACAGGTCCTTCTGTGAAAAAACGCTTTTTATTTTATTTAAAATCTCTAGGGGTAGGATTGTTGTGCTATATGGGCAGCATATATTTAACCCATTAGAAGCTGCCAAAGCAGTTTATAAGATGGTTATACAAGTTTTATTCTAGCAGCACAAATAAGCATTTTTGTTCTTCCTATACAGTCACTAAAATTTAATATTGTTTATTAAAAATTTGTCATTTTCAAAAAAACATGATGGTTTCTATGTATACAGTAGATATTTCTCAGGCTTACAAAAAATTCAACCATTTGTGAAAATTATGAAACTGGAGAAAATAAGAAGCTAAGAGACAAAGAAAAATAATCTTTCTCCATAAATGTGCATCAATACATACGCCATATAAATATGTATATAATAATTATATATGTAATTCTACTTATATACTAGATCTACAAGTCAGATACACAGAAATGGAGGTAGAAAGGGGGGTTACTTGGGGTGGGAAAGTAGAAAAATATGAGATGTTTGCCAAAGGTTACAAAGTACTACTTTTGTAGGATGAATAAGTTCAAGAGATGTGATGGACAGCAAGATAACTACAGAGACTAAATGTATTTTGTATTATGAAAATTTGATGAGTGTAGATTCCACTTTCTTTTAGCACACACATGATGGATAATTATGTGAAGGTGCTAAAGACATTAATTAGTTTAATTATAATAATAATTTCACTATGTAGATGCATATCAAAACATGATATTATAAAACTTAAGTGTATGTAATTTCTATTGAATCAATTTCAGTCATTTAAATGGATGTTTAATGGTCTCTTATGGTTTTAATCCATTATTCTTTAAAGATTAATGGTGCTGAATATTTTTTCATAAGTCTATTTGCCATCTCTATATCTTTCTTGGTGAAGTTCACATCTTTTATCATTGTCTATTGTTGGATTATAGTTCTAAATATTTTAAGTTTAACATTGGTTTGTCCTTTCTTCTCTCTCAGGATGCTTAGGTTTATTGAGTAACTCCTACCATAGTGCTCCACCAGGCACGCCCAACCTTCTGTTTTTATCTTTTTTTAACTTCTTCACCTGGATTTATTAGTATTGCATTCTTTTCTTAATTTTATTTTTTTATTAAATTGAAATAAAGATATTGCATTACAAAATTTTTCATGATTGTGGTGCCCAACCCCACGCCTCTCTGCTCACTCCCCAGCTGCGTCACCCCTGTCCTGCAGGTAATCCGCTTACCGGGAACTCCTCCTACTCGGCTTTGGACGGCTCCCAGGGGAGCCCTGCCTCCCCCACTCTCCCAGGACCCTCCAGACCCTGTGCCCATCCCCACGCCTCTCTGCTCGCCCCCCAACTGCGTCGCCCCTATCGTGTACTGAGCACTGCCAGTGTTCCAAGCGGTTACTGTGGGCGTGGCCTGTATCTCAGTGGGCGTGGTCTCAAAGGGGGCTTGGCTTCCTGCCGCAATTATTATTTTTTTAGCATATCTGTATGACCTGTTCCTTTGAAAAAATACCCTGGCCATCCCAATCACTCTATGTCAGTAGTATATTAGCTTATTCTACCTTCACAAAAACTATCCGTGAACAATAGAAACTTTGCAAGGAGAGCATAGACTTAAACCTCCACTAGAGGCCCCACATAAATCAAGATGAATGCCTGAGAGTAAGGAAGAATTCTAGAATAGATACAAGGCTACCATTATCAGTTTAGTGTAAACAGAGCCCTTCTTCCCACAGTGAGAGGGAATAGGGATCGACAACTAGAACGTTTCAACTCTGTACTTCCATTCCAATATGAAGAAACAGCAAAAATCCTCTCCACGAAGAGAGGATGAAGAAAAGATACCAGAAGCCTCAACAGGGGCTACCCACCTATACGACCTTTCAGAAAAAGAATTCAGAGAGGAAATCTTGAGGAGAATAGATGTACTCCAAGCAATCATGGAACAGACATCCAATAAACTAAGGGAGAATATAAATGAAGCATTGGAGCGGTCCACCAAGAAAATGCAGGAAGAAGTGAGAGGAGAAATTTCAAAGCTACGAATGGAAATCACACAAATAAAGGAATCAGTAGATGAATTAAAAGTCTCAGTAGGAGCCCTCAACAGTAGAATAACTACAACCAAAGACAGAATGAGCGAGCTCAAAGATGAGCTGCACAAAGCTTGCAGGCAACAACAAATAATGGCAGAAGACCTCAAAATGGCCCTAGAGCGAATCAGAGCCCTGGGGGATGACCTCAAGAGGAACAACATAAGAATCATTGGAGTACCAGAAGCACAGGGAAGTAACCCCAATGAAAAAAAGCACAGTGAAAGACATCATTGCTAAGAAATTCCCAGAGCTGGAGGAGGCAGGCATCAAGATCCAAGGAACCCAAAGAGTACCTGCAAAAAGAGACCCGAATAAAAAGACTCCAGGGCACGTCATAGTCAGAATGATGGATGCTGTGGATAGAGACACAATACTGCAAGCAGCAAGGTCAAAGAAGGAAATCACATACAAAGGAGCACCCCTCAGATTTACAGCAGACCTATCAGAGGAAACCCTCCAAGCCTGAAGACAATGGTGGGACATAGTGAAAAAACTCAACGAAATGAATGCATCACCAAGAATACTTTATCCAGCTAAACTCTCACTCAAACTCGAAGGAACCATACACCATTTCTCGGATAAACAACAGCTCAGGAACTTCATAGACTCAAAACCAAACTTAAAAGAGGACTAAAGGGGCCATTGTAAGACAAGGAAGAACCCCACAAGAACAACAAACCCCAAAGGAAGATGACACAAAACTCCATGACAATGATCTCTCTCAATGTCAATGGCCTAAATGAACCAATTAAGAGACACAGAGTGGCAAAATGGACCGTTAACTAAACCCAACATTCTGCTGCCTGAAAGAAACACACCTGAACAATCAGAACAAACACAGACTCAGAGTCAAAGGATGAAAAACAATCCTGCAGGCAAATAACTCCCTCAAAAAAGCTGGGGTGGCCATACTAGTATCAGACAACATAGATTTCAGGTTGAAAAAGATTCGAAGGGACGGTGAAGTTCATTTTCTATTTATCAAGGGATGTGTACAACAGTACATACAACACTCTTAAATGTATACACACCTATTGAATGACCAGCTAAATACTTAAAACAACTCCTAACAAACTTTAAAGAGGACATTGCTAGTGGCACAATAATAGATGGAGACTTCAACACTGCCGTATCACCTCTAGATAGATCGACAAGAACAAAACTCAGCAAGGAAACACTGACTCTAAAAGAAGAAATGGAAGAGAGAGGCCTAATAGACTAATACAGGGCTTTACACCCCAAAAAGAAAGAATATACATTATTTTACAGTGCACATGGAACATTTTCCAAGATAGATCATGTACTGGGCCATAAAAAATACCTCAGTAGAATCAGAAAAATAGAAATTGCATCAACTATCTTTTCAGACCACGATGCGCTGAAGATAGAAGTTAATCACACACAGACACGGAGAACCAAAAACACCTGGTAAATAGCTCAGTGTGGAACAATGAGTGGGTCAGGAAGGAAATCAAGGAAGAAATCAAGAGATACCTCCAAACAAACGATAATGAAGACATGAGCTAC
This sequence comes from Sorex araneus, assembly GCF_027595985.1. Lineage (NCBI taxonomy): Eukaryota > Metazoa > Chordata > Mammalia > Eulipotyphla > Soricidae > Sorex > Sorex araneus. The sequence goes on along the minus strand of NC_073310.1, from coordinate 63,000,643 downwards.
CAAAACCTATGGGACACAGCTAAAGCCGTGTTAAGGGGAAATTTATGGCTCTGCAAGCATTCCTTAGGAAGGAAGAAAGGGCCTACATAGATAACTTGACTTCACAGCTCAAGATCTTAGAAAAGGACCAGAAAAAGGAACCCAAACCTGACCGAGGGAAAGAAATAATAAAAATTAGAACAGAAATTAATGACATGGAAACCCAGAAAACAATCCAAAAGGTCAATGAAACCAAGGGCTGGTTCTTTGAGAAAACAATGAGATTGATAAACCGCTAGCGAGACTCACGAGACTCACAAAGAAAGAGAGAGAGAGAGAGAACCCTAACAAACCGAATCAGAAATGAGAAGGGGGACATCACGACAGAAGCCAAGGAGATTCAAAAGATCATCAGAGACTACTTTGAAAGTCTGTATACCACGAAACAAGAGAACCTAAAAGAAATGGATGAATTCCTTGATTCTTACAATCTCCCAAGATTGAACCAAGAAGACCTGGAATACCTGAATAGACCCATTAATATCAAGGAAATCGAAACTGTAATCAAAAGTCTCCCCCCAAACAAGAGCTCAGGTCCAGACAGATTCACTGGCAAATTCTTCCAAACATTTAAAGAAGACCTGTTGCCAGTTCTCCTCAAGATTTTCCAGGAAATTGAAAAAATAGGAACCCTCCCAAACAGTTTCTATGAGGCACATATCTCCCTAATACCAAAAGCAAACAAAGACACCACAAAAAAAGGAAACTATAGACCAATATCCCTGATAAATACTGATGCAACGATCTTCAACAAAATATTAGCAAATAGAATCCAACAACTCATTAAAAAGATCATACACCATGACCAAGTGGGATTAATCCTGGGGATTTAAGGATGGTTTAACATTCGGAAATCAATCAACATAATTCATCATATCAACAGAAATAAAGAAAAAAACATATGATCATATCAATAGATGCAGAGAAAGCACTTGACAAGATCCAACATCCGTTCATGCTAAAAACTCTCAACAAAATGGGTTTTGGAGGAACTTTCCTCAAGATAGTCAAAGCCATCTACCACAAACCTATGGCAAGTATTATCCTTAATGTGGAAAAACTAAGGGCCTTTCCTCTAAGATCTGGCACAAGACAAGGATGCCGACTCTCACCACTGCTGTTCAATATAGTACTGGAAGTACTTGAGATAGCTGTTAGGCAAGAAAAAGAAATTAAGGGCATCCAGGTAGGAAAAGAAGAAATCAAACTCTCACTACTTGCAGACGATATGATACTATATCTAGAGAAGCCTAAAACCTCTACTAAGAAACTCTTAGAAACAATAGACTTGTACAGTAAATTTACAAGTTATAAAATCAATACCCCAAAATCCATGGCCTTCCTATTTGCAAACAATGAGACAGAGGAAAGGGGCATGAAAAAAGCAATCCCATTCACAATTGTGCCCCAGAAAATCAAATACCTTTGAATCAGCTTAACTAAAGAAGTAAAGGACCTCTACAAAGAAAACTATAAAACGCTACTCCATGAAATAAAAGAGGACATGAGGAAATGGAAACGTATCCTTTGCTCATGGAAAGGGAGAATCAACATTTTCAAAATGGCAATACTCCCCAAAGCATTATACAGATTCAACGTGATCCCTATAAAAATGCCCATGAAATTCTCCAAAGAAATGGATCAAACAATCCTGAAATTCATAAGGATCAACAAACGCCCACAGATAGTTAAAACAATTCTTAGGAAAAAGACGATGGGAGGCATCACCCTCCCCAACCTTAAACTTTACTACAAAGTGGTAACAATTAAAACAGCATGGTATTGGAACAAAGGCAGACCCGCAGACCAGTGGAACAGGGAGGAATATCCCTACACACAACCTCAAATGTCTGATCATCTAATCTTTGATAAGGGAGCAAGAAAATGTGAGGTGGAATAAGGAAAGTCTCTTTACCAAATGGTGCTGGCATAACTGGACAACCACATGCAAAGGAATGGGCTTAGATCTCAACCTGACACCATGCACGAAAATCAGATCAAAATAGATTAAAGATCTCAACATTAGACCACAATGCATAAGGTACATCGAAGACAAGGTGGGCAAAACCCTCTATGATATTGAAGCTACAGGTATCTTCAAAGATGACACGCAACTGACCAACCAAGTGGAAACAGAGATAAATAAATGGGACTATATTAAACTAAGAAGCTTCTGCACCGCAAAAGATAGTGACCAAAATACAAAGGCAATCTACAGAATGGAAAAGGATATTCACCCAATACCCATCTGATAAGGGATTGATATCAAGGGTATAAAAAGCACTGGCTGAACTCTACAAGAAGAAAACATCCAACCCCATCAGAAAATGGGGCCAAGAAATGAACAGAAAATTTTCTAAGGAAGAGATACAAATGGCCAAAAGGCACATGAAAAAATGCTCTGCATCACTAATCATCAGGGAGATGCAGATCAAAACAACTATGAGATACCACCTCACACCACAGAGAATGGCACACATCCAAAACAACACAAGCAACCACTGTTGGAGAGAATGTGGGGAGAAAGGGACCCTTCTACACTGCTGGTGGGAATGCCGACTGGTTCAGCCCTTTTGGAAAACAATATGGACGCTTCTCAAAAAATTAGAAATTGAGCTTCCATTTGATCCAGCAATACCACTTCTGGGAATATATCCTGGAGAAACAAAAAGGTATAGTTAAAATGACATCTGCACTTATACATTCATCGCGGCACTGTTTACAATAGCCAAAATCTGAAAAAAACCCGAGTGCCTGAGAACAGATGACTGGTTAAAGAAACTTTGGTACATCTATACAATGGAATACTATGCAGCTTTAAGAAAAGATGAAGTCATGAACTTTGCATATAAGTGGATCAACATGGAAAGTATCATGCTAAGTGAAATGATTCATAAAGAGACGGACAGACATAGAAAGATTGCACTCATCTGTGGAATATAAAATAACAGAGTAGGAGACTAACACCCAAGAATAGTAGTATATAATACCAGGAGACTGGCTACATGCTTGGAAGCTGGCCTCACATGCTGGGAGAAAGGCAGCCCGGATAGAGTAGGGAACACCAAGTAAAATGTGGTTGGGGACCCCACGCGAGAAGAGAGAAGCGTGCTGAAAGTAGACTAGACTGAACACGAAGGCCGCTCAATACCCCTATCGCAAACCACAGCACCCAAAAGGAGAGAGAACAAAATGGAATTCCCTGTCACACAGGCAGCGTGGGGTGGGGGGGACGAGAGTGGAGGGTGGGATGGATACTGGGTTCATTGGTGGTGGAGAATGGACACTGGTGGAGGGATGGGTTCTCGAACATTGTATGAGGGAAACACAAGGATGAAGATGGGTAAATTTGTAACTGTACCCTCATGGTGATGCACTTATTAAAAAATAAATTAAAAATTTTTTCATGATTGCATTTCAGTCATACAATGTTCTAAGAACCATTCCTCCACTAGTGTAATTTCTCAGCACTAGTGTCCCCAGTTTCCCTCCCACCCCTTCAAGCCATCCCCACCTGCCTCTATGGCAGGTACCTCTCCTCTCTCTCTTTTTCTCTTTCTCTCTCTAATTTTAGGCATTATGGTTTGCAATACAGATGCTGAAAGGTTTTCATTTATATCCCTTTACCTGCCTGCTTTCATCTGCGTGTATCTTTAACCTCTACTTTGTATTCTTCTTCACCTATCTGCTAATCACAGACCCTGTGACTTGTAAAGTCAAATTTCTCTGATGACTCTGGGTTTTGTATATGAAAGTAAAATGTTGCTTTTCTCTTTCCTTTATGTCCTTTGCATAGTTTATTTTTAGAGAAATGTACTTTTTGTATAGACACAGGAAGACAGTAAATGCTCTGCTTTTGTAACATGGTAGTTAATTGACTCTGAATAGTATTTACTCCTGGGAATCCATCATATTTACTTGATTTAGGCCTCAGTTGCCCTTAGTTCCTAAAACCCAAAATGGGGTTCCCTCCATGGACAGGGATGGATCCAGGGCAAGTCGAAAGCTACCATGGCATCAAAAAGAGTCAGGCTAAGCGCCATAAGAATTATTATAAATAATAAATTAATGGCATTCATGGAACAAACTCTGTCATCTCCCAGAAAGAAGTAACTTAGTAAGGACCCTTCCTATAACTAACACTGTGAGACTTGAGTAAATGGCCACTGATTACCAACCAGCCTGGTGGCCTATTCCTTCTTTTTTTGTTGGTCACAATTGGCTGGCTGAGAGGGTGTTGATTTGGCCCTGAATGCACCCAGAGGACCCTTAGGTCACCACAGGCAGGCCAGTGACCACCCACTCAGGAACACTGACAGTCTATCAGTTCTCTTGTTACTTATTTTTTATATGTAAGGGTTCTTTCATATTATATTCTGAATACAAGTTTTATGATTTAGAAATATTTTATCCCTTATCTATAGCTTGTCTTCTTATTCTCTTAACAGTAATTTTATAAATGCATCATTTAATTTTTCATACAGTTCTTCAACTCTTTTCAAAATTTGTGGTATTATAGCAGTATAATAGTTGTCTGCACCAAACAAACACCGTATGTGTATCTGGCTAGTAGTATTATCAATTTACACTGTATATCTCTGCAATAAATTTGGGGGCAATTTTTATATATTGTATAATATGTTCATGTTTCTCTGCTTACAAATGTTTGATTATTCCAGAACCATTTATTTAAAAGATTATCTTTTCTCTATTGAATTGTTTTCACACCTGTCAAAAATCATACTATATTTGTGTGGGTTTGTTATTGAACCCTATGTTCTGATTTATTGATTGATAAGCTTTTTTCCCTAAATTGACACTTTTGATCATGACTACTTTACAGGAAACCCCAAATTAATTAATAACTGGAGGTCCTGCCTCCAGATAGTTGGGGTGGAGTTTTGATTTGGCCCCAAACGCACCCAGGGGACCCTGGTCAATGCAGGCTTTCTTTTCTTCTTTAGGATGTCAGTTGTCACTTGTCATCCCATTGTATATCGATTTGTTCGAGTGGGCACCAGTAATGTCTCCATTCATCCCTGTCGCATGCTAGTGTAGCCTAATGGCATCTGCTCGCTCCAAGAACACAAAGAGCCTCAAACCATTCAATCAGGGTCTTGAGAAAGAAATCTGACCAGCTCGTAGGTGGGTGACCACGCGGTCTTTTGACGTCCCGTGGAATGCAGTTGGTAACAGCTCTAGTCCAGCTGTCATCTCTAAATTGAATTATGTGTTCGGTCCATCTGATTTTTGATGCCTTGGCAAATGAGACAGTGTCCTTGATTCTTGATTGTTGACAGAGGTCAGAACTCCATATTCCTTCTCTCACTTGAGTGAAAGGTGATTCTCCAAGCATAGCTCTTTTCGATTCCTCTTTGAGATACCCTAATAGTGTTCTCGTCCTGTTTTTGTAGGGTCCAGGTCTCTGAGGCGTATGTTAGTACAGGAAGAACAGTGGAGTTGAAAAGACGTGCCTGAGCCAGAGTTTTTTTGTCCTCTTAACAACTTCGATGCTCTTGAAGGTGTTCCATGCCGCTCTCTTCCTCCTGCACAGCTCAGGTGCCAGGTCATTCGTCATGTTAAATTTTCGATCTAGGTACACATAACTGCTCAATTCAGAGATGTTCTTTCCATTGAGAGCAAATGAAATGTCAAGAACTAATCAGTTTCTCATGAACATTGTTTTGGTGAGACTCAGCTGCAGTCCGACCTTTCCAGACTCATGGTCAAAGTCGTCAGCATTCATGCCGCTTGACTAATGTTTAGTGTTATTAGAACAATGTTATCAATGAAGCGGAAGTGGTATAGTTGCCCACCATCTCTCTTTACTCCCATTCCCTCCCATTCCCATTCCAGTCATTGCATGACATTCTCAAGGGTGGCACTGAAAAGTTTTGGTGAAATGGTGTCGCCCTACCAAACTCCTCTCTTCACATCTATGGTCACTTCCTTGTAGAATGGTGAGATATTATTCATTCCCGGGCATCTGCTTTCTCCACTTAATCCTCAGTTGCCCTCAGTTCCTAGCAGCCCAAAAGCAGGGTCCCGACAAGGGACGGAACTGATCCAGGGCAAGCGGTGGGTTATGTGCTACCCTGGCATTGAGATGGGCCTGGCCAAAGTGCCTCATTCTTAACTATAAGTTAAGAGCTTGGTCATAGACAAATGCTGACATGATCCAAAAGTAATGACGAGACTAGGACCCTGCTAGAGATAGGAAAGACTGATCAGGCCTGAGCACTGTAGTCTGAGATCGAGATGGCCCCAGGAGAGCAATTCTATTAGCTTGAATGCATTTCTTATTGTGTCCATACAAAATTATTAATATTATGAATTCTTATATGTTTGCTGGATGAGGAGAGGAGAAACACAGTCACGGGACTCCACCCGTGGGTGGATCCCCCTGCTAAAAGAGAGTCAATCCTAGGAGAAGCATCCCCTGAGGGAAAGGAACCTATTAATTGTGACCACACCTATGTGTACGCCCCAAACCCCTCATGCGGTGGGGGCCGGGGATTTAACTAGGCTGTAAGAGCGGGTTGGGGGCCAGATTCAGAGATCCCGAGAGAGAGATTGAGAGCTGGGAGAGAAGCAGAGAGAGAATGAAACAAACTGATTGAGCAACCAGTTTGGCCTTCTTCCTTCCGTCGCCTGCCCCTGACAGACAGCACACACTGCGGTTCCAGAGCACTGAACGTGGGCGGTGAGACAGATCGCCAGGAGAGCCCGAGAGTGCACACGCCCCTCGGTGTGCCTTAGATTTTTACAATCAAGTGTGATGTCATTGGATTAACTGAGACGACAAGGCATTGATCACATCACGCCATTTTTTAGAATGATGTTGACTTATTTCTGTTCCTTCTTCGGCTTTCAATTCAAATTTTAAAATCAATGTTATCATCTTTAAAACAACTTGTTGGGATTTTAATTTACCATTGAGTTGACTCTCTAGACCAAGATATTTATAATGGAGGCGTATTAATATTGGAACCCTTTCATGTCTTCTAAGCAAGGGCCATGGCATATCATACCTTGAGCTTCTTCCATTACTTTCCCCATCAAGTCTTGAATCAGTGGCCTTTGTAGAAGAACCAATATCTCACCCCTCGTCCCATCGCACATGTTAAATAGGGGAATGGCTGCATTCCTTTCACTCCAATTGAAACCAAAGTGGATTCAAAAGTTCTTCTCTGGCCCTTTGGATCCGGCTGCGGAGCGAACATGATGGAAGAGCCCAAGGGAGCGCCCTTGGACTCCAGGCAGCCCACTGAACTAATTCCGGCATGGGACCAGAGACCCCATGGTGCGCTGAAACAGTGGGACCCGGGCATCCCCCAATTCTTTTAACCTGTCTCTCTCTCTCAACTCCTCTCTCCTGAGCACAGCGCAGGATCCGCGGCTTTCCTGAGCGCAAAATGGAGCCAGCGATCCAGCTGAAACAGGACGCTTTCGTGCGCTTGCGGGAGACCCCAGGGGGCGGGGGCGGTGACCCCCGCCCACAGCAGATAGATATTTAAACCCACCTCCCCCACGTGTGCTTCCCTTTGGATCCGGTTGCGGAGCGAACATGATGGAAGAGCCCAAGGGAGCGCCCTTGGACTCCAGGCAGCCCACTGAACTAACTCCGGCATGGGACCAGAGACCCCACGGTGCGCTGAAACAGTGGGACCCGGGCATCCCCCAATTCTTTTAACCTGTCTCTCTCTCTCAACTCCTCCCTCCTGAGCACAGCGCAGGACTTCTCCATCTTATGAGCACCATAAAAGGGTAAAAGTTTGTAGTGATGTTATTTCTGGTTGTACTTTCCCTGGACTTTATACAGAAACCCAAAACCTAATGTCATCTTAGCATCAGCAATATGTAATGGTTCGCTTTTAATGGGTCGGACTTTTGTGGGAGATCCTAACAAGAATAGTAAGTCTGTTGCTGAAATATTGAAGGTAATCAAAACGGTAGCCATCTCTCTAGACTAAACTAAGCTATATCCCCACGCCAGCTGAGAAGAAATTTTCTTCTTTCTCGGGAAGAAACGCGGCGTGTCGTCAACTACAGTGTGATGTCCATTAAGCAAACAGACCTGGTGGCGTGGGAATGGGATATAAGGGGAAAAATTATGTACATGGAACAGTGGGACGCTGGTGGAATCTCGAGCCGGAGCCGATACCAGCGCAAGACCTTCGGTTCCAGAAACTGCTTCCAGACACTCTACTAGTCTATCAACTAAGCCAGAGCCCCACGTCTGCTGATGACGGGAAATAACCATCCTTTTCGTTTTTTTCGTTTTTTTTTTTTCCCTTGTCAGGCAGCGTGGCGATTACTAAACAGGCGTGAACTCGGTGGCGCGGGGCAAGGGGGAAAAAGAAAAGTTATGTTACAAACAGCGGGACTTAATATCTCTATATTCTTAGTAGTGGAGAACTATCAAATGCCTCCTTGGCAATAGGACTGCTTTTCTTTTTTGGGGGAAACCCCAACAACGGTAGTGAGTTGTGTGTTGAAACATGGAATGTAATCGAGATAAGGCATAAATGAAGTGAAACTTATCAAGTACAAGGGTGGGGACTGGGGAGGTGGGAGGGGGCGGCAGGTATACTGGGGGGGTTGGTGATGGAGGATGGGCACTGGTGAAGGGAAGGGTGTTTGAGAATTGTATAACCGACATAATCCTGAGAACTATGTAACCCTCCACATGGTGATTCAATAAAATTTAAAAAAAAAAAAAAAGTTCTTCTCTGCCTATCATGGTACATGGCATATACGGAATAGACCCATCTTAGAACTATGGTTTCCTCTTGTGGTTGGGTGATAACACATTTGTACAGTTTCCCTTGGAACATTTTAAATGACATTTTAGAATTAGAAAGGCCCATTTCAGAAATGAATGGAGGTACATATTTCTAACTGGATTGGTTTTTAATTTCTTTAGTCATAGTAACCACCTTTTTTGCCCACTTTGACACAGGGGAGTAAAATGCAAATATTACCTAACACAAAAAGACCCTGTAAGGTAAGTATACAACTAATCAAACAAATGAAAATCGGGGCTCTAATTCCCCATTGTAATGTGGATGTGGTTAAATCTGTAAATATGAAAGAATTTGTGGAGAAATGCACTTTTCTCCTTCATTTCTTGCACTTTAGGAGTTACATAAAACACTTTGCCTTTCCCCTGACTTGCTCCAGCTAATGACTCTACTGTGTGGTGTGACAATTTCTAACAGTCAGGGGTCCCTGTTCTCAGGATTGAACTCATTGATTCCCCCCTTCATTATCAAAAGCACAAAAGCACAGCATTACAAATATCCAGCAGCTCATAGTTCTCGTATTCTCTATTATGCCCTATGATGAATAAGAACAATTCTTATATTTTCAAGCAGTCTCTGGATTCTATTACTCTAAACTCAAGACTGATGAAAAAAAATATTTCAATGTATATGCACCTCTACCCATTAGTCCTGAAGGGGTAGTTTTTCAGGTCTCAAGTCTCATGCTTCTTGCTTTATAAATGTTATGGTGGGAGGGGGAGGAGAGTGCTCCCCCCTCCCCAGTCAAGAACTCCTTTCAACGTTATGCCTCACTCCCTTTAAGGGGAGCGTTGCACATTAAATTTATGTTTGGCAAAGTTAATTCTCTTCAACTGCCCTGGTTCTATTTAATTAGTCCATTAGCCTATTCAAGTCAGCACAAACCCCTTTTCACAAGTTCTCTTCTTTCTCTGCAGATGCCCAAACGACCCAAATGTCCTCATTCAGCCTAAGTGTTGTCACAGGAGTTCACAGCCACATTAGGAGAGAGGGTGTGATTTTCATTGAAAAGGTGCCCATGGAAAGCTGGAGATCTACAATGTTTCAACACTGCTAATTAGACTCAGGTCAGAAAGTAATTGCCAACTGGTTCTGCTTGCAATGGAGGCTTAGTGCAATTATTAGAGGAAAAAATGACTGATGAACAGGTGGCCGACCTGGTCCAATTTAGATCACGTAATTTTCAAAAAACAAACCAAAACCAAAACCCAGAACAGACTCTTCTACATCATCCATTGCAGCACTCCTAAAAGCATGTTGCTTATAGTCCTGCAAACAGAGTGGGATGGGACAGATTAAACATCTTGGTTTGGGCATGAGTCTATCTCCACCATTACCTCACTACTGAACAGATACAAGACTAGGAAGGGCGATCAGGAAAAAGACGAAAGAAAGAGGGAGAGAAGCCAGGTAACCCGTCAAGAGCTAAAGCTGGGGGTGTTGAAGGGTGAAACAGAGTGTATGTCAGTGTGTGTGTACATGTGTATGTACACATATGTCTCAGGGGAGAGGTGCTATTGGGGAAAGTACTCAAGGGGGAGAGATGGGCTCTAATGATCCACTTTGGAGTCCATCCCTGACATGATGCAGTCTCTGGTTACGAGGCTTAGTACAACCCCCCCCACCACCAAAAAAACAGTCATTTACCACTCAAGAAGAAGACTTTTGGGAAGATTTGTACAATGGCACATGGGGAATCCAACATAACAGGACAGACACAAAAGAGTTCCCAGAGACAGGACCTAGAAAATAGCAAGAAGTGAGGAAGCTGGAATTTTCTGTAGAGGCACGACAGGGAGGAGAGAGACTGGGAAGCTGCTAATGACATGAGATAAGGTGGCCCCACGTATGGCGACTGAGAACCTAGAAAAGAAATTGGGAAACTCGGATGGTTTTGCCAGGTGCAACCGTCCACTCTGCCATTGGGACTACATCAATCTGTATCCTTTGTTATAGAAACACTTAGTCTATTAATACCTGTGTTATTATTTTAAAATTAACAAACTTATTCAGTATTTAAAAAATTTTTAAAGTCAAAATCTGAGAGATAGTATAGGGGTCAGAGTGCTTGCCTTGCAGGCAGCCAACCCTGGTTAGATCATTCTTAGAGCCAAGAATAAACCCCAACACCACTGTGTGTGGCCCAAACACACACATATGCATAAATATTTATAGTAACTTTTTCTAGATATTAATGACAATTGTTTTCCAGTTATTTTAGGGACATGAGGTTTCTTTTAAGTTCAGTTCATTAAATTAACAAAGGAAAATATATAAATGAGAGCTGATGTCAAGAAAATGCTTATTGATGGTAGGACAGTAGAGTGAGCCCTGTGAATCCTAGAGCCAGCTTGTGTGGGCTTAAATCTGCTAACTGGCTGTGTCCTCTTCACTCTGCACATGTGTGGCAAGAAGGGTAGGACTGATGTGACGGAGACATGAACTGCTACAGCTCAGTGTCTTAGACAAGCAGCTGGCATTATTTGTGTGTGTTGCTTTTATGTCGAAGATGAATATAATCTAAGCTTTTCCAGAATGGAACACATCTGTCAACTCAAATATCCTTATTCAACAGAGATTTAGAAGTTATAGTGCCCAACTTGCTAGTGCCAGAATCTAAAATAGAATCTGGTTTCCTTGAGGCCTGTCTTCCATTTTCACTGACTGAGCAGTGTTCCTACATTGCCCCTCAAACCTGCACCAATGAAATAAAGCAGCATAGCTTTAGGAAATTCAGAGGACAAGGAAGAAGACTCCTCGCTGGCAGAACAGAACCATGAAGGGACAGAAGGAGGATGCTGGATATGTTAGTGATGGGGAAGGCCTGGTGATCTTATACAACAAAACCATCAAAGTCATCACTTTTATCACTTTTGCTATAAGGAGGTTACCCAAAACACGATAAGAAAAGAAGAGCAGCATGGAAGGAAGGTTGAAAAAAAAAAACCCAGTCATCTCATGCAAGAATCTCCGTGAGTTTTGATCAAGTAAAATGTGATCATGATTATTGTTCAGGGCCTTAAGGGGAAATGAAAAGGCAAATAGTAAGAGAGAAAGCGATGGTGAGTTTTAACTCTCCCAGCAGTGAATAGCTCTTTCCAGCAATCTTATGGAGTCACAAAAAGACCCCTAAACTTTTAACTCTGCATTTGCTTTATTCCTCCTGGGGCCACAGAATCCCCCTTTAGTCATTCCAGTTCCCCCCACAGATTGCATTTATTTTTTACAAGAAATATTATTTTAATGCACACATATATGTAGAATGAGATACTATGTAAGAGAAAAATCTTGTCTAAAATTAAATTCTCCAATTCATTTTTTCAAAGGGCAACTGAGACCAGGGCAATAGCTTGCTTGCATGTGGCCAACCCAGATTCTATCCCAGCATGCCATAGGGTCCCTGGAGCTGTACCAAGAACAGTACAGCTGAGTGTAGAGCCAAGAGTAAGCCCTGCTAACTGCCAGTGTGGCCCAAACCCTCAGCCCCAAATAAATACAAAGGGCAATTGGAATATAAGCCTCTGTTTCGAATATGGGTGTGTCCTTGAGTAATTCTGTCCTTGCTAGAAACTTCTTAAAGTCTTCTCCAAAAGTGCAGATTCATATAAATAATTCAGGTAACATACCCTCCCATAAAAGAAATAATAGAAAAGAATCAAGTGATAAATGAAATGAATGTTGCTCTATCAGAGTTAATGGTGATCAATGGGGGACCAGGGTGGTTGCTGATACTGGCACTTCTGTGGACGGGCCTAACTATTTAGAATTGTGTTTCAGTGTGTTTTGCCGACCTGTTATTTATACTATCATTAAAGTGATAAATTAGGAAGAAGCAGGTTGTCTAATCAGCAGTTAAGCAGTGATACAGCTCAAATCAGAAAGATAGTCATTCTGTTTTATTTTCATGTTAACAATAAAAGCATGAAAGAATCATTTGGTTTAAAGGGAAATCAGCCAAAATTGTAACATTCATATATTCTTCCATTTCCTTTCTTTTATATTTAAGTTCTCTTTTTATTTCATATAGTCTTCTATTTCCTTTATTTTATATTTAACTTTCCTTTTTATTCCCTTTTTACTTTATTTCTCTTTTTATTTACTTCAAATGATCTACTTCTTCTCTTAGACACCCAAAAGAAAAACCAAGCAAGTCAGTTACATAACAAGGTCCTTTATTGAGCCTTAACTACTAGGTGTTTCAAAAATTTAACATTTACTACAGATCATTTTTTCTGTGACTTGTGATTTTGCAAAGAAAGCACAGCTAGGTATTGGTGCTATCTGTTTAATTTTATATATTATGACTTTTAAAAATTAAATCACTTTGCAGTAAACATTACAAAGTTGCTTTGATTGGGTTTCAGTCATACAATACTCCAACACCTGTCCCTTCACCAGTGTAATTTCCCACCAACAATATCCTTAGTATCCCTCCTTCCATATATTATGATATATATTTTTTAACTAAGGTTGTACCTATTAATTAAGGAATGAGAAAGGTTACAAAAGGGAAATGTATGTACATTTTTGTGTTAAATGTACCTTAACAAAAATTATCATTAATCTAACTTCCCACAATTGATACTGATTCCATTTTACATGCTCTTAAAATAATTTTATTAATGATTAGCTATTAAAGTCTATTCAGGCAGCAATAGCCCAGAACTGGAAATAAGCCCATCGAATGACGAATGGATAATGAAAATGACATATACAATGAATGTCTCCTCTATAAGCTATAAAATTAAGATGCTATCTTGCCATTCCCAATAACATAAATGTACCTAGAGGGCATTATACTTGGAGAAGTAAACCAGACAAAGACAAACACCATATACTTTCACTCATAGGCAGTGTATAGAGAAAAGAAAGAAATTGAATTAAATGAAATTTCCATCTGCCCCCAGAAGAAATAGGGAAGGGGATAGGTAAATCAAGGCAAAGGGAACAATTGTATGTAAAAGAGAGAATTGGACTTTTAAGGGATGGGGAGATTGTACTGAGGTTAAGGTACTTGTCTTGCATTCAATTAATCTTGGTTCAATCCCTGGCATGGCATATGATCCCCCAAGCACTGCCAGGAGTAATTCCTGAGCACCTCTGGGTGTGACTCAGCTCTGCTCATATTACCCAAAGAATACTACACAGCCGTTATGAAGAATGAATCATGAAATTTGCTTATTAATGGAAAGTATCATGCTGAGTGAAATGAGTCAGAAGGAGAGGGACAGGTATAGAATGACTTCAGTCATTTGTGAGATATAATATATGTATGTAAATATATGTATGTATATATATGTACACAAACACGCATGTACACACATACAGACAGACACACACATGTCATTTTGAGGGTAAACAGAGGAAATGGTTAATGGGATTGGTCAATGGTTGGAAGCTTGACACTAGAGTGTGTGTGGAGCAAAGGGCAGCAGTTAGGATAGAGAAGGGGTCAGCATGACAATACTACTTAGCAATGATAGTTTTGGACAGGAACTGGGTGTCAAAAGTAGGTGAAGGGATATACCTGATAACCTTTCATTATCTGTATTGAAAACCATAAGGCGAGGGAGGGAGGAGGGAGAGAGAGAGAGAAAGAGCGAGTGAGAGAGAGAGAGAGAGAGAGAGAGAGAGAGAGAGAGAGAGAGAGAGAGAGAGAGAGAGAGAGAGAGAGGGAGTTTCCATAGAGGCAGGAGGGGGATGCTGCTGGACCATTGGTGGTAGGAAATGTACACTGGTGAAGGGACAAGTGTTGGAACATTATATGACTGAAACCCGATCATGAACAACTTTGTAAATGTGTTTATCACTGTAATTCAATAAAAAATAAGTAAAATAAAAATGACAAAAATAAAAAATGTTTAACATTAAAATATTGTTAACTATGCCTTAAGGCACCGCAGATTTCTAGAACTTAAGCATCTTGTCCAAGTAAAGCGCAGCCCCACTGTGACCTCTATATTTCCCACAACTCTAGCCCAGGCAACCATCATCCTAGTCTCCGTTTCACTCTCTCATGGGCCTCACCTATGAGGACTCAGGCGATGTCTGTCTCCTGTGATTGACCTGTTCTCAGCCACTGTCCTTCTGGGTCACCCACATAGCCTCATTCCACAGGATTTCCCTTTCCTAAGACTGAATCGTACTCTGTGCCATGTTAATCGCATAATTTCTTCATCCATTTACCCACCAATGGTCATTTAAGGTGCTTCCCTAGCTTGGTTCTTACAGAGGATGTAGCAAGGAAGGCAGTAGAGTGGCAATTGCTACATGACCCTAATCTCAGCTGTTTCTTCACTGGTTTTCTGCCGTATGATGCCCAGGAGTGAGCTGTGAGATCAGCTAGTAGCTTAACTTTTTTAAGCTCCTGAGGATCCTCCAAACTGTTTCCCATAGTGACAGCTCCACATTCCACTCAGTCACAGCTTACAAAATTCCTATTTCTGTGCTTTGTGCTCTCCCTTTTTAATACAGGGGGCGGTTCTTTATATATGGGGTGCTCCCAAGCAGTGCTCAGGGTGTCAGAGGGGATCCTTAGCCAATCCGACCAGACAGTTCAATATTACAGTGGAGGATGTGCCTCTGCTTGGGCTCTCTCTTTCCGGGGACCATCAGAATGACACTTGGTAGTGCTTGGGCCACCAGGACCAGTGTTAGGAGTCATATGGTGCCAGGGGTCAAAGAAGGGTCCAGGACATATAAAGCCTCGACCCCAGTACTATCTGCCAAACTCATTTTTAAACTAGATACTGGGTACAATATCCTCGTGGCTTTTTAATTTTTTAATTTCACTAGTGATGTGAGCACCTTTTAAAGTATCTATTGGCCATCGGCATATTTTCTTTGGAGAAATGTCTTTTTCTTCAAGGACTTGAATGAATCTAGTATGAAAAATTTTAGAGCAAAAAAAAAAGGACAATCTAGAAGAAATGCCTACATTCCTTGGGAACATGGAATCTAGACAACTGAGTCATATACATAAAAATTCAAACAAACCAATAATAGGAATGGAAGAAATTTGAAATAGGACTCACACCTTCCCGGTGGAGCAAAGGTCAGGAAGAATTCAACACAGCATTTTCAAATTTATCAAAAAATGAAATGACTCTTTTTCCAAATGTTTTCCATGAGGCCAGCATTATTGGGATCCCAAAATTAGATTGTTGCTGTAAGAAATATAAACTACTAACCAATATTCCAGGTAATATTGGTGATATTCCAGATGACATTCCACAAGTCTCTGAAACTCAGCACGTTTCAGAAGTGAGATGATGCTGGCTAAAGGAATGTGCATCTGTTTCCTTTGGTTTATGTATCTATGTCTCAGTGTCATAATCAGTTTATGTCTGGCAGCTGAACTTTTGTATCTAGTGAATATACCCCTCTGGGATTACTTAACTTGGAAGCTGCACTGTTCTTGAAAGACAACGTGTGATTTTTCATAAACATATGGTTTTATACTTATTTGAACAGTACCAAATGCATCAAATGGGAGAACACAGTTACCCCCTCAAAAAAAAAATCAGAGGATTATACTGTTGTGCTTACAGCCATGTTTGCTGCTACTTACTGTTTTGTTATTTTTTTCAAGCTTTGTATTTTTGGGGGGGCCACCCTTGAGATGCTGAGGCAATACTCTTGGCTCTGTGCTCAGGGATCACTGTTGGTGGTACTCAGGGGACTGACCTTATGTGGAGCTGGCATTGAACCTGGGTTGGCAGATGCAAACAAGTGCCCTGTCCACTATACTATATCTTCAGCCCCTGTTACTGTTGTTACTATGATTTTCTTGAACATGAACACAGAAGTAAGAAGATTCTGAGAATGGTTTGATATGAAAAAAATGAGGCTCAAGGTTTTAAATTGAAAGGTATCAAACTCTCAACTTTAAATTAGTGAAGATGTTTTTTTAAGTACAGGAGTCAGAAGAGAAGGTTCAATCAAATTCAAAGATTCCCAATGAAAAAATCAATCTCAACATAAATCTGTTTTTTTATCATTAGTGAATCACCGTGATGTACAGTTACATACTTATAAACTTTCGTGCTTGTGTTTCAGTCATATAATGATCGAGTACCCATTTCTCCACCCATGCCCATTTTTCACCACCAATGATTCCAGTATCCCTCCCACCCCACCCTCACACCCCCACCCCGCCTCTGTGGCAGGGCGTTCCCTTTTGTTCTCTTTCCTTTTAGGTGTTGTAGTTTGCAGTGGAGGTATTGAGTGGCCATTGTGTTTGATCTATGATCTACATTCAGTTCGCATCTCCCAACCTGAACTGGTCCTTTAAGTCCCCTTTACTTGGTGCTCCCTTCTCTATCTGAGCTGCCTTTCCCCCCAGCATGTGAGGCCAGCTTCCAAGCCATGGAGAAAACCTCCTGGTCTTTATCTT
Organism: Sorex araneus; assembly: GCF_027595985.1. Taxonomy (NCBI): domain Eukaryota; kingdom Metazoa; phylum Chordata; class Mammalia; order Eulipotyphla; family Soricidae; genus Sorex; species Sorex araneus. Next base: position 62,983,405 of record NC_073310.1, on the reverse strand, counting down.
TATTCTTGAGTGTTAGTGTCCCATTCTGGTACTTTATATTCCATAGATGAGTGCAATATTTTTATGTCTATTCCTCTCTTTCTGACTCATTTCACTTAACATGATACTTTCCATGCTCAACATAAATCTTAATTCCAAGATTAACAATGTTTTAAAACCAGACCTTGGCTCTTCTGGTGTGAAGCAGGATCGTTTTTAATGAAACTTGTTTAAAACTTAGACTAATTATGTTTCTTTTTCTTTCATTTCTATTCAGGTTTAATTTCCATGTATTTTCTTAATAACAAGTATTCGCAATGAATATCAGACTCACTGAAATTATTCTTTGCTTAGCTTTAAGTTTTTGGAAGCTTGGCAGGTTCCCTGGTGACACATTTTTTAAATAATGGCAGCTGAAATATACGGTTGGTCACCAGCTACAAAAACACTACTTTTTTTCAAGGGCAACAAGGAGGCTTTACTTAGCTTTGAGCATTTGGAAGCATGCCCATCACTTCTGTTATTTTGAAATACATAAGCTATATCTCTTTTTAATTATTTGGGATCCTACCTAATAATGTTTAGGGACTACCCCAGGCAAACTTGGGGAACTCGCAGTGATGGAGATCAAATCTGGGTTCCCACAGACAGAGCATGTCCTCTAGTTCTGTAAGCTATTTTTTTCCAGCACAGGATCTATGTATTTTTTAATTTTTTTTTATTTTATAAGATAGTTCACAATATTTGGTTACATTTAATATTCAGACACCAATCCCACCACCATGACACCATCCCATCACAATATTTCTGGTGTTTCCATTCCGAACCTCAATCCCTGCTCCAAAGCAGAACCGAAATAATATAATATTTCCCTCTACGGTTGGTTGCCTCCTACTTTGAAGCCCTTCAAATGTGGTGCAGTGTGAAAAATACAAGCACACACGTGGGAGCGGGTGATGATGTGTGTGGTGTATTGTTTGTGGGCCATCGGGGCGGTGCTCTCTCTTTCTCTCTCTCTCTCTCTCTTTCTCTATCTCTCTCTCTCTCACTCTCTCTCTCTCGCCACTTGCATTCGGTGCTCTCAAGCTGCTGTGTATGGACCCGATCAGGATGGCTCCTCCTTTGTGCTCCACTTCTGTGTGTACTGCTGTGCTCTCTTCTGTCTCTCTATTTCTGTCTCTGTCTCTGTAGTCTCTCCTTTGGTCTCTACTGACCTCTTTCTGTCTCTGCTTCTGTGTCTTCTCTCTTGCTTCTGTGTCTTCCCTGCTGCTTCTGTGTCCTCTCTTGCTTCTGTATCTTCCCCTACTTCTCTAACAGTCTTAGTTTATACAGCAATCACATAGGCTGGTGATACAAAGGTGGGTTGAACATAAACAAATCAACGAAGAGGTGTAAGACCACTTCTCCAGGAGATTTACTCAAGGATAAAATCTCATTTAAGGAGATCATCTCCAGATTACTAGGAGATCTGCTCAAGGGCAGGATCCCATCCAGGGTGTGTCACTATCTTCTTTCCTCAGCTAGTAATCCACTTAAATAGTTATAGTAAATTTACTTCTGATATTTCTAGCAATGCCATTCTGTATGAGCACAGTAAGAGATTTATCAAACTTAAAGTTTGTTTTTTCCTGAGGACATTCACTATATATTCCAGACCACAGTCCTCAGGCCAGTTTAGCCTTCCTAACCCCAGCAGGGTACTTTCCTCATCGTTACTTTTGGATCATGACAGCATTTGTCCACGACCATGCTCCCAACTTATAGTTGAGTATTGTGGTGCTTTGGCCTGGCCCATTTCGATGCCAGGGTATCTCACAGTTTTCCCTGGGTCAATTTTGTCCCTCTCTGGGACCCTGCTTTGGGGGTGCTAGGAACTAAGGGCAACTGAGATGAGAAAGCAGATGCCCAGGAGTAAATATTATTGGAGTCAATCAGCTCCCAAGTTACAAAGCATAATATTAACTGTCTTCCTATGTCCATACAGAAAGGACATTGCTTTAAGGTAAACTAAGGTCCCTGTGGCAAGGCTAAAAGGACAAACCCAGTGTTATTCTAAAATGCAGTACTCTTAGACTATGGGTAGAGTGTGTCCTATGAAGTGTTGCACAGCCGCAAATGTGGCTGTGCCGGGATTCATATATTTTAATGTAAATATAATTAGATAGAGCTTGGAGCAAAGACATTTATAAAGATGGTGGGTAAAGACAATGAAGAAGGAGTTTTGAGCATCAGATCTAGTTGATCTTGCTCTTTCCCAAAGCATGAATAGTAGGAAGACAAACTTCACTCTATGAACTATTTAACTTTCTATTGCATTTCCATAGCTACAACAACATGGCACTTTGAACACTCAGCATCTGAATAATGTGATGTTTTATTATACAAGGTTTCCTTGATAGGGGGCAAAAATTACATTTTAGATTCTGCACTATTTTTTGCATCTTTGCTGTAAATTGTCCCCAGATCAATGTCATTAATCATATTTGGAGACAAAGAAATGAGATACATAGTAAGAAGCAATTTTTTTAAGATCTTAAAAAGTTTCCATGATAAGAAAAGATTTTTATTTCACTAGCATTTAGTTCATGCTAATCTTCGAAAAATTCAGTGGCAGAATTCACAAAACGCTGGAGTCAAACAGTAAAAATTGGAGAATGACATCTTCTTTTGCAAGCTTTCCCTGATTAACAAAGATATTGCTAAAATAACAATTTATTGTAATCACCTACTTCTATGGAATGTAACACTTTTATTAGAAAGGTATTTTCATTTTAATGAGAAGTTATATATAGCTTAACTGGAGACAGAGTCAAACAATTTGGTTTCAGAAAAATAATTGTTCTATATTAATATCTCAAGTTCATTTCAGCAACATTCTGAACTATGGAGTTTTTATCAAAAACTGTATCCTCTTCAAATGCTGACTACGTGAGCAATATACTTTCTTGCTCACAAGCAGTATAGTTTTCCCTTTGTACTTCTGGGGAGAGGAGTACCAAACCAAATGTAAGGTTTATGAGGGGGAGCATTGTTTGAAAGGGATATCCATTTTTGCTACACATGCTATACATTTTCTATATATGCTGTACATATGCTATACATGCTACCTTAATAGTACATATGATACAGAGATGTCTCCAGACCCCACACCAGGCTGTGTCATACCAGGCTGAGTCTCATCCAGGACACCCCATATGGGGGCGGGTGAGTCCCACCATCCACCTGAACAGAGCCCTGTCAGCCGGAAACTTCCAGAACCCAATCGCCAGCATGCCCACAGCTGATCTCCACAGGCTCAGGCTGAGCCTCATTCATGAGAATGAATCTGCTGAAACACTCAGGCATGCTGGTTTTGTGACCCAAACCTCCCATCTCTCACAGAGTTGGAAATGGGTGATCTCCCCACACTCCCATGTTCTTCTGGGAGCCTGATAGTCATGTCCATGAGCTGCCTCTGGCACCATGTAAGCTCATTAATGGCCATGATCCAGAGACTCACAAATAAATCTCAGGAGAGAGCCACACACTGCAGAGATGCCCCCTGACCGCAAAGTCACCACCATCCAGTTAAAAACTCAACTCCAGCTCTGTTACCCTGTTTAAGCTTTTAGAATTCCCAGAGCTGGTGGCCTCGACGTCTCATACTCTATACCACTGATATACCAAGAGCAACACACCATATTGATGGAGTATAAAGTAGAAGGCAACTGATCTCATAGCAATTAAAGAAAAATTAGCACACAAAACTCAACCTGTAACAACATGTTAGTGATATCTTATACAAGGCCTTAAGGCTCCAGGGTGAGATACAACAATCTTCACACACTTTCCTCTAAGGAAAATTTTTGGAACTTTTAAAAAAATTTTATTGAATCACTGTGAGATAGTTACAAGCTTCCATGTTTGGGTTTCAGTCACACAATGATCAAACACCCATCCCTCCACCACATTCCCCACCACCAATATCCCCAGTATAACCCCTCTTTTTCCACCCTCCCCCTGCCTCCATGGCAGACAATATTCCCCATACTCTCTACTTTTGGGCATTATGGCTTTCAGCACAGACACTGAGAGGTCATCATGTTGGTTCCATTATCAACTTTCAGCACACATCTCCCATCCCGACTGGTTCCTCCAGCCATCATTTTCTTGGTGATCCCTTCTCTATTCCATCTGCCTTCTCCCCTCTGCTCATGAGGCAGGATTCCAGCTATAGGGCAATCCACCTGGCCTTTGTCTCTACTGTCCTTGGGAGTCAGCCTCATGTGATGTTATTCTATACTCCGCATTTTTTAACAGATTATTCATAACAAGCAATACAAAATAAATTATTTAGGACCAGCTTTGAGGGCAGGCTTGGGCGCTGGAAGAAAAATTCAAAATGGTGGTAAAGGGAAGGTCTGATGGTGGTGGGATTGTTGTTGGAATATTTAATATAACAAATTATTGTGAACAATATTCTAAAAATAAAAAATATATACGATAGGAAGTTTAGGTCAAAGAAATTGAATAGGAAAAATGAAGCAAAGAAATGAGTCTGTGAAATGATGCTGAGCAGTGAGTTACTTGTTTATTTGAAGGTTGACTTTATACTGTCCACATGCTTGTGAATTAAAAGCTTAAAATAAAATATTAAAGGTCAGTCACAAGTAGAAAATAACAGCACATTAAACCCAAAGCCAACAGAAGGGAGCAAATAACCATTGTTAGAGCAAATATTAATGTACTAAAGAACAGAAACAGTAAATCAATAAACCAAACACTTTTTGAAAAATCAGCAAAATTGTTAAGCAAGAATGCTGAAATATCTAAAATGAAGTATCACTAGCATTTTATTAGGACTAGTTTACTACTACTTCTACTTTTACTATACTACTCTTTGCCACTATTTAGTCTCTCTATTTTCTATTTGATTTTTCTATTAGAAATTAGAGATTCCTCATTAGAAATTCTCAATTTAAAGAAGGGAAATTGATTATGAGGGCAAATTGTGAATAAACTATATGCCAACCAAGTTGATAACAGATAAAATGAGAAAATTATTTGAAAAAATATGAATTACTTAAACTGAACATAGAAAAAACAAAAAAATCTGAACAATTATGTAACAGATACAGAAATCGAATAATATAAAATTTTTCCGAAGACTGCACGTCCCGTTCTTCTGGAAGAGAACATAACATGACACTTGCCAATAACCATGCCACCCTGCCCCAAGCCAGGCTGTTTCACTCAGGGCGCCCAGGAGGCGGGCGCGTGAGAGCCCTCCCCGCCCCCAAGAGACCCAGCCTGGCAGCTGAAAACCTCCAGACCCCAGCCACTGCCCTGCTCACAGCTGCTCTCCACACACTTGGTCGGAGCTGCACCCATAATATATTCCTGGACATGCGGCTCCAATACTTCAAACCACACACCCAACCCATACTCCAAGATTACCACACAACACTTGATAGGGTTCAAAATAGGAGGCCGCCAATCTAGAGAGAAGTATACGTTTTTTTACAAATATATATACATATATAAAGCACACAAGTCTCAACCTTTAACAACATGTTAGTGACTGCTTAGAAGGGTTTAATGGCCCCTGCGTGAAATACAACAATCTCCACACTCTTTCCTCTAAGGATACTTTTTTGTAGCATTTTCAGCAGTTTCTCATAACAAACAATACAAAATATATTATTTCGGTTCTGCTTTGGAGAAAAAATTGGGGTTCAGGATGGAAAACTCTGAAATGTGGTGGGAAGTAATGGTGGTGGGATTGGTCTTTGAATATTAAATGTAATATAAGTACTGTGAACTACTTTATAAAATAAAAAATTTTTAAAAATTTTAGGAAGATACAACCTCAATTCCAAATATTAATAGTTTTTTAGGGATTAATGATATGTATAAATTCATTACAAAATCGCATAATAGGAAGCACTTTATGATTCAGCTAATAAGTTTATGTTTAATAACTATAAAAGTGTATATCATGTTTTCACTATAAGTAATTTTGTCAAAAATCAGTTTATTTTTTTCACAATCACTATTAATATATTTTAATTATGGGGAAAAGGTGCTACCAACTTCTAGTGGGTTGCTGCTAAAGGTGACAAAGATTAGGACATTTTAAATTAATAAGCTCTTCCTAAGGAAGAAATGTCAAATTTTTTCTTATGGTTTTTTTTTTTATTAGTAAATCACCGTGAGGTACAGTTACTACTTACAAATTTTCATGTTTGTGTTTCCCAGTCACAAAATGATCAAGTACCCATACCTCCACCACTACTGATCCCAAGATCCCTCCCACCACCTCCATCACACCCCCCCACCCCACCCCGCCTCTGTGACAGGGCATTCCCTTTTGTTCTCTCTCCCCTTTGGGGAGCTGTGGTTTGCTATAGAGGTATTGAGTGGCCATCATGTTTGGTCTATAGTCTACATTCGGCTTTCATCTCCCACCCCGAGTGGGTCCTCCCGACACCCTTTTTTTGGTGTTCCCTTCTCTATCTGAGCTGCCTTTCCCCCCAGCATGTGAGACCAGCTTCCAAGCCGTGGAGCAAACCTCTTGGACCTTATCTCTACTATTTTTGGGTGTTAGTCTCCCATTCTGTTACTTTATATTACACAGATGAGTGCAATATTTCTATGTCTGTCACTCTCTTTCTGACTCATTTCACTTAACATACTTTCCATGTTGATCCACTTATATGCAAATTTCATGACTTCATCTTTTCTAACAGCTGCATAATATTCCATTGTGCAGATGTACCAAAGTTTCTTTAACCAGTCATCTGTTCTCTGGCACTCAGGTTTTTTTCCAGATTTTGGCTATTGTAAACAGTGCAGCAATGAACATACAAGTGCAGATGTGATTTCTATTATACCTTTTTTGCCTCTCCAGGATATAGTCCTAGAGTGGTATTGCTGGGTCAAATGGGAGCTCAATTTCAAATTTTTTGAGAAACGTCCATACTATTTTCCAAAAGGGCTGAATCTGTCAGCATTCCCACCAGCAGTGAAGGAGAGTCCCTTTCTCCCCACATCCACTCCAACACCAATTGCTTTTGTTCCTTTGGGTGTGGGCCAGTCTCTGTAGTGTGAGATGGTATCTTATTGTTGTTTTAATCTGCATCTCCCTGGTGATTAGTGATGAAGAGCACTTTCTCATGTGCCTTTTAACCATTCAGATTTCTTCTTTGAGAAAATTTCTGTTCATTTCATCACCCCATTTTCTAATTGGATTGGATGTTTTCTTGTTGTGGAGATCAATAAGTGCCTTGTATATCCTTGATATCAACCCTTTATCGATGGGTATTGGGTGAATATCCTTTCCCACTCTGTAGGTTGTCTTTGTATTTTGGTCACTGTTTCTTTAGAGGTGCACAAGCCTCTTATTTTAAGATAGCCCCATTAATTATCTGTTTCCACTTGCCTGGTCAGTGGCGAATCATCTTTGAAGATTCCTTTAGCTTCAATGTCATAGAGGGTTTTGCCGACCTTGTCCTCAATGTACCTTATGGATTCTGGTCTGATGTTGAAGTCTTTAATCCATTTTGATCTTACTTTTGTGCATGGTGTTAGGTATAAGTCTGAGCCCCCCTTTTTTTTGCATGTAGCTGTCCAGTGTTGCCAGCACTATTTGTTAAAGAGACTTTCTTTGCTCCACTTCACCGTTTTTGCTCCCTTATCAAAATTAGATGATCATATATTTTAAGGTGTGTGTAAAGATATTCAACCGTGGTCCATTGGTCTACTGCTCTGCCTGTGTTCCACACCATGCTGTTTTAATTATTAATGATGTAGTAGAGTTTGGGGAAGGTAACGTCTCCCATCATCTTTTTCCCCAGAATTGCTTTAGCTATTCATGGGGGTTTGTTGTTCCATATGGATTTCAGGAGTGTTTGATCCACTTCTTTGAAGAATGACATGGGTCTCATTACAGGGATCGCACGGAATCTGTATGCTGCTTTGACGATGTTAGTTCTCCCAATTCATGGGCAGGGGATATGTTTCCATTCCTTTGTGCCCTCTTTTATTTCATGAAGTAACGTTTTGTAGTTTTCTTTGTACAGGTCCTTTACCTTCTTCGTTAAGCTGATTCCAAGGTACTTGATATTCTGAGGCATGACTGTGAACGGGATTGCTTTTTTCATATCACTTTCTTCTCTCTCATTATTTGCATATAGGAAAGCCATGGACTTTTGGATATTGATTTTATAGCCTTCAACTTTACTGTATAAAATTTATTGTTTCTAAGAGTTTCTTGGTAGAAGCTTTAGGGTTCTCTAAATATAGTATCATATCATCTACGAATAGTGAGAGCTTGATTTCTTCCTTTCCTATCTTGATGCCCTTATTATCTTTTTCTTGCCTAACTTCTCTTGCAAGTACTCCCAGTACTATATTGAACAAAAGTGGTGAGAGTGGGCATCCTTGTTTCATACCTGATCTTAGAGGAAAGGCCTTTAGTTTTTCCCTATTGAGGATAATGCTTGCCAGAGGTTGGTTGTAGATGGCTTTGACTATCTTGAGGAAGATTCCTTCAAAACCCATTTTGGTGAGAGTTTTCATCATAAACGGGTGCTGAATCTTGTCAAATGATTTCTCTGCACCTATTGATATGATCATATGGTTTTTATCTTTTCTTTTGTTGATATGTTGGATTATGTTGATTAACTTCTGAATGTTAAACCATCCGTGCACCCCCGGGATGAATTTCACTTGGTTGTGGTGTATGATCTTTTTGATGAGCTGTTGGATTCTATTTGCTAATATTTTGTTGAGGATCTCTACATTCGTGTTCTTCAAGTTATCGGCCTATAATTTTTTTTATGGTGTCTCTGTTTGCTTTTGGTATTAGTGTGATATGTTCAGATTATTTTTTGGGTTTCCATGTCATTGATTTCTGCTCTAAGTTTTTTTATTTCCTTCCTTTTGCCTATTTTGTGCTCCTTTTGTTGGTCCTTTTCTAAAGTCTTGAGCTGTGAGTTCAATTTATTTATGTGGGCCCTTTCTTCCTTCCTGAGGTATGCTTGCAGAGCTATAAATTTTTCCCTTAACATGACTTTAGCTGCATCCCATAGGTTCTGGTACCTTGTGTCTTCATTCTCATTTATTTCCAGGTACTTTTTGATTTCTTCCTTGATTTCCTCCCTGACTCGTTGTTCAACATTGAGTTGTTTAATTTCCAGGTTTTGATTTGGATCTCTGTGTCTGTGCATGATTAACTTCTATCTTCAGTGTATCATGATCTGAAAAGATAATTGATACAATTTCTATCTTTCTGATTCTATTGAGGTTATGCTTTGTGGCCCAGCACGTGTATATTTTGGAAAATTTTCCGTGTGTACTGGAAAAGAATGTGCATTCTTTTTTATGGGGATGTAAAGCCCTGTAAAGGTCTATTAGACCTCTCTCTTCTATTTCTTCCTTCAGAGTCTGTTTCCTTGCTGAGTTTTAATCTTGTTGATCTATCCAGAGGCAATAAGGCTGTGTTGAACTCTCCAACTTCTATTGTGTTGCTAACAATGTCTTCCTTAAAATCTATTAGCAGTTGTTTTAAGTATTTAGCTTGTCCCTCATTGGGTGTGTTATACATTTAGGAGAGTGATTTCTTCCTGCTTTACATATCCCTTGATTAGTAAAAAATGGCCTTTGCTGTTCCTTATAATATTTTTCAACCTGAGATCTATGTTGTCAGATACTAGTAAGGCCACCCAGGCATTTTTGAGGAAGTTATTTGCTTTTAGGATTGTTTCCCATCCTTTGACTTTGAGTCTGTGTTTGCTCTGAATGTTCAGATGTGTTTCTTTGTAGGCAACAGAATGTCGGGTTCAGTTTCTGAATCCATGTTGCAACTCTGTGTCTCTTAATTGGTGCATTTAGACCATTGACATTGAGAGAGATTATTGTCATGGGGTTTTGCGCCATCTTTCCTTAGGGGTTTGTTGTGCTTGAAGGGGTTTTTCTTGTCTTACAGTAGCCCCTTTAGTCCTTCTTTAAAGTTTGTTCTGAGTCTATGAAGTTCCTGAGCTGTTGTTCATCCATGAAACAGTGTATCGTTCCTCTGAGATCCAGTGAGAGTTTAGCCAGATAAAGTATTCTTGGTGAGGCATTCATTTCATTGAGATTTTCACTATATCCCACCATTGTCTTCGCACTTGAAGGGTTTCCTCTGATAGGTCTGCTGTAAATCTAAGGGGTGCTCCTTTGTATATGATTTACTTCTTTGACCCTGCGGCTTGCAGTATTATGTCTCTATCCGTGGTGTCCATCAAGAGTATGATATGTCCATCAAGAGTATGATATGTCCATCATGGTGTCCATCAAGAGTATGATATGCCAAGAGTATGATATGTCTTGGAAACATTTTATTAGGGTCTCTTCTAGCTGGCACCCTTCAGGCTTCTAGGATCTGAATGTCTGCATTCTCCAGCTCTGGGAACTTTTCAGCACTGATTTCTTTAACTGTGGCTTTTTCATTGGGGTTGCCTCCCTGTCCTTCTGATACTCTGAGGATTCCAGTGTTATTCCTCTTGGAATTATCCCCTAGGTCTCTGATTCAACCTAGAGCTATTTTGAGGTCTTTTTCCATTGTTTGCTGTTGCCCTTGAGCTTTCTGCAGCTCATCTTCAAGCTCACTAATCTGTCTTCTGCTATAGCCATTCTATTGTTAAGGGCACCCACTGAGTTTTTAATTTCATTTACTGAATCTTTATTCATGATACTTCTGAATGTAGCTTTCCTATTTCTGCTATCATTTCTTCCTGTATTTTCTTCCCTGATTGCTCCACTGTTTCTTTAAGTTCATTGAACATTCCAGCATTTCTTCTCTGAATTCTTTATTGGAGATATTGTGTTTGTGGGTAACCCCTGTTGAGGTATCTGAACTCTTTTCTTCATCCTGTCCTCATGCTGGGGATTTCCACTGTTTATTCATGTTGTTGTGGTTGTATAGAGGTGGGACCTTCCAGTTCCCTAGAGCTGTTCCCTCTTTCTGTGAGAAAGGGTTTTGGATGAGCTTAGTCATGGTGGTCGCCTTTTTTTCCCTTCTAGAGTACATCCTTCCTCTCAGGTATTTCTCTGTGACTTATGTGAGGCCTCTAGTGAAGGTTCAGAGGATGTGTTCTTTTGTATTGGGCTTGTATAGCTTCTTGTGCTCATAGGTATTTTGGTAAAATTGGGATAGACGTGTATTAACCGTTGTTTTCGTGCAACTGGAATAGGCTAGTGGCCTATTGGCCTATTGTGTTTGAGATAGCCAGGGAGTTCTCCACAGAGCTAGGTAATGGGGTTTGAGATGTGAATCCAGTGTGCTAAGAAAGGGGAAAATAACTTTGGCCACGCGAGCGAGTGGCCACAGCCCCTGGAGGCCATGACCCCTGCAGCAGAGGCCACACCCACTATCACATAGTCCACACCCCCTTTTGGCCCATGGGATGCCGGGATAAGAGCAGGGCCGGTGGCCGTGGGGGCACACAGGCACGGGGATGAGGGACTCGGTTGGGGCAGCAGATGCATCAGAGAGAAGAAGGAGCAAAAATCACAATTTCTAAGAATACATTAATGATGTTTTGTGGACACTTATTCTACTGGTAAATTGAATCTAGGCCCAGATAATGAGAATAACATAGTAGGACAAATTTGGAATTATCTCAAGAAAGAAAGATTAGGCAGGATCTCCTGACTCTGTGCCAGGTTGTCTTCACCAGGGCACTTCGGAGGGAGGTGGGTTGAGTTTCCCTCCCTGCCCCAAGTAGAACCCCAGCAGCCGAAAACCTTCAGAACCCAGCTGCAGCAGCCATGCTCAAGGCCACTCTCCACACGCTCGGATAAGCCTCACCCATGAAGGAACCAAGGTATGCAGGCCCCATGTCTGAGATCTTTAAGCCTGCTCGGATTGGGACTGGCCTCCTCCACCCAGTTCCCCAGTCTTCCAGTATCTTGGCAGTCACACCCACAATCTGGCCTCCCCCGCCCCCGTCACCATGTAATCTCATCAACAGCCAAGATCCAAAGATTATAAAATAAAGTTCTCGGAAGTGAGTGATGAAATATTTCCTGGAGTGTGCAGCCACATTTGTGGCCACACAACCCCTTATATTCTAGCCCAGTGATGTACTGAAAGTAGTACACCTTTGTTTAATTTTAACATACTTGCTGTATTCTTTTTTATATGAGATTAAATGGCTCCAGAATGAAATACAACAACCTTCACACACTTCCCTCTTATTGTGCTGGGAATATGCTCGCTGGTGGGGTGGGTGTTTGAATACTATCTGTAATGAACTATTGTGAACTACTTTATGAAAAGAAAATGTATAAAAATTGCTAAAAAAGAAAGAAAAAATAGCTTTCCATATGAACTATGAGAAATGAATCAATGTAATAAATAATATTAATATAATAAAGGACTAACCTTTAAGATGATTACAAAAGACCTAAGAAAATAATTTCACAAAATCTACTATCTTGTGTCATGAAAGTACCTAACAAAGTTTGAATACAAGGGAATTTTGTCAACATGATAAAGAATATCTATGAAAAATCCACAGATACTAAATGATAAAAGAATAAATATTTTCTACAAATATTAGGAACAATATAAGAATCTTTACTCTGAAGCATCTATTAAACATTTGAGTAGATATTCTATACAGGGCAATTCGACAATAAAGTAAAATAGACGTCATGCAGATTAGAAAGAACACAACTTCTATTTTTAGATTAAATAATCTTGCATAGAATAAATGGAAAGAATACCCTAAAATATTATTAGAAATAATAAATTAACTCACCAAGACTGTCAGATCCCCATGGTCATATAAAAAGTTAACTACATTTCTATACAAGAGACAAACAATCCAAAAACTAAATTTAGAAAACATATCTATTTACAATAACCCTAAATGAACACACAGGGATGAATTTAATAAATTAAACAGAAAACATACACTCCTAAAACTATAAAACTACCAACCAATATTCTAGTGAACAACAACAAAAACATTTTAAAAGAGAGTGAAATAACACTTTATAATCCTCAGATTACATAAACTATTATAGAAACTATAAAATCTGATATTTTTTTGAGAGATTTTTGCAAAGTCAAACACCTTTTACCCATGATGTTGTGAATACTTGCTTTACACTGCTACGCTTTACTTAGGTGACTCGCTTTAATAAAGGATCATCTATGTTATTGTATCTATCAGCATTCATTCCATCTTCTTGTTGAATGAATGGTAAATTATCCATTTATTCATACTAGAGTTGATGTGATTAATGTGGCAAGAACACTAGTGTTTGAGAGCTATAATACTTTAGTACTAACTTTAGGTTCAATGTTGTACAGTACATGTCTAGCATGTCTAGAATTTAGTTGTTTCACGTATCAGAAATGTTCATCCATAGAACAGCAACTTCCTGTCTTACTCTTAGCCCTCTGGAAAGCAGCACTCTCATCTTTTTTCTAGAAGTTTGTCTTCAACAGACCTCCCAGAGTGGATGCAGGCAGCATTTTCCCTCTTAAAAATGAACTGGCTTCTACCATTTAGCACAATGTCCTCCTACCAACTTTGCCATTTGTGACATATAACATATTTCCTTCACTTTTAAAATCAAATCAAATATCATTGTGTGTAGATGCCACATTTTGTCAAAATTCTCTCCATGAGCATTTATTGATTCAGTATCTTACTATAATACTGCCATGAACAGATATCTCTTTGTGATCCAAATTTTGATTACTTTTCACAAGTGGAATTTTAAGAGCATAAGGTAATTTTATTTTTAATTCCTCCAGAAACTTCTGTATTATTTCATAATATTGTCCTTTTAATATTTTAATATGAAGTTATAGTTGTCACTGATCTAGTTCCTAAAATTATTAATTTATATATCTCTCTTTTTTCCCAACAAGCCTAGCTGGGTGAATAAATTTTATTCATCCCAAAAATATAGGGTTAAAGAGATAGTACAGTGGGTAAGGCACTTGCCTTGCATGTGGCCAACCTGGGTTTGATTCTCATCCTGGTGTCAGGACCAGGTGTGGCTCAGAGGCAAAAGTATCTAACTTGCAAGTTCAAGGCCACAAGTTCAAGACCCAGTGTTGGTCACAAGCAACCAGCAGCCTTCCTGTTGCTTGTGATCATACACTCCCTGATGCTTCAAGGGGTGTATGATCACTAGGGTGCCACATCAGAGTATATAAGCATCTCCAGTCAAGTGTGAGATGTGGTGAGCTTCGTGTGGGAGACTATAACCAGATGTGGGGGCTGCTGATGAGTACCACAACCAAGAATGCGTGGGACCCCCCAGCTTGTCACAGTAAGGAGAACAACATCTACCAAAGAGAAAAGGAAAAACATACTTGGTAGTAGTTTTATTGATAAAGAGTTCACCTCTCGTACAATTCATCCACAATAAACGTATAAACCCTGGGCCTGGGAATATTCACAGAGCAGAGCAGTCATTACTAAACCACTTTTAGTGGCTTTCATCAACTCAAAAAAAAAGAGACCAAAAACAGAAAAACCCAAACACCATATGATTTCACTCAAACATAGACAGAGAAAACAAACAGGTGAAGTAAATAAAAATAAACTTTGGACTGTGAGACTAATTAGTACTTAACAGAAGGGAGGTAGGAAGGAAGTGGGTGCACCGGGGTAAAGGGGCAGTTGTAAGGAAGGACAGAACTGGAGTGTTTAGTGGTGAACCTAATGTAGAATATGCAAATGTTAATTTTAGTGATGCACACCTGAAATTTATTTATAATGCAAATGCTACTTCAACTGAAGGACCAGAAAATACAACTTACTTTAAGTCATCCTCAAATTTACCAAAAAATTGGTGCTTCAATTAAAACACCAGAAAGCACAGCTTCCTTTAATAGTCATTTTCAAATATACCCAAACAGCCTAAACTGACTCACTGTCTTTATAGATTTACTTACTGTGCAAATTTCGTATGATTAAATGCACACAATATGTTGCCTTCTGTGACTTCTTAACTTTCATTTAGCGTGTTTCAAGGATCAGCTATGATGCTGTGTCCTTCAGCATTCCTTCCTTCCTTTTGTTGAATAATTATCCATTTATTCATATTAAAGTTGACGTGACTTGGTTGGTTTCCATTTTATGGCTATTATTATAAAGTCATTCATGCTTAGGTTTTTACGTGGTATGTAGTCATAGGTTTTCTTCTTCAGGGGGTGTGTGTAGGCGGGGGCTGGGCCACACCTAGGGTGCTCAGGGTCTATTCCTGGCTATGTACTCAGTAGTGACCCCTGGCGGTGCTTTGGGGAGTGATATGTAGTGTTAAGGATCGAATCAGGGTTGCCTGCATGCAAGACGAGGTCCTTAACCACTGTGCTCTCTCTCTGGCTCTTCTTTGTGATAGATACCCAGAAGTGTAATTGCTGGGCGATCTGGCAGATACCTCAACGACTAACCTTTCTGAGATGATCAGACAACTTTTCTAAGTGGCTATATTTACATCCCTGCAAGGAGTGTAGGGGGATTTTAAGTTCTCCCCATCACTACCAGAGCTTATCATATGCCTCTTGATTTTGACCATCCTAGGGAGTGTGAAGTTATATATCACTGCAGTTTAAGTCTGATAACTATGGGGTTATCATGTGAAACATCTTTTCGCACACATATAAGCCATTTATATATCATGCTTAAAGAAATGCCAACCTATTCAGATTCTTTGTCCAGATTTTTATTGGGTCTTCTCATTTTTAGAGAATTTTAAGAGTGCTTCAATTTTAGGGATAAAGGTCCTGTAGCTATATGATATGCAAATATTCTCTCCCCTCTTGCACAATGATGAAACTTTGAGTGCCAGGATGGCAATTTGATGATTAATCTTCCATAACATATTAATTGGGCTAACATTTTCAGGCAGCTGGTAAGCATTATTTCTGGATGGGTTTGGGAGAACAGTTCTGGAAGAGATTAGCGTTTGAAGAGGGGAGCTGAGTAAGTCCTACCAAGTGAATGGGTGTTTTAGGAGGCTAAGCAGAACCAAAAGTCAGGCAAAGAGGGGTCCTGCTCTTTGTTGCCTGGACTTCCATTTCCCCAGCCCCCAGGCAACTATGCTTTCAGCTCTTAAACCTTAGGATTCTGACCTCAGGTCATTTGGATTTTAGTTGGAACCACACCATGAGCTTTTGGAGGGAAGAATGTTAGATCTGTTGGCCTCCTCCATGCATGAGTCAAACCCTCAAAAATTCATCAGTTCTTGTAGAAATAAGTACCAGGAGGTTGACTCCATGGCTTCGAGGCTGCCCTCACGTTCCGGGGAAAGGTCAACACAGAGAATCGATCACCAACTACATTGTAGTCGAAGGCCATGTGGGGGAAGGGAGTTGCGGGCTGAATGAGGGCTAGAGACTGAGCACAGCGGCCACTCAACACCTTTATTGCAAACCACAACAGCTAATTAGAGAGAGAAAACAGAAGGGAATGCCTTGCCACAGTGGCAGGGTGGGGTGGGGGGGAGATGGGATGGGGGAGGGTGGGAGGGACACTGGGTTTACAGGTGGTGGAGAATGGGCACTGGTGAAGGGATGGGTTCCCAAACTTTGTATGAGGGAAGTATAAGCACAAAAGTGTATAAATCTGTAACTGTACCCTCACGGTGATTCTCTAATTAAAAATAAATAAATTTAAAATTAAAAAAAAAATTCATCAGTTCTGTTTTTCTAGAGAACCCAAATATAGCATTTTTTGAAACAAAATTTAATTTTTATTATGTCCAAGGGCTGGAGCCATAGCACAACGGTTGGGTATTTGCCTTTCACGAGGCCGACCCGAGTTCGATTTCTCTGCCCCTTTCGGAGAGCCCGGCAAGCTACCGAGAGTATCGAGCCCGCGAGACAGAGCCTGGCAAGCTATCCATGTGTATTGGATATGCCAAAAACAGTAACAATAAGTCTGTCAATGAGAGACGTTACTCGTTCCGGCTCGAACAAATCGATGAGCAATGGGATGACAGTGATGTCCAAAAAACTCAAATAATTTTTCTTTGTGTGTGTGTGTTAAAATTTTTATTTAAGACTTTCAAACTCTAAAGTCAGAGTCAGAGACCTAGTACGGCAGATAAGTTTTGCACATGACCAACTTGAGTTCGAACCCTGGCATGCCACATGGTCCCCAAGCACATTAAGGAGTGAGTACTGCTAAGTCCCCCCCCCAAACAAAAGCAAACTTAGATCATGAGATCATGAAACTTAGCTGTCTCTTCTAAGTCTCATAGGTTTTTCACTTAGCTACAAGTATTGAATCCATTTAAGTTAATTTTCATACATGGTGTCTACTTTGTCATTCTCTACAACTAGAAAGTCCACTGAATTTATTTGATGTACTTCTTTAATTGCTCATGTTTTAATTCCTTTATTATGTATATTTGAGGTGAGAGCACATCAGCAGAATTAGGGCTTACTCTTGTCTTTCTGTTCAGGATACTCCTGGCAGGATTTGAGGCACCATATATGGTTCTGAGGATTGAACCAAGGTTGACTGCATGCAAGTCAAGCATCTTAACTACAATACTATCCTTTCAGTTCCATATCCTTATTAGTTTTTCTGCACATTTACTTTGTTATTTTGTTAATTTCTTGCACTTAATATTTAGTTGAGAGCTATCATAGCATCATGCAAGAGTTTAACATCTCAAGTTGTTTTAGTCAGTGAGTTGTTAGGCAAATTTTTTTTTAACATATGATCTTATGATCTTTTTGTTGTTGATGGAATTTAAATTTTGAACCTGTTGATGGCATCTTCTTTTTCCTTTAGGGTGATATTCAAAATGGGAAAATTTAATTATTATGCAAAAACAGTAACAACAAGTCTCACAATGGAGACATTACTGGTGCCCGCTCGAGCAAATCTAGGAGCAATGGAATGACAGTGATACATCAAAAGGGAAAAATTCCCTTTGGACTCTTTCTGAATGACAGGAGAAGAGATGAGCACAAAAAACAGGCAAGGAGCATCGTGGGTTATTTCTGAGTTATTCCTAATTCTATCTAGGATTCAGACACTTTGAGAGCTTCTTCTATCACCTCTGAACCCAATGATCATGGGAACATTGGGAAGTTGAGTACTTTTATTTCATCGCTTAAATGAGGAGGCAAGGATATTTTAATAAAGCATCACTTAGACATGATTCCCATGATAATCCATTTGCAAGTTCTGTATAAGGATTCCCAGTACTGCAAAAGAACTAGCAATTGCAGATTGATCTTCTAATGGTGGTCGGCACTGTGTGGTTCCTTCTGGAAGCCCAGGGAGCAGAGTACTCCAGAAACACACCTGAAAGTATTTTATAAGTTTCTGCATACCTGCTCCATGAAGAAAACAAAGTTTTCATGATTAGAGTTGCAATATTTGCTTCTCAAATAAGAAGATTTCTGTTTTGCTGAGTTGGGTCATCAGTGGAAAGTATGTAACATCCATCTTGTAACCAACTTTAGTCAGACTCTAATTAATAGTGGAGGAATCTGCTTTATCTTTAAAAGGGATAAAATCTAATTGTGGTTCAAATTAAACAGTCTAATGAAAGTGACCACAAGGCAATTGATCAAAAGTAATGGGTAAGTAGTTTTGCTTTCGTTAACTAAACCTTTTGTTTGTTGTATATAAGTATCTTAAGGGGCTTAAAGCAGGTTATCAATATACCAAAACCTCTAGAGGAAGAATAACCAATTATTGTTGTGTTTATTTTTTTAAAAAATGAACTTGAAATTTAAAGTATGTCTTCTAGTTTTTCTAGTCAGTAACAACATTCATAACATTTTTAGTAAAGGCTGTATGTCTAGGATAAACAGACTAACATGTTCCAACAAAGGCAAGAGAAGAAAGACAATTGAAATAGAACAGGAATTTTACCATTTTTAAATGATTATTTTGATGAATTTTGTTTGCCATACCTTTCTTTCAAAACTTTCTGAATTTTAATGTTTTTAAAATTTTAATTTTTAAGAATGTGGGTGGTGTCATTTGATTGCAATTACACTCACATGTTGTAATTAGCAATTATGATGGTGAATTATTTAAAGATCTAAAGAGCCTTAACACTGAAACCGAGTGTTTGTATATGTACAGTTATATGTACATATACATATACATATGTACATGTATACAGTTATATGTACAGTTATATGTACATATGCATGTACATATAACTGTATACACGTATGATGTTTCCCAACTTCTTATAGAATTTATTACCTTCCCTTACTAGTTCTAAGAAATTAGTGTCTGAGAGAACTAGTGCATAATACAATGAAAAAAGATGATAACATTATACTCATATATACATACATAGTATATGTGTAAAGAGGCAGTTACCACTTATGTAATAGGAAGTTTTGACTATGCACCCACACACATGCACATACACATATAAAAGTAACTGTTTTGTGCCTAACTCTATCCTATAAGAAACTAAGGAAAAATATCCTATAAGAAACTAAAACAAAACTAGTAGAAAGAAGCAAATGATAAAGATAAGAGAGAAGTGAAACAAAATAGAAAACACAATAACAAAATTAAAATAACAAAAAGAAAATTGGGGCTCTCTGTTCTTTTCTAGTCATTGGCATAAGATATCTGGGGAGGCATGGACTAAGTACAAAATTTCCTGCTTGGGGCCGAAGTGATAGTACAGTGGGTAGGGCATTTTGCCTTGCCTGTGGCCGACCTGAGTTCTATCTCCTGAATCCTATATGGTCTCTGGAGCACTGCCAGGACTAACTCCTGAGCATTGCTGTTTATGACCCCCCCTTCCAAAAAAAGCAGTTCCTGCTTGATTTCTGGATGAGAATCCCCCTATCCTTAATTAAGGAGATTAAGCAAAGTAGAAGTATTAGCTTAATTTACCTTATTAGGTCAATACCCCTATAATGCTAATATTTATGCTTATCATAGTATCTACCTCGATTTCCCCTAGAAGCGGTTGAAGTGCTGGCTCCTCTTCTGGGGTTATACCAAAATATGAGCTCTTCATTCATCTATGTTTTGCTTGTAGAATGGAAAATAGCAATTAAAACTAAATTTTTTTGTTATGAGCAAATTTTGAATTGTTACATCGTCTGTTTCATGATTTTATTACATCTATACTGTAATCACTGTATCACTGTCATCCCATTGTTCGTGGATTTACTCGAGCAGGCACCAGTAACATCTCTATTACACTCAGCCCCGAGATTTTAGCAGCCTCTCCTTAGTCGTCTTTCCCAATAATTGGAGGCTCTTTCAGGGTCAAGGGAATGAGACCTATCACTACTGTTTTTGGCATATTGAATACACCATGGGTCGCTTGTCAGGTTCTGCTGTGTGGGCGGGATACTCTCGGTAGCTTGCCGGGCTCTCCGAGAGGTATGTATATATCTTTTACTGTATAAAAGTATCTTTTATCTTGTATCTTTTTTCCTTTTCCTCCCCTCCCCAAGCAGAGCTTTGACATTTGAAGACCTCTGGAACCCAGCCACAGCCATGCTCAAGGCCATTCTCCTCATGTCTGGATGAGCCTCACACATGAAGGGACCAGAAGAGGAACCCAGGTGTGTGGGACCCGGTGCTGAGCTCTCCAAACCTGCTCTGACTGGGACTGGGCTTGGCAGCCACACTCACAAACTGCCCCCGGTGCCATATAATCACACCAATGGCCAACATCCAGAAACTATAAGACCAAGTTCCCGAAAGCGAGCGGCCACAAAGTGGCCATGTGACATCTAATAGCCTTGTTCTCCCTCTTGGAGAACCTGACAAGCTACCAAGAGTCTATTGCCCGCATGGGAGAGCCTTGCAAGCTCCCCATGCTGTATTCATATCCCAAATACTGTAATAGGGTAAATTATTTTTTAGACTTTTCCTTAGGACCGTGTAGGAAATTTTTACTATCTCCTTTGGTGAAAATTTCATTTCATTGAGATTTTTGCTTTTTATAAACACTCTGTTGGAAATTAACCCCAAGTGCCTCGATAAATAACCCCTTTCCTCCTGCCAGAGAAGCTTGCAGTGCTCTTATGAGCACTCCTACTCCCCCAAATTTATCTTTAACTTTTCCTCTGTGCTTTGCCTCTCATTTTGTTAGCTACTAAATTCCCCAAGTCAGGCTTGGTTACTTATAAAGTCAAACCTTCTGGTGACTCTGAATTTTGTATCTGTAATGAATTATTTGCTTTTATCTTTCTCCTATAACCTTTTATGCTTTACTATAGAACAATGTTCTTTGCTTAAACACAGAAGGACCACTAATGTTATGCTCCTAATATTTGGGAGTTAGTTGACTCTGAAATAAACCCCTGGGCATCTGTCATAATTACTTGACTCAGACTTCAGTCACCATAGTTCCTAACACCCCAAAAAGTTGGGTCCCTCACAGGGATTTCTGAATGGACCTAGGGCAAGCAGTAAAGTTACCCTGGCTATGATATGGAACAGTCTAGAAATTATAAAACATGGTCTTGATACAAGCCGTAATGACCTAAAAGACAGAACACCATGGGATAGAAAGAGCTAAGCTGACCTGAGGACTTAACCTGGGATTGATGGTAAAAGTCCAGCCAGCTTTTAACTTTAGACCTTGGGATCTACGTTTCTTACTGTGTTTATACAAATAACTGCAAATATTAATAAGAAGTAAGTTTAATGATTTAATAGGTACTAGCAGCAAGGGAAAGAAAAAGGCAATATAGATGTATGTCACCCCTGGGCGAATTTCTCAGTATAGTCTCTAGACAGTGTCTCCTTGAGTCACTCCCCCGAGACTCAATGACCTCCTTTGAAATGTTTTTCCTCTGTAAACGTCCAATCACACCTACATGCACTTCTGTACCTCAGACCCCCTCATATTCTATATAATAGGCTATTCAGTTTTGAATAAACTGTCCACTGGCCATCAGTTCAGAGCTCCCAACTTGTCATTCCTCCACTGGGCAGGTCAGAGAGACAGCTCTCTGCCACCAAGTGTGTTATACCACAGGACCCCCTGACACGTGTTCTTCTTCACAACACCCAGTTTTAATTTTATCAAATTCAATTTTTTAAATCTTCATATTCTCATGTAAGTTCTAATGCATTTTTAAAAGATTTTAATCCACTCTCAGGATTTAGTTTGGCTCAGTCTCATCCATTAATCAGTGCTTCAATTTAACCACAACTATTGGGTCAATTCAATCTATATCTTACTCTCTTTAACCTTATTTTTAAAGAGTGCAAGGCTTCTTGAAGCATTTCACAACTTGAGTTTGAAAAACAAATCTCATAGTTCATAAGGCATTGTGAATTTGTCAAAGATTATGAGGTTTTTAAACATATTTCTCTTTTCAATTGAAACCTTAGCAGAGCATGGATTTAATGCACATAAAACACTGCCAAGTGACATTCAGGATTTGCTTCCCCAAGTACCTTACAATTCACCAGATGTCAAGCCATAGAACTGTACTTCTATGTATTAATCCCAATTATACGAAAGCATCTATTCATATTATTCAACAAGCAGTTCTGTGGGAAGAGAAGCCACAGTTTGTAACCAATTGGCTGCAGACACAACTAGTTATATGAAAATAGTAGCAAAAAAGTAAAATGTGCACTAGCCAAATTAGAAACCAACATTTTAAATATGAAATCATTGTTTGGTTTTCATTTTCAAGAGCCACCCTTTAGAAGGCCATTAATAATGGTAACAAGAAGGGAAACAGCATCGATTCATATCAAGATAGGAGGAAAATTAATATCCGAACTATAGGCCTATCTCCACTAATGAGGAACTGTTAGAAAGTCCAGTATAGATTTTTTAAAAATGTACATGCCATACATTCACTATTTCTATAGTACTGCAAAAAGCTCATTGAAATCAGAAGGGAATGAACTGCCTTTTCTGTACCCAATATCAAGTTCTAAATGATATCATTCCTCCACCTCCATCCCCACCACAAACAATGAATCAACATCACCAGAAATGAGGTGGGAGCATGGGACATGCCTTCCTTAAGTAAGAATAAACTGCATTTTATTTTCTAGAAATGGGCAGCTTCCCATTTTCATTTTCATTTTTCCAAATTCCTGAAAATGATATAATATTCACTATTATTTTTTTGTCTGGGTATTTTCTCTTGAAGTGAGGATAGAGGTTAAGATGTGTGTGTCTGTGTGTGTGTAAGTGTCTGTGTGTCTGTGTCTGTGTCTAAGAGATATACACATATGTGTACTTTTTTTTGCTTTTTTTGGGGGGGGGTCACACCCAGCAATGCACAGAGGTTACTCCTGGCTCTGCACTCAGGAATTACCCATGGCAGTGTTCAGGGGACCATATGGGACCATGGGGATCGAACCCAGGTTGGCCTTGTGCAAGGCAAACGCCTACCTGCTGTGCTATGGCTCCAGCCCACACATATGTATCTTGATCCCTGTCTGTAGGATAATATAGCTTCAGGTAGTTTAGGTTTATTGGGTTACTCCTGTCACAGTGCTCCCATTCCTCTGTATTTATTTGTAGCTTCTTTCTTAGTGTTCTGTTGACTTATAAATAATGTTTTTCTCTTCTCCTTGAGTCCTTTGCATAGTTTATTCAGAGCAAGTCCTTTTTGTATGGACACAGGAAGACTTAACAAATATTATGCTTTTGTAAACTGGGAGTCACTTGACTCTACATGATATTTTCCTCCAGGGCATCTGTTCTCTTGACCTAAGCCTCAGCTGCCCTTACTTCCTAGCATCCCCAAAGCAGGGTCCCGACGTGGGATGAGACGGACCCAGGGCAAGCGGTAAGTTATGTGTGGCATCGAGATGGGCCTGGCCAAAGTGCCTCATTCTTAACTATAAGTTAAGAGTTTGATCATGGACAAGTGCTGTCATGATCTTAAAGTAATGACGAGACTAGGACCCTGCTAAGGATAGGAAAGACTAATCTGGCCTGAGCACTGTAGTCTGAGATTGAGATGGCCCCAGGAGAGCAATTCTAAAAGCTTAATGCATCTCTTGCTATGCCCATACAAAACAATTAATATTATGAATGCTTATATGTTTGTTGGACAAGGAGAGGAGAAACACAACCATGGGATTTCATCATTGGATGGGTCCTGCTGAAAGAGTATCTGTCCTAGAGAATAGGTGTTCTGCTATTGTTATTGAACTTTTTGTGCCTAGCATTTTATTTTAAGCTTGAATTGTGATGATGGTTAAAATCTGTCCTAAACAAAAGCGGGGAGATGTTGGAGACACTGTACTGCAGACAGGAATATTTTCCCTTTTTTAGCTGCCTTCTGAAAATAATTTCAGAGGCAGTTTTCCTTTTCTTACAGAAGCCTGGCTGGTCTTTGACATGCAGATCTTAGGTGCTAGCCAGGCCTGACTTGACATTGTAGATTCCAGGCTCTGGCTCAGCCTAGTCTTTGGGATGTAGATTTCAGGTGCTGCCTAGTTTGTAATTGACATGTAGATTTCATATGGCAGCCCAGCCCGGTCTTTGGGATGTAAATCCGAGTGCTTTCAGCCCAAGGAAGGCTTCGGTTTTGGTTTTGTATCTTCTTTCCAGGGGTCTAGATTACTGGCCTGCGGATACAAGAGAATTATGTTGCCTCAATGTTCTTCCTGTAACATCTTTTAGTGCCTTTGGTGACGTCAATGTATTGCGCCCTTTGGAAGTGCCATGATCGATAAAAGGGGTTCCGAAAGAGAGACAAGGGAGGAGGAGAGACTAGAGAAGGCAGCAGCAGTAGATCCAGAGAGAGGCCGGAGCTGGGAGTGCAGGAGATGAGAAAGATGGAAGATTGAATAAACGGTAACTAACCAGCAACTAGCTTGGTCCTCGTTCTTCCTTCGCCTTTCCTTGACCACCGGCCGTCCGGATCCAGTCCACACACTGCGGTTCCAGAGCACCGAATGCTGGTGGTGAGACAGAGCCGCCCGGAGAGCCCGCGAGTGCACGTGCCCTTGGGCGAGCTTTAGTTTTTGACACCTGTCCTTGTATTCTTGAATATCCCAAGTATTCTTGTGTTACTCTGCGGACTATTAAAGTCACTGTTATTCTATTACCCCCTTGCTCGATATTTGCCTTCCATCTACTAAATTTCTTGTTCCATTTTTTTTTCCTTCTCCACAATGGATTCAGTGGCACTAGTCTCCAGAATCTGTGATTTATTCCATTTCCCTATCTAATTAAATACACATTTTGGCTTTCTTTCCTCTTATATACTTTCTCTTAAGGTACATAATGGCCACATTTTTGCCAGGTACTTTAATGCTTTTATGCTCTTCTGAATATTTTCCTTATTTGTATTAATAGCAGACATTTACATTTTAAATTTTCTAGAGAGTATGTTAACTAATTAATGTGAGGCGTCTCTTTAAATATCTGTATTCCAAATTCCTATTGTTTTGGTTCTCTTGATGCAAAAAATACTGGGCTACCTGGAATAGGGTGAGTTTTAGAATGAAATTGATGTAGAGTAGCTGTAGATGGTGGCCGTTATAACATTTTACTTTGTGTGCCTGAGAAATAGACCAATGAGCTGAACACATGCGCTACATGTGAGAGGCCCAGGTTCGATTCCCAGCACCCCAGGGTCCCCTGAGCACAGCCAGGAGCAACCTCCAAGCACTGAGCCAGGAGTGTCTCCTAAGCACCACTGGGTGTGGCCCCAAGCTAAACAAAATTTACTTTAATTACAACACACTATGAATGACACAGAAGGGAGTGTGAAGTTGAGGATCATTATTATGCTATTTGAGGAATAAAGCCAAACTCAACAGTTCAGATGACTCATTCTCTCTCACCCTCCTCTTGACAGGAGGTGCAAAAAGACCCAGCAGAAAGGGAGGAAGACAACACTGCTTACACAGCATAGGGCAACGAGTGACAAAGATGTGCAGCCTCTTTCACAGAAGGCTGGGACATCAGACAGGTGTAACACGGGAAGACCGACTCCAAGAGCTCAGTGAGCCTCTCAACACCCATTCCTGCAGCTGGAGAGCCCTCAGCACGTGTCCCATCTGAGGCATGTTGACAATAGTGTGGGGGGTGTTCAGAAGAGCCCCAGGACAAGAGCTATATACATACATGGACCTTATGTAAAGTGAGCATTTTACGTTGAGATTTATGGACTCACTGGGTGCATCAGGTTTTTGAGGCTCAAATCAAAGTTTTGTCTCAAAACACAATTCAAAGTTGATTCACTCTACTGTTTGCACCTTTGGGTTGAATTGTGTTACTTAGAACCCAGTCATTTTTCTGAAAAAACAAAACAAAAACAAAACAAAACAAAACAAAAAAAAACAAAAACAAACAAACAAAAAAACACCTGGTATTTTTGTTCTCTCTTAGAAAAAAAATGTATTGTTGTCTAGATAAATGGTTACACTGGTGTCAACCTTTGTGGGTTTGATGGGAAAACCCACAAAGGCTTAGGAATTAAAGGGGTATTTTTAACTTCACCACCACCAAAGATACTCTCTGTGGAAGACTATGGTCTTTTATGAGAGAGCAATTTCTCAAACAGTGTATTGTCTACAGGCTGACTGTGTTATCTGCGATCTTGCTGAGCTTACTTGAGAACACGTGTCTGAGAGCAAAGCTTATGTTCATTCAGACTGAGAAGATGGTGCGAGCTATTGGCCTCTGGGAGTAGTAGAAGGGTTATAGAAAATAAGTGCCAGCACAACTGGAACTAATGATCTGAATCAAGTTAATTGGCTTTTAGGAATACATGGGATAGACATGTACATATGAAAGATAGAGAAGAGAAGGGTGATTGAGGCTAATCCCCAAAGAAGTTATAGTTTTTAAAGGAGACAAAAATTGACATAGGTGTATGTGTGTATGTACATATCGTCACATACATATATAGGAATATGTAAACATATTAATGTGTTTGTGAATACGTATGTGAATGTGAATATATTTTACCTAAGAAATTATCTTAGATTTTAAGAAGAGTAACTGGTAATTGTAGAAGATTATAGAAATGAAAGGGCAAGAGCAAACATTTGTCTTTGGACTGGGTTATCCAAAAGCACGGAACATTCAGGGGAATGTGTGATAAAGATTCATACCAGATTCTATCTTCATTTCCAAAAGGGCTGTGGCTGATCAGAATTTATTTGATGAGCAAAATTTAATTTAACAAAATTTAACAAAATTTAAATAGAGCATGAAAACTGAGTATCAGACCATAAAAAATCAACAAAGCAAGAAAATCAACATCCTTGGAAAGAGGGTTCAACAAATATCAATATCACCGAGTTCTGCCACTGATAGCAGTACAGTAAAACCTAAAGAACGGAGTTCACCATGATGTTAGTTTCCAGAGAAATGACTCAAAAGTTTTGTGGGTGACACCTGTCTTGCCTCTGATTTCTTTGCTTTCCTCTGGTCTGTGCTGCTAGACACAGGGAATCTTTCAAGGAGTTCTGGAACAGAGAAGCGTACCAGGAAATGTGTCTCTGCTGCCACTGACTGCTGCCACTCAGGTGGAAATCAGTGGAATATCAGATCACTCTCTTGTCCCTCCCCCCAATTCTACACAGGGTATATTGCTGAGCACAATGTGAAGAATACAAGAATATGTGCATACCTTCATTTTCCCAACCTTGATCGAGTTATGGGTGTTAAGTCTCCTAGGCACTGGAACTCTTCTTTATGCAAGTTGAGAGAATACATTTCCTGTATTTATACAAGAGGGATCACATTAGGAAAATTTTGGAGAACTTATTTTATGTTCCCTCTGGAGCGACAGCACAGCGGGTAGGGTGTTTGTCTTGCACTGGGCCGACCCGGGTTTGATTTCTCCATCTCTCTCGATTAGCCCGGCAAGCTATCTAGCCTGCACGGCAGAGCCTTGCAAGCTACCCATGGCATATTTAATATACCAAAAACAGTAACAATAAGTCTCACAATGGAGACATTACTGGTGCCCGCTTGAGCAAATCAACAAACAATAGGACGACAGTGCTATTTAATATTCATCACTGGTCATGTAGATTGTTTGGAATGGACTGTAAAGGGAAAGGACCTGAAGAATTACAGGCTATCGAAGAGATCAATAAATATTTTTGTGTTGTAAAGAATATGTACATCATTGTAACTTTTTTTTTTTTTTTTTTTTTTTTTTTTTGCTTTTTGGGTCACACCTGGCGATGCACAGGGCTCACTCCTGGCTCTGCACTCAGGAATCACCCCTGGCGGTGCTCAGGAGACCATATGGGATGCTGGGATTCGAACCTGGGTCGGCTGCATGCAAGGCAAACGCCCTACCCACTGTGCTATCACTCCAGCCCCCATCATTGTAACTTTTTGAAAAGATTTTTTGTGTGTATGATTTACATATGTAATCTTATATGAGTATTATTATATATAAGTAAATAATTGAGAAGATTATCTCAAGAGAAGACTTGTGTTTGTGAATAAGCTACATACTGCCAGCACCACCATCACTGTCACTGTCACCCCGTTGCTCATCGATTTGTTCGAGTGGGCACCAGTAACATTTCTCATTGTGAGACTTATTGTTACTGTTTTTGGCACATCCAATATGCCACGGTAGCTTGCCAGGCTCTGCTGTGTGGGCGCGATACTCTCGGTAGCTTGCTGGGCTCTCCAAGAGGGGCGGAGGAATCGAACACAGGTCGGCTGCATGCAAGGCGAACGCCTTACCGCTGTACTATCACTGCAGCCCAGAACCATTATACCATCTAAATAAATTAAAGATAAATGATTTATTTGCATAAAGATATACTCTCAGAAGAAAACATACTTAGGCATAATATAATAGTCATTTGTAATGTTTTCATACATTTCTTATACACATTTTTTAATGATTCTAAATTAAAACTATGCTTAATTTTAGTTAAGTGTCTAAAATTCTATTATATTCATTAATATCAGTTAACATTAAAAATACTTTTAGCTCTCAATAAACACAAGTATTTTATGTTAGCAAAATGTCTAGAAGTCACATTAATTAAGAATAATGTAGATATATAAATTTGAGTAATTACTTCTGCATGATTAACTGGCTAGCCAATAGTTAGCCAAATTAATTACTGCTGTATGGTTGTACAGAAATGGCAGATAGATTTACTTCTGTCTTTTCAATGTTCTCTTATTATATCTAATAGATTTCCTAGATTTTGGATAGCCTCATAATCTGGCCTTGGAGAGCTTTAGTATCTATCTAGGGAGAGAGAGTAAGATGGATACCCAAGATGAGTTATCAGTTGTCCATCACTGACATAGGAAATTGAAAATTATCTAAATATCTTTTAATAGAAAACGTCATAAAAGATTTGATGTTCATACAATGTACTGCAATTGAGAAATGAAAATGAACGACCAATTAACACTTGCAATAAGACGCATCTCAAAACATCACACAGAGTGAAAATGAAGAAATTCAGACAGTATATTCCAACCTATACAGAACTCTAGGACTGGAAAAACCTAATCTATGATGATCAAGATAAAAATGGTGGATGCTTAGAAATAACAAATTTTCGAAAAGGAATACAAAAGAACTTTGAAGATGATGGGATATTTCTTTGTCTTCCAAGTCAGCTGAGCCACACAAAATGTATTTGTACACTTAAGTTCTATTCATTTTATAACACATAATTAATCCTTCCTGGTGATATGGATTAAAAAGTACAAGAAGAAATTTCTTCTCAGTTTAAATGAGAAATCTGAAAACAGTGTACTCCAGTAAAAACTGTAGAGAATACATACTGCCATATTTTAGTGTAAAGAGCATAGATGTGAATGATAAAATCTTCAATGGAGAGAGACTTGGGAATATCTGAAAGCATAAATCAGAATTTATCCTTTGACAGAAGGGCCTTTTTTGGGGGGGGGGTTATATTTCACAGATATGTTTCCAAAAGTACAATAGAACATTTGTTCTATTCCACAGATATTTCTAGGGTTGTATTCCACATATTTCCAAAAATAGAAAAGGACTGATGAACATGTCTACTCACTATGAATTAATTTTAGGGAAAAAAAGACACAATTTAAAGGTTCACTCACATACATTTTAAAGTTTAATACAAAAATTGTATCCTAAAAATTCCCTATAAAAATAGTGAAGCATTACACTAAACTGGTGATAGGTGAGAAGAGATTAATGGGTGCTTACATGAGCCAAGCAAAACCTGTTATGCTCATCCATATTAAAACTTATTTTGGACCGGAGTCCGGCTGTCATTCCCATGCTGGCACCTCAGTTGGCCCCTCGAACCCGAATCCTCCCAGCCCCCACCGCCCACCACCAACCCAGAGGCCTGCCCACCGTTCTCCAGCGCTGCTCCCCGCTGCCCCCCCTAGACTAGATGACCCCCAAGCCAGCACCCCACCTACAGCGCCACAGGGGGTGTGGCCTCCATAACAGGGAGTATGGCCACGCTAGTGGGCGTGGCCTCTGTGGGTGTTGTAGCTGCTCACAGGGCTGTAGTGACTTTCCCCACTCCCAGGACTCTGCGGTCACATCTCAATCCTCATCACGTCACGTCACGAATTAAGCATTCAGTACATAAAATAAAAAACTCAGAGGGTGCCCTCAACAGTAGAATGGCTACAGCCAAAGACAGAATCAGTGAGCTTGGAGATGAGCTGCAGAAAGCTTACAGGCAACAACGAACAATGGGAAAAGACCTCAAAATAGTTGAGGGTGAGTCAGGGACCTAGGGGATGATTCCAACAGGAACGACATTAGAATCCTCAGAGTACCAGAAGGACAGAGAGGC
This sequence comes from Sorex araneus, assembly GCF_027595985.1. NCBI lineage: Eukaryota > Metazoa > Chordata > Mammalia > Eulipotyphla > Soricidae > Sorex > Sorex araneus. Next base: position 62,952,686 of record NC_073310.1, on the reverse strand, counting down.
AATCCCAATGAAAAAGCCACAGTGAAAGAAATCACTGCTAAAAAGTTTCCAGAACTGGAGAATGCAGGAATCCAGATCCAAGGAGCCCAAAGGGTGCCAGCTAAAAGAGACCCTAATAAAAAGACTCCAAGACATATCATAGTCAGAATGATGGATGCCACGGATAAAGACACAATACTGCAAGCAGCAAGGTCAAAGAAGGAAATCACATACAAAGGAGCACCCCTTAGATTTACAGCAGACCTATCAGAGGAAACCCTCCAAGCTTGAAGACAATAGTGGGGTATAGTAAAATAACTCAATGAAATGAATGCCTCACCAAGAATGCTTTATCCGGCTAAACTCGCACTCAAACTCAAAGGAACAATACAGATACACTACTTTGTAGATAAACAACATCTTAGGAACTTCATAGACTCAAAACCAAACTTAAAAGAAGGACTAAAGGGGCTACTGTAAGAAAAGAAAAACCCCACAAAGCACAACAAAGCCCTAAGGAAAGATGGCACAAATCTCCATGACAATAATCTTTCTCAATGTCAATGGTATAAATGCACCAATGAAAAGACACAGAGTGGCAAAATGGATTCAGAAACTGAACCCAACATCCTGCTGCCTACAAGAAACACATCTGAACAGTCAGAGTAAACACAGACTCAATGTCAAAAGATAGAAAACAATTTTGCAAGCAAACAACTCTCAGAAAATCTGGGTTGGCCTTACTACTATCTGACAAGATAGATTTCCGGTTGAAAAGATTAGAAGGGACAGCGAAAGCCATTTTTTATTAATCATGGGATATGTACAACAGGAAGAAATCACACTCCTAAATGTATATACACCCAATGAGGGACCAGCTAAATACTTAAAACAACCGCTAACAGATTTTAAGGAGAACATTGCTAGCAATACAGTAGCAGTTGGAGCCTTCAACACACCTTTTCACTTCTGAATAGATCAACAAGATTAGAACTCAGCAAGGAAACACTGGCTTTGAAGGAAGAAATAGAAGAGAGAGGGCTAATAGATCTATACAGGATTTTACATCCCCCCGCCCCCCCAAAAAAGAATACACATTCTTTTTCAGTGCACACACAACATTTTCTAGAATAGATCATGTGCTAGGCCACAAAACACACCTCAACAGAATCAGGAAAATAGAAATTGTATCAATATCTTTTCAAAACCACAATGCACTGAAGATAGAAGTTAATAATGCACAGATGCAGAGAACCAAATCAAACTCCTAGAAATTAAACAACTCAGTGTTGAACAAAGGAAGGAAATCAAGGAATAAATCCAAAGATACGTGGAAACAAATGAGAATGAAGACACAAGCTACCAGAACTTGTGGGTTGCAGCTAAAGCTGTGTTAAGGGGAAAATTTATAACTCTGCAGACATTTCTCAGGAAGAAGGGGCCCACATAAAGAACTTCACTTCACAGCTCAAGATCTTAGAAAAGGACCAACAAAAGGAGCCCAACCAGGCAGAAGGAAAGAAATAATAAAACTTAGAGTAGAAATAAATGACATTGAAACCCCAAAAACAATACAAAAGATCAATGAAACTAAGAGCTGGTTCTTCGAGAAAATAAACAAGATTGATAAATCACTAGCAAGATGCACAAAGAGAGCGAAAGCGAGTGAGCGAGAGAGAGAGAGAGAGAGAGAGAGAGAGAGAGAGAGAGAGCGCCTTATAAACCGAATCAGAAATGAAACCGGGGACATCACAACAGAAACCAAAGAAATTCAAAACATCATCAGAGACTACTTTGGAAGCCTGTGTGACAGGAAATAAGAGAATCTAGAAGAAATGGATAAATTCCTAGATTCCTGTAATCTTCCAAGGCTGAACCAAAAAGATCTGGAATACCTGAATAGAGCTATTATAATCAAGGAAATTGGAACTGTAATCAAAAGTCTTGCCAAAAAAACTAAAAACACCCAGGTCAAAATGGATTCACGAGCAAATTTTCCCAAACATTTATATAGGACCCATTGCCAGTTCTTCTCAAGCTTTTCCAAGAAATTGAAGAAACAGAAGCTCTCCCAAACAGCTTCTATGAGGGACATATCTCACTAATACCAAAAGCAAACAACGACAACACACAAAAAAGAAAACTACAGGCCTATATCCATAATGAACATGGATGCAAAAAGCCTCAACAAAATTATAGTAAATAGAATCCAATAATTCATCAAAAAGATCATAAACCATAACCAAGTGGGATTAGTCCCAAGGATGCAAGGATGGTTTAACACAGGGAAATCAATCAACATAATCTATCATATCAACAAAAGAAAAGATTAAAACCATATGATCAATAGATGCAGAGAAAACATTTGACAAGATCCAGCACCCATTTATGATGAAAACTCTGGCCAAAATGGGTATTGAAGGAACTTTCTTCAATATAGTTAAAGCCATCTGCCACAAGCCTACGGCAAACATTATCCTCCATGGGAAAAAACTAAGAGCCTTCCCTCTAAGATCAGGGATGAGATGAGGATGCCCACTCTCTCCACTTCTGTTTAATACAGTGCTGGAAGTACTTGCAATAGCATCAGGCAAGAAAAAGATATTTAGGGTATCCAGGAATGAAAGGAAGAAATGAAGAAATCAAGCTCTCACTATTTGCAGACAATATGATACTATATTTAGAAAACCTTTAAGCCTCTACCAAAAAACTAGAAACAATAGACTTGTACAGTAAAGTCTCAGGCTATAAAATCAATGCCCCAATGTCCATGGCTTTTCTATATGCAAATAATGAGAGTGAAGAAAGTGACATGAAAAAGTAAATCCCATTCACAATCATGCCTCAGAAAAATCAAGTACCTCAAAATCAGCTTAACCAAGGAGGTAAATGACTTGTACAAAGAAAACTACAAAACACTACTTCATGAAATAAAAGAGGACACAAGGAAATGGAAAGATATCCCCTGCTCATGGATTGGAAGAATTAATATTGTCAAAATGGCAATACTCACCAAAGCATTGTACACATTCAATGCGATCCCTATAAGGTTACCTATGACATTCTTCAAAGAAATGAATCAAACACTCCTGAAATTCCTATGGAACAATAAGCCCCTATGAATAGCTAATGCAATTCTTGGGAAAAAGAAGATGGGAGGCATCCCTTCCTCAACCTCAAACTCTACTACAAAGTGGTAATAATTAAAACAGCATGGTACTGGAACAAAGGCAGAACCACAGACCAATGGAACAGGGATAAATATCCTGACACCCACCCTCAAATATATGATTATCTAATCTTTCTTAAGGGAGCAAGAAATACTAAGTGGAGCAAGGAAATTCTCTTTAACAAATGGTTCTGGCAAAACTTGACAGCTACAAGCAGAAAAATGGACTCAGACCTCTACCTAACACCATGTACAAAAGTCAGATCAAAATGGATTAAAGACCTCAACATCAGACCAGAATCCATAAGGTACATTGAAGACCAGGTCGCCAAAAACCTCTATGACATTGAAGCTAAAGGTATCTTCAAAGATGACTTGCCACTGGCCTAGCAAGTGGGAACAAAGATAAACAAATTGGACTATCTTAAACTAAGAAGCTCCTGTACCTCAAAAGAAACAGTGATCAGAATACAAAGACAATCTACTGAGTGGGAAAGGATATTCACCCAATACCCATCTGATAAGGGGTTGATATCAAGGATATATAAGGCACTGGTTGAACTCTACAAGAAGAAAACATCCAACCCAATCAGAAAACGGGGCGATGAAATGAACAGAAACTTTCTCAAAGAAGAAATCCGAATGGCCAAAAGGCACATGAAAAAATACTCTTCATCATTAATCATCAGGGAGATGCAGATCAAAACAATGAGATACCATCTCACACCACAGAGACTGGCCCACATCCAAAAGAACAAAAGCAATCAGTGTTGGCCTGGATGTGGGGAGAGAGGGACTCTCCTTCACTGCTGGTGGGAATGCAGCAGTGGAAAACCATATGAATGTTTCTTAAAAAATTCAAAATTGAGCTCCATGTAATCCAGCAATTGCTGGGAATATATCATGGAAATACACAAAAAGTATAGTAGAAATGATTTCTGCACTTGTATGTTCACTATTGCACTGTTTACAATAGCCAAAATCTGGGGAAAAACCCGAGTTCCCAAGAATAGATTACTGGTTAAAGAAACTTTGGTACATTTACCCAGTGGAATACTATGCAGCTGTTTGAAATGATGAAGTCATGAAATTCTCATATAAGTGGATCAACATGGAAAGTATCATGTTAAATGAAATGAGCCAGAAATAGAGGGACATACATAGAAAGATTACACTTATCTGTGGAATATAAAGTAACAGAACAGGAGATTAACACCAAGAATAGTATAGATAAGTACCAGGAGGTTTGCTCCACAGTTCGGAAGTTGGCCTCACATTCTGGGAGAAAAGGCAGCTCAGGTAGAGAAGGAAACACAAAGTAAAGGGTGTTTAGAGGGCCTGCTCAGGATGGGAGATGTGTGTTGAAAGTTAGACTATAAACCGATTATGATGGCCATTCAATACTTGCATTTCAGACCTCAATACCCTAAAGGAGAGAAGGAAAGAGAGAGTAAAAGGGAATGTATCTGCCATAGAGGCGGCGCAGGGGGTGAGAGGGATACTGAGATCATTGGTGGTGGAGAATGGGCACTGGTGGACGGATGGATAATTGATCACTGTATGCCTGAAATGTAAGCACAAAAGTTTGTAAGTATCTTACTTTTTACCTCATGGTGATTTATTAAAAAATAAAAAAAAATTTAAAAACATATTTCTAAGAAATCAGAATATTTCTAATTTCTAAGACATATCTAATTTCTAAGAATTTAAATATTTAATTTCTAAGACATATTTTTGAAAATTGATAATTCAAGGCTCTCATTATTTAAAATAAATAAAATAAAGGGGCAATTGAGATCTATGGAATATAACTATAAGCACCATTATGGGATAGTTAATAACAATGTTATTAATAACAACATCATTTTGATATTCTTTTGATAGCCATTTGGATAAATGAATGTGAAGGCTACATCTCTGTAAATTTAAAAGAGACACCAGGCATTGGGTAAATATCCTTTCCCATTCTGTAAACTGTCTTTGTACTTTGTTCACTGTTTCTTTTGAGGTGCAGAAGCTTCTTAGTTTAAGATAGTCCCATTTATTTATCTCTGTTTTCACTTGTTTAGCCAGTGGCGTGTCATCTTTGAAGATATCATTGGCTTGAATGTCATGGAGGGTTTTGTCGACCCTGTCTTCAATGTACCTTATGGATTCTGGTCTAATGTTGAGGTCTTTAATCCATTTTGATATGACTTTTGTACATGGTGATAGGTGGAGATCTGAGCCCATTTTTTTTTTTTGCATGTAGCTGTCCAGTTTTGCCAGCACAATTTGTTAAAAAATGCTTTCCTTGCTTCACTTCACATTTCTTGCACGCTTATCAAAGATTAGATATTCATATATTTGGGGTGTTGTGTCAGAATATTCAACCCTGTTCCATTGGTCTGCAGCTCTGCCTTTGTTCCAGTACCATGCTGTTTTAATTACTACCACGTTGTAGTACAGTTTGAAGTTGAGGAGGTTGATTCCTCCCATTTTCTTTTTCCCAAGAATTGCTTTAGCTATTTGTGGGGGCTTATTGTTCCATATGAATTTTAGGAGTGCTTGCTCCATTTCTTTGAAGAATGTCAAGGGTATCCTTATAGGGATCACAATGAATTTGTACAATACTTTGGGGAGAATTGCCATATTGACAATATTAATTCTTCCAATCCATGAGCAGAGGATATCTTTCCATTTCCTCGTGTCCTCTTTTATTTCCTGAAGTAGAGTTTTGTAGTTTTCATTATACAAGTCCTTTACCTCCTTAGTTAAATTGATTCTGAGGTATTTGATTATTTGAGGTACAATTGTGAACGGGATTGCTTTTATCATGTCACTTTCTTCTCATTATTTGCGTATTGCAAAGCCATGGACTTTTGGGTATTGATTTTATAGCCTGCAACTTTACTATACGAGGCTATTGTTTCTAGGAGTTTCTTGGTAAAGATTTTAGGGTTCTCTAAGTATAGTATCATATCATCTGCGAAAAGTGAGAGCTTGATTTTTTCCTTTCCTACCTGAATGCCCTAAATATCTTTTTCTTTCCTAATCACTATGGCAAGTACTTCCAGTACTATATTGAACAGAATTGGAGAGAGTGGGCATCCTTGTCTCGTCCCTGTTCTTAGAGGGAAGTCTCTTAGTTTTTCCCCATTGAGGACAATGCTTGCCGTAGGCTTGTGATAAATGGCTTTGACTATATTGAAGAAAGTTCCTTCAATACCCATTTTGGCCAGAGTTTTCATCATAAACGGGTGCTGGATCTTGTCAAATGCTTTCTCTGCATTGATATGATTATATGATTTTTATCTTTTCTTTTGTTGATATGATGTATTATTTTGATTGGTTTCCAATGTTAAACCACCCTTTCATCCCCAGGATAAATCCCACTTGGTCATGGTGTATGACCTTTTAGATGAGTTGTTGAATTCTATTTGCTAATATTTTGTTGAGAATATTCACATCTGTGTTCATCACAGATATTGGCCTGTAGTTTTCTTTTTTGTGGTGTCTTTGTTTGGTTTTGTTATTAGGGAGATATGAGCCCCTAGAAACTGTTTGGGAGGGTTTCTGTTTCTTCAATTTCCTGGAAAAGCTTGAGAAAAACTGGCAATAGGTCCTCTTTAAATGTTTGGAAGAATTTGCCAGTGAATCCATCTGGACCTGGGCTTTTGGTTTTGGGAAGACTTTTGATTACAGTTTCAATTTCCTTGATATTTCCTGAGTAGGCCTGTTCAGGTACTCCAGGTCTTCTTGGTTCAACTTTGGGAGATTATAAAAACAGTGACCAGAATACAAAGACAATCTACTGAGTGGGAAAGGATATTCACCCAATACTCATCCGATAAAGGGTTGATATCAAGGATATACAAGGCACTGGTTGAACTCCACAAGAAGAAAACTGCCAACCCCATCAAAAAATGGGGTGATGAAATGAACAGAAAATTTTCCAAAGAAGATACCGAATGGCTGAGAAATACATGAGAAAATGGTCCACATCACTAATCATCAGGGAGATTCAGATCAAAACAACAATGAGATATCACCTCACACCACAGACTCTGGCCCACATCCAAAAAAACAAAAGCAACCGGTTGTTGGTGTGGATGTGGGGAGAAAGGGACTCTCCTTCACTGCTGGTGGGAATTCCAACTGGTTCAGCCCTTTTGGAAAACAATATGGACGATTCTCAAAAAATTAGAAATTGAGCTCCTATTTGATCCAGCAATACCACTCCAGAGAATATATCCTGGAGAGGCAAAAAGGTATAATAGAAATGACATCTGCATTTGTATGTTCATTGCAGCACTATTTACAATAGCCAAAATCTGGAAAAAAACAGAGTGCCCCAAAACAGATGACTGGTTAAAGAAACTCTGGTACATCTACAAAATGGAATACAATGCAGCTGTTAGAAAAAATGAAGTCATGGGGCTGGAGCAATAGCACAGTGAGTAGGGCGTTTCTCTTGCACACGGCTGACTTGGGTTCGAATCCCAGCATCCCATATGGTCCTCTGAGCACCGCCAGGAGTAATTCCTGAGTGCATGAGCCAGGAGTAACCCCTGAGCATCACCGGGTGTGACCCAAAAACAAATAAAATAAAAGAAAAACTCATGAAGTTTGCATATAAGTGGATAAACATGGAAATTATGTTGAGTGAAATGAGTCAGAAAGAAAGAGATAGACATAGAAAGATCGCACTCATATGTGGATTACAAAGTAGCACAATGGGACATGAACACCCAAAAGTAGTAGAGATAAGAACCAGGAGGTCTGCCCCACAGCTTGGAAACTGGCCTCACATGCTGGGGGAAAAGGAAGCAGAGACAGAGAAGGTAACACCTAGTAGAGAATGTTGGGAGGACCTACTCGGGTTGAAAGCTGCGTACCAAAAGTAGACTATAGACCGAACATAATGGCCACTCAATACCTTTATTGCAAACTACAACATCCAAGAGGAGAGAGAACAAAAGGGAATGTCCTGCTGCAGAGGCAGGATGGGGTGGTGGGGGTTGGGATGGGGGTGGTGGGAGGGATACTGGGATCATTGGTGGAGGAGAATGGGCACTGGTGGAGCGATGTCAACTAAATACAAACATGAAAGTTCATAAGTTTGTAACTGTACCTTATGGTGATTCACTAATAAAAATTTTTAAAAAATGAAAAGAGAAATCAGGCAGAAAAATAGAAAAAATTAAAATCTTGAAAATAGTACTCTTTGAAATTGGTTGATATATTGGAAAATCTTGATAACTTGTTTGGTATTTTAGGTAAGAATAAGGTGGATCAAAATTTTATTCAAGAAACAGCAAACTTTGTTCAGGGTGTACAGTGAGTAAAGTGCTTGCCTTGCACAAAGCCAACCTGGCATCAATCCCAGCACCCCATGTGGTTCACCTGAACTCCACCAGGATCCATCCCATGTGGATTCCTGAGCAAAGAGCCAGGAGTAAGCCTGAACATTGCCACGTATGACTCAAAAACAGAAAGAAAAGGAAAGGAAAATTGAATAACATTTTAAAATTTCTCGGATTATCCTCTAAAACTCAGTCTTCTGGTTAAAATGAATTATTTCTTACAAATTAAACGTGTAGTTTTAATGAACAGAATGCAAGGGGTAAAACTTTTCATAACTCAAACTAGCACAGAACAGAAACTATACTAATCTAATTTATGAGTGTGGCTGTTGAAATCCCAAATAACACAAGAAGCTGAATTCTAACTATAATGTATATTAAAGAATAATCCAGCATGATCAAATAGGGTTTATCTCAGAATTGCAAGTTTAACTTTTTTTTTCTTGACTTCTCTATTTTCTCCAATGTTCCTCAAAATATCCCCATGGATACATGGGTGAGAAGAGCACCAGAATTTTTAAAGATCCTTTGACAGGCAGGTCGTTCTAGGCTCTGAATCTGGTGGGAGAGATTGCATTTGCAATAAGTACAGTGTTGTAGGGGGTCTATGGAGCATCGCAGAAGAGAGGAGAGAGCAAATAAAGAAGTAATGAGGGTCTGAGAAGCTCACTGGGCAAGTGAAACAGGTACAGTCATCATAGCCTTAAAATCAATTCAAACTCAGATATATCTAGTTATGAATAAATAATCACAGAGTTCATAGAAATGAAATCAATAAGTAACTCACTAAGGAATCACTGGGTATGTAACAGAAAATTTCTTAAAGATATTTGATGAAAGGTCTGACTTGAACTACTTGTCATGATCCGGTTCTAGTCTATTCCCAGACTTGTTCAACTCTTCAAGGCAAAGCCCCTTGAAATGCATGAAAGATTATGTTGTACAGTACAGAAGGATAAAAATATTTAAGAGAAAAATTGAAAAAATCATTTTACCAGCAGCCAGTCTATAAAAAGAAAGAAGAAAAAACCTAAAGTAGAACCTCAGGCAAAAACAAGATAATCTTAAATAAGAGTTCTGATGAACAGAGAGAAGTCATGATTAAAAGCAAAGGTGAGCAAATGGATACTAAATGAATATTGACTTTTAAAAGACTATAAGAGTCTTTGCACAAAGAGATAGTACAGGGGTTAAGGGGCAAAGGGCTTTGCAGGTGTGAACCCTGGTTCAGATTCTGACACCACCTATTTCTCACTTCCCCCAAAACCTCCAAGAATGACTCCTGAGTTTAGAGCCAGGAATATTCCCTGAGTACCCCTGAGTGTGGCCCCCAAACCTAAAACAAAATTAAAATGTGTAATAATTTTGAATTCAAGCATTCCATGTGTTACATAGAATTAAAATACATGCTAATAATTACACAGAAAAAAATTAAAGCACAGCGAACAAAACTAAAATGCTCTAAGTCTAAAAGATATATAAGAAGTAATAAAGTAAAACTTGTATTATAGCTTAATGAATAAGATATGCGTGTTGTCATATTTAGATATACCACTAAATCAACTAGAAAACTAACTATTGGAAGGCATTTATATGTATGTATGTCTATTTTTACATAAATATAATGAACAAACAATTATTTTTAAATAAATTTTAAAAATGGAATTTATAAGTGTACCAAGCACTGTCAATTTCCTGGAAATAACCAGTGTTTTTCATTAAAGTAGGAACAACGGTCTTTTGACCACAAATAACTCCTTCAGTTGCCCAACTTTAATAATTTTTAATACTTAATTTCATGAATCTGATTGCACCCAATTAGATTTTTTTAGAGAAAGCATGCATGATTTTATTTATTTTTTAATTATTTAAATTTATTTATTTTTTAATTAGTGAGTCACAGTGAGGGTACAGTTATAGATTCACACATTTTCATGCTTGTTTTTCCCTCATGCAATGTTTGAGAGCCCATCCCTCCACCAGTGTCCATTCTCCACCACCAATGAACCCAGTATCCCTGCCACCCCCCCAATACCATTCCCCCCACCACACCCAGCCTCTGTGGCAGGGCATTCCAATTTGATATCTCTCTCTCCTTTTGGGTGTTGTGGTTTGCAATGGGGTATTCAGTGGTCATCCTGTTCAGTCTCTAGTCTACTTTCAGCATGCATCTCCCTTCCTGCGCAGGATCTCCAATCACATATTACTTGGTGTTCCCCTCTCTATCTGGGATGACTTTCCCCCAGTGTGTGAGGCCAGCTTCCAAGCTATGGAGCCAACATCCTGATATTATATACTACTATTCTTGGGTATTAGTCTCCTACTCTGTTGTTTTATATTCCACAGATGAGTGCAATCTTTCTATGTCTGTCCCTCTCTTTCTGGCTCATTTCACTTAGCATGATACTTTCCATGTTGATCCACTTATATGCAAAGTTCATGACTTCATCCTTTCTAACAGCTGCATAGTATTCCATTATATAGATGTACCAAAGTTTCTTTAACCAGTCATCTGTTCTCGGGCACTCGGGTTTTTTCCAGATTCTGGCTATTGTAAACAGTGCTGCGATGGACATATAAGTGCAGATGTCATTTCAACTATACTTTTTTGTTTCTCCAGGATATATTCCCAGAAGTGGTATTGCTGGATCAAGTGGAAGTTCAATTTCTAATTTTTTGAGAAGCATCCATATTGTTTTCCAAAGGGGCTGGACCAGTTGGCATTCCCACCAGCAGTGTAGAAGGGTCCCTTTCTCCCCACATCCTCTCCAACATCAGTTACTTTTGTTGTTTTGGATGTGTGCCAGTCTCTGTGGTGTGAGGTGGTATCTCATGGTTGTTTTGATCTGCATCTCCATGATGATTAGTGATGTAGAGCACTTTTTCATGTGCCTTTTGGCCATTCGTATCTCTTCATTGGAAAAGTTTCTGTTCATTTCTTCGGCCCATTTTCTGATGGGGTTGGATGTTTTCTTCTTGTAGAGTTCAACCAGTGCTTTATATACCCTTGATATCAACCCTTTATGCACCCAATTTGATTTTCAGATTTCAAAATATGAAGGAACATAACCCCTTGCCATTCTAGGTCTCCCTCTAAGGAGGACACATGCAACTTCAAGTTCAGCTCGCCAAGGCACCAGGGAGCAAATTTGCACCCAAGATGCATATTTCTTACTAGTTCTGAATTTTCAATTTCTTGAGTTTTCTTTGCCTCATTTATAAAATAAAGATAATACAACACATTGCATATCGTTGTCATGCAAAACATCCCAAATGGTACATGGCATAAACAAAATAATCAATAAACATAGCTTCTTTTAAAAGACCAATCAAATTATGAAAGACACCTGCTAGACCTGAGATTAGGTCCGCCTCAATGACGCTGGTTCACTGCTGATGTCCAATGGCAGATTGTCACGTTCATCTGTGAATCCATTCCATAATTTTTTTTTCCTTGTTGCTATAAAATATGATGCAACTCCTATGGAAGGTCACCTCTTTATTACCATCGACCTTCCTTGACCCTATTAACACCGGATCCCTGTTAACAATGAGGCTGAGAATAAAATGTGAAACTCAGCCTGACAGTACCTTGCAGAGATGCTACACGCAGACTGACAGTTTATTATACACTTGGTAGTGGGACAGCACATGATTCCTAGTAGGACCGCTCCCTCCCTCCACTAATCCAGGCCTCATCCGATTTCAAAGTAATTTTGGTTTCGGGTATTTATTTTGAATTGACTACATGGCTAATGATGGGAATATTCCATTTATTCTTTAAGCGGATAGCTCTGCCTTCAAGCAAATGATCAATGTCAAACAAATCACTTAGCTGACTGAAAGGATATTGCTTAGACGAGGCGTCCACGACGTGCAGCAGAGAGAAGGGAATAGGATTAGGATCTAAAAGAGATTTGATGGCTGTCATTTCCACAATAGGAATGTTGACAGGTGGAATAAATAACTTCTGGAGAGCCACTTGTTAAACTGGGTTAAAAGAAGATCTGTACGGGCCGGGCCGAGACAGAGGCTGCCTACCAATCTGATTATATTTTATTACTCAGCTAAACTGTATTCCATGATTTGGTTTGTGGTTATCTAAAGGGGTCACAAGCCGCAGTGGCTCATATTTCCTGAACATATTTTGACAGAAATTGTAGATTGTTTTAAGAGAATGCCAACTAGTGTCAGAAAGAAAGACAAAGGACTTCTTTCCAGCTATTTAACACCATCCACTACCATTCCAGCAAAGGTAGCTGGCTGCTTCAGTGGGATTTCAAGACACATTCTGGCCCCCCTAGGGCAGTCAATATCTTCTCTGGGAGAAAACAACACTATCACACAAAGATTTACATGAATATCCAAAAGGGGAGGGAGACCTCTCCTATCAATCTGCTTTCTCTGGTTAACTTTGCTTGGTGTTGTTCGAAGGCTTCTGTCTTTATTTATTGCATCAGCCTCTCCTGTGGCTTGTCATCATTCAAATGTTGCATATTCCAAAACGAATTCATTTGAGTCCTTGATTTTTTCCAGCTGCCTTGTTCCCATTCTAGTTTTGCTGTTTGCAAATTCTGTGATTTCTCTCTTCTGGACCATACTAGGGTCCTCTTATTTTTCCATACCAATCTACTAAATGTAGAGTTTATGGTCCATCTTTTAATTTCCCTTCATACTTACCCCCTCACTCCCTTTTCTTCCTTTTGCCTTCAGCAGAAACTGGCCAATCTTGGGTCAAGCTCACCAGTTTTTACTTCCAATACTGAGACACTGTTCAATATTCATGCTGCTGAGAAGACAGGTGACATTGGAAAGGTACAATTTCTGATGCCGGTGGCCTATTGCCAATCCCACTTTGTCAAATCCTCACAGTTCTACTCAAATCCTTTCATCTGCTATTGCAAGTGTGCCCCCTCACAAATACATAACTCTTAAAGAAATTATTTCTCCCATACACATAGGAAATAATCAGGATTCTATGTTTTCAATTTAGAACCGTGTCTATTGACTTATCTACATGACAAATAGGTTGGTGAGGGTGCACTGTGGGGATAGGAGGGTCATGCTAGCAACAGCCCAGACTGTCTTTTCCATCTGTCATGAGAGTGACCTTCAGCAATTAAATAGCCCCTCTAATCTTTGGTTTCCTCTTGTACAGAATGGTGAGACTAAAAGGGTACTTACTTTCAAGATTACTGTAAGAACCCAAAGAAATCTGTAAATAAAGAACTAAGCATTGCACTTCCTTATATTTGCTCGGTAGATGTTCATGTTAAAAATAAATTTCTATGTTACATCTGCATTGATTGCTGCAACCTTCACTCCTTGTTGCAGCCAAGACTAATTTATCCATCTTCCCAACCTTCACTGATACCAGGTTCCATTAATTCTGCCTCTCACCTAATATATGTTTCCATTTTTTCTAACACATAAACAAACACACACATCTACACACTCCCTGAAATTCTTTATGCCCTTCTATGCTAACACTCTCTTGCAGAACTGCAAATAACACAATAGAACTTCTGCAAAGATACTTTATACTCTTCAATTTGCCTTCTCAATGCCATTCTGCTACTATACTACACACACTCTCTCTCTTTCTCTCTTATGGTAGTTAAGTAAATTAATAACTAGCTTTTAAACCATTAAGTCTGCAGATATTCAATGCCATATGCCTGGTACCCTTCCTTGAACTCACATGCCTACAGGTGTGATATAATTTGTATTATCATACACTTTAGTTATACAACAAAGACTAAAGATCCTGTCATTCTTATTTTATCAAAGAGAAGGTAACAGGCTTCATCTTTTCAGGTCCCATCTAACCACTAATCACACAGGGGTAATCACTAACCTTGCTTTGTCAGAGCTTCAGTTTGGAGAGAGCAAGAGATCACATACTAGGCAACGCCCAGTTCTGTTACATCAATGGAAATAAAAGTTGTAAAGAAAACAAAAAGTAGTTCATAATTGATAACAAGGAGCACCTGTAAGAAAGCTCGGTGGAGTTCCCTGAGGATTATTTCAGCAGATACCTAACATGAAAATATGTCCACTAAGCCAAAAGAAGTGGCAAAGGGATGAAAGGAAGGGAGATATTGTGTTCAAGTTGGATGCCAGGGAAGAGCAAGAGCTTCAGGTCCAGCCTTCTCTAGTGACCCCAGAGAATGTTGCGCACCTCGATGCTTATGCCTCTTCACTAGGTGACAGGCTATCTGAGGACAGGTGTGTAGCCCTTATCACTAGGCAAGCACGTGAGAAATTATCCTGAAGAAACTCCTATTGAACCAACTAGTGGCAATTGATCTTTATGAGTACAACCCACCTGCTTTGGGGGTGGGGGGAATGGGAGGTGGGCGATGCCCAGCAGGGCTTGGCGTCAACTCCTGGAACTGAGCTTGTGAGTGGATTCCACTGATGCTCAAGGGACCATCCAGTGCTGGAGATGGTATTGACCTGGGGTTGACCACTTCAAGGCAAGTGTCTTAAGCCCTGTACTCTATTGCTGATGCTGAGCACCTACTTTTCTGAAGAGGATGGAGTATTTGATCATTTCAAGCAGGGTGAACCCATCCTATGAGGTCACTTCCAGCTTCTCAGTCTTCCTTTAACCTAGTAAGTCTAATGAATTGTGTGCAACCAAATTCAAGTAATGTAAGTGTTGAGTGAGACTTAGTCTCTGTGCTCGATAACTGTAGTCTCAGTATTACCGCATTGCTACCCACCAAACACTGGGTTTCACCTCATACAAGGGCTTATCAGCATCAAAATTTTGTGGAGGAAAATGTAGAGAAATGGTCGGCTTTTATTGGGAGACTTATGAATATGCATGTCAGAAGCTGTTCTTCCTTCAAAGTGGCTTCCCGGAGAGAATACTAA
The DNA here is from genome assembly GCF_027595985.1 of Sorex araneus. Classification (NCBI taxonomy): domain Eukaryota; kingdom Metazoa; phylum Chordata; class Mammalia; order Eulipotyphla; family Soricidae; genus Sorex; species Sorex araneus. The sequence continues at coordinate 62,937,311 of NC_073310.1, read as the reverse complement.
ACCAGAAGGTCAAAACCCTGAGTTTTATTCTTGGCTTTGCCACTCTCTCCCTCCTTGACCTTGGACAAGTTGCTTAGCCACATTGCAGGCAACTGTTTCTTTGTTGATAAAGATGTGAGTAATGATAGCTGAAACTGTCTTCCATATAGGGAAGTTGTGAAGATTAATGCGATACTGTTTATAAGCACTCTAAACTCTCCCAAAGAAAGGCGATGTACAAACACAGTTTTGTTATGGTTGCTCAACAGCATCTGTACTGAAAATGCCCTGCACTTTTCTCAAAGCCTGGGAGAAGAGGTAAAGTCCAAACGTTAATATTGTTTCATATGGCATGTTTCTGCTTCTGCTCAAATGGGTCCTAGCAGTGCTTTCTATCCCATTTCTTTCACCATAACCTTTCTTTGAAGTACAAATAGATAGTATTATTCACGATACAAATTACTTTAGAGAAAATGAGTTCTAGTGGTCATTTGTGAATGTGGGATAAAGGAAGTCCCTACAAGAGTCACAGCCTGTGATCTTGATTTTCCTGGAAAGTTACCCCATGGACAAGATACGGGTAATCCTTCCTGATGAATGACCATTCAATCTACACTGCATCCACTGCTCCCCAAATCCTAATCAAGTAATGTATCGGAAACCAAATTGTCTGTTCCAATTTTCTTTCTTCTCTCTGAGCTTGAAGGTCCATTATTGGGGAGGATCTTTAGTGGGGGAGGCGGGACAAAATGAAAGACTTTCCCACACTATTGCTGATTAGGCTGGATGATCACGAGTTGACTCTGCCCCCATTGGCCATACAGGAAGAGTAAGGCAGCCCGCTACTCCTTTCATTTGTATCCATTACACTTCAAATACTGTACTTTCCGGACCTCGCTCATCTCTTAAATGACACACCTTAATATTCAGGATGTGGAATGTGGAGAAATTGATGTTCCACTGAGAAACTCAATCTTGCATTAGTAGACTCTTTTGCATTTAATTTTATCTCTTGTTTATATATAAAGAGGTTTCTTTTGACACGGGAAAATTGCAAATGTGGTAAGAAAAATCCTTTAGAGTCATGTTTTTCACCTGCCTATTAAAGGACAAAGGGGGAACAACACTTTTTAAAAGTTTTTAAAGTTCTAGATGATTCCCTATTGTTATAAGAGGCTTGTGGACTATTTGTTTTCAGAAAACTAGAACAAGTAATCTGCTCAAGGCGTGCAACTGGAGTTGCTACACCACGTTTTCTAAACTACTAATGAGCCTCGAGGTCATGTCACAATGCAGAAAAGAATTACAGTCAGCAGTCCAAAAAGAATCTGAATGTAAAGTAATCCAACCAGAATTCAATAGCAAGAAACCTGGAAAATAATCGCTTATAATAATAAATTCTTGTTTTAAATTAACGTAACCACTTGCCTTATTTTTAACTAAAGATGTTTATTTTGACAATTTCCTATGTGATCCATTGTAACACAATTCACTTAAAAATAATTGAAATTACTATGTCTCAGGGCTGGAGATATAATACAGTTGGAAATGTCCTCACCTTGCATGTGTGTGACCACAGTTCGGTCCTCAGGCCCTCTGATGTTCCCCCAAGCCACCAGAAGTGGTCCCTGAGTGCAGAGGCAGATGTAAGACCTGAGTACAGCCACATGTGGCCCTAAACCCACAAATAAATCAATCAACTAAAATAAAAGTGTTAGTCTGAAAATTTAGAAAGGAGGCAGAGCTTGCCTGTAGCTTGCACTTGAGGCTGTGGGAATCCATTTCAATGACAGTTTAAAAAAACACCAATCACAATTGTGTTTTGGGTCCATACAGAAATAGCACATTTCAGATTCTTCAGTAAGCACAAGAGAGTTATAACTATCGTTCTATCTAACTTTCCCTGTCTCTCTCGATCAAATTTGTTTTTTAAATTAATTTTAGGCACCATGATTTACAATACTGATACATTAGAGTTTCAGGCGTAGAGTGTTCTAGCACTGTACCCTCCACCATAGCTTTAGCCACACTTCCCCATGCCCCAGGGTTCCCCATCCTCCAATAGTGAAATGTTTCCTGCTAAAGACCAGTTCTCTGTGTCTGTTGTCTTTGCGCACTTATTTCCTTATTATGCTTTTTCATATCATATCCCAGATATGAGAGAGATTATTTTCTGTCTGTCCCCTCCTGACTTCAATCGTGTGATATTCTGCAGGCCTATCTATGTAGCAGCAACTTGCATGAATGTTGCTTCTTTTATGGCTAAGTAGTACTCCATTGTACATATGTGCCATCAATTCTTTATCCGGTCATACATTCTTGGGCACTTTCGTTCATCCCAGATTTGGGCTATTATGACCAATGCTTCATTCAACATAGGACTGCAGATGTATTTTCTGAAGAAAGTATTTTTGAACCCTTGGGATATATACCAAGAAGTAGAACTGCTATATTAAATGAAAAACTAGCAACCTAAATTTTTAATGCTTAAAGGGAGGCAGGATGGGTGGAGGGAAGATAGGAAATGAAAGAAAGAGAGGAAAGAAAAAGGAAAGAAAAAGACAAACAAAGAGTATGGTAGATTAACTGTTCCTATTAATTTCTAATATTTTCAAGCCACTTTCTAGGATGAAGGTGGTTCCTTAATACTGTGCACTTTCTAGCACCCTCCATCCAAGATGATGAAAAGGACTTGCCAAATGTGATTAAGAATTTGGATGGGTCACATAAAATTCACATATAAATTGATAGATATGGAGTGAAATGAGTCAGAGGGAAAGGGACAGACATAGAAAGATTGGACTCATTTGTGGGTATATAAAAAAAAAACGTAATATGAGACTAATACCCAAGGACAGTAGAAACAAGCGCCAGGAGGAATGACCCATGGTTGGAAGCTTGCCACAAGTAGTGGTGGGAAAAGGGCAGCGAGGATAGAGAAGGGACCACTATGACAAAGATAGTCGTCATATGTCAAATGATCACTCTGAACAAGAATCGAGTGCTCAAAGTCGGTAAAGGGAAAACATGATAGCCTTTCAGTAGCTGAATTGCAAATAATAATGCCCAAAAGGACAGAGACAGAGAAATAGAGGTAGAGAGAGACAGAGAGAGAAGAAACGTACCAGCCAGAGAAGCAGAGGTAGGCAAGGGCAAAAGGGCAGGATGGAAACTGGGTACATTGGTGATGGGAAGTGTACACTGATAGAGGGATAGATAATGGAAAGGTGATGACTGAAACACGATCATGAGCAACTCTGTAACTGTATCTCACATTGATTGAATTCAAAAAAAGAAGAATTTGGATGGAGAGATGCTCCTGGATTATCCCGAGGATCCCAATGCCTTCGTAGTCATTATAAGAAGATGGCCGTCTTCCTCAGAATCAGAGAGAGAGGGAGATAAGACATCTGGACAAGAATCGAAGGAAGAAGGGAGAGAGAAAATGCTACCCTCTGACTTGAAAGATGAGCAAAGGAGACATAACCACGAGTTCTGCGACCAGGAGAAGCTGGAAAAAGAAAGAAAACAGATTCCCCCACCCTCACCCCCCATGCGTATCAGCAGAAACAGAGACCTGGAATTTAATCAGCGAAGAAGGTCGTAAGCTTCAGACCTTCAGTAATCTACAGGAGTTCCCCGGGGTTGTTTGGAGCCGTGAACTGGTGGGACCGCATTGCAACCGCTGGAGGAACCTGCTACAGCATTCCAGAGGCATGTCACTGGGGCCACAGACATGTCGACTTCCAAGTCAGCTTACTAATTTGTATTAACGCGGTGATCCTACCAAGGTGTGAGGACATCCACAGGACATGGAGGGATGAGAAGCCTGGAAAGATGAGAGTTGACAGGTTTCCCCAGGACAAAGCTTGGGAAGCAAGAGACACCCAGAAACACTCGGCCCACCTTCCCCCTAAGTTACCCCATAGCCACTCCTCAGATTTCTATAAACCAAAACACTTCCTACAGCTTAGTTGACTCACGTCCTCATCTGGGGGTTTTCGATGATTGATGTGACAGCGAGATTCTAGAAAACAGGCAGCTCAGTGGGAAGCAGCATCTTTAATAGCGAGGCTTCATGTGGCCTGAGGAGACTGTGTGGGAGAAAGCATGTTTGGGGGTGAGAAAAGCAGATGCTAAGGAAAAATACCTCCACTGAAAACAAAGAGTTTCCACACAGAAAGGCAAAAGTACACATTTTAAAAAATATTTACTGTCAAATTCACCAGATCCAGATTTTAGTGGTCCCCCAAATATTTAGAGATGGCTTACCATAACACCTGATCATTTTAAATCAAATTTTAGGTAAAAATAATATTCCAAATTGCTGAATTAAATTCATTTTGGTTCTCTGAAAACTTTGTGAAGGTATTTCATGAACAGTACTGACTACCAAAAAGAGGAATTCAACATACAGTGGAAGAAATAAGCAGGAAGAATTTTAATCAGAAATCAAACTGAATATAAATTTTTATAAAACAACTTTAAAAGACAGGACTGGAGAGACAGTGGAGTGGATTAAATACTTGTCTTACATGGAGCCAACTGAAGTTCAACGCTTAGCACCACACAAGCCCCCAAACATTGCCAGGACTGATCCTTGAGCACAGGACCAGGAGTAAGCTCTGAGTGCCACGGAGTGTGACTGGAAAGCAAACAAACCCAAAACAATAAAACTAAAATAGAAAAACTCAACAATATTATCAAGTCCTGAGTGTGATGGTATAAAGTGACCTAATCAATTGGGCTGCAGTTTTCTCATCTACAAAATGTGGTTGGCAGTAAAGCTTTTTCATAGACATTAAGGATTATAACAAAAATACCTTTAAATATTTGACTCATATTATTAGGGAAATGCAAATCTAAATGACAGTGAGCTATCCTCTCACTCCCAGTGAGAATTACATGCATCAATAAAAGATTGGAAGCGCTCAGCACTGGCCGGGATACCACGAAGAAGCAATTCTCATTCAGTGGGTTGGGATGTTTCCTGTTCAGCTCTGATGGAAAACTGCCTAGAGATTTCTCAAAAAAGAACAGAGCTTCCATCTGATTTGGTGATTCCACTTCTTGGTACCCACCTCCCCAACACAGAAGTGTTAATTTTAAAAGATATATGCACACCCATGCTTACTGCAGTGCTTCATGCAACAGTCAGGATACGGAAACGACATAACAGTCCAATGATAGATGAGCGGGTGAGGAACGTGTGGCATAGGGAATACGACTCAGCTCTAAGAAAAGACGATTATCTCGAAGTTCTCTGCCACTTAGATGTAACTAGGTACCTCTGCAACCCAGTACCTGGGTACTGGGAGGTACCCAGTTACATCTAAGTTGCAGAGTGAAATCAGTGGGAGGGAGAAGATCATACATGGCATGATCTCACTCCTCCGTGGTACACAGAGTGAAACAAGACAAGGGAAGAGACAGAGTTGAGCCATAGAAAAACCCTGAGCCTTAGGTTACAAATCTGTTACCTAGAAGAGAGGGTAAGAACGGAGGAGGGAATGAAGATTGGACTAGAGGATATGGAAGGACATGGGGGGCAGGTATTTGACACTTTTGTGGTGTGGTGGTCAGGTATGTAAGTGTGTACATCAAATTGTGTACATGCAAATACTACTATCAAAATAAGTAAAAAATAAGTGACTGGCCCCCCAGATTTGCTTCTTTCCTTTACAAAAAAAAATTTCAGATGGCCAACTGGGAATATTTTATTTGCTCTCATCTGCTTAGCTCTGGGAGCAGGAGCAAGGATTTGGAACTACTCATTCACTGAGTCCAGACACAGGAGGCAGGAAGAATTGGTCACTGTCTCAAAGCCATGTCTTCTGAGATGCTCCTCAATGTCTCAAGGGGGGTTAGGATGATGCCAGGTTTCAATTGAGGCACCAAATGCACAACATGGGAACCAGGCTACTGTTCTGAGTTTAGAGGCATTCACAGGTGGAAGAGATAAATGCAGAATTAAGGTGACTCATACACAGTGAGGTCAGGAGGAGAGTCAAGAAGTAGACAGTTAACTGGAGCAAAAATGGAGGGCACAAATCAAGTTGGCATCAGCAATATTGAAACAGCAGGTGGGGCACTTACCTTGCACATAGGTGTATTCCCACCTCCCCATATAGTCCCCTAAGGAGTGTTCCCTGAGTACTAGAACCAGGATTAGTGGTCCCCCAAATATTTAGAGATAACTTGCTTCCAGCAATGTCTATTGGATGTAGCCATCCATTTGGATGCATGAAAGTCTTTTTTTTTTTTTTTGATGCATGCCATTCTCACTGGGTGTGAGATGATAACTCACTGTCATTTAAGCCCCGAGTACTGCTGGATCTGGTCCAAAGACAAAACAAAACAATTGAAATGTCTTAAGGGAAGAGAGGTTGGGAATGAAATCCTTCACTATCATTGTCCCCAAAAATTTTCGATTTCTGGGCCAGGGGGATATTACAGCAGGTAGGGCACTTACCTTGCATGGGACTGACCCAGGTTGGATCCGCAACACTCCATATTGTCCCTCGAGCCCCACCAGGGGTGACCCCTAAGCAGAGAGCCAGGAGTCAGCCTTGAGTACTGCTGGGCTATGTACCCCCGTTCCAAACCTTTCAATCTGCAATGCCTTGCAGTGTTTCCATGAGCAATCAGCTTACTCAATGTGTACCAAGAGGTTGCCCTTCTAGGGCTCAAGCTTATGTGGGTAGGGGAAGTCACTTGGGAAAAACAGAGAATTGATGTCTTTGCTTAGGATACACCAGGTTGCCAATGGCTGCAACATTCAATATTGAGTCTTCATAGGCAAGATTCTCACTTCCTTTTAAAGGGGATCTTTCTCAAGCCTGAGATCCTCAGACAAATCAGCATTTCCAGAGCCAGATCCACCAGCCTCCCATTGTCAGCCAGTCAACCTGACAGTGGTGTTCTCAGTCTACACCAGCAAGAAACCACAAGAAAGGGATCAATACAACTGGCCTGGGTGGAAAAACAGGAGGAGACTCTTTTGGACATTTGTGGGCCAGCTGACTCATGCTATTTGCCTCAATGTCCGAGTCAAATGTCATTTGGCAATCTTGCACTTGGCTCCGTCATTCTAGCTGTCAGAATGCACATAGCTTTTCCAAGGTACTCAATGCATCTATTCGCCTTTTGACTGCAGATAGAAAATACGTATTTGAGAGGAAATAAATGTTTTCTATTAGCCATTTTCTTTGTCTGATTGCCCTCTGGCAAACAGTTTGCCTACGGCTCATTTGGTATCAAGCACCCTCTGTCGACACCTTTCTATTTTCTTAGAAGATTATTTCTAATCAATTTGGGGACCAGGAGACAAACCTGAAAGGCAGAACTGATTGAAGAGCCCACTGCCTTTCTGGGAGCACTGTTAAGGAGCTCATGGACAGCAAATGTCCCACTTCAGATCAGCTAGAGTCTATTTTCCATTCTACTGGAACACCGGAGCTTTTAAAGTACAGATAACCAGCTGATTAGAAGAAGCAGAATGATATTTTCCATTCTGGAGGAAAATATATCCTGTAAGCAATAAACTTTCATCTTTAATTAAGCATCTTTTTTAGTTGTGACTAAGAAGGAAACAGTTGCCGGAGGGAAAACTTGTTTTCTGTTTAAGTTTTAAAAGATTGTTGAAAATAATCGCTGGTGATCATCCTGTTCACCAGGTCCCCTTAGAGCCTAGAGTGATTCCGAATCATTAGTAAGTGCTCAATAAATAACAAAGGAAAGATGTAATTACTGAATTAATTACTGAATATTTTAAAAGAGGTGACCTGTTTTCATCAACTAAGATTTGTAGAGGGAGGATCGGTTCTGGATTCTGTACACTTTCGCATTGTTTCCAGTCTGGAGGTAGTTTAAAAGCATCTGGGACCATCTATGACTACATAGGACTTTAGGGTCTTAAAACTCATGTGCTGTCAGAATTTTCTGATGTGTAAAGGGCAAGTTTTGGATGAGAAAATCCCATGAATCCATACAAACAGAGTAAGGCTCTGTATGGCTATTATTTTCAGTAGTTAACTTATAGTTTCTGCTGACTGAAAATTAGCAAGTCATTGTATATAAATCTTCCCTTTATGTTAGATTTTTTTTTTTGAGATTTTTTTTTATTTTTATTTTTTTTTTTTGGAGGCAAATTTTATTTTTATTTTTTTTTAAATTTTTTTATTTTTTTGAGGGTACAGTTACAGATTTATACATTTTTGTGCTCATGTTTCTCCCTTACAAAGTTTGATAACCCATCCCTTCACCAGTGCCCATTCTCCACCACCAGTAAACCCAACATCCCTCCCCCCCTCCCCAGTCCCGTCTCCCCCCACCCCACACTGCCACTATGGCAGGGTATTCCCTTTTGTTCTCTCTCTCTGATTAGGTGTTGTGGTTTGCAATAAAGGTGTTGAGTGGCCATTGTGTTCAGTCTCTAGTCTATATTTGGCCCGCATCATCTTTCCCCCACATGACCAATAACCACATTTTACTTGCTGTTCCCTTCTCTGAGTTGCCCAGAATGAGAGAACAGCCTCCAAGCCATGGTGACAACCTCCTGGTACTTATTTCTACTATTCTTGGGTGTTCGTCTTATAGTCTATTATTCTATATTCCACAGATGAGTGCAATCTTTCTATGTCTGTCTCTCTCTTTCTGACTCATTTCACTTAGCATGATACTTTCCATGTTGATCCACTTATATGCAAACTTCATGACCTCATTTTTTCTAACAGCTGCATAGTATTCCATTGTATAGATGTACCAGAGTTTCTTCAACCAGTCATCTGTTCTAGGGCACTCGGGTTTTTTCCAGATTCTGCCTATTGTAAACAGTGCTGCAGTGAACATATAAGTGCATATGTCACTTCGACTATACTTTTTGGCTTTTCTGGGATATATTCCCAGCAGTGGTATTGCTGGGTCAAATGGGAGCTCAACCTCAAGTTTTTTGAGAATCGTCCATACTGTTTTCCAAAAGGGCTGAACTAGCCGGCATTCCCACCAGCAGTGTAGAAGGGTCCCTTTCTCCCCACATCCTCTCCAACAGCGGTTGCTTTTGTTCTTTTGGATGTGTGCTAGCCTCTGTGGTGTGAGGTGGTATCTCAAGGTTGTTTTGATCTGCATCTCTCTGATGATTAGTGATGTAGAGCACTTTTTCATGTGTCTTTTGGCCATTCGTATCTCTTCCTTGGTAAAGTTTCTGTTCATTTCTTCGCCCCATTTTTTGATGGGGTTGGATGTTTTCTTCTTGTAGAGTTCAACCAGTGCTTTATATACCCTTGATATCAACCCCTTATCTGATGGGTATTGTGTAAATATAGATGGAGATTTTTTTATGTAGAACTAAATAGACTTAGCATAGAATTCTGACTGCTTGAACTTTACTATTTAAAGATTTTTAATAATTATCCCTCTGCCCTATATTCTATGGTCCATAGCAGAGAGGTAAAGTGCACCTTATCTTTTTTTTTTAAAATAATTTATTTATTTTTAATTAGAGAATCACCGTGAGGGTACAGTTACAGATTTATACACTTTTGTGCTTATACTTCCCTCATACAAAGTTCGGAAACCCATTCCTTCACCAGTGCCCATTCTCCACCACCTGTAAACCCAGCGTCCCTCCCACCCTCCCCAATCCCATCTCCCCCCCAACCCACCCTGCCACTGTGGCAGATACCACCTCACACCACAGAGATTAGCACACATCCAAAAGAACAAAAGCAACTGCTGTTGGAGAGGATGTGGGGAGAAAGGGACCCTTCTTCACTGCTGGTGGGAATGCCGACTGGTTCAGCCCTTCTGGAAAACAATTTGGACGATTCTCAAAAAATTAGATATTGAATTCCCATTTGACCCAGCAATACCACTGCTGGGAATATATCCCAGAGAGGCAAAAAAGTACAATCGAAACAACATCTGCACATGTATTTTCATTGCAGCACTGTTTACAATAGCCAGAATCTGGAAAAAACCCGAATGCCCCAAAACGGATGACTGGTTGAGGAAACTTTGGTACATCTATACAATGGAATACTATGCAGCTGTTAGAAAAAAGGAAGTCAAGAATTTTGTAGTTAAGTGGATGGGCATGAAAAGTTTCATGCTGAGTGAAATGAGTCAGAAAGAGAGAGACAGACATAGAAAGATTGCACTCATCTATGGTATATAGAATATCAGAGTGGGAGACTAACACCCAAGAACTGTAGAAATAAGTACCAGGAGGTTGACCCCATGGCTTCGAGGCTGGCCTCACGTTCCGGGGAAAGGGCAACTCAGAGAAGCGATCACCAACTACATTGTAGTCGAAGGCCATGTGGGGGAAGGGAGTTGCGGGCTGAATGAGGGCTAGAGACTGAGCACAGCGGCCACTCAACACCTTTATGTTAGATGTTTTTTAAGACTAAGATTTTTTTCTGACTGGAGAGATAGCACAGTGGGTAGGGTGTTTGCTTTGCATGCGGCTGACCCAGGTTTGATTTCTTCATTCCTCTTGGAGAGCCCAGCAAGCTACCGAGAGTATCCTGACCACACAGCAGAGCCTGGCAAGCTCCCAGTGGCATATTTGATATGCCAAAAATAGTAACAAGTCTCACGATGGAGACGTTACCGGTGCCCGCTCGAGCAAATTGATGGACAATGGGACAACAGTGCTACAGTGCTAAAATTTTTTTCTGATTTATTAAGTAGTTTGTTTGTTTGAGAAAATACTTGTTGATAACATTGTAAAGATGGAGGTGAACAGCTATCTACGATGACATCTAAATTCCCTTTGATTATTTTGGGGAGGGTTGGACCACACGTGTGGAACTCAGCAGTAGTCTGATGGTGTTGAGGGGACCACGGGGTGCTGGGAATCAAACAGGCTCAGTACCATGCACGGCAAGCACCTTAACCCCCCGTTCGACCTCTGCGACCCCAAATCTCACACTTTTTTAAAAATACAGATTGGGAGCCATACAGAAGGCACTAGCCATGCACATAGCTGATCTGGGTTTGATCCCAGACACTCCATGCAATCTCGGGAGCACCACCAGCAGAGATCCCTGAGCGTAGAGCCAAGAGTAACCCTTGAGCACCACCTGGTGTGGCCCCCAAACAAAAAGATTGTGGAGTCGGCGTGTAGCTACATTTGTAGTTAAGAATGACTGGTACTGTAAAGTTGCCTCCCACTGACGGATTGTGGCACGGAACTGCATTGGGCAATACTTCACGATTACATTGTACTTCACAGAGAACATATTGGTGCTGAGTGGCAGGTCACTCTGACACTTGAGTATATTCTGAGCAAACTGCTCGCTTGAAGGCACAGAAATATCCCTCCCAATAAGGTATAAGATTCTAACTTCCAGTTGCTTAGCTTTGAACAGTGGCCGTCACTTGGCTGAGTCACAGAACAATGGAATACGGAAATTGTTGGAAAGTCCAGAGTTCACTTTGGCCAACAGTTGGGGGAGGATGTAAGGGACAGCAGAGACTGAGACTCAAACTGGACATGTCTTTCAGGGCAGCTTACTCCTGAAGTCCTTGGTGTTTTGGGTTTTTTTTTTTTAATCAAAGAAAACATCTTGAAAATCCTGGCTGCTGGTGGTACTGTCTCTTCAAGTTGGCATCGTCAATCAACCTAGAGTGTAGGAGAGGTGTCAATTTCTGCTAGCACGAGGAACAAGAGAAATAGTCAGACACCTGAAAAATGGAGCACTGTTCTGCCACACAGCTGGAGTCCTCTGCAGTGGTTATTTGGGGGAAACACAATTTAATGGGGTGGGGGCAGGCAAGGAGTGGGTGTTTGGGGAAAAAAATAGCATCAATTAAAATGTGCCTGATTCATAATTTTTCCTATTTCTCAGATGAATAACTTCCTGCCCTGCCTAATGCATTGTGCATGGCTACCTCAAAATTCATTTTTCAGCTGTTATTCATACTTCAGTTTTGGGTTTCTGAATGTATTCTTCCTCACAGCAACTGTTGACAGGTCCAGCCCTGTAACCATCTGGCTCCTGAAGTAATGAGACCAAATGAAATGGAGCTTGAAGAAATTAACATTCTTTCCTTAATCTATTAATAACTGAAAAGTGTTGATTTTGGTGACAGCTAGATACTTTATTATGAGGCATATTGGTTAATTAAGAGCATCATAATGAAGGTTATAAGAACGCATATCCCTCCAGAAATACACATATTTTTAATAAGCATAATTTGATTCTTCTCACAGGTTCAAAAAAAAGTCAGTGAAAATGTTATGCACAAAGAAGGTCTCAACAAAGAAAAAAACAGATGATTTCATATGTCTGCACCACGGTTGCTGTTGTTTTATTATGTTAAGCGGGTCTGTGTGTATCAAATACAGCTGTGTATCCATAGACTCTCAAATAATGACAGGTCTTCCAGCCACATTGCTTTACCGTTTTGTGGTGTTTTCCCATCTATTTCTACTCAATTGATGTCTGTAAGATTATCGGGTCTTTACTGGGGAGGGAATGGGGAAACATCCACTTTGCCTGAACTGGAAATGCATAAACTCTGATATTTAGATCGGTGGTTTTTAATTTTTCCATGCCTACAGTCATTGAAAACCATTGATTTGCATCATCAAAGATAATTGTCTTGTTCCTCTTAGATGTATGCAAACAGTTCCTTTTGCCCATCTTACAAAAGCTTTCTTGCACAGAAGCTACTGTTTATACTATGTTGGGGATTGTACTCTTCTTTCTCACCTCTCCTTCACACTGAGCTCAGAGAATTCTGGATACCTCTTGTTCATTGATGGAAACCAGCAGTTAGACCAAGAACTGGCTCTAGATCTTATTAAGAAATTTTATTTCTCCTGTAGACACACTTTATTCAATTTTAGTTTTCATTTAAGATGCATAATTTTCAGGGGCTTTCCATATTCCTCCCTGACGAACATTTAAAAGCACCCAGTGAATTTCCAAAGTTTCTCTACTGGAAGTATGAAATAACCTGTGTGTGTGTGTGTGTGTGTTTGTGTGTGTGTGTGTATGTTTTCATTGCATAATTTGGCTGCACTATTTCCTTCACTTTCTCTCTGAAATTTTATCATGGTTGTTTTACTAGCTAGCCACAAAATCTTTTTTGGAATAGCTGATTTGTCTCTCTTGCTCTCATACAGGACATCACTGTCACTGTCACACTGTCACTGTCATCCCATTGTTCATTAATTTACTCGAGCAGGCACCAGTAACGTTTTCATTGTGAGACTTGTTGTTGCTCTTTTTGGCATATCGAATACACGAGGGTAGCTTGCCAGGCTTTGCCAAGCGGGTGAGATACTCTCAGTAGCTTGCTGGGCTCTCCGAGAGGGACAGAGGAATTGAACCTGGCTGGAGAGATAGCACAGCGGGTAGGGCATCTGCCTTACATGTGGTCGACCCGGGTTCAATTCCCAGCATCCCATATGGTCCCCCATGTACCTCGCTGCGTGCAAGGCAAATGCCTTACCCGCTGTGCTATTGCTCCAGCCCAACACACAGGACATACAAAGTAAGAATGAGTTATTAGGTTAAAGATACACATAATTCAGGCCCAAATTAGGCTGTGGCCATCATGGGTGAGTTGTTCTGCATTTTGCTTCACTTATCTAGCTTGATCCATATTGAAAACTTACCTAAGCACCACCAGATCTGTGAATTCAAAGTGCAGACCTGCACAATGTGAATGTTCATTCGGTGGCCAAGAACCCCCTCCCCAGATTTTCCCAGCAGAGGAACAAAGAGAGGGAACTCATGTATAAATGGTAAAAATGGCCCATGTAATGCTGTTAGCATACTTACAGAGCTGTTAGAATGCTTATAGAACATCTGAAGGGATTTGAGGTATAGGACTACATAGAGGTGTGATTGGTCATTTACAGAAGTAAAGTGTTTTAGCAGTGGCAATTCTCTGGGGAGGGGGGATTAACTCAAAGAGAGACTGTGTCTCCCAGGGACATCTGTATTGCTTTTCTCTTTCCCTTTAGTTGTACATATTAGACAGTCAAGTTTATTTCTTATTAATACTTGTTTTGGAATCCTTTTCGGAACCTGGCTTGCTCACATGGTTGTCCTTTGTCTAGTGTTCTGTCTATTCTATTCAGGTTGACTCGAGTGAACAGCTTGTAGACGATGGATAACAGGCATATTGGGCAACAGTTGCCAATGTTGTGGATATCTCCCTTCTTGTGCAACAGAACAGTTCTGCTGGTTTTCCATTGGGACAGAACCTTGGATAAGGACAGGTAGCATGTGAAGAGCCGAGCTAGTGCATTGATGAGTACTGGTGGCAGATACTTCAGTGTTCAAGTCTGACCTTGTCTGGACCGGGTGCTGTGCACATCTTTACCAACGAAATGGCATGTCGGATTTTGGAAGGGAGGACAATGGGAATGACATATTCATCCTGCAGAATTTGGTATGTGGGCAGGGTGGATGTGGCTGTTGAAGAGATCCGAGTAGAAGTCGTGAATAATCCTCTCCATTGCCTTTCTGGAAGATATGATAGAGCCATCAGGATGTCGGAGGGCAGTCATCTTGGTCCTGTAGTTGGTGGAGGACAGGCGAGTGTTGCAAATACTTTTCTCGGCTTCTGCTGCATCGGTCAACACTGCTGCTCTTCTCTCTTTGAGGTCTCCCTTTATCACTTCTCTGCACAGCTTTGCAAACTCGGACATTAGCTTGTGGTAGACTGAGGTTCATGCCAAGTCATGTTGGCGAATGAGCTCGAGAGTTTCCGAAGACAGGCAGAAACTTGTTATCTGGATAAAGACAGTAAGAGATATAGATCCCAAAACTTAGTTATCTGGGCTGTGAGGCAAGGTTGCTGGGCTGCTGTAAATCCCAGTCAAGGTCCTTAGGCCGGTTCAGCTTGTCCTTCCCCAGGGGGGGTCCTGTCTCTTAAGTCATAACAGCTTGCATCGATAACATGCTTTTATGCATTCTAGACTGTCCCAGTTCAATGCTGACTAGCTTCACTACTCACCTGGAGTCCATTCCAGTCCCACGTTGGGACCTCCTTTTGTGGTGTGTTAGGAACTATGACAACCAAAGCCTGAGTCAAGTAATTATGACAGATGCCCAGGAGTAGATGTATTTCAGAGTCAATCACTCCCAAATATTAGGAGTATAGCATTAATGGTTTTTCTGTGGTTAAGCAAAGAATATTGCTCTGCTGTAAAATATGAAAAAGCTATAGGGGAAATAGAAAAGCAAGTAATTCACTTCAAATACAAAGTCGAGAATCACCAGAAGTTTTGGCTTACAACTCACCAAGACTTACTTGGAATATAACAATGATGTGTGAAGCATAAAGGAAAAGATAAGCTCAGGGGATTAAGGGTCCTCGAAAGAGCACTGGAAGTTCCCTCTCTGGGAAGAAGAAAAGGGGCAATTCACCAATGAAGCCTAAAACACTTAGGGTTAATATCCAACAAGATCTTTAATGTAAAGAGTGTTTTTCAGACAGATTATGTCCTGTTTTTTTTTTCTTGTGTGTGTGTGTGTGTGTTTTCGTTATCTTTGCTGTATCGAGATTGCACTTACGTGTTTCTCTCGCTGCACTCTGACCCCTTTCTCTCTGTGCTTTCCTAACCTTTTTGTTTCTGTCACCAGCTGTACATCAGTGCTTCTTCTCTCTGGCACGCTCAACTTTAGACATAGGAATTTGATGGGAAACACGTGTCCTAGTTTTGTGCTCTGCTTTTCTGGATTTGTTCTGTCTGTTTGGGAGTGTCGCTCTCACTCCACATACAGGCAGGTGACATTAGTAAGCACAATGTCAGAGCCAACTTGACTTAGAGCACTTTGCTGGACTTCTAGAACTTCCAGCTCTAGGTTTTTTCCTATCAGGAAGACCAGAAAGAGGAACGAGTCTTTCCAGGCCACTAGGAGGCTGAAGTCTCTGTTTGCAGCACAGGAAGACCTGATACCAAAGCTAGAGAAAATATGTAGCACTGTAGCACTGTCATCCGTTGTTCATCGATTTGCTCGAATGGGCACCAGTGACGTCTCCATTGTGAGACTTGTTGTTACAGTTTTTGGCATATCAAATACGCCATGAGTAGCTTGCCAGGTTCTGCCATGTGGGCAGATACTCTCAGTAGCTTGCCGGGCTCTCTGAGAGGGACGGAGGAATCAAACCCATGTCAGTTGCATGCAAGGCAAATGCCCTACCTGCTGTGCTACCGCTCCAGTCTAGAGAAAGTATATGTGAGGACAATTAAGTTAGGGGCTGCATTTTAAGTGTATTTAAGAGGCTTCATTCTATTTTATGTTCTTGTCTCAAGCTAAATTCTCTACAGTGACAGTAAGGTAAAATTCTTTATTGCACAGTAACAATTTTCCTTTATATTATGAATAGTACAAGTGGAGACAATAATTTTTCTGTCATTTAAGGAAAACATTCTCCTTAGATCTTGTCTTACTAGATTGTCTTACTTGTCTTATAGATTCACTTGGTTGGGTCTTCACAATTATCATTTGATTCAATCACCTCAGCTCCAAATGGATTAAGTAGCATCATTTTTAAAACCAGTCAGATTTTTGCTATACTGAAACTGGAAAGTGTCAGGACCATATGCTTTACTTTCCAAGGACTAACCTTCTGGAACTAACATACGCATGTCATAATATGTTGGGAGTCAATTTGGAAAGCCAAGTCCTGGGAGTGTCCTGGGAGGAGAGATTTTCTATCAGACTCAGACCAGACACAACTGTCGAGGAGCTTGGTGAAGAGCTGAACACCCAAGCCATCCCTCAGAGGTATGCATGCTCGGAGCCAGATGGGAAATTGTTAGGAAATCGGCAAAGTGGGGCGAGTCCCATTTCTAGGTGGGAAATGAAGGCTTGGGGAAATGTTTCCTGGAAGGTCACTGCTTCTGATTCCAGTGAGAAGCAGCGAGCTTTGCAGTGGGGTGGGAGTCATCAGCTACTCCATGGGGCAGCATCATAGATACCTTCTTGAGTGCTCACCTGCAGGGAGTGTGGGAGTGCTGCTTTCCTGTCAACCAGAATAGTGCTCTTGCCCAGAAACATGCAAGAAGGATGCTGGGGAATGTGGTTCAACTGAGCTCTGCTGATTCCACTTAGTTCACTTAGTTACTTTTTATGAGGAAGGGAACTTTTCAGAGTAGACCCCAGAGACCCCAGTCACCAGGTGGCTTTCTGTCACTGTCACTGTCATCCCGTTGCTCATCAATTTGTTCGAGCGGGTACCAGTAATGTCTCTCATTGAGAGACTTATTGTTACTGTTTTTGGCATATCCAATATGCACGGGGAGCTTGCCAGGCTCTGCCGCACGGGCTCGATACTCTCAGTAGCTTGCCGGGCTCTCCGAGAGGGGCGGAGGAATCGAACTTGGGTCGGCCTCGTGAAAGGCGAACACTCAACCACTGTGCTATCACAGCAGGGGCTGGTTTTCTGTAACGGGTCAAAATAAATGCATAAACCCCCAGTTTGATTATTAAAAGACAGAAGTCGACTTACAGAAGCGACGTACAAAAACAGGATTTTTTTCTTATAGTCCTGTTTCCTGTTCCATTTTCTTCATAGGTGACAAAAACTTCCATGTAAGAGAAAAAACGGGAATGGTTAGAAGATGCATAGAGTCATCTAAATAGCATGCCTGATTTTATTCCTTAGAACTAAAGAATTCATCAATTTTTATGGTTGTAGAATAACCTTTCCTACATCACATTTATGAAACATATGCTCTTTGAGTAAATGTGAGCCCATTTTGTTGAAAGAATAATGTCTTTTCTGCCTTTAAAGCCTTTTCATTGGTAACCAAGAGAAACAGATTTTGGACTACTGAGTTAACTGCATGGAAATTCAACCTGTTTTCCAGGTGTATAATTTCTAAAGCTCCCCCTTCTTCCAAGTACCTCCAGGGAGAAGCACTTCCTCTGAGAGAGAAGCAGGAGAGAAAAGATCAGTTTGAATGATAATGAGGCTTACAAAGAGAGACCTTTACCTCTTTCACACAACAAGACAGACAGCTTTTTTGATGTCAGTTTAGAACACCCATTAGCTAAGATAGGAATTATAGGTCCATCAAGAATGAATCTTCCCCTATGGATTAGGAAGCAAAGGTCTCCCTCTTTGAGTTTCATTATTATCACAAAAGGTTCATTCATCCATTGCTAATGGCAGGTAGACACAAGCCTCAGACAATAGACCTCTTGGGATGGAGTATCACCCAGCCTGTTTTGAGCAAACTCAAGCACAGATGCAAAGAGAGTGTTGCTGTGTTTTTGTGTTAATGGGTCCTCCCTGCACTTTTCCTCATCCCCATGATCTCCCTTCTCTTCGTTCCCTTGGAGACCACCCTGATGTATTCTCCCCACAGCTAGAGACAGGACCCTTCTCTCATGGCCAGACCCAGCTTGACCACCCCTTGTTGCATGGCCTGCTCCCTGTTCCTAATAAAATCGGTACTGGCGGTGTATTTGCAGATCAGATCCTGGGAGAAGGGTGACTTGCTTGTTGCTTCCACTGGGGGTGGACAATGCACTGACACTCCATACAGCCTATTTGTTATGCTTCATTTGGGCAGGAATGCTGGTGGACAGTATTGATCATGATGTAGAAAGGGGTCATGGGATCATTTCCAAAAGACACTCAGGAGAGTCAGTCAACATCATCTCTTTGGGAACCGAAAGGGAGAGTTCAAAGTGACAGAGAGGCACCCTGTGGGAAGCGGGCAAAATATTCTGGCACATAAAAAACTTTAGAATGGTAAGTATAGGCCTTCTAGGATTGTTTTGCCAAGGAAAATGGTTCCTCTCTGCTGCTGCTTCTCTTTCACTCTCAGAAATAATGTCCCTGGAATAAGTGTGATATAGTAATAGCAAAAAGATCAGCTGGAGAAAACTTAACACAGACATGATCAAAACTCACAGAATGAACTAGGAATCCACAGGCCTGAAACACCATGCCATTCGCAGGAAAACAAATATGCAATTATTGGTACAAAGATGTTAGCCTCTCTGAACGAGGGGTATATGAACAGTTCCAGCTGGTTGTGCATTTTACTGTGTTCTCACTGGTTAACTTCTTATTTGATTTTTTTTTAATCTGCTTTGTATTTTTGAGTTCTTCCATTTTTCCCCTAAGGTCATAAAAACAAAGGTACCTGATCTAAACATATAATAACACTAGCTCAGATGTGGGGGAGATATCTCTCCTGGGATTCTGTCAGAGCCTGCATTCTATATCAAGAAAACTGTTTCCAAGGGGTAAAAAGAAAATAATTATTTATGTTGCATGCATCTGAGTGTGTCCATAAATATATAAATACTATATTTTATGGGAAAATCAGAATGATTTTCTATCTGCGGTTTCCCATTTAGTAGCGTTAGTTTTGCACTTACTAGTTGAATACTCATTGCGCTTCTGTCTATTGGGATTGCAAATACTTCTTCATTTTCTTTCCTTTGCCCACAGGTGCTAGAAGGGACGCTAGAGTTGTCAGAGCGATTTCTTTCCATGTTAATGTCTCATGTTGTGCCTTAGGTGGTTTTATAACAGCTCTAATCTCCATGGAGACAGGGACAAGCTGTCCATCATACTTTCTAAATAACCCAGCTTAGAAATCCAAGATGGCACAAGCACCAGTAACTCTGTCCTCAACCACATATGTCCTTTTCATTTTTCATTTATAATAATGAATTCTCACCATCTTTCCTAATTCTGCTCTAGGTTCTTTTAACAGAATCAAAGTCAATGCTTTAAAATAAGTCTGTAAATATTTTAATACTAATGTTAAATCATTTGAATTTTTAATATTCAGACAGGGTGAGTATTAAAAAAAAGAAAAAGAAAACTCATCCCTGCCATAATGTTAGGTAGTTACTTTTTCTATTCTACCCAGAGTTCCTACAGGTGGTTGGAAAGAAGGTCTAGAGTCTTTGGTAGAAACTTTCAGACTGTTTTCGGATCTCCTGCTTGTCCACAAAGCTGCATTTCTGTTGAGCACTCTCTTTCAAAGGCCATGAGTTTCTGCATTCCCTTGTTTTCACTGATCTCACTTAGAACTGATGTTTGCAAGCTGCCTAGTCTGAGTTTGATTTTTGACAACGTGACCATGATGTTGACTCATACTTGTCCCTGGGGATCAGAAATCCAGAGATGCTGAAGTCATATATATGATCCATCTCTTATCCTTTTGTAACATTCTCTCTGAACATGTCTGCTAGTGAAAGGAAGCCTCAGTTTCCCCTCGCTAGTGGGAGTGAAAACCACAGTTTCTTCTTTCCAGATGTTTCAGCTCCCTGGCATCAACCTGACACACAGTCCACCTCCAAGGTTCTGTCTCAGCATTTCCAGGGCTTCTCAGGAATGTAAAACTCTGCCTGGACTCTAGGTTGACAGTGAAACTAAGATAACGGGCAGTCCTGGAGACTAGGCTGGTGGAGAAACTGAGATAATTGGCAATTTAGGACTGAAAGATTTGAAAGATTTGCTTTTTCTTGCCATTGAAAAAGGAAGTCACAGTTCCCCTTCACCAACTTTCCCCCACTAACCTGAGACACATTTCATACCCAAAGTCCTGCCCTAGTGGTCATAAGGATTTTCAGGACCATAAAACTCTAGCCTGGAGCCAGGCCTACAGGGAGACTAAGATAAGGGGCAAAAATGCCTGTTAAGATTTCATATCAGCTAGATATCATTGTCATTTTCTGGCATCTTTTTGTAAACACTTGCCAACGGATAAGGGATGCCAGGATCCCTTAAAACAGCCTATACAAAACTCCCTTACCTTGACTTAGTCCTATACTAAGTTCTACCCAACTTGGGGAGTTTCTTTCCTTTTCTCCTCTACTTTTCAATAAACTTTTCTACTTTCCAACTCTGAGTCTGAGCATCATTTTTGAGAATACTGAAGAACCTGGGAATCGTGAACGAACACAGAGAGCCACCACCGCCATTTCCACCTCAGCTGTCTCCCTAGGGCTGTGTTGCATAACATTGGGTTGTCCTTGCTCCTCCTGCAGGGAGCTTAGTTTTATTGAGCTACTCCCACAACAGTGCCCCAGAGGCACACCCAATTCCATCAAGCACTAATAATCTTATATTGCTTTTCCCTTTCCTTTATGTCACTTGCATGGTTTATTTAGCAATGTCCTTTTTGTATGGACACAGGAAGACAGTTCATGCTATGCTTTGTAACATTGGAGTTAATTGACTCCAAAATAATATTTACTCCTGGGCATCCATGTTTACTTGACTTAAGCCTCAGTTGCCCTTAGTTCCTACCACTCCAAAAGCAGAGTATTGATGAAGGGACTGGATGGACCCAGGGAAGCTGTAAGCTACCCTGGCTTCAAAGGGAGACAAGCTAAGTGCCATAAGTATAATAAGAGCATGGTCATGGGACAAGCTCTGTCATGTCCCCAAAAGATGTAATTAAATAAGGACCCTGCTGGGGTTAGGAAATATTAATCTGGCCTAAGGGCTATGGTCTAGAATATATAGTGAGATGTCCCCAGTAAGAGCCAACCTTTAAACTTTATATATATATAAAGCTTATATATATACATATATATAAAACTTACTGTGTTCATACAAAATGACTAGAAATGTCATAATAAGTAAATTTACTATGATTGTTTAAATGGATAGCTGAGGAAAGGAGAAAGCAATGCACCCTGGATGGAATCCCACCCTTGAGTGGATGTAATCTGGAGTGCTGAACCCTCAGATGAGATTTTATCGTTAAAATAATCTCCTAAAAGAGTGGCTTTACTTCCTGTTTGTTGTTATGATAATGCTCAACCCCACCTATGTGTACCCCACCATTCATGATTTCTATGTAACTATGTTGTACGGGATACGAGGGGACTAGAAAGTCAACAACTAGAAGGAGGATGAGAACTGAGATTTTGGAGACTTTGGGACTTTGAGGACTAGAAGGAGGACTAGATGATGATGATGAATGGAAGTAGAGGACTATGAGACTACGATGAGACAAGGAAGAATAGAACAAAGTAGAGGACTTTAAGGTCTACAAGGGGACAAGGATGACGAAACTCAGATGACTGGAACTATGACCAAACCTATGACTAAGATTGTGCTGTAAGGGGAGAGATTGGACTACGCTGAGGAGGAAAGACAAATAAACTGACTACCCACCAGCCTGGGCGCCAAGCCCATTTTCTCTGTTCCCTGGTCCTTTGTCTGTCCATTGCTGCCGTGGACGGCCAAGGGATGGTTCTTGGCCACTGAATGTGTGAGTTCCCCGAGTGCCCACACCCTTTCCTGGAAACTCACAGGGCTGGTCTAGAATGCACTGGCTGGTTTCAAGAGCAGACATGAACATTCTGATCATTTGGGTGGCCAAAGGTATGTGATCAAGTGGCCCCCAGTTCTGATGAGAGTGAAGCAAAGAATCAGCGACAAGATGGGAGAATTCAGTAGAAACTTGACATGGGGAAAGGAAAGGAAGTGTAGAGAAGCTGAGACAGAGTATCCTTAACATGCCCAGAAAGGTGAGAAAATGATTCCTTTTATATCTTCTTAGATCGGGGCATGTGTGAGCACTTTGCATTGTTCAAGGCATATGAAGAGTGAATTAAATGAGTTGGGGAAGAGCAAACTGTGAGAGATGATGCTCTCCAGGCCCCATTCCTAGCTCTGAGACTCGTCCCCATTAGACCATCCTTGTGTGTTGGTGCAGAAAAAGAACAAACTCTCTGCTCTCTACCCCTCTTATAAATTCCCCAATCCCATTGGACTAGGAGCCAGCTCATACAATCCCATTCAAACTAACCTTCCAGGTCCTGTCTTCAAATAGAGTCACATAAGAGGTTTAAGTTTCAACACATCTTGTCTCTGGTTCTTTCTCTGGGATATATTTCAGTGCCTAAGACTCTCTAGGCCACTTGAAGACTATTTTCTTCATGTTACTATCAAGATTATCGACATTTATACCACAAATAAAGAGTTGTGCTTGGAATACCCAGGTCCCAAGGAAGTCCTTGTAAGATAGTGATATAGGGACAGTGGTGGAATTAGAAAGAAGATGGTCTGAAAGAAAAAGTCCCATCCGAAATGTCACAGAATGGGGCAAGAATGGGCCCAGGCTATTCACCCAGATTCCACAGAACATCATATCTAACATCCTGCTCTTCTCCAACTCATTACACTCACAATTGAATAATGCAAAGTCCTCCACCCATGAGCCTAGTTAAGAAGATATTAAAGGAGTTATTTTCTCACCTTTTCTGGGCATCTGAAGGATACTCCATGCTTCAGCGTCCTTATACTTTCTCTCCTTTCCCCATGAAAAGTTTCTACTGAATTTTCCCATCTTGTCTCTGGTTCATGGCTCTGAATCCTAATTGCTGGAAGACAAGAACGTGAGTGGTGGGAGAAATGAGTCTTGACTATGTCCCATGGTTCCTTGCATTGAGGACCAACAAGGAAGTGATGGGGATACCTGGCCCTTCTTGACCTTCCTTGCTCCTGTTTAGTCTCTTATCCTCTTCATCACTTTCCCACATTGCTGCTTTATTCTGAGGGGCAAGTCCACTGGCAGTAGCAGTCCTCAGTAGCACCCAGGTATATGCCTTCTCCCCACCAGCGTGACTCCCAACTACTGGAGAGACTTTCTTCTCACAGTGCTGTGTGCCAGCCCCACAGAGTACCCCTTTTAGCTACTGAGGATCCCTCCAACCTCATCTCTTTTTCTCTCTTAGCCCTGAAGGCGGTGTGACTGTACCATCACTACTCAGTGATGTCTAAGGGATGAATGTCTAAGGGATGTCTAAGGGATGAGGCCTTTTTCCAGGCCTCATTCACCACAATCTATAAGAAATTTCTGGTAAAATAATGTATGTGGTTTCTGTCTCCAAATTAAGCCCAGATGGACACAACATATGTGAGTGTACACATACACACAAATGCACATGTGTGCAAGGACATTGAGACAGACTCAGGTAACCATTCACCTCTCTCCTTTGTCATGTGAAAGCCACACAAAGCAACACAAAATACAACACCAAGTATAGACACTGCACTCCAATTATACACACATACACACACACACACACACTTTTAACAAAAACAATTAACACTTCCTTACATTTGGTATAGCTTGTTGACCACTGAACTAGAGAATGGATACTTTTAATTTTAATCATACTAGTATTATTTGACTTTTAACCACGATGGCCCCAAGTGGGTGGGGGCAAATGCGGAGGGCACTGGTGGACACTGACGAGATTAGTGCTGAAACACTGTGTATCTAAAACCCAGCCATGAAGATCTCTGTAATTTCACAGTGACTAAATCACATAAAAGTTTTTTAAAGAGAGGAAATATGTAGAGGAAGAAAAAGAAATGGGTACACGGGTGACCTATATAAAGAAAATTCTCTGGGCTTGTGGGTGGAAAGCCTTATGTGCTTGCTGGATTATTTAGTCTCTTTGCCACCTCCCAGCGAGACTATAATGCTGTACCAGCAGTAACACAGGGGAAGTCTTTTCTTAAAATAGCATCTGTTGGCCTCCAAATGAGTAAGTCTCTGAGTAATGTAAATGAACTATCCATGGACAATCAGTTGGCTGCAATTATGCCCATATTATTATAAATGCCTACCAGAAGATGGTCAGTTGAAAGTATCATTAAAGTAAATATTGTGTGTGTGTAAAATTGCTTATTATTGCCATGCAAATCTTTGAGTAGGAAGAGTGAAATAAAGCCACTTTTATCCAAGGATGAACCCTATACAGATTAATCTTCAACAGAAAAGTCAATTAAAAAGTACTGGTTATGTGAGGAGACAGAAGCAGAAGCAGTCCTTAACATCTAAGAAAGAAAAAAATGTAAAAGACCTTTGGATGATTACAAAATCACATTTTAGTATCAGGCGAGAAACCCTATTAGCAAAAAGTGTTGTAAACCCCAGTGCCTAAAAATCAAAATTAAAGAACAAAAATAATAGGAGGGGGTGGGAGGGACACTGATGGAAGGATGTGGACACTAGTGAAGGGATTGGTGTTGTTACACTCTATGCCTGAAACTCAATCAATAGTAACTGTAAATCATGGTGCCTTAAAACTCAATGTATAAACAAGACCACACATTTAAAAATAAAACTCTGATTACTAAACTCATAAGCATGGAAGAAAAGTCAAAGATTTGCAATAAAAGGATAAAACATTTTTAAAAACTATAGAAATCTTAGAAAATACTGTTTTCTAAAAAATTACAATTATTAAAATAAACACAGGGTTATTGTTGCAGGGTTTAATGGTCTATTATATACAGAAGTAGCAAACTGGATGATAGATCAGTAAAAAGAATCCAAATTATTACCTATAGAGTTAAAAAGGAAGGGATGGAAGATAAGAAACAAAATAAGTCACATCTGAGATAGAGAAAATAGTTCACTACATAAGCAAGTAGAGTTATACAAAGAGAAAAAGAAAGAATGGGAGAAAAGAAATAAGGGGATGATCTCAACCAACAGTCTTCAAGATCTTGACAGTTGATAAGGAACATCATTAAAAATATCTACACTTCCCAAAGAGCTATAATCCCCAAACATCACATGGGTTCGCCTCCAGCAACAGACACACTTTGAAAGAGGCAAAAGAAGGAAAGAAACAGGTCCAAAAACCAGATCTTCAACAAAGAAACAAAGGCAAGAGTACAATAGAGAAAATGCCACTGTTTTAATCAGTGGTCATGAACCCATTGAACATCCATCTGCAAAACAAAAACAAAGGAAGTCAGATGCAAACCTGAAGCCCTGCACAAAAATGAACTCAAGTGGATGCTAGAACTTGAGTGTGCAACGCAAATCTATGAAGGACTAGGAGGTAGCAGAAATCCGTGCAACCCCAGCTATGGAGATAGAGTTTTCCAAGTAAGCACCAAAGGCAGTCAGGAAAGGAATTAGCTGGACTTAAATAGTTGTGCTCTCAAAGGAAGCTGTCAAAAGGATGAGTAGGTAACACAGAGAATGAGTGTCTGCAAAAGGCGCATTTGATAAAGGACTGTTATCCACAAACACAAAGAACCTCAAAAAACAGAACAAGAAAACAAGTCATGCAATTAAAATAAAAATGTGCCAAAGCCCTGAACAGACACTTTACCCAAGGAAAACTACAGATGGCACATAAGCATATGAAAAGATGCTCCCCATCATGTGCCATTAGGGAATTGTGAATTAAAAGCCAACCGTGTGCTACCACTACACACCTATTAGAATAGCCCACATCCAGAACACTGACAACACAAAAGCCGGCCAGGAAGGGGAAAACAGAAACTCATTCATCGCTGGTGGGAATACAAAATGGGGCAGTCTCCACATACGACAGTTTGGCAGTTTCTCACAAAGACTCGTCATGATAATGACCGATAACTACCTGTGTGCAACCATATAAATAAACCTTGCAGACATGAAAAAGAACAGAGGCATAATAGAGTAAATTGCTGCAGGATTTCATTTATATCAAGTTCAAAAATGGCAAGCACAGATGAACCACGATGGAAGTTAGTGGTGGTTATCTTAGGGGTTATGACTACTCCAAGGGACCACAGATGCGGTGTGTGGTAATGCTAATGATCTCCACGGCGTGGTGTAGGCTTGTCTCTTTTATCGAATTTAATTGAGCAGCACACCTGAGTTTTGGACACTTTTCTGCACCTAGATCAAGTCATGTTGTGAGATCCTTCTGCAAACCCCGCCCAACATCATCCAACTGTAAGGTTTATGTTAATATGATTTTTTATTTACACACAGAGAGTCTTTTTAACTTCCATAGAAAAATCAAAAGATGATCCAGGAAGAAATGAAACGTGGCAGCTGTTAACAATGATCCCATTGTCACAGTAACTTAAAAATGTAAATGTTGATTTAAGCAAAATGCAAGTGTTTGTCTATTGGGAGTGCTTGTGTGCAGTGGGTTTAAGTCTGTCTTATTTAATGTGGAGGATAATAGCTATATAACTGACATCTATAAATGCAGAGCTACATTCCAGAAGAAATATCTAAGAAAGAGTTTTTATTCTGTGCCAGTAAGATTGGAGAAGGATGTGATAGAACAGGGAATGACAAATGTCTCTGTAAAAGGCCACATCCTAAATATTTCAGCTTGTCAGGTTAAAGGTTGTCCCCTACAACCAAACACCCCCTCCTTTGTCATGTGAAAGTCACACAACACAAAACACAACAATAGGTTTAGACACTGTGCTCAAAATAATACACACACACGAACAATTTTAACAAAAACACTTATCTGGTATAGCTTATTGACCACTGAACTAGAGAATGGCTAACTTTTATTCTAATCATAGTAGAATTATTTAGCTCTTAACCAATATGGTCCTTTGGGAAAAAAAAGAAATCATTTGAAACCAAAAATTCATGTTAGCATTACCAGATTATTTATAGCCTTCAGTGTTGTAGCCCACAAATATTTTTCTCCACGACTCCCTGAAATTGTTTTAGAAAACCTATGTTCCCTTTCTTTATTTTTAAAACATTCATCTGGAAATCTTGATCTTAAGCTTCAAATGTTACAAAAACCAGGTGGATTATACATATTGTCATTATAAATGCTTTCATTTAAAAATAAAAATAAAATGCAAATATTTCTTTAAATATAACTAAAGAAGACTCAGCCTGGGCTTACAACATAGAGAGACACCCCCAATGTCACTGGTCTTCAGAGACATGCAAATGTGCAAATCCAACAACAAGACAACACATTATCACATCATGCCTCTCAGCTCAGCGAGACTGAAGTCCTTGAGGATGATGGGAATGAAAGTGGATTGTATTGTTTTATTTCAGGACCACACCCTGCAGTGCTCGGCCCTACTCCTGGCTCTGTGCTTATGACTGACCCCTGGTGGCAACTCAGGGGGCCAGGGGTCATGTGTGTATGTAGTTATGTAGCTCAAGGGATTCAAACCAGGGAGGCTGCTTGCAAGGGAAGTACCTTACCCCCTATTTTAATCTCTCTAACATTGAAAATGGAATTCAAATAAATATCTCCAAAACTTATAGTATGCTCCTGCATAACAAATTAAGAATAAATCACTACAGCTATGATATAGCTATACTACTTTGGGGGACATATATATGTGTATATATATGTAGTATACGTAGGACATATATATGTATATAGATAGATAGATATACATATATATGTATTCCAAATAACCGAAAGTAATACACACATGTATACATATATGTATATAATATATATATTCCAAATAACTGAAATCATAATCTTAGAGAAGTGTCTGCTCTCTCTTATACATTGCAACATAACTGGCAATTGCCAAGAGATGCAAATACCCCAAGTGTCTATTAGAATATTTTTTAATCTTTAAAAAGATAGAAACCCTTCTGTATTATCAGCATTAATAAAGCCAGAGGACATTATGATTAGTGAAATAAGCCAAACATAGAAAGACAAATGTTACATGTCTCCCTTATATAGAGAACTCTAAAAATTCCAGCTCATATCACTCAGTGACCAGACAGGTGGTTATCAGGGGTTGGGGAGTAGAGACTTGTAGTAAACTAGTAAAATAATTTTCATTTTGCAACCTGTGGGGCAATATTGTGCTGAGATAAAATACTGGCTCTTAAAATGTGTTAAAAGTCATGTGGTATGTTCTTGCCACAGTAAAATTTCAAGAAGATGCATCCAGTGAACTTCAAGTAATTTAATAACCACAATTTAAAATTACACATTCATAAAATCTATTCCTTATAGGAAAACTTCACAATATTCTATTTTCATATAATAGAATCTGATATTCTATTAGATTTCATCTTTTTTACAGTTTTTTTTATTTTGGATTATGTTTTTATTCACAAAGCCATAAAGGATCTTCAGAATTTTAGATTTTACAGCATATATGTGCCACAAAATATGCATAAGTCAAAATGTTATGCTTCTAAGTTTCTATGACCATAACTTTTATATTTTTTCCTTGGCTTGGGTTATTACCACTTACTAGTAACACATTAATATAACATGGAAAGTATTGTTGGAAGCGAATCTCACAATGAGATAACTGGGACTGCATTATTTTACTTCAACCATTTCACGTGCTCATGAATGAATATCATTTATTGCTGGGAAGACATATAAAACACTGATTTTATCTAAGTTATTATGTTTATCTTAAAGTGTGAGATACTTTGCTCATCTAAATAAGAAGATGGGAACAGAGAGAGGAGCTTTCTGGAAATGTCATTTGATTCTTCATAATTTTCTTGAATTAAGTGACAAATATCAATAATACATTATCATTGTATCACTGTCATCCCATTGTTCATCGATTTGCTCAAGCGGGCACCAGTAACATCTCCATTGTGAGACTTGTTATTACTGTTTTTTGGCATATCGAATATGCCACGAGGAGCTTGCCAGGTTCTGCCGTGCCAGCAAGATACTCTTGGTAGCTTGCCGGGCTCTCCGAGAGGGGCAGAGCAATCGAACCCAGGTCAGCTGCGTGCAAGGCAAAGGCCCTACCCGCTGTGCTATCGCTCCAGCCCATAACTATTAATTCTGTGGGCCTTCCAAGCAGTTTTCAGGGGGCCTGGGGGTTACTCCTAGTGGTAGCCTGACCCAGCATGCCTAGCTGACACATGCATTCTTGGCCACACCATTTTTGCGAGCCAGTGGTAATCGGGGTCGTATGAAGCAGGGGGTCAAACCCAGAGCCTAATGCCTGAAAGGCATGAACTCTAGTTCTAAGCATTATCTCCTGGGCTCTCATCAAAATGATATTTAATGATACATGATCTGATAGTTTGAATAGGTCCTTCAAACGTTCTGAAAGCAAACAAGTGGAAATGAGCCAAATTTGTAAAGTCATTTGTTATTTGGTCCATAGAATCTTTCCATTTCTCAACTTCTAGGAAATGCATCTAAAGGTTTCACTAAGATTTATAAAATGTCCATCACTTGTACTTGCCCGAGAAATTCTGCATCGCCCAATAGACACAAAAATCCAAGCATCAATAATTATAATATGCCTCTTATATTATTTTTATTTTTATTAGGGCTGTAGTGATAGCACAGCAGGTAGGGCATTTGCCTTACATGCGGACAACCCAGGTTCGATTCCTCCATCCCTCTCGGAGAGGCCGACAAGCTACAGAGAGTATCTCACCTGCATGGGAGAGCCTGGCAAGCTACCTGTGGCATATTCGATATGCCAAAAACAGTAACAACAAGTTTCACAATGGAGATGTTACTGGTGCCCGCTCGAGCAAATCGATGAGCAATGGGATGACAGTGATACAGTGATACAATGATATATTATTTTTATTAATTGTGTATGTTTTATTATGTTTAAGTGAAATTTAATCCAAATTTTTGATTTGCAGATTTAGTTCCTTCTATTTGTGGGAAGTAGTTCACAAATTAGATAATAAGCAAACCTCGTTTGTGCTTTGTGCTTGCTGATAGTTGTAATCAAATTTTTAGAATAAGTCTGAGTTCTTTCTTCAGTTCATATAAGCATCTTAATATTCATGTCAGGCTGAGAACAAAAGAAGTAAAAAAAATTCTCTAATATAATTTACCTATCTTCATTCTAATAATTCATAACAATAAGAAAACTTTTACTTTCATCCAATATATTTTCTGATGAGGAGGATACATTATTTCTAAAATAAGGTATGAGACATCTTCAGGATATTCTACTTTGCCTGTATTTTTGGTATGTGAAATAATTAAATAAAAGTCCTTCTCATTATTACTAATTGTTATTACTTTGCTGTATTCAGTGGGATTCTCCTGACTACAGGCTTGAGGGTCACTCCAGGTAGTGCTTAAGGTAACTCTTTGATGCCAAGGATTGAGCTTGAGTCTCCTGCCTGCAAAACCTGTGCTAAAAACACCCACTGTGTTATCTCTCTAGACCAAGATTACATATTCTTAAAAACATGTGAACAAAATGACCTGATGTGGCTCTCAGTGAAAAACTGAATCACTGCCAGGCAGTCTTAAGATACTAAATAATAATAATTCAAAGCCCATCTATCATTTCATATTATCAAATAAATAGAATTACTTCTAGGGACAAACTCACCAAGTCTCAGAAAATTCAAATGACTTTCTGGAAGTTCTATGGCTAGTGAAAATGGAAATGGATGTAACCAGCATTCCAACTGGATGAGGGCTGACCAATGGTCTCTTCGCTTTCTTGTCCTGGAGCTTTATCAGAGATGGTGTCCTATGAGAATGCTGTATTGTGTGACTAATCCTAAGGGTTCTACTGTCACTATACATAGTTTTTCAGAAGCTACAACTCAAGTGCCCTGATACAGACTTCAGTGACAAATGAAAGAACTAACCTATCTCTAAAACCATTTTGAAAGAAACTTTTAAATATTCAAATACTTCATCATTCCTACCATGACATTTGCCTGGCTTCCCAGCTCTCCTATTTATGATTGAGGAGTATATACTCCTCAAAAAACACTATGATTATTATAACATTTAATTTTTAACTAAAGTAATTTCAGTTAGGTAAACTCACAAGCGTTGCAGTTCTGACTAAATGCCTCAGCGATATGTTTTTATTTCAGGTTACTCAAACACTGTTTGCTGGGTGTTCTTACATAAATGATAACATTTGAACCTATGTACAGACAGATTCAGCTCGTGTTTGAGTTTTTACAAATACACTGGATGTGCTGCAGGGAGCAGAGTTTTGTTTATGCTGACAGCTGTGTGTGTGAATATTTTTACTATTTTGAGAAGGGAACAGGTTGAATTTGGGGGGTGTACACGCTACTCAGTACAATGTTATTGGCACAGTTGCACTTCCTTGCAAATTAATAATAGATTTTGTTCTAACTTTTTTTCCCAGTGATACTACCAGAATCATGAAATGTGTAAGAATTATGTATAGGCTCCAAATTTTCTCACTAAAAGGAATGAATAATATTTTAAATTTAATTAGTTAAGTGATTGGTCATACAGGAAGACATAAATAAGAGAAAAATGTTACAGAAAGCAATTTTTCAGCCCAATTTCCAACCTTAATCTTAACTCTTTTTTATGTTGCAAGTTGGACACCTCAGGAGTTGCTTCTTAACATGTTGATATCTGCACGTACCACCAGTGGCTCATATTCGTTTGTGGTGTAACACAAGTTGCAAGACCAGTGTCAACATGTTAACCTTTCAGGTGACACTGTCACTGTCACCGTTGCTCATCGATTTGCTTGAGAGGGCACCGGTAACATCTCCATTGTGAGATTTCTTGTTACTGTTTTTGGCATACCGAATATGCCACGGGTAGCTTGCCAGGCTCTGCCATGAGGGCGGGATACTCTTGGTAGCTTGCTGGGTAATACTTTACATTTCTGAGAAATGAAAGTAGAAAATGATGCAATGGAGAAAGTGGTATTGCGGGGTCATATGGAAGTTCAATTTCTAGTTTTTGAAGGACTGTCCATATTGTTTTCCAGAAAGACTGGACCAGTCGGCATTTCCACCAACAGTGAAAGAGTGTCCCTTTTTCACCACATCCACGCCAGCACTGGTTGCTTTTGTTCTTTTGAATGTGTGCCAGTCTCTGTGGTGTGAGATGATATCTTATTGTTGTTTTGATTTGCATCTCCCTGATGACTAGTGATGTGGAGCATTTTTTCATGTGCCTTTGGGCCATTTGTACTTCTTTTTTTTGAGGAAACTTCTGTTCATTTCTTCTCCCCATTTTTTGCTGGGGTTGGAGTTTTTTTTCTTATACAGTTCTACAAGTATCTACAAGTAATATCCTGCATATTACTCCCTTATCAGATGGGTATTGGGTAAATATTCTTTCCTATTCTGTGGGCTCTTTCTGTATTTTGGTCACTGTTTCTTTTGAAGTGCAGAAGCTTCTTAGTTTGATGTAGTCCCATTTGTTTATGTTTTCTTCCACTTGCACGGTCAGTGCTGTTTCATCATTAAAGATGCTTTTAGCTTTAATGTCATGGAGAGTTATGCCTACATTTTCTTCTGTGAAGCTTATAGATTCATGTCTTATATTGAGGTCTTTAATCCACTTTGATCTGAATTTTGTGCCTGGCATTAGACAGAGATCTACACAATGGAATACTATGCAGCTGTTAGGAGAAAAAGTCATGAAATTTGCTTATAAGTGGATAAACATGGAGAGTATCATGCTAAGTGAAATGAGTCAGAAAGAGAGGGACAGACATAGAGGGACTGCACTCATTTGTGGAGTGTAGGGTAGCGTCACATGAGTCTGACACCCAGGGATAGTATATATAAGGGCCAGGGGGATTGCCCCATAGCTGGAAGCCTGCTTCATGAGCGGAGGGGAGAAGGAAGATGGAATAGAGAAGTGATCACTAAGAAAATGATGGCTGGAGGAATCAGTTGTGATGGGAGATGCATACTGAAAGTAGATAATGGACCAAACATGATGACCTCTCAGTATCTGAGTTGCAAGCCATAATGCCCAAAAGTAGAGAGAGAGAGAGTATGGGGAATATTGTCTGCCATAGAGGCAGGGGAAGGGTGGGAAAGGGGGGGTATACCCGGTATATTGGTGGTGGGGAATGTGCACTGGTGGAGGGATGGGTGTTTGATCATTGTGAGATTGTAACCCGAACATGAAAGCTTGTAACTATCTCACGGTGATTCAATACAATTTTAAAAATTAAAAAATGAATAAATAAATAAATTTCAAAAAATAAATCAAATAAAATTCCTAAAAAAAAGAATTTACATTTTAAGAACCATTCTTTTAAGTATTGAATAGATTCATTTTCTGCTGCCTCTTATCATCTTTCCTTTAGAAGGCAACTTTTATCACCTGCTAGAACACTTACAAAAATAAATGCTATTCCCAAAGAACTGCCTTTTCACTACACACCAATCCATGGAATCTCCTTTTTCTGAGAAATATAGTACTTTAGCCTGGATTCAGTAACATGGGGATAACGGCAAATCAGAGTTTGGGTACTACTTTGTTGGTCAGTTATCTGCTGAAGAATCATCTTTAAATCATCATTGAACTCAAGGTCACACTTTCCTAGAATTCCCCTAAAATAGAAAGAGACCAAACTCTGATTAAGTCAGTGGTTCAAGAGTCAAAGACTTAGACTTCTTTTTTTTAGTAGATATTTTATTGAATCACCGTGAAATAGACCCTTACAAAGCTGTCACTAGGTTTCATTCACACAATGTTCCAACATCCATCCTTCTACCAGTGTAAATGTTCCAACATCCATCCTTCCACCAGTGTACATTTCCCAGCACCAGTGTCCCCAGTCTCCCTCCCATCACCAATAGTCTTGGACTTCTATACCTTCCTCATGTTTATAGTGGGCACTTGTTACCAAATTGCTGAAATTTGTTTCCTTTTCTCTGCCAGAAAGCATGGTATTAAGAATAGCAAGTAAAGGGTGCTCTGATTCTCACTTGGGAGAAACTATATATTAAAATTTTTATGAATAATGCCTTGCCCAACCAATTTTCCATTTTCTTTGAAATTGAGACAAATTCTTATTGATACAATACCCTTCCCTCTTTGGAGACAAGAAAGGCATTGGGTCTACAGGACTCAGTAAATTTCCATAAATAGTGAAATTTAGCTAATAGAAATAAGTCGTTCTATAGGGCTCGCTCTTAGGAGAATAAAATTTTATAGACTAACATTTGTGCTGTGCTTGAGCTTATTTTTGGGCCGTGAGTCATTTTGATTTGAAATGTTGTGTGCCCCAAGTGGGGATGCTTGCCAAGCTCGGGCTCAGAATAGGAAAGCAGCGCCTCATCCAGCCACCTGAAACACAGGGCCAAAGCCCAACCCAACCAAGGTACAAATGCAAACCAAATTGGAGTCTTTTCCATGGCTTCTAGTTGTTGATGTGGGTAAATGTAGACTTCAGTGAGCAAAAACTGCCTGGTATAATTTTGAAGAGCAATGAAACAGCCAAGGCTGTGATATTGTCCAGGATACACTTCCTTCCAAGAATCAGAATTATACCACTATTGAGAGGAACTTTCCTCAAAGGTGGAAATATTTTTTGATCTGTATTGTTTAACATAATAGCACTAGACACCTGGGGTGGGAAATGGCTCATCTATAATGAGAAGACTGTAATAACTAAATTTTAAATTTCATCCTATTTAAATTCATTTCTCTTTAAATACTGTCTCATTGTTAGAGATTACAGTACTGAACAGAGAAAATAAGCACGAACCTGTATAAAGTAATGCAGAATAATTACATAAAATATTCAATTAGATTGAAGAGATTCTTGGGGATAGTAGGACTAGATGCCGATCAGGAAAGCTGACTTAAATCTCTTTCAGCATCAATGCTAACTTTGTAAGACAAGTTAATAAAATTATCATGTCAATCAACTCCTATACAGGAAGTGTAGCATTCTTAAAATACTTTACTCATGGTATAGAAAAATGAATGGCTAAATGGTTAAGAAGCTATTTCTAAGTTCACTTTGAAGGGAACTTTATTATAATGACATTAATGATAGCAGTTACCGAGTTCTTGGAATTTTACAGCCACATATATTTTATCTTGTTTAACCCCTCCAAACACTGTATGAATTATGTAATAATATTACTTGCTCTATTTTAACATGAGTATATTCAGATTTTGAAATTAAATAAAATGTTCAGCAATATAATTATTAAGAAAGAGAAAGATAACTTGAGTTCAGATTCCAAGAAATGTTCTGTAGGATCAGTTTTATTAACTACAGATAGCAAAATAATAAGGACCATTGTATCAATTTCTGAAAATAGTGTTATTTTCAGAAACAACACTAGTGTTATTTTCAAAAATAACACTAGTGTTATCCTATTGTCTTATAACCCCTCCTTCTACAAAATATCAAATATGCAAAGGAAAATTGCCACAAATGTCCTATTAAACACATGCCTTATGTGTCTTATGTGTACAAAAAATGATCCCAAGAGTTACACATTCTCAGAGCAAGATGAAACATAATCTGCAAGTGAAGAAATCCAATGTTTTTTCTCTCATGCAACCAACAATTTGCACTTGATTAAAATTAAAATCTTTCTTGCTTTGGTTTGGAGAGATGGTCTAAGAATAGGATTCTTGCCTTTCACATGGCTGACCTGAGTTAGATCCCAGCACCCCATATGATACCCAGAGCACCACCAAGAGTAGTTCCTGGTTGCATAGCCAAGATAAAGCCCTTAGCACCACCAGGTGTCAGAGGTATAGTTCCACACACACGAATACAATTAACCATGACAAATTTTAAAAAATGAAAGGTTAAAAAAGTTCATATGCAAAGATTAAGCACTGTAGCACTGTCACTGTCATCCCGTTCATTGATTTGTTCGAGCGGGCACCAGTAACATCTCCATTGTGAGACTTGCTGTACTGTTTTTGGCAAGATTAAGAATAATAAAAATTCTAAACAGATTTGAGAAATAAATGGATTGAGTTTCTAGAAAAAGTTTGTACTGTGATTTTAACTCTATAATAATTAGAATTTAAATTTTTTATCAATGGAGATATAAGGATGGGGGAACTATACAGAATAAATACAATAAGGATGAATATATAGAAGAGAAAAAAGTTAAGAGATATGAAAGAAAGTAAAATCATATGCCATATAACTAAGTTCAAAGGGAGAGAATAAAATGTAGGAGAGAAAATATTGATCACTTGAGAACTTTCAAAAATTGATGGGATTTGGAAGGATGATTAATTATTTAAATAGAACTTAAAATAGTAAAAAGTGGAGACAAATTGCCTGCTGAAAAGTAACAATGGGACAGAATGATTTTCCTCAAGAGTACCCATAAAAACCTGAAATAGTGGACTAAAACTTTTAGAATAGTGGGACTGAAAGACTTTTCTCAAGAGTAACCATGAAACATTGAAATAGTGGACTAATATGTTTAGAATGCTGAGTGAAAATAACTTCCAATTAAGAGTTTTATCTCCCAAAAATACTATTCCAAACAAGATTGAATACAAGCATTTCAGGGGGTTTGGGGGAAGCTTTGACTTTATTGACTAAATCTTATAAAATATCTGAAGTGAACCTTAAAAATTCCTGAGCAGGTTCTGATATTCAAAATATAATAATGCTAGCAAAAAAACTGATGGACATTAAGGTAAACAAAGAAAGATCTAGTGGCGTGGTAGTCACAGCAGCCAGTCCTTAGCAACTCAGCACCTAAGATTTTCCTGAACTATGAATGCACAACTGTATCACTGTATCACTCTCATCCCGTTGCTCATCGATTTGCTCGAGTGAGCACCAGTAACGGCTCCATTGTGAGACTTGTTGTTACTGTTTTTGGCATATCGAACATGCCACGGGTAGTTTGCCAGGCTCTGCAGGGAAGGCGAGATACTCTCGGTAGCTTGCTGGACTCTCCGAGAGGGGCGGAGGAATTGAATCCGGGTCGGCTGCATGCAAAGCAAACGTCCTACCCACTGTGCTATTGTTCCAGCCCTAAATGCACAACAGTAATTTGAAAAGATTCCTGCACACTATGTACACCACAACACTATTTACAACAACCAAGTTCTAGAAACAACTCAAGCAACCCACAGCAGCTGAGTAGATAAGAAAAAGCCCATGGTCCACAGATGCAATGAAGTACTTATCTGAAAGACGGAGTTATATTTTTGTAACTACATGATGCGGCGGTGACAGCAAGTGAAATCAGTCAGAAGAAGAAAGAAAAAATAATGGGTGACTTCACTTATGCATGGGATAGAGAAAAACCCTACGAGGCAGCCGACTAGCTCCAAAGACAGAAACCTGTAGACTAAGACTACAGAATTGAGGTTACCAGGGATGGGGGAACCAAAGTGGGCAGGGCACCCATGGGGTGGGAGAGAACATTGGTGCTTTGGGGGTGGCTGTGATTTGGTAACAAACTTTGAAGAGGCATGACATACATAGTAGGCATGTAAACTGTTAGAGAAATTTTTAAACATTTAGTTCAATTGAAAATTTTTCTCCCAAGTTGCCTACAGGACGAAATTCTGTCCTCACTAT
Source organism: Sorex araneus (assembly GCF_027595985.1). NCBI lineage: Eukaryota > Metazoa > Chordata > Mammalia > Eulipotyphla > Soricidae > Sorex > Sorex araneus. Next base: position 62,899,322 of record NC_073310.1, on the reverse strand, counting down.
TGTCATTCTATTCCTGCAAAGTTTGAGTGTGTGTGTGGGGGGGGTATGTTCATGCTCATGTATGCACATGTGTGACATGTGTGTGCACCTGTGTGCCTGTCTGTGTTTTCCAAGAGCTCATAAAAGGATCACAATGTTTTCATGTGAGTCACTGATTTTTCTCTGTTCCTTTGCCAGGAACTTGCAGTGAATTCATCTAGTTCTGAATAGGGAGCACCTGCTCTGCTTTTCACCCAAATTCTATCTGCCGTGTGATACCACTAGTGACAGATATCCTGGCCTCTGAAAATCATAGGATCCAAGAATTACAAATGAGAATTCTCAATTAGTTATTCAAGCTTCACTGATCATTGAAAACACAAAGACCATATTCAAATCTATTCCCTCTTCCTATCCAGGGATAGTCATTGCATTTTTATTATTATCTAGGTTTTAGAAAAATTAAACCATAGACTTGTTATACAAGAGGTGTAGTCATTAATTTATCTTCTATTCTAATCCTAGCCCAGAATCCATAATTTTCCATGGTCGATTATCTACTGATAAAATAAAAAGGCTGAGAAAAGAATTCTGATTGCTGGATGAAAAGCACATCTCCGAATTCATGGAGCTGATGACAAGTAGGATTCTAGTGTGAATTGAATATTCTTGGGAGGGGGGATGATGTTTGTGCCACACTCAGGAGTGCTCAGGACTTTCTATTGGCTCTGTACTCAGGGATCACTCTTGGAGAGCTCAGGGGACCACATGGGGTGCTGGGGATCAAACTTGAGTCGGCTGCTTGCAAGGCAAGCACCTTACCTGCTCTTCTACTTCTTCAACCTCATGATTTGAATTTTCTTTGAACTACAATTCAATAAAATGTTGATGCACACTCCACTAGTGGTTTGAGATCTTCAAGATGTAAAACAGATCTTCAAGAACAAAACAGATTAATCCATGTAAAATTTTAGCTTCTCCCAAACATATGTAAGAATGGACTATCTTCCAACAGTTTTCTTAAACATGTAATAGGACATTAGGTAAAAAATTTTAGAAATTCCACAAATGTGGAAAGACCACCTCATACAAAAACCAGTCAATGTACAAGTAAATGAATGAAACCAATCCGTGAAGTTGAGCATGCCACATAAACAAGCTCATTTGGAAGAAATTATCTTCTTGAGAAACTCAGGCTACTTCGCTGCTTTTGCACAGGGCATTCAGAATACCTGCAAAACATTTATTTTTATTAGCCTTTCATTTGTTTAATTTATTTGACAGTTGCAGTTTTACAGCATGGATGATATGACTAATTTATGTTTTACTAATTGGACAGCTAAATATTCTTGTATATATTAATTTCGCACAGTGCCTAGATGTTTCCAGAGCACTCTAATAAACTAATTAAATAAACCAACACACAATCCAATTTATGATTCATCCATCATTCATCTGCTACTGATTCCAATATCCCCTTGTATCCCTGGTGTGCATGAGTTAGCAGAATATGTAAGAAGGAAAAAAACCCTCTAACAAAGCTTTGCATTAGATTTTCCATATTGACTGATAACTAATATTCCCATACTGGCTGATAACTAATATTAGGAGGTTCAACTGCCATTAGAGAAAGAGCTGTCCGATACCCACTGCGGGGCTCAGTGTCTTTCATTATGTGAGTTGAGGGACCATTATCAGTTAGTGACTTATTACAATGCATTTTATCAGATTCCTCACCCTGGACCCAACTGGGAACAACTGTCCTTCAATGGTCTGTGAGGAAAGGAAAAGAAGACTCTGTAACTCTTCTAATTTTTTTGACATTGGAGAGTGAGTTTGAAGAGAGAAGACTAGAGCAAGCCTCTTACTCATCAAAGGTTGAGGCTTTTGCATTCCTAATAGGCATTTGCCTCCCGTTGAGTTATCAACCATGCTATACAAACATTACAGCCCAATACTTTGTATTTAAACAACGTATTTCTCCTCTTTCAGAATCTTAGTGTAAAATTGTAAAACATTTTGAAAATACACTTTGTAAATGTTTTATCTCAGTTACTGTTTTTACACAGGTAGGTGACACAAACACCAGGGGATATGTATGTTTGGTAGGAGGTTTAATACGATTGCCCTGAAATTTTATTACTGTAAATAAAACCCCAAAGATGGTAATCTACTCAAAGCATTTAAATATTCCCCAGTTTAACTTTATAGAGAGCTGCAAGCCCACAAGTTCCACTAAAAATAGGCAACAGTTAATCTTGGTGATGAATATCTAATATCAAATCCCCAAGGATTAGAAGCAATGTAAAATTACCTATAAGAAATTCCTGGAGACACTAATAGAGAAAAGCGTGCTGGGTCTTCTTTATTATTTAGCTAAAATCCTCCCTTTCCCTGCACTTCTCTGGCCAAAGCAAATCACAAACAAGTACTGCACTGTTCTATGTGGAACAGACAAGACCCCCAGTCGGGGTGGGGGGTGGGGGTGGAGCTTCCATATTGCCACCTCCTGTCAGATCTGTCCAGGCTTTAGAAGGTCACATTCAAGGCACAGCAGCCAGTAGCCATTAAAAAATAAGAGAAGGCACAAAACAACTCCTTTTCTATTAATTTCAATGTACAGGTCCCTCTTGGAAACTGGACTAGGGCCCGTGTCACAGATACGACAGCTCTACCCAGCGGCTGGTTGGACAGCTCTTCACTTTAGGCCGCCGTGCATTTGGGGAGCCGGACCAACAGTGACCAGAGCCCAGGGACGGAGGAAAAGGCAAGCTAGCACCTGCATGGTGGGGTGGAGGTGGGTGGGACATCACTTAGGCGATGCAGAGGTGTCTTGAGGCATTTCAAATTATTCTTGGCAGGTGTATCATAAACAGAGCCTCCACTTCTGCCAGGGTGCTTGGCCACTGTAATTAAACCACATTATAAAAAGCTCCTGCTGTTTCCTTTGGGGGGAAAAATGCTGACAGAGACTTCCTGCGACAACTCTTGACAGTATTTCCGACACCTCTGCCTGTGCTCTTCCTGCGGCTGCAGTTGCGGCATCCGTTAGTTACAAGGCAAAGGAGCGCAGGCAGGGGCGGAGACTGGGCCAGCGCGTTGTGCTGCAGCAGAGACCGCACAGCTGGCCTCTGGGGGGAGGACAGCCCCTCAGAAAGCAACCGGGCTGAGCCAGGCCAGGCCAGATCCTCTGGAAAACTCAAAAGGCAAAGCATTTTTCTCCGAGCGAAGATCATCAAACTCTAAGATCCCAGGTAGGGATGAAGTGTAAAGAAGGTGGCTCTGGCCGAGGGATGGAAGATACTGTTAGTAAGGACGAGAAGAAGCCTTTAGATATTTTTTTCTTGGCTTGGTACTGGTTCCGCACAAGGATGAGTCTTGGATGGCTCAGGGCCCATACGGAGTTCTGGGGCCCGGGTCAGTATGTGCAGGGCAAGCACCCACCCCGCTCTAGGAACTCTCCAGCCCTTAGACGCTATTATCAAAGAAAGGGTACAAATAATTTTCTCACATGAAATTAACAGCAAATATTGTAAGGAGCACTGACAAATTGCTCTTGTGATTCTCTTCATCCTTTCAGCTCTCCAAAATCTCAGTGAGACTGTCTACGGGTATGTTTCAATGGGCATTAAGAAAATCTCGCCATAAAGAGAATAGTGTTAAAATGTTAATGATTTTAAACTAGTTTCTATTCGATTAAATCACTTGGCAATACTATTTTCATCATAATAATTTAAAAACTTCAACTTCCCCTTATATATTCATGAAATTCCTTTCATTGGCCATTCATCTATTTATTAATTCCCACCAAAATGTTGTTTTTGTTGTTTTGGAGCCACACCCAGTGGTGCTCAGGACTTACACCTGCCTTTGCACTCAGGGATCACTCTTGGCAGACTCTGGGGACCATATGGGATGCTGGGGATAAAGTCTGGATGGGTCAGATGCAAGGCAAAAGCCCTTCCCTATAGCTTGAGTTCGCCTCCACTCCCCCACACTCCTACACACACAAATACACCAAAATGTTTAATGGAATTTGCTCTGTGGCAGAATTTAGCAAGAAAAAGATCAGTGGGCCAGATACTTTTTCTCCTCTCATGAAATGTATTCTAGGGGAAGATGATTTCTTGACTACATTGAAAAATAACTAAATAGATGTTATAATAAGGTCAACAAATTTGTGGAAAAAAGAAAAATACTAAGTGGAGTTAATCTCAGAAATTACCACAGAAAAAGGTATACATCCAATCCTATTGTCATTACCATGGGTACAGATTTATACTTTTTCTTCAAGGGGATGGCAGTTTAGGGTAGATATGACTACATTTTCAATTTTTTAAAAGAAACAAGTTAAATGACATTATTAACTAGCACATAGTTAATAATGAGTACTGATAGGGAAAAAAATCCATTTCATAACATGGAAAACAAATTTATCCCCCTGAAGTTGATATACTTTTACCCTACAACACTTTTACACTCTCCATTATATGTATGTCCTTCTAGTTTGATGTTAAGCCACATGATATTGTAACTATATTTAAGAGCTATATATCTTCATTACACATGGTTAAGGAAAGGATAAAATCCTAGATGGGCGAGATGATATATGAAAATCAAATAATGTGAGTAAAGAACATAAACAACAAAATTTTTCAGGTTATGGAGCCCCTGAAATTTCCTGTCCTATTTCTAGAAATATAAGTGGACAGACCACTCTAAAGGTGATCTGTAGAACAGACTAAAACTAGTGCATGCCCCCTTGGGATCCCTCACTTATCCTTCTAACAAAATAACCAACTAGAAACTGCATATGTTGAAATAGGATATAGATTAGACTCTTGTTAGCAACATTAGGTAAAATAAACCCAAATGTTGCAGCACTAAATATTCATTAACAGCTGAGTGAATAAATTGTGGTATATTCACAAGATGTCATGTTTCAGGTCAATGAGGATGAATGAACCACAAAGACAAAGAACAACATGCCGTCTCACAGATGTACTGTTGAGCAAAAGGAATCAAGCAAAGACACATAGATAACGTATGATTCCACTTACAGGAAGCAGAAAAGCAGGAAGTAAAAGCCTATGGCAGCCAAAGAGAAAATGAGATATTTTGGGTTATTGAGATTGGAAAAGAGAAAATGAGTTCCCAGTCAATATTACTAATCTTTTACTCTATCAGAGAACTAGATACATTGGCATGTTTGTGTTGCAGACTTTCATTCCTATGTAGAGTATGCATAGCATTTAAGTGCGTTGTTTCAATTAAATAGCAATAATAAATACTCAAAGTGTAAGGATTCATGGTTTCCCAATTTCTCCTAAGAGTTTACACCCACCAAGCCAATCTCAACTCCAGTTACTTGTACACCTTTCCCTACATCCTTAGCCCTCTGTGAACACCAGCCAACTCTAGAATTATTTGTTTTTCTTTGTCATTGCCCTTCCTTTACCCTTACCAGACTCCATCCATTCACTTTCAAGTCAAACTGCAATAACGATTTGTGACTAAAGATCCATTATTTTAATTGACAAGTTTCCATAGCAGATTGTGGTGTGTTTCTATTTCTGGGACTTGTTCAGCAGACAGGAATGCTTTGGGGGCTCTATTAATAGTAGTTTTAGAAATAGCAGGTGAGCAACTCTACTTTGAGTGGGGCATAAATAGTAACTTTGAGAGGGAACAGCTTTGGGGAGCAAGGGGCCAGGGTGAGATGTCGTGGCAAGGTCTGCCAATAGAGTTGGAATAAACCAGTGCTTTAAAGTGTCTGCAAGGCAAAGAGACAATCAACATCTCATCTCTCTTTTTCTTCTCTCTCTCTATCTCTATCTATCTATCTATCTATCTATCTATCTATCTATCTATCTATCTATCTATCTATCTCTCTGCTTCCTCGGGAGAGGTTCCTTAACCATGTACTATGATCTTTCCCCAACAAATTTTCCTTCCCCTTGGATTTAACTTCCCGGTGTATATTCCATGTCCTCTCCCTTGAGTTCCATATGGTCTTTCAGGAGACAGTCCTTCTGTTAGGTAATACTCATTTCAGCACCAGGACCAGCAATATTCCTCTTACCCTCTCAGTTCATACTTTGTATGACAATTTCACCACTACTTACAAGGATTCCTGTAAATTGCCTTGTCCCATCATGAATGGGGAAAACTCCATCTCAGGCTATTTGTCAAGCACTGGGTGTCCAACCCCCACCAATGCTCCTGCTTGCTCCATCTATTTTCCTACTCTCTCTAAAAGTCATTAGATCCAAATGATTGAACTCCTGATTCACTTGCACTGGCATCCCGCAAAGTTCTTCCTTCTGAGGCTAAACATCTGCCTAGGTATTTCCATGTTCCATTTGACTCTGTTGTTAGATGGTATAAAATATATGTCCCACTAAACTGCTTGTTAATGAAACAGCTTATCCAGTGACAGCTGGGCTGAGCAGATAACCAGCAGTTTACAGGATTCCACTGGATCGTGAGATTTTTGGTTCTTCTGTGCTAGAAAACAGAACCAAGCGGGGGGTGATTTGAATTGAGTGCTACCTGACCATAAATTAAATGCTCACAAGCTCTTAGTTCTAGGGACTATAAAAAGTAATGTGACTAGCCTAATAGGAGGAAAATAGGTTTGAATGACTGTAAGTATAACTTTGCTTTATCAATCTATTTATCTTTGGGGTTGAAGTATCGGGATTGGGGTTACCTGTGACAGCATGACTTGATAGTTAATTCCGGGAAGACACAATCTGGAGTCATCATGATGCTTTGCTTGTGTCTTCGAGAAATTCTAGCAAACCATTTTTCCTGGCTAACAGTTTGCTTCCAAGGGCAAGTAGTTCTGTCATTAGGACTGGAAATTACTACAGGGCAAAATGACTCAATTTTCAGAGAATGGTTTACATATGAAGACTTCTCTCCAGAAGACCTTCATCTTGCTGTATCTCAAACTCTACTCTTTGTCACCATTTCCCTTATCACATTATTTCCTACCGAAGGATCTGCCCTAGGGCCAGAGAGATAGTATAATGGGTAAGGCATTTTCCTTGCATGAGACCAACATGGGTTTGATCCCCGGAGTGATCCCTGAGCACAAAACCAGGAAAAATCCCTGAATACAATCAGGTGTAATCCCAAATTCAAAACAAGTAAAGATCTAACATGGGCAATTCAATTCCAAATCTCCAAACTATGCATCTTCTAACTTCCTACTACATGAGAGTGACTGAAGCCTTTGCATCTTTCTAACATTCTTTGAGTCAACTATCTCTCCCTCTCTCTTCCTCTCACTTTCTCTCTTCAGCCCCTTTGCCTTGCATTGAAGGGTTGTTTGCTATCCTTTCCACTCTCAACTTTCCAACTATGCATTTTTTGATCACCATAGCCTAGATTCACTATTTCACAGAGGGTGAAAAAGAGGATGATTTTCTAACTTTATATTGTATGAGTTTATCATTTCTATAAAGAAGAATGCTCCTGAGTCAACTCTTAGGTTAACGAGAAGTGAAGCTAAATGACAGGCAGAATAAATTCTAGATGATCCTCTTATTCACCATTCTTATTTTAATTTTAATTACAAACTCTTGGCTTATAATATCACTGTCATGTTTTGCTTTGGTACTGTGATTAATCTTTTTGACACTCAAATTGTCTCACTTTAGATAGGATGTTTCAAGTTGTTTACTATGTCCCTTTTTAAAGAACATCTTATATTGCAGTAAAAATACATAAAACATAAAATTGCCATATAACCAATGGCACCAAAGTATATACAAAATGTTATTAAGTCATTACTATTATTCATTTCCAGAACATTTTCTTCATTCCTAAGAGAATCTCATATCCCTAAGCAATAACTTCTAATGCCTCCTCCTTCAACCCGTGACAATTCTGTTGTACTTTCTATCTATATAAATTTGCTTAGTCTAGGTATCTCTGAATGCAATCATATATTTGTCCTCTATGCCTCACATTTCAACTACTATAAAGTGTTCCTGATTCATTTATGTTTTAGGATGCATTACACGTTGATGCCTTTTTGAAGCTGAATGATGTCTTCTGATAGTCCATATTCCACATCACTTCATGTTTTAAAAGAGGGACTTCTCAAACAGTGCTCACAAGACCCAGGGGTCCTTCCCAGCACATCGTTGTCAACCCAGACATCTAAAAAATCATTTGTGCAAGGTATTTGTTTTAGTTGTTATTCTGAGTTTGGGGGAATACATCCAAGAGTCTGCGTAATTGTTAAATCATATGGTATTTGTTTAACTTCTGAGAAATCAGCAAAGTGATTTCCACAATTGCGGCACCAATTTACATTCCCTACCCAATACATAAGAGTTCCAGCTATTCCAAATCTGTTTCAATGATTTCTTTAAAAAAAAAAACCACTCATAATAGGTATGAACTGGTATTTCATTGAGACTTTAATTTGCATTTCCCTAATGACTAAGAATGTTGACCATATCATCCTGTCTTACTGTCTCTCTCTCTTTATATATACATTTATACATAATATACATATATGTGTGTATGTATATTCTTTGGAGAAATGTCTGCTCAAGCCATTTGTCCATTTGTTGCTTTTTGATATGGATTTTTAAAGACCTCTATATTCTAGATATAATTCTCTCAGAAGATAAGTAGTTTTTTCATTTATTTATTTATTTGGGGGTTTCCCACACAATATTAGGGGTAATTCTCCTGAGTAATACTAGCATTCCTGGTAAAACTAGTCCAACGTGGCGGAACAGTTGAATGCTCAGGTGTCAGTGTGATGCGATGCTTCTTGGGCTTTCCCCCCAGGTCCCCCTCCAGTACCGAGGGCCAGAGGGTACATGTGGTGCCAGGGATCAAACTCAGGGGCTTGTACGTGCAGGGCATGCACTCAAGTTCTGTGAACTATCTTCCAGGTCTCAAAGGTTCCAATTTTTACAAAATCAATATGTCTACTACTTCTGTGTATGTCTGGGATGCCTGTCATTTGGTATTAAGTCTGCAAACTAATCACCAAATCCAATATCAAGACACATTAACATTATGTTGTTTTCTAAGAGTTTTATTGTTTTAGCTCTTACATTTAACTCTTTGGTCCACATTAATTTTTGTCCATGATGTTAGGGCGGAGCGATAGCACAGTGGGTAGAGCGTTTGCCTTGCACGCGGCTGACCCAGGTTCGATTCCTCTGTCCCTCTCAGAGAGCCCGGCGAGCTACCGAGAGTATCCCGCCCGCATGGCAGACCCTGGCAAGCTACCTGTGGCATACTCAATATGCCAAAAACAGTAACAACAAATCTCACAATGGAGACATTACTGGTGCCTGCTGGAACAAATTGATGAACGACTGGAGGACAGTGCTACAGATGTTAGGTAGGTGTTTTAAAGTTTTATCTCTTATGTTTAACTCTTTGATCCATGTTAAGTAAAATTTTGTACATGATGTTAGGTAAGTTCCAAAACTTGTTCTTTTTCAAGTGGGTATCTTTTTTCCAGCCTACTTGTTGAAGAGATTACCCATTCTTCTGTTGAGTGTTATTGGCGTTCTTGTTAAAAATCACTGGTCCATACATGCAGTGGTTTTTTTCCTGGACTCTATTCCACTAGCAAATCTGTCTATATTTTGTCAATATCACACTTTTTTTTCCTCACTTCAGTTTTTTAGTGAACTCTGAGGTCAAGAATTGTAAGTGTGGGGCTGGAGTGATAGCACAGCGGGTAGGGTGTTTGCCTTGCACTCGGCCGACCCGGGTTCGATTCCCAGCATCCCATATGGTCCCCTGAGCACCGTCAGGGGTAATTCCTGAGTGCAGAGCCAGAAGTAACCCCTGTGCATCTCCGGGTGTGACCCAAAAAGCAAAAAAAAAAAAAATTGTAAGTGTGCCAATTTTGTCATTTTTTTTTTCAAGATTATTTTGGGTCATTTGGGATGCCACATACAATTGAATGTAATTTTTTAAAATTTCTGGAATCAATTATTATTATTTTATTTCTGGAATACTGATAATCTGACATCACAACATTGTAGGAATTTTAGGTGTAAATGTATTGGATGTGTGTGCAGATTACTTGAGGTAATATGAACATCTTAATGATACTATTTTCCAATCCATGAAACTGGAAGGTCTATTTCTTTTATATTCTTTCTTTTTTTAGTTTTGGAGCCAACCCAGTAGTGCTCAGGGGTTACTCCTGGCTCTGCACTCAGAAATCACTTCCTGTGAGCTTGGGGAACTATATGGGGGACCAGGGAACAAACCAGGTTGGCTGTGTGTAAGGCAAGCACCTTGCCTGCTGTACTATTGCTTCCATTCCAAAGGGTCAACCTTCTTTTTAGTTTTGGGCCACATCTAATGGTGCTCACGGGTTACTCCTGGTTCTGCACTCAGGAATCACTTCCTGTAGTGCTCAGGGGATCTTAGGGTATGTTGGGGATTGAACTTGAATTAACCATATCAAAGCAAGTGCCTTACTATATCTCCACTATATCTCCACTGTATTCACTCTGTTTCTTTTTCATTCATTTCTTTCAGCAATATTTTACAATTTTCTATTTACAATTATTTTGCCATTTTGATTTAGTTCATTTTCAATATTTAATTACTTTTTAAATACTACTGTAAATGCAATTACATTCTAAAATCCCTGTTTCATTGTCAGTATTAGAAATTGCGGTGTATTGAGTTTTAAATTGTAATTCACTGAATGTGGTTATTTACTCTAGCACTATTTTGTGGAGTGTTTTTTTCTGTATATTTTAATTTTTTAACTCTTAAATTACTATTTTTTTAAATTTTATCAAATCACAGTGAAATACACAGTTACAAAGTTGTCCATGATTGGGTTTCAGTCATATAATGTTCCAACACCCATCTCTTCACCGGTGTACATTTCCCACCACCATGTCCCCAGTTTCCATCCTGCAGCCCCCAACCCCATGGCAGCCACTTTCTCTCTCTCTCTCTCTCTTTCTTTCCTTCTCTCCTTTTTGAACATATGGTTCCTCATATTTTAATAGCTAATAGTCTTATTATAGTAATATTTACATTTTCAGTTTATGCCTAATTCAGCCTTGATAGTTTATATATACTTAGGAATTTCTCCAATTAATTGAAGATATCTAACCGGTTAGAATACCATTATTCATAGTAGCTTCTAACAATGTTTTTATGTGGAATAATCAATGTCCCCAGTTTAATTTCCAAATTTTATAACTTAAAACATCTCCTGTTGTCTTGTTTATAGAGGTAAACTTATTTTGTCTTTTCAGTGAACAAATTTTGATTTTCTTTATCTTCGTTGTTAGTTTCTCTAGTCTATTTTACATATCTATTATCTATCTTTACTATATCCTTTCTTCTGACAATTTTGAACTTTTTATCCCCATTTTTTCAGTTTCCTAAATCATAACATTATATATTTTTCTTTTTTTAAATCTAAGTGCTTACAACCAACCATAAGTTATCTTCCTTAGTGCTCCTTTGGGTGAAATTCTTATATTTGGTATTTTGTGTTTTCACTTTTTTTCTTTTATATTCTAATTTTAAAATTTTATTCCTTAACCCAATGAGTATGTTGCTTAATTCCTGTAAGTTTGTAAGTTTTCCAATTTTCTATTTGCTGCTGGTGTAACTTTATTTTCTGTTTAGAAGGCAGAGTTTCAATAATCCACAGTTTGAGTTCCCCAGTTCATCAGTTTCCTACATCACTATGTCCTTTTGTAAACTCCAACTATTATGAATAAAGTTTCTGCATTTTAGTGAAAGACATTTGGAGCTTGTCATGAACATTTTTGATCTCATACCATGTATCAGTGATTTCAGCAATATGCTGTGATTCTTGTACTGGGAAATGGTAGTTAGAGAACAAAATCTGGTTTCTGAAGGAATTCCTATCAATTCTAGGGCTTTGTAGTGTCCAGAGTTAATATGCAATTTTCTATGCTCATCCACCATCACTAGAGGAAAAGGGCGGAACACTAATAACACAAAGTGTCTCTCTGCTTTGCAGGCCGACTCTGTTAGAACTCTGCGGTATACACACCTAGACTTACCCTGCACCTTAGATGAAAACTTGGGGTTGTTTTCTAATTGAAAAATATTCATTGCACATCTTTTAACATTATTTACAAAATTGTATAATGGTATCATTGTTCCCTTGTTAATGAGAAATGAGTTCCCAAATTATTTGACTCCTAAAATATTTTGTACAGTAATTATTATCTTGTAAATTTCAAAGGAAAATGACCACTGTGCATTATCAGCTTGTTAGAATTAATTTTTTTTCATACTTCAGCGGTTTTATATAAACTTATATTTTTGTTTCCATTTATTTTTACTTTGTTGCAATTGTTTTCATTCTTTTATAACAACTTAAATTTCATTCTTTTATAACAACTTAAATTCATATGTCTAACATCTATAAAAGATTATTCTGATATTTTTCTATTTAAGCCAATTACTGTGTAAATTATGTGAATATGTTTTATAATATTTCATTATTTCTACAGTTTTAAAATGAACTGCAGTATTCTATTAGCATGCTACACATTACTTTTGCTAGTATTTAATAATTTTGCATCAGTATTATAAGTGAAACTGACTTATAAGTATTTTTCACGTAACCTTTGTCAGGTTTCATATCAATATTATAGTAGCCTCATAAAAATATTAATGAGTTTTTCCTACTTTTCCTAAAAATCAATCATTTTGTATATAAATTATCTATTTCATTTAAAGTCACTGTCTTCTATGTTATCATAATTTTTCATATATAATTTAAAAATTGCTTTTTAAATTAATGAGCTTCTCATTTTCTTGCATCATGTCACTGTTACTGTCACTATCACTGTCATCCCGTTGCTCATTGATTTGCTTGAGTGGGCACCAGTAACATCTTCATTGTGAGACTTGTTCGTGAAATTATTCAAATGCAATTCTATTGGTTTCATCTATATTTTAGTTCTCTATAGTTTTTTTTTTGCTTTTTGGGTCACACCCAGCGACGCTCAGGGGTTACTCCTGGCTCTGCACTCAGGAATTAACCCTGGCCGTGCTCAGGGGACCATATGAGATGCTGGGAATCGAACCCGGGTCGGCCATGTGCAAGACAAATGCCCTACCCGCTGTGCTATCACTCCAGCTCCCTAGTTCTCTATAGTTTTATTATATATTTATTATATATACTTTCTTTTTGCCAACACATTTTTTTGACATCCTATTGTTATTTACATTTCGGGGAAAATTTAAATATTTTCCCATGGTAAAATATTAGCATCCTAATTTTAGTTACATCACAAATCTCAAGTTTTCTGAAATTTTATTAAGGACCAAAATATTTTGAAAATTAATGATTTTCTTGTGGCTAATCATTTCTGATTTATAATCATCCTACGCAACTGTGTTCTTAGTTTTATGTGGTAAAATCTTTTTATAGGCTCTATGATGGTTCTTATTTACACATCAGTGAAGAATTATCTTTGTAGGTAGGGAAGTTGGCCTGATCCTTACTCAGTTGAACTGTGTTGTTCCTTCTCAATATCTTGCAATGTTTTTTAACCTGGAACAATTTTTTTAAATAGGAATCTGTTACCACTAGCTTAGTGAATCAGAGCCTTTAGAGAACAGATAGGACGTTGGGCCTATGTTCCCAGCCACTCACTGCTTGTTTGACAACATGACTGGAGAGATGGAAAGCTAAGGAAAACACAACTTACAAAGCAATGAAAATGGACAGAAGCCTCAACCCACCACAAGCTAAGCACAGCCCGTTTCTGCCATCTCCACCCAGTGACCCAGCCGTCGAGGTGGTTCTCACTAGGTGTCCCAGCACAGCTATGCCCCTCTCCTGCCTCTGGCGGTCTTTCTGCCTCGCCTTCTGCCGGGGGCTGCAGAGATACCCTCCCCAAGGACCGTCTATCCTACACATTACCTGGGATTCTTTGTCATGGGCAATTTGTCTTCCCACCACTTATCCAGCCATTTCTTAATCAAACTCTGGCCTCTTGGGTATTTATTTCGTACTTTGGATTAAATTCCAATATTTATAAATTTCTGAAATGTTCTAGCTTTGACCACAGTGAGTACTTTCAGCTGACTCCCTTTTGACAAACCGCCATTATTGTAGGGTTTTTTTTTTTTTGGTTATTCTGTATTTTCTGGTCCAAGACACATACTGTATATTCTCTGTTCCCTCCCTGGGATCAGCCATTTCCCCAGGGTCGGCTGGTTCCTTTAACTGGTGAATGTTTTGAGGAGCTAGGACCCGTATGCTACATAGGTGTGCTTAGTTCTATGGGTGCCTCAGATGACAGACACAGATACATAAATTTAACACGTGTATTTGCATATATCAAATATACACATAAATGTACACACACATGTAAATGTTACTATAAATATACCACAGTTTCCTTCTGTGCTAAATGCAGCTTCATACTGATTCTCTGACCAGTCGATCAGCATATGAATCATTCCAGCCTTCTCCCCTTGGTTTTCTGTAAAATATCACTCAAAAGGTATCTTTGTTTGCTTTTTTTGGGAGGGAACACCTGGTTGTGCTCAGGAATTACTCATGGTAGTGCTTGGAGGACCATATGCAATGCTGGGGAGTAAACCTATGGGATCTGTGTGCAAGGCAAGCATCCTACTCTAATCTTTCCAGCTCCTAAGGACACCTTTTTGGCGTCTCTGTTCTAGGTTCACCAAGAAGTCATGCATGGCCCCTTGGTTGCTATCGAAACTTTCCATATATCTGAATGAATTGGTGAGGACTTTTACCTGGCATGCTCACCGCTCAAATCCTGAGTTCTTTCTTTCTTTTTTTCATCAAAACAGCAGCAAACTTAAAAGGGATTTGTGATTTCCTATATATATTTATCTTGTAAATACAAGACTGTAAATGTATTAAGAGACAATTTCTGTTAAAGTTTTCATTGGTTTCACTTCAAGTACTACACAAGTTAAAATCTGATAAAGAAATCCTGAGTGCTTGGTGCAACTTCTCACAACAGAAATGGACCACTAGCTCTAAGCTGAGTCCACAGAGTAGTTGCTATTTACACATACTATCAGCTCTCATCCCATTCCCTGCTCATCCAGTCTCCAAGAAATCCTAATGGCAGTATACTGGTGGGAAGTGTTCGACTGATTTCTGTGTCTTAGAAAAAATATGTATCTCCATGTCTTATTTGTGTTTCAATCTCCAGCTGAAGGATTGGACACCAGAGATCATTTTGTTATCATCATGTATGTCACTAGGCTTAAGGAAAAACAAATTCAAGCTATTTTCTTTGTCTTTGAGTGTCTAGACGCATGTCCCACTGGGGTGGAACGCTATTAGGGATCAGGGATATAGGATAGATTATGTCTGTAGCACCTCAGTTTGAAACAATCCTAAGATAAAGGCAAATGTGTGCTATTGAAAATAGTTCATTGACCTTGTAGGTAGGATAACAAGGTTGAACAGATTCCCGGATTTATTCTGGGAATCAACTTTCAAGTTTCATTTCAATTCCCATTTAATAAAGAGAAAAATGCATGTGGAGGAACTGTCCTACATTTCAACTGATGTTATTAGTTGGATTTTTTGCCTTTCCTTTCAGTCAGTTAGTCACAGCGGTTACTGGTTTCCAACTTCCTAAATAGCTTTCAGCTCTGTTTCAGCATATTATTAATTTTACCAGATTCCGTTCATGCTTCACTCATGTACCTCTGTCTCCACTTTACCTGTCTCATCTTTTCCTTTTTGTGATGAATGGTGGTTTTATTCCCCTGTACTGCCTCATGATGCATTCTAATTTTTAGATAATATTGACCCTTATGTCTCTGAAATACAAGCAAAAGCTAACCATCCCTAACACCTTCCTTATTTTTTAAAAAAGTTCCCCAATCCTCTATTTTGTTGCAATATACCATGTGGCTTTTGCTAATGTTGAAAGTAACAATGTGTTTTTAATCTAATAT
Organism: Sorex araneus; assembly: GCF_027595985.1. Taxonomy (NCBI): domain Eukaryota; kingdom Metazoa; phylum Chordata; class Mammalia; order Eulipotyphla; family Soricidae; genus Sorex; species Sorex araneus. The sequence continues at coordinate 62,883,374 of NC_073310.1, read as the reverse complement.
ACTACTGTGGAACAGATTTCTTCTGAATCACAGTGGTGTAACCATTGACAACAGGGTTTGGGCTCATGTTGAATATGAGGGCGTAGGATCAGGAAATAAGATTTTCCAGTATCTCACGATCCCAATTTAATCTCCACCAATCTTGACTTAATTAGCAAGTATATGATGCTATATCAGTAAACATTTATGAACAATTATGTGATTTCCTTGAACATTTACCATACAAAATCCACGTCATCTAGTTCAACCTGGCTTACTATATTGATATGCCCACTTTTATTGTAGTCTTAAAACTTTGTGTATACAGAATCTATTTTTCTGAAGGTTTGCCATATCACTTTTTTCCTAAAAACTGTCATTCTCCTTTACTCACCTATTACTCATTTTTCCTCCTTTAACAGTATGTTCTCATGCTCCTTTTCATGGCAGAAAAGCATGATATTCTGAGTGAACTCTCTTTCTAGAATGACCCCCTATCGAGAGAAAAGGAAAGTCAAGCACTCTCTCTGTGCTCTATCTCTCTCTTTCTCTTTCTCATTTCTCTCTCCTCTCTCCTCTTCTTCCTCCTCTCTCTCTTTCTCTCCCCCCCCATTATTTGTTTTGCACCAGTCTCAAATCTTATCTTTTTTGGAAAAAGATCACAGAAATAAACTTCTTAAACCTTCAGACTGCTACATTAATCTTCTTGAGTTTGTTGACAGTTTCTTGAAACCCAGTTTTCTATTCTTTGCCAGAACCTGAACTCTGGCTTGCCTCTTCATCCCAGGACTGATAATGTATCTGCAGATGTAACCAATGGCCTTGCAATTAATTTTATGATGTTCTGATAGCTCATTATCTTTTCCCTGACTTTGTCAGATTCAGCTTCTTTGAAAACTCTTCTCTTGGTTGGTTTCCATGACACCATAATGCAGTGTTCCCTTGACCTCATTGTTTCCACCTTCCAGAATCTTTTTTCAATTTTCTATTCCCTAACTACATCTACCCACAAAAATGAGAACTCATTAACTCCGCTTTTCTTTATCTACACTTTCTGCCCCATGTAAACTATTCAAGTCCATCCATTATGCCATGGAGATGTTGTAAAGTCTGTATCTATTTGCAAAATCCATCCCCAGAGTCCCAGCCCTGGATCGTCCACTGACCATTTTGATTTGGTTACACCCCCTTCACTGCTGCAAATGGAAGTAATTTCCTTTCTCAAGCTCTGACATTGGTTTATCTTCATAACTTTAATTTTTGTTAGGATTTTCATCATTTTTATATGTGCACATGCAGGCCATACAAAATCCTATTTTGGTTTGCTCCCATTTCCCTTTCTACCCATATCTCTTGGATTTCTTCATTTATAGTCTTGGAGCTTCCAACAGAGTGCATAAATTGGTTCACCAGGCCTGACTTATTGCCATACACATAGAAACAAGGGTTTCTATCCAATTTTCCTTTATAACAAAACACACTTGCAAATGAAGATGATCCTCACTTAAAAAACGTTACTTAGGCTCCCTCTTGCAGGTTAGTGGACCGAAACGGGCGCCATCTCCTCTGCACCTGCACCTCCCCCCAGCCCCCATGCCATTTCCTCTTGGACCCTGACTCCCACCCTGCCTGAGCACCGCCCATCTAGCCCCTCGCCACCCTCCAGCGCCCCTTGCAGGTTTGCTCCCTCCCTGCGGTCACCCTGCCACATTGCGCTAGTGGGCGTGGCCTCAACAAAAGTGGGCGTGGCCTCCTCTTGAGGGGGGGAGGGGGGGTTGCACATATTTTCCAAATACCAAACAATTATTCGGTACATCTCAGTGTTCATCACCTATGTCCCCACGTATCATCTTAGCTGTCCCAAAAACAGTTCACCAGTAGGTTGCTAGCTAATTCCAATTTTTCAAAAGTACCAATGAATATAAGCAACTTTTCAAGCCAAAGCTAAAGGAGCCCATTCTCCAAAAGCATCACTTGAAGCCTCCCGTAAAGAATAGAGGGACATCAGAGAGGGACATGTTCTAGAGGGGGTACAGAAGAAATTGACCACCACTGACCAAGCCCATTCAGAATTCTTTTTTGCAACAGAGGTGAACTTGAAGGTCCCTCTTCCATACCACTACAACAATATGAAGAAACAGTGCAAATCCCCGCCACAAGGAGAGGACGATGAAAGGAGTCCAGATGCCTCAATAGACGTTCCCTACAAACTTGAGCACTCCGATAAAGAATTCAGAGTTGAAATCCTGAAGATGTTCAATGAACTCAATGGAAAGATTGACAAGTTAAAGGAGGACCTGACAGAAACAATATTAACGGACAGCCGAGAAATTATGGGAAGAAATAAGAGCAGAAATAAAAAAGCTACAAAAGGAAATGTCACAAATAAAGGATTCGGTAGATGAATTAAAAAACTCAATGGATGCCCTCAACAATAGAATGAGTACAGCCGAAGAGAGAATCAGTGAGCTAGAAGATGAGCAGCAGAAAGCCTACAGGCAACAACAATCAATGGGGAGAGACCTCAAAATAGCTCTAGGGAGAATCAGAGTCCTAGAGGATGATTTCAAGAGGAACAATATTAGAATTATCGGAGTACCAGAAGGACAGGGAACCAACCCCAATGAAAAAGCCACAGTCAAAAAAATCATTGCTGAAAAGTTCCCAGAGCTAGAGAATGCAGACATCCAGATTCAAGGAGCCAGAAGGGTGCCAGCTAAAAGAGACCCGAACAGAAAAACTCCAAAACATATCATAGTTAGGATGATGGACGTAATGGATAGAGACACAATACTGCAAGCAGCAAGGTTGAAGAAGGAAATCACACTCAAAGGATCTCCCCTTAGATTCACAGCAGACCTATTGGAGGAAACCCTCCAGGCCTGAAGGCAGTGGTGGGATAGAGTGAAAAAACTCAATGAAATGAACGCTTCACCAAAAATACTTTATCCGGCCAAACTCTCATTCAAACTTGAAGGAATGATACACTATTTTGTGGATAACAACAACTCAGGACCTTCAGAGACTCTAAACCAAAACTAAAAGGAGGACTAAAGGGGCTACTGTAAGAAAAGAAAAACCCCTACAAGCACAATAAACCCTTAGAGAAAGATGGAACAAAACCCCCTGACAATAATATCTCTCAATGTCAATGGTCTTAATTCACCAATTAAGAGACACAGGGTGGCAAAATGGATTCAGAGACTGAACCCTACATTCTGCTGCCTGCAAGAAATACATCTGAATAGCCAGAACAAACACAGACTCAAAGTCAAAGGATGGAAAACAATCCTGCAAGCAAACAACTCTCTCAAAAAAGCTGGGTTGGCCTTACTAGTATCGGACAACTTAGGCATCAAGTTGAAAAAGATTAGAAGGGATAGTGAAGGCCATTTTTAATTAATCAAGGGATAACTACAGCAGGAAGAAATCACACTCCTAAACGTGTATGCACCCAATGAGGGACCAGCTAAATACCTACAACAGCTGCTAACAGATCTTAAGAAGGACATTGTGAGCAACACAATAGTAGTTGAAGACTTCAACACCACCCTATCACCTCTGGACAGATGAAGAAGATTAAAACTCACCAAGGAAATACTGGCTTATTAAGGAAGAAATAGAAGAGAGAGGGCTAATAGATCTATACAGGGCTTTATATACACCAAAAAAGGAATACACATTCTTTTCCAGTGCCCATGGAACATTTTCCAGAATAGACCATACGCTGGGCCACACAACATACCTCAACAGAATCAGCAAGATAGACATTATACCAGCTATCTTTTCTGACCATGATGCACTGAAGATAGAAGTTAATCATGGACAAATGCAGAAAACAAAATCAAACATCTGGAAATTAAACAACTCGATGTTGAACAATGAGTGGGTCAGGAAGGAAATCAAGGAAAAAATCAAAAGGTACCTGGAAACAAATGAGAATGAAAACACGAGCTACCATAACCTGTGGGACGCAGCTAAAGCCGTATTAAGGGGAAAATTTATAGCTCTGCAAGCATATCTCAGGAAAGAAGAAAGGACCCACATAAATAACGTGACTTCACAGCTCAAGACCTTAGAAAAAGAACAAAAAAAAGAAGCCCAAATCTGGCAGAAGGAAAGAGATAATAAAACTTAGAGCAGAAATTAATGACATGGAAACCCAAAAGACAATCTGAAAGATCAATGAAACCAAAAGCTGTTTCTTTGAGAAAATAAACAAAATTGATAAACCACTAGCAAGACTCACAAAGAAAGAGAGAACCATTATAAGCCTAATCAGAAATGAAAAGGGGGACATCACAACAGAAACCAAAGAAATTCAAAAGATCATCAAAGACTACTTTGAAAATCTGTATGCCATGAAACAAGAGAACCTAGAAGAAATGGATAAATTCCTGGATTCCTATAATCTCCCAAGGCTTAACAAAGAAGACCTGGAGTACCTGAATAGTCCTATTAATATCAAGGAAATTGAAACGGTAATGAAGTCTTCCCAAAAACAAAAGCCCAAGTCAAGATGGATTCACTAGCGAATTCTTCCAAACATTTAAAGAGGACCTATTGATAGTTCTTCTCAAGCTTTTCCAGGAATTTAAAGAAACAGAAACCATGCCAAACAGTTTCTATGAGGCTCATATCTCCCTAATACCAAAAGCAAACAAAGACACCACAAAAAAAGAAAACTACAGGCCAATATCTCTGATGAACACAGATACAAAGATTCTCAACAAAATATTAGCAAATAGGATCCAACAACTCATCAAAAAGATCATACACCACGACCAAGTGGGATCCATCCCAGGCATACAAGGATGGTTTAACATTCAGAAATCAATCAACATAATCCATCATATCAACAAAAGAAAAGATAAAAATCATATTATCATATCAATAGATGCAGAGAAAGCATTTGACAAGATTCAGCACCTGTTTATGATGAAACTTTCACCAAAATGAGTACAGAAGGGACCTTCCTCAGTATACTCAAAGCCATTAATCACAAGCCTACGGCAAGCATCATCCTCAATGGGGAAAAACTTAGAGACTTCCCTCTAAGAACAGGGACGAGACAAGGATGCCCACTCTCTCCATTTCTGTAGAATATAGTACTGGAAATACTTGCAATAGCAATTAGGCAAGAAAAAGGTACTAAGGGAACTCAGGTAGGAAAGGAAGAAATCAAGCTCTTACTATTCGCAGATGATATGATACTATACCTAGAGAACCCTAAAACCTCTACCAAGAAACTCCTAGAAACAATAGACTTGTATAGAAAAGTTGCAGGCTATAAAATCAATACCCAAAAGTCCATGGCTTTTTTATATGCAAATAATGAGAGAGAAGAAAGCGACATGATAAAAGCAATCCCATTCACAATTGTGCCTCAAGAAATCAAGTACCTTGGAATCAGCTTAACTAAGGAGGTAAAGGACTTGTATAATGAAAACTACAAAATGCTACTTCAGGAAATAAAAGAGGACATGAGGAAATGGAAAGACATCCCCTGCCCATGGATTGGAAGAATCAATATTGTCAAAATGGCAATACTCCCCAAAGCATTGTACAAATTCAATGCGATCACTATAAGGATACTCTTGACATTCCTCAAAGAAATGGAACAAGCACTTCTAAAATTCATAAGGAACAATAAGCCCCCACAAATAGCTAAAGCAATTCTTGGGAAAAAGAAAATGGAAGGAATCAACCTCCCCAACTTCAAACTCTACTACAAAGTGGTAGTAATTAAAACAGCATGGTACTGGAACAAAGGCAGAGCTGCAAACCAATGGAACAGGGTTGAATACTCTGACACACACCCCCAAATATATGATCATCTAATCTTTGATAAGCGTGCAAGAAATGTGAAGTGGAGCAAGGAAAGCACGTTTAACAAATTGTGCTGACAAAACTGGATAGCTACATGCAAAAAATGGGCTTAGATCTCCACCTATCACCATGTACAAAAGTCAGATCAAAATAGATTAAAGACCTCAACATCAGACCATAATCCCTAAGGTGCATTGAAGACAAGGTCGGCAAAACCCTCCACGACATTGAAGCCAACGGTATCTTCAAAGATGACATGCCACTGGCCAAGCAAGTGAAAACAGAGATAAATAAATGGTACTATCTCAAACTAAGAAGCTTCTGCACCTCAAAAGAAACAGTGACCAAAATACAAAGACAATCTACAGAATGGGAAAGGATATTTTCGCAGTACACATCTGATAAAGGGTTGATAACAAGAATATACAATGCACTGGTTGAACTCCACAAGAAGAAAACTGCCGACCCGATCCAAAAATGGCGAGAGGAAATGAACAGAAACTTTCCCAAAGAAGAATCCGATTGGCTGAGAGGCACACGAGAAAATGTTCAACATCACTAATCATCTGGGAGATGCAGATCAAAACAACAATGAGATACCATCTCACACCACAGAGACTGGCCCACAACCCAAAAAACAAAAGCAACTCGTGTTGGCATGGATATGGGGAGAGTCCCTTTCTCCCCACATCCTTCACTGCTGGTGGGAATGTCGACTGGTTCAGCCCTTTTGGAAAACAATATGGATGATTCTCATAAAATTAGAAATTGAGCTTCCATTTGACCCAGCAATACCACTCCTGGGAATATATCCCAGAGAAGCAAAAAGGTATAGTAGAAATGACATTTGCATTTTCATGTTCATTGCAGCACTGTTTACAATAGCCACAATCTGGAAAAAAACAGAGTGCCTCAAAACAGATGACTGGTTAAAGAAACTCTGGTACATCTACACAATGGAATACTATGCAGCTGTCAGAAAACATGAAGTCATGAAATTTGCATATAAAGTGGATCAACATGAAAAGTATAAAGTTGAGTGAAATGAGTCAGAAAGAAAGACAGACATAGAAAGATTGCACTCATGTGGAATATAAAGTAGCTGAGAGGTACAAGCTTGCAATGATGCAATTTCTGTATTCTGGACTTAGTTACTAAAATACTAAAATACAGAAATCCAAAACCATGCAGCCGTTAGTTCAGCCGCTCAACCTAATATCTCTTCATTCTCAGCAATGGAAAACTAATTGTCAAATGCTTCCTTGTTGGAGACACTGTACTGCAGACAGGAATATTTTCCCTTTTTCAGCTGCCTTCTGGAAATAATTTCAGAGGCAGTTTTCCCTTTCTCACAGAAGCCTGGCTGGTCTTTGACATGCAAATCTTAGGTGCTAGCCAGGCCTGACTTGACATTGTAGATTCCAGGCTCTGGCCCAGCCTAGTCTTTGGGATGTAGATTTCAGGTGCTGCCTAGTTTGTAATAGACATGTAGATTTCACGTGGCAGCCCAGCCTGGTCTTTGGGATGTAAATCTGAGTGCTTTCAGCCCAAGGAAGGTTTCGGTTTTGGTTTTGTATCTTCTTTCCGGAGGCCTAGATTACTGGCCTGCGGATACAAGAGAATAATGTTGCCTCAATGTTCTTCCTGTAACATCTTTTGGTGCCTTTGGTGATGTCAATGTATTGCGCCCTTTGGAAGTGCCATGATCGATAAAAGGGGTTCCGAGAGAAGGAGACTGTATAGAGGGAAGATCGGAATAAACTGCGGTGAGACCAACCATCTTGGCTCCGTTCCTTCCTTCACCTGCCTCGTTATCGCCATCAACCTCCCCGGATTGGGGACGGGGCCGGAGACTACCAAACGCGGGTGGCGGGAGAGACAGCGCTGTTGCCCTGGCCCTGTGCCTGGCTCGGTGTGGTGTCGTCGCCCCCTTCTTGTTTTTTACACATTTCCTTTTCAGCAGGTCGATTTTGGGGGGAGAAACTCCAAACAATAATAGTGAGTTTTTTATTGAAATATTGAATGTAATCAAAGTAAAGTGAAAGTAAAGTGAAATTTATCAGTTACACAGGCTGGGTGGGGGGGAGGTATACTGTGATTCTCGGTGGTGGCATATATGCACAGGTGAAGGGATGGGTGTTCGAGCATTGTATAACTGAGACTTAAACCTGAATGCTTTGCAACTTTCCACATGGTGATTCAATAAAAGAATATAAATTAAAAAAAATAAAATGAAAAAAGTAAAAACAAAAGTTACTTTATCCCGGAATCATCATTTCTCAAAACAAATACATAGATTTTCCACAGTATAGCTCCAATTACGGAGGCCCTTGAAGGACAATAAATGTGGGAAGACCTTTAAGGATGTTTTTTTAAGTGGCTATTTAAAAATAATGAAGGATAAAGTGTATTAACGTGATCTTGTAACAGACTAGTATGGTTGAGTCTAGAGGTAGGACTACCATTTGGTATTTGCTGTGGCAATTCTAAAATTAAATGATACCTAAGAAATTCAAATGACAGGAGCTAGATTGAGAGCACATCAGGTAGGGATCTTGCTTTATCCAACCCAGGTTCAATCCCCAGTATCCCACATGGTCCCCCAAGCCTTCTAGGGATGATACCTGAATGCAGAGCCAGAAGTAATCCCTGAGCACTGCTGGGTGTGGCCAAAAGGCAAAAGAAATAAATAATGAGAGAAAGTAAAAGAGAAAAAGGAAGGAAGGAAGGAAGGAAGGAAGGAAGGAAGGAAGGAAGGAAGGAAGGAAGGAAGGAAGGAAGGAAGGAAGGAAAAGAAAGTAAAAGAAGAAAAAAGAAAATTAAAGGACAGAGGAAAGAACCAACCTAAGAATATCTGGGAGAAGGAATCATCAAGTGCTGGAAACTGATTGACTGGATGTGGGAGTTGGGGAAAGGAAAAACGAGAAATAACTGCCAACTTCAAGGAGGTGTTTTGTAGAATTGTGGTAAAATTAAATGTTTTAGAAAAGTAGGAAAAGAGAACAGTTTTTGATAGAAAAAGTATGTAGGTTTCCATTTGAAATATATTGTGTAAATGATATTCTCAGAAAATATGCCAAACAGACAACTTGAAATACATTAGAAAAAATTTTAGAACAGATTCCTTCCCTGAATAACCTCCATGGTTTTCTTGAAAAAGATATATGATGGAGTCATACATGGCAAGAGTTCTTTCTGCCTGGGAGTGGATGAACTGCTATTTAAGAGCCAGTGGGAAGGACAGATTTCAGTCACCTGTCAGGTACTAGAAGGATAGTCACAGACTTCCTTTTTGCTAGACTAGAGATGAAACTCGAGGTTTTGTGCTAAGCAAAGTAAGTCGGGAGAAAGACAAATACCAGACAACCTCACTGATATGTAGCAGATAAAGAAACAAAGTAAGTGCATAGACAATGTTCAATGTTCAATAAACATAAATCCTTCGACACTAGGGACAGAAACAAAACTGTCAAGGAATGTAGAGTCGTGGGTTGAAAGGGCTCCATATACTGAAATGGAGGGATATGGGTGCCCTGGTGATGAACATGGTGGGGGCAATACTGCATCCCCCAAACATCAAATTTACTCTTAAAAACTAGCATTTTATACATATGTACATACACAGAATAATAATTAGCAATAATACATGACCAAAATAATGAGAAGCGTAAAGAAGATGACTATACAGAGAATAGCAGAACCACCTCGATTTTGCTGGGATGAGTCAAGGAAGTATGGTAAAGAAAGGAATTATTAATTCATGGTTATTATCTAGGTTCAGAGAGCTTATGTTGATTTTATTTATGAAATTCACACTCACCACCCTTTCCACCCACCAATTCATTCTTACTCCCTCTGTTCACTTCGCCATTATTTTTGGCACAAAATGTGGGTTTTTCAATCATGACTAAAGTGATGCTTTTCCCAAGCAGGGAAATAAATACATAGAAATCTCTATAATCTCCAGATGCAGGAGGACTTTTCAGTTTTAGTTCTCCTTCTTATGAAATCCATTCATTGTCTTGGAAGTAAAATTTAAAGAATTTGATACCTCCCCGAACTCAAGGATACTTGTTTCTATCTAGATCATCAGAGCATTTAAGTAGCAAGATAGATATTTCTATCTTGAATTTGTCTTAAATATTCTAATGTCTAATAATTAGAATTCTAATAATTTTAACACAAGTGCCTAGTACAAATGTTGGATAAACAGAAAAGAGTCCTGGCTCAGCGTCTTATACCACTAATCACCATTCCACTGTCTGGGATATTTTCAAACAGAAGTCATCTTCATGTGGGTTCTAAGAGGTTGGAATTAAAGTCTAGAAAACTTTAGGGCAACATAGACATAGAGGACCTAGAAGACATAGGGGGAAAGGCTACACAGTAACTCTAAGGCCCTAACATGCTCATGAACCAGAATCATCTTTTGGCATAAAATAGTTTCCTGGGGGATGGAGCAATAGTACAGTGGATAGTGCACTTGCCTTGTGTGCTGCTGCCCTGGGTTCAACCCCAGCATCCTATGTGGTCCCAAGAACACTTCCAACAGTGACTCTTGCGTATAAACCCAGGAGTAATCTCTGAGCATTGTCAGGTGTGTCCCCCACCCCTCCCCAAATTACTTTGTTTTCTGTTTCTTGGTCCTCTCTTTGACAAGATGGAACCTTGTGTATCTTGTGACCCTCCCAAACATTTTCTCGTATAAAAATGTACCTTTCTTTGTCCTATCTCTCAGATGTTCTTCCTAAACTAGCAACACAATAACCCAAAGCTATTAATAGCCAATGGCAACTTTGTTTTTTCATTAAAAAATTAGTTCCCATTTTGATATAGCTAATATATTAATGAGACAAGTAATATAGATCTTTGAGATATTCTGAAAGATATCTGGTTACAAAATCCACAAATCCCATTTGAATTTGTTTAAATACAACACACTAGTTTTACTAAAGTTATCAATCTAGCTTTCAAAATGTCTTTTCATTCCGCTGATTATTTTTTTCTAGTTTGATATCATAGGAGACACTATGCATTTGAAACTCAATAGTTGTCTTAAACCTACCAGATTGCTCAATCCTATTTAAGTCTATAGCTTATATTTCCATCACCAGATATCTCTCCAAATGGACTACTAATTTATGTGTAATTATGAATAAAAAGAAATATCACTAAGGATCAAACTGGATGGATGGTATCAAGTAGGTTTCACAATCTCTCAATGTCCTCCAATTAATTTTACTTTCCTTTTACCCTAATCCATAGAGAATTATCCAATACGCCCAAGAAAGACAAAAAGTCATAGCCTCTTTATCTAGAGATTATACTAAAAAGAACACCACGTACTCAGTGAAGACAGTAGATTTCTCCAGCACTTTCTTCTCTGCACCATTGTTACTGACAGGGTTAAATGTGCATTGAAAACAAGGATAACATGGAATAAGTATAGTCTTACCTTACCCGTCAGACAGCCAACATGATTTCAAATTACAGCAAGATCTTTGCAGGGTCAAGTCATCCATCATCTTGAATTCCATTGCAGGTCTCTCTCCCTTAAAGGGAAATGAACAACAACAAAAAAAATCAACTCCAGATTATTGCTCAGCAAGTCTTCAAAAACAAATACTGATCACATGAGTCTGATACCCTCTGATACTGCCTCACATATGCTTGTTTCCATTAATGTTACCAACTTTGATGGGGGAGAGTGAGTTATCAGACCCATTTTTCATGGGCAAGGCACGTTTGATCCTGAGTAATAGAGAAAAAATAGACAGAGGCATATGGGAAGTTTTCTTTGCTCTGGATATTAAAACCAAATAGAGGGCTGGCAATGTAGATTTAATAAGACTCAGATAATGCACATATATACACACACAGAGAAACACATAGCCCCAAAACAGAACATAATCAGACCTTTTTCCATGTCTAATTCCTTGCCAGATATCACAACTACTCTTAGCAGTCAACTCAGAAATTGGAGGGTTTTAACTAGCAAGCAGTGAGTTTAAATAATTTTTTCTATGGGTCTGATGCTAGAAAGATGCTGGAGTTTTCCTGGCGATTGCTTAATGCTTTTCCAATACTGTTTCAGAAAACGTAAGAGTCCTTGTGTCTCTCCCCCAAAGCCATCTTTGATTTATCCAAATGTCCAGAAGCCCTCCAGCCTACTTACCAACTGCAAGAAAGGTTAGAAAACACTTCCAGGACCAAACAGAGGTCTTAATGGAATGAATGAAGAAAATCAGAAGATCTATTCTTGCTTCCTATAAGAAGGAAGCTATAAAGGAAGGAAGTTCTTTAAGCTTGGAAGAGCCAAGATTCCAGACTCAGATTGTTCAAAGGGGAAGCCCAGAATATATCTTGAATTCTAATGCAGGGCCTTAAGACCTCTTCCAACTACTTACACTATAACTATACATGTCTGTTTGGATGATTAAAATTCATACAAGTTATTTCTTAAAAATCCAGTGCACTCTTGACCTGCAGGGAAAAAAAAGTTTCATCTGTGAAGAAGAATTTTTTACTCAATGTGTCCTTTCTTTTATACAGATTTTTATACTAAAATTCAGACTGATTTTTGCATAAAGTGTTTGTTAAGGAATTATTTTAATTTATTGTTAATTTTTTTTGGTTCAAAAGCTATACCTAGCAATTCTCAGGGCTTACTCCTGGCTTTGTGCTTAAGGATCCTTCCTGGTGGAGACCATATGGGGTGCTGTCATAGAACTTAGATTAGTCATATGTGAGGCAAGTACCTACCCATTATACTATTTCTTGGGTTCAATTTCTTTTGTTTGACATACAAATGTATAATCTTACTCAAACCCTTGTCATTCTCCAGTAAAACCACTGTTTACTGGTGTCACCTAAAAATCCCAAATTTCAAACAAAATGTACAAGTTGGTTAATTTATTAGTTAAAATTTTTCAGAGTGTTCTTAAAAGTTTAACATTTTGCAATATTCCTTTCAGATGCAAAGTTTGAGCAATAAAATTCTGAAGACAGTTGTATCCACTAGCAATGTTTTTTCCTTTCCCTCCCTAGAGACTAAAATTATATCCTGAGATGAATATACTCATATACCAATATTTCTTTGTATAACTTGTATCACTTGTCTTCCTGTTGATCTTTGATTTCCTCAAGCTGGCACCAGTAACGTGTCCATTTGTCCCTGTCGCGTGCTTGTGTAGCCCAATGATATCTGCTCGCTCCAGGAACAGAAAGAGCCTCAAACCATTCATTCAGGGTTTTGACGAAGAAGTGTGACCATCTCATTGGTGGGCGGCCACTCGGTCTTTTGACGTCCCATGGAATCCAGTCGGTAACAGGTCTAGTCCAGTGGTCATCTCTGAATCACATTACATGTCTGGCCCGTCTGATTTTTGATGTCTTGGCAAACAAGACAGCATCCCTGATTCTTGACCGTCAATGAAGGTTGGAACTCTGGATTCCTTCTCTCACTTGAGTGAGACGTGATACTCCTAGCATAGCTCTTTCAATTCCTCTTTGGGATACCTGAATAGCATTCTCATCCTGTTTGCGTAAGGCCCAGGTCTCTGAGGCATATGTTAGTGCAGGAAGAACGGTGGAATTGAAAAGATGTGCCCAAAGGTGGAGGTTCTTCATCCTCTTAACCACTTCTTCGACACCCTTGAGGCGTTCCATGCTGCTCTCTTCCTCCTGCGCAGTTCTGGCACCAAGTTGTTCCTCATGTTGAGTTCTCGACCCAGGTACACATAGCTGATGCATTCAGAGATGTTCATTCTATTGAGAGCAGATGGAGCATCAGGGACTAGTTCATTTTTCATGAGCATTGTCTTGAGGTTCAGCTGCAGTCCGACCTTTCCACACTTGCAGTTGAAGTCGGCCAGCATTTGTGCCGCTTGGCTAATGTTTGGCATTAATGAGAATGATGTCATCAGTGAAGCAGAGGCAGTGTAGTTGCCAACTGTCTATCTTTACTCCCATTCCTTCCCATTCCAGTCATCGCATGACATTCTCCAGGGTGGCACTGAAGAGTTTTGGTGAAATGGTATCGCCCTGCCGAACCCTTCACTTTATGTCAATGATCACTTCCTTGTAGAATGGTGACATCCTGGTAGTGAATCCATAATACAGCTCATGGAGGATCTTGATGTACCGAATTTGAACGCCCTGTTTGGCTAGGGCTTTGATGACTGCTTCAGTCTCAACAGAATCAAAGGCCTTCTTTAAGTTGATGAGCATTAGACAGAGCGGCATCTTGAACTCTTGTGAAACTTCAGTGAGTTTGGTCACTGTGTGGAATGGTTGATCATGCAGAATCCTTTTCAGAACCCGGCTTGCTCGCATGGTTGTCCTTCATCTAGTGTTCTGTCTATTCTGTTCAGGATGACACGAGTGAACAACTTGCAGACGACAGACAGCAGGCAGATTGGGCGATAGTTGCCGATGTCGTGGATGTCTCACTTCTTATACAACAGAACGGTCCTGCTGGTTTTCCACTGGGACGGAACCCTGCATTCAGACAGGTAGCATGTGAAGAGCTGAGCCAGTGTATTGATGAGTACTGGCGGCAGATTCTTCAGGTGTTTGGGTCATACCTTGTCTGGATCGGGTGCTGTATGTGTCTTTACCAATGAAATGGCATGTCGGATTTCGGAAGGGAGGATGTTGGGGATGATATATCCATCCTTCGTAATTTGGTATGTGGGCAGGTGGACATAGCTGTCAAAGAGATCTGAGTAGAAGTCGTGAATAATCCTCTCCATTGCCTTTCTGGAAGATGCGATAGATCCATCAGGACGTCGGAGGGCAGTCATCTTGGTCTTATAGTTGGCGAAGGACAGGCGAGCATTGTGAATACTTTTCCCTGCTTCTGCTGCATTGGCCAACACTACTGCTCTTCTCTCTTTGAGGTCTTCCTTTATCTCTCCTCTGCACAGCTTTGTGAGCTCGAACGTTAGCTTGTGGTTGGCTGAGGCTCAAGCCAAACCACATTGACAGATGAGCTTGAGAGTTTTCAAAGACAGGCGTCTGTTTGTGGCTTTCTCACTCTCGGTTTTCTTCTCACAGTCATGGAGGTACTGAACCAGTCGATTGTATTCCTTGTCGATGTTGTCAAGGACAGCATCTTCCCACATTGCCGCAATAGTGCCAAAGAGCTCCCAGTTGGTGGTGATTCTGAGAGTTCCCATCTTAAACTTAAACTTTGCAGACTTTTCTCCCCGCTCTGTGAAGTAGAATTTTGCACAAAGGAGAAGATGGTCTGATCCCATTTGGAATTTTGGGACAACAGCGACATCGGTCAGGCAAAACCATCGATTGAATATGATGTGGTCAATTTCATTGTGGAACTGTCCACCAGGAGACTCCCATGTCCAGCGTTTAGATTCAGTCCTCTGGAACTGTGAGTTACCATGGATGGTCTTGGTTGACATGATGAACTCAGACAGTCTCTCACCCTGATCGTTCCATTCTAGGCCATGAGTCCCAATGTGAAGTTCTTTGGGCGACCTTCTCGGTCCTATCTTGGCATTAAAATCACCAACAATGATCTTGTAGTAGGTGGGGTCTTCTTTATAGAACCTTTCCAGTTCCATGTACAACTTCTTGATTTCTTCTTCATCATAGTTGGATGTTGGTGCATAGATGACGAAGATAGAAACTGCCAGCAGTGAACCACATCTATTCAATTATAATTGTCTGATTCGGGTTGTTAGGCATTTGAATGAATCAATGCTCATGGCCAAGTTCGTGTTGACAAGGACACCAACGCCATTGAGGCTTCTGTTGTTGCATGTTCCGAGGAACAGTTCTTCTCTAGTGTCAAAAACGGCATGATGTGATCGATGTTTTCTTGTTTCGGTCAGACCAATGACATCATACTTGATCTTCTGCGCTTGCACCATCAGGTCTTCGATGGATGCTTCCAATGCCAGTGTACGTGCGTTGAAAGTACAGACAGTCATTTTAGTCCTTCTTCGTTTTTGCAGTCTAGCTCATCCCTGAGACTTTTTCAGCCTCTCCTTGCTCATCTTTCTTAACACTGCCATATTGGGGGCTCTTTCAGTGTCAGGTGAATGAGGCCCATTGTTGTTACTGTTTTTGGCATATCGAATACGCCATGGGTAGCTTGCCAGGCTCTGCCATGCAGGTGGGGTACTCTTGGTAGCTTGCCGGGCTCTCTAAGAGGGATGGAGACTTTTAGCGCGGCCTCCAATCGCCCTTAGAGTTGTTCCCATGGTTCACACCATATTTGAACCCTATCAAATATGGTGCGGGAATTATGGAAAATGGGCATTGAGTGACTTATGGTGTGTTGCGTGGCTGCAAAGTGGCCACATGGTCCGGAGAGTGTCATGGAGCGTGACGGTGGCTGGGTAGTGGAGGTAGTGGGGTTGGCCAGTGAGGTATTTATCTGGGTTGGGTAGGGGGGTGGACGTCTGGATTTGACCCTCCCTAAGGTGCTAGAGAGATTGGAGGAGGCAGACAGAGGATCTTGTTTCCAGGTCTCATTGAGCCTAGAGTTCAAGGTCGCAAAGTTCTGCTTACCTGGTTTTGTGGGGCTTCACTCGTGCGTGAGGTTAGGCCCAAGTGTTTGGAAAGCGGCCTGGAGCGTGGTGGTGGCTGGGTAGTGGAAAAATGATATCACTAAAAATATTTCCTAATTTTAATATATTTAGTTATTTGTAAAGGGGTGGAATTCTGCCATCAGAACTAAAAGAAACATGTGTTCATTGAGTGGACAGGTGGATGGGGGCAAGAAAAACCAACCGTGTAAACTGGTGCCTCAGGCAGAGAACAGGAACGCCATCCACAGAGCTATTGCTGGGTGACTGAGCATTCAGGGGGAACACCTCACAAGCCCATCTATGTGGTCACTGGCCAGTCACTGTGCAGTCAATGGGTCACTGGCTGTCCATTGCTCATTGGAGCAACGTATTAACCAAAATGCAATGAGGTCAGATAAGAAAGATGTCTTTCAAAGGCCAACTAAGAATTCTTAGTGTAGAGAAGGCTAAGGCAAACACCAAATCAAGGGATCTGTTTTCTTCATCCACACATATCAATTCTGATCTGTGTTTCCCAAATTTGGAGTTACCACACAACCTAGGGTTCTGGAATAATCCTGTAGGAGACGTACGGTATAGTATAGTATAGTATAGTATAGTATAGTATAGTATAGTATAGTATAGTATAGTATAGTATAGTATAGTATAGTATAGAAATACAGAAGAAGCTCCCAGGTCTCACTGGCGGTGCTTTATGTTCATTATCTTAAAGATGGTAAATTTGGGGATGGGTAGGTGCTGAGTAAACCTTTTTACCCCAACTAAGTTTGGGAAACTCTGATCTGAATAGTCTTCAGGTAATAAGGGGAGAAGCGAGGTCCACTGAGTGTCTGAGGGTTCTGCGGGTCATGGGAACTTTCTGCTTTGTGGACACAACTTTCTGTGTGGACACAGTGTGGCCTGTGTCCACACTGACATTATTCACCATGGCCAGGCACTGGAGAAATAATCAGTGGCCCATCTCTTGGTCTGTGTTGCTTTCAAACTCTCAATGGACAATACAAACTAGATGGCCTCTACCTTGGAAGTCATTCTCAACCCCACTGACACATTAATGGACCATCAAGTCAGAAATCAAGGAGAGAAGGTTTAAGAGCAGCATCCAGTAAGAATTTTGTAATTTGCAGTGATTAACAAAAACCTGCCTTGCTCTTCAATTCCACACTTTCCCTTGAACACGTATCTTACTTGTCTGGATGTTTCTTTGTTTATTTGCACTATGGGGAAGCCTGTGTAAACAGGTATTTCTCAAACATGTGCTCCTCCTCCTCTTTCCCTTAAAATCTTTCTAAATAAATTTCAGTAAAAACTACCTTGCCTTGCTTCCAAAAAATAGCTATAAAAAAACCCTTCTGAATGTGCTTCTCAGGACAAGTAGTGCAACTAAACTGAAAGCTTCCAGTTTTTGAGAAAAATGGTATCACTAAAAAAGTCCAAAATCTTGACTTGTAAAATTCCATAATCGTTCCAACTCTCATCTCCCCAGGGTTGATTTACCCTGGAACACCATTTTAGATGTGGCCCAGAGTGATAATGGGCAAAGAAGCAGATCTCAGAGGGCAAGGTGGGAACCATAGACGAAAACAGGCTAGTGAGTTACTCTTCAACAGTCAAACCAGGTGTGAGCTGATGGACCCAGCAAGAAACTCACTTCTCTGCCAAGACCAGAATCTCTGTAAATAGCAAACAGCAATGTCTGTTAACTTCTGGGGTCACTGATTTGTGGTTTTTATGCAGTCGCTGATGGCTGGACCACAACAGGACATTCTTAGTCACAGTGGGGGCACTGCCACCTTGCCCCTGAATTTTGGACGTTGAGTCATAACTGTTTAGGACTGTGAATTGTCTGTTTAGTGAAGGGCTTGTCCAATGGAGAAAGCACTGCTGTCGGCAGACATGTGAATGGACAGCAGGAAGGATCAAGGCAGACTTCTTGTAGCCTATCCAGTTAGGATTTATATTTTTCTCTAATGCTGCCTGGAAAAGACTATGCCAGCACTCACGTGAGAAGAATTTGAGGATACACAAGCAATAATTTGTGTAACTTCTTCATTTCTTTGTTTCTTTGTGTGGGGGAGAGACAAAAGGGATTAGATTGAGCGACTCCAATCTGATGCAAGTCCACACAGTGCAGTGGACAGAGTCTGGTCCCCCTGCCTACACAGCAGCACTCCAACCCTTGAGCCATGCCTCCATCTCTATAATTTTAAAATAGGAAATGGACACCCAACTGCTCTTTCCTTCTCTTTCCCTACCAGGAGGTTTGGTCTCCTGCTTGGCACCCAATTTGGTCATAAAGATGAGATTATGGCAGGGAAGAACAATGACGAGGACTGTGACTTTGGATGACAGACTCCACCCCTCCCCAACCGCACAACTTCCACAGACCACTATGTTATCAGAAAGCAAAACAATTTTATGTTCATTTGAGCCACAGAATTCTAGATCCTCATTGTTATAGCAGCTTGATGTTTGTTTACTCAATCCATGTAATCCATATAGTTCTAGTTCATTCATTTCCACTTATTCCCTCCCCCACCCTTCCTTTTATGAGTAATGAGTATTTCTGGGCTTGGGGTTTTTTTTGTTGGTTTATCTCATACAACATAGGCTGTATATCAATTCCATATATGTCCTTCTAAATCTATGAGACTTTCTCTAAGGCCATATTGTCCAAGCCCGCAGCCACTAGCTCTAAGTGATATTTTGGCTCAGATTATCTGGAAATTATTGACCATCCATTTTCTCGGTCACATCAGTCACATTTTAGGAATTCATTATCTCTCCTGCCCTCTGGATAATATGACTAGATAATACTTGCAACATTAATAGTCATCAGAACAGTATTGTTCAAAGATACAAATCTACAAGTAGAATTTACGTTAAAATATACATATTGGTTAGTAAAAGGTACAAAATAACTTGCCAACATAACAAGGGCTTTTAATGGCAGTGTGAGTTCTCTTCATTTACTTCTTTATCTGCACTTGATGATGGCATACTTTTTGTTTTACCCAATCTAATGAATATGACTAGTGCAACTAACTGAAAAAATTTTTATATCCTTTCATGTAACTTCCTCCTGTCAGAACAGTCTCTATACACCCAACACAACCTGTGAATTATAGACACACACATACATACACACACACCAGGGAGACCGAATAAAAGCTCAATACACACAAGGCTACAACGCTCAAACTCAGTTGAGGAGGAGGCCACCCTCTGGGTACAAAGTGTGAGGCTGTAAGGGAGTGTGGATGTGGAACCCAGATTCAATTCCTCTGTCCCTCTCGGAGAGCCCTGCAAGCTACTGAGAGTATCCTGACCCCATGGCGGAACCTGGCAAACTACCCGTGGCGTATTCGATATGCCAAAAAAAGTAACAACAAGTCTCACAATGAAGACGTTACTGGTGCCCACTTGAGCAAATCGATGAGCAACAGGATGACAGTGATACAGTGCATGTAACTTACTATAACTGCTTTAGCTATTTTTGCTTTTTCTTAAATATTAATGAGAATTCTGTGAATTGCAAATATCTTCTCTCCATCATGGTTTATATTCAAACTTTATTATTGATGTTTTAGTCTTGGATAAAAGTCGTTTGTCATTTGATCATTTGAGTAGTTTCATTATATATATATACATATATATATATATCTCATTGCTCGTTGATTTGTTTGAGCGGGCACCAGTATATATATTTTTGTTATTGTTGTTAAAGGTGGTGATAACTTTTCTTAGATGATCCCATCAAATTAATAAAGACATTTTCCAGAAGATTCAAGTTGGGTTTTTAATATCTTTTACCCTTAATCCATCTGAAAGTTTCTGCATCATGTTGAGCAGAAATTTAATTTTACTTTCTACCATATGGATAGTGCATTGTCCAAATATCACGTATTGAGTAATCCATATTTTGCACTTTGATATGTAATGCCAACTCCATCATATGCCAAACACCCTTGTTTCCATGGGTCATTCTTCAAGCTGTCTATGCCAAGTCATTACTCTGTCCATTCTGCTAATAACATGGTATTTCATTTCTTAAAGTTTACTCATTTTAAAAGTCATCCAGTGATGACTTCCCCCTTCTGTTCTTCTTCATAATTTCTTTGCCTGCTCTTCATCCTTTCTTTTTCCATATAAATTTTCAGATCACTGTAGTGGTTTCAAAGAAATATTGTGGTAAGCTCAAAACTGTCCCCCCACCACAGACTACTAGGTAATTCTTGGAATCCACTGGCATTACCTTATTTGAAAAAAGTCTTGGCATATGAGATCAAGATTTCGAGGTAGAAAGATCATCCAGGCTTATATAGATGGGCCCTAAAGGCAATCATATATTTTTTAAAAATAGAGACTTATTGAGCACACATACACACACATATACAGCTAAGGAGAGCCAGAAGAGGTTGAAGTACTGGAGCACTTGGTGATAGAGCCACAAACAAAGAAACAAATGGCAGGCAAGTAAAGGATTTTCTCCCTGAACTTCCAGATGGAGCACAGCCTTGTTTAAAACTGAGAGCTATCTAGAAATACTTATTTCTGGACTCCAAAACCATGAGAAAATTAACAACTGCTGTGTTAAGCAACATCACTGCAATTCTGTGTCAGAGCTGCCACAGGAAACCAAAGTCAACTTGCACACCTGTCCCTTTTGCCCTTAAGAGACAGGCTGCTAAAAGATCTGTTTGTTCTATGGTGACTTTAATTTATTCCTATTTATTACTACAGAGATTAATTCATTTTCTGCATTTTATTCACCATATATTCCCCTCCCCTCATTTTCTTGGCAGCAATGTAAAGTTTCTGGCTACTTTGGGTGAGCTACCATCTAACTATGGAGAGACTGGCTGTGGGTATTTATTCATCACATGCTATATTGTGCACTCTCAAGTCCTGCTGTAGTTCTCTAGCACGCTCAACCCCAACAGTTCAAAGCTCCGGTTCTGCAATGTAGCACTGCTGGGTCCAGTGATACTGAGGAGTTCATGGGATGTCGGGGATTAAACTCAGGTCCTTGCATCTACATGCCCCTAACCCTCTCTCTGAACCCACAGCATCTCACCCTTCCTCCATTTCTCCCAAGTATCTTTAAGACTGGTTGTATCATAGCTTTCTATATGACATAAATACATATATATGACCTGCATGGCAGAGCCTGGCAAGCTCCCCGTGGCGTATTCGATATGCCAGAAACAGTAACAAGTCTCACAATGGAGACATTACTGGTGCCCATTCGAGCAAATCGATGAACAACAGGAGGACAGTGTGACAGTGCTACATATATATGTCCCAATGCTCTCTAGAGCTGTATCTTAACTACATCATGAAAACTTATTGTCGTTGATGGCTCAGTGAATATCTAATATTCCACAGATCTTATCTGCAAAATTTTTGAAAGCATTTCTACTCTCACATCCCAATCTTAGCTCTTTCTTAACATATTAATCATTTTAAAGCCTTTATTTAAGACTTCTTCATATTAATTTTCTCAAATCCTTGGGAAGTTAATCCTCTTATTTTCCAAGTCAGCTAGGTGTGAGAAACTCTTGGTTCTCTTGTACATAGAAATGTCCCCCGAGGATATTTGCACACGTGTTTCTTGGCACAGGGATCTCACTAGGCCAGTACCGGCTTTTATATTCGTGTCTCTGCTTGACAGTCCTGGCTTGCAATGGCATTATCAATTCACACTTCCCACCTGCATATAACACAAGTTTGAAATCTGGACTCTTAGCTCACTTGTGCTTTTTGTATATTGTTTTTGGACCATACCTGCATGTGCTCAGGGATCACTCCTATCTCTGTGCTCACAGATCACTCCTGGAGGGCTTAGGAGTGCTGGGGATCAAACTCAGCTTAGGCGCATGCAAAGCAAGTATCTCTGAAGCCACTCTCAGCTCTCTTTGACATTTTTGTCCATAATCCTGAGTGATGAGAAAATGTTTGATTCTCTACAGCTCTTGTAGACTTCTACCCAGAAACATTAGTTCAGTCATTATTTCCCTGAGGGGAAACCATGCCTGGTGCATTTTCTTGACTGAGCATGAGGTTACAAGGTTGACCCCACATTGTCACTGAGAGGGACTCTCGCTGGAAGTCAGAGACCAGAGAGATGGTACAGTGGTTAGAGTACTTGCCTGGCATGCAGCCAATCCATTTGATTCCCAGGACCACCAGGAGTGACCCTTGAACACACTGGGTGTGGCCCCAAATACACTTCCCTCACCAAATAAAATAAAACCTCAGATTATCTCTTTATTATTTTAAATATATATGCATATATATGTATATATGTAATCTTGGTTTGGGGGCTACCCATAGCGATGCTCAGGTCTTACTCCTGGCTCTGTACTCAGGGATCACTTCTTGCAGTGCTTGGGAAGCCATATGCAGTGTTGGGGATCAAACCTCTGCACATGTTTCACCATGTGCATGACAAAGAACCTTGATCACTGTGTCATCTCTCCAACCAGATCAGATCTTCAAAATCTGTTGCAGAATCCATTTCTCCTGTACATCATATCATGTTCTCAATTTGTGGAGCTATTAACCATTTTTCTCATAGCCTTTGAGTTTTTTGTTAGAAATATGCACAGAAAGTATTTGTGGTTACCCCCCCTCCACCACACATACACAATTTCTGTATGATTAGAGTAAGGAAAGTCTGTCCTCGGATAGTTACTTATTTTTAAATTCTCATTGTTAACCAGTCTTACAGATCTGTACCTTTTTCACTCATCTGTGATTGTTCTGTATTTTGCATCAGCACCCATGTAGCCTTTGCATTTTTAATCGCTGTGTAGTACTCCATATTAATAATACAGAATAGTTCATATAACCAGACATGGACTATTCTCAACATTTAAAACAAGACATTTAAAGGTAAGAAAATGATGTTTACATGCACATGTGGAAAATAGAAAACACGCTGGTAGATGTTTCTGACTTTTTTAACACCCATTGAATTTCTGTATTAACTAATATGATTCGGTAGCATAATCAGTCATTTAAATAGACTGAGCACAATTTATATCTTCATTCTTCAGTAACTACCATGACTAGATGACTAGCACATTTTAGGGCAATATATAAATATTTATTCAACCATAACTTTTTTGATATTTAAGTTATTTACTGCTATTTACTACATGAGACCATGAAGCACATCCTTATTTATAAACACTGATGTCACTCTTGCTATTGCTGTCTAGAATTAATTCCTATGAATACTGTAATCCATTCAAAAGCAATATAATGTGAATCTGCTTCTAAAGTTGTACTCCAATTTATCTAAAATTTTTTTCCAAACAGTATAGATGCCCATTTCCTCAATTCCTTTTCAATGTTTCCACATTGAAAAAAATAGGGTTTTGCAAAAATGGTAGGAAAAAAGTTGGCATGTCTATATTTTAATTTACGTTTCTATAGTGAAGCAAGTGATCTTCTGTTTATTTTTATTTCTTCTGTGAATGCCTATTTATGCTTCCTGGCCATTTTTCTACTGGAATAATTTTTTTCATATCCAACCTTTATATATGTTATATTTTTTGAAAGGGAACATAGGTGTTGAATCTATTAATTCTATCCTGTATCAGAGGTGCCCACACATATTTAGCCAATAATCATTTTCTTAGGAAAAAATCCCTCAGTACCCATGGAAAGCTACCTCCTTTAAATGAACAAGAGAAAGCACTAGAAGGCATCTCCTCCTCCAGTTGTATCAGAGGCATTCCCCACTTCCCACCCCATAGCTCCAGGATCCTTGTGACGAACAATAGCACCCACTTTGGGAAAGACTTGTATGATTGACATCTTGCCTGTATAAAATTCTGAGAGTCCCAAGTGAAGCAGGGACTGTTTACATAAACATGGCCTTTCCTTGCTGTTTGTCACTGTCCTGTGACCTCCCTGAGTGCCTTCAGTGTCAACTCATGCTCTGTGGTCATTTTCTTTCAGCCTTAAAGGCAATGAGCATCATTTTCAGCTAAGCTGGCATTCGGGCTACCTATGTGAGGATAAAGACCGCAGTCTGGGAGCCCCCGCAGAGGAATCACATCTCCGAGCAGATTTCCCTCCGTGATTGTTACTACGCCAAAGCTGAGGAGAAGAGGAAGGCTCAACTTTATGCCAAGGCTTCCATGACACTATATTATCCCCTTTAACCCACTTGGACTGCTTATGTCATAAAACCCAGATGCCCAATGATGTTCTGTGGCCATCCCCATGGAAACTCAGGAATCTCCACATGGGTGTGATAGACTGTAACTTATCTGAAGCAGAGAGTGGAAGGCCAACTAATCAGCCTGCTGTCAGCCTTGCCCCCCAGGTCAACAGGACTACCAGGACTCTTACTTCTGCTAACACATCCCAACTCTCCTGCATCCTACAAGCCGAGAACATCTTAAACATCTTGCTCAACTAAATCTCATTGGTATAACATTTTGCCAATAACTTCTAGAAATTTTGGACATAGAACTGACATCCTTTTCTCATTCCGACACAGGACACACTTTTTTTTCCCTTCTAAATCCTGCCTTCTTACTTTGGATATTTCATTGGAGATTTGAGAAGAAAGAGAGAGAGGATAACAATTGAGAAGTACATATTCTAAACGAGAATATTGGTCTGGTCTTTGACCTTTGGAAGTGAAGCACTGTGGTCGGTCAGATGCCGGGGCTCACAAACTACCCCCACTGACTGAGTACAGCAGAGGCACTGGTATCTTATCTCCCTGACTTTGCATCTATAGGAGGTGCTCGATCATCTATATTTCTAATAATCACCCATCATATGACTAATCTACACTCCACGACATTTAGAGAAACCCCAACGTAAAGGAAAAAGACCCAACCCCTTACTTGTCCAAATGGCCCATAAACTGGTGAGGAGTGCTTGTAGATCAGCTCTTTAGAAACTGAAGTTGGGGTTCTACCGCACACCTACCGAGAAAAACTGATAGTATCCAATCATGGGTGTGTTAACAACTCTGCTAGCCAGTCAGGCTTGAGAAATACTGAACCAGTGAGGGAGTGAAAAGTCCCGGGGGGTACACTGACTGTCGCCTCCATCTAGCTCAGCGATCAGAGCACTGTTGCTCACTGCTGAACCGCAGTTTCCTAATTCCAATATAAGAAGGAGAGGCCAAATCTGTTCAATGTTCTTTAGATTGAATCATATACCATGTTGTCATTTCTTCCATGGTCTCTTTACTTCTGTTTCTTTCTCCTTTTTTCACAAAGTAAATTATACTTGAGTTTTGTATCATGTTAGCTTTTGGTTTTTGTTTGTTTGGGGGTTGCCCACCCAGCAATTCTCAGACTTCTGGCTCTCAGGAAATTTCTCCTGGCAGTGCTCAAGGGACCATATGGGATATTAGGGATTGAACCCTGTGCAGGGCTGACCACTTGCAAGGCAAGAGCCCCACCCACTGAGTTATCGCTCTAGCCCCATGCATGGTACTCTCTGCACTCCTAGGAAGCCAACAGCATCTATCAAGCAAATCCAGAACAATTAAAACTATATACATAAATATTAGCAAGACTCCAAGTTTCAGGGGTGAGGATGCTATAACCTATTCATCCTTTTAAGAGTTGACTGGCAGTGATTCACTTTTCCTTTCCATGTAAAAGTTGCAGTCTCCCAGGCCTGGGGTGTGGCACTCCCGGCTCAGTTTCTTCATGTGGCTCATTTGATCTTAATTACTAGGGTGAGTTCTTGAATTACAGCCACCCTTTCTGAGCATATGGCAGGAGGCGCCAAGCATAGGCAGCAGACAATGTGTTACTAAAAGGAGAAGAAATCTTCCTTTACATAAGAAGCCATATGTAGTCCAAATTTAGCCCTACTGTATCACTGGATTGTGTATTTTAAAACTTCGCCTAAGACTGTTCACAGGTATCAGCTTCGTCCTTTGCATCTCCAACACCAAACCTGCCGAGAACGGTGCAGACTTGCGACAGTCCGCGTCAGGCTCCTCCCGGCTGCTCACCTCAGCGGCAGGAAGGACCCGCTTCCCCGCGGCCGCCTCCTGCAAGTTCGTTCTTGTTACCGGCCAGACCCCAGGTCTCCAAAGGCCTCATCATCAAGGTCCTGGTTCCTTGAAAGCAGGCAGACCCAGGAGAGCCCCCTGTCCTGCTGGTGGACAGAGGGCAGCAGCGTGTCTTTGTGTCCCTACACCTCTGTCCCTCTCTAGGAGAGACACGGTCTCAGGAGCCTCTACCTTGTCTGCCTCAGGAAACCCCTGGGCAGCTTCAAAGCCTGGCATGCGGCAGAGTGCCAGCCACCTGGACTCAGCCTTTCGCAAACTGTCTCTTTCCACCCACTTCCCTTGACATCCCGTCTGGAAGATTGTGTCCCTTGCCCCTCCCTAAGCTTCATTCGTTGTCACCCTTCTTCAGCCCAGGCGCTGGAGAGTGCCCACGAGTCAGTCTTTGCCCAGCTTTCTTCTCTCTTCTAATAACTGCTGTCTCCTCCTTCCCCTCACCCCTCCTCTTTCACCTCCTCCTCCACCTCTTCCTCCTCCCCCTCCTCCCTCCTCCTCCTCCTCCTCCTCCTCCTCCTCCTCCTCCTTCCCCTCCTCCTCCTCCTCCTCCTCCTCCTCCTCCTCCTCCTCCTCCTCCTCCAGGCCTCAGATTCCCAACTGTGGCTCCTCCGAACTCTAAATGGCTTGGCACCGCATTGGTGACATCACCGTCTGTTGCCATGGCAAGTGCCACCAATTCAGCCCGATGCCTTCTCTGCCAGAAGGAGAGGACTTGCTGGGAGGGAGACAACATTTGTTTAAGCATAAATATCCTTGATATTTCGCGAAGAGGCAAGAGACGAAGTGGAAGGCAACAGGAGAGGAGAGATTCTCGCTTATCAGGAGGAGGCTGGCTTCCAGGGCTAATCTGGGTGAGCCTGGGGTCACCTTTCTTCCTGTCTCCCTGGTGATTGTTTATCTGATACAGGTTCATTGAGAATGACAGAGAATCTGGGAAGCACTTGGGGTTCAGAAAAGCAAATACGCGACAGCTGCTTTGTCACCTGTGATCAGCTGATTATCAGGGGAGAAAGATGACCAGCAGCCACTCACACTCAGATTGCTCCTCTGGCACGGGCTTCCCCACAAAGCCAGTTTGCAGACAATTTCCACGAGCTTCTCCCTCTGGCCTTATGCTAAGACACACCGCCCCCACCCCCACCCCCGATCTCAGGTAGGAAGAAGGCCCCTGATCAAGTGGGCTGGTGAACTAACTGCATTTCCACGAATTGTTTTTGCGACAGCCTTGTCCCAGCTCCCAAACTGGCTCACTGTATGGTTCATTCATGAGGACACTGGAGAACTTCCCTGGAAAAATATGCACGTTACAGCTTAGTGTTTCCTGGTACCTAATAGTTTGATAACTTCTGCCTTGGACTGAGGGTTAAAGAGTTCATCCAAGTAAGTATGCCTAACTCTTCCTTGTCCCTTTTATAAATTCTTAAAATAAAATTTTTCTTGGGTCCAGAAAATACGTACAGGGGTTAAAGTGTACATGTCATATATGTGGCCACCTCCTGCTTAGTCTTCAGTACTCATGACCCCACAAGTACAGTGGAAGGTGGCTCTGGAGGTCTACAGACGCGACAGTCCAGGTAATTCCAAGACCCTGAGTAGCACCACCATCAACCACCCTCTACCTACTTAGCTGAGAATCACCAGGAGGAGTCTCTAGGCTTCCTGAGTACTAATATTTGGTGGGGAGGAGTGCGGGGGGAGGCAAAATGAAAATTTTCTTGAAAAAAAGAGTGGAAATTATTATCTGTGGGGCCCTGTGCATTCCAGAGTCACACCTCACATCGTGAGCTTTAAGAAATATTTGTAAGTTTCTTCAATCTGTATGGAAGCCAAGAGCATTCGTGTGAAGTGAAACAAGCCAGAGGAAGAAGGATGTACCTGATGATCTCATTTGCCTGAGGACTAGAAAGAAGCAAGACGGGACCAGATGGGAGAACATGATGATGAACCCTTGGCCCTTGGGCTACAAAACTGAGATCACTGGTAGTAGGAGGAGAAAGAAGGACTAGATGGATTAGACAAAACCATGTTGGAGGGTCCAAAGCACTTGGTCGTAGTGAGGGGTCAATAACTGTATACCTAGACCGTAAATATCAGCAGTATTGAAACAATGATTCCTAAACAAGAGCAAAGCTGAAACAAATCATATTGATATATATGATATATGTGCAAATAAAATATAATTAAGAGTAGGATTATCCTGGGCAGTGGCTCTCTGCACAAGGATCAATGACCTGGCCCAGAGACGCTAGAGTAGAACAATGCACAAAACAGTCCTTCGGTTACATAAGCAATGACCTTGGTCTATTTAAGTTCCTCTCAGCCTTACAAAGCTTGGAAAATGCCTGGGCATTGGAGGATGTATCAGTGCATGCATAAGAAAGAAAACCTAAAGTGATGTTTACTTAATTACTATTTGTAGTAGATGATTCTATTATAAAGTAATATACAGAAAAAGAAGCCATCATTCAAACAAAAAAGGAGCATGCTGGATGGGAGAAGGTATTTGCACACAGCTTACAGCTTACAAAAGCCTCATGTGCAAGATACGTTTGGAACTCATATATTCCTGAACAAATAAACAGCCCCATCAAAATATGAGAAGGGGCAGGAGAGACCGTGGGTAGGGTGCTTGCCTTGCACCCTGGGTTTAAATCCCTGGCACTCCATATGGTCCCCTAAATGATCCCTGAATGCAGAGCCAGGAGTAAGCCTGAGCACTGCCAGGTGTGGTCCCACAGGAAGCAAGCAAACAAAACAATACAAGAACTAAACATATACTCTACTAAAGGAGGAATACAGATGGCTAACGGGCATATTTAAAAAATGCTTTTTCATTTACTATGGAGAAAATTCCAGACAAAACAATGAGATAATCATTTCACGCATGTGAAGATGACTTGCATTTTAAAAGATCACAAACAAAAAGCTCTGGATGTGGGTGGGAGAGAAATGAATCCTCGGACACCATTGGTGGGAACGTTAACTTCTTCAGCCTCTATGGAAGCAGCAATGCAAACTCATAATATAGGAAAGGATCCCGTGCCCCAGGCCTGGGATTCAGCCATCCCGCTCTCACAGTGAAAATACAGGGCAGCCCCACAATTGCCCAGTTCAGCACAGGGCAAGTCAGTGGAGGAAGAACCAAGCCAGGTGAGACCCACTTGATTCCTCACCTGAGGGGAGAGGATGGAAAATGTAGGGAAGCAAGACAGAGTTTGCACGAGTACCTAGGGGAAAGAGCTGCATAGAGGGTCTGCAAAGAGACCCCTGAGTCATCTGCAGAGTAATGATCCGCGCATATCCAGGGCAATTCTTGAGGCTGGGGGAAATCTCCTGCTAATATTCAGGAAATACAAGCCAGAAATCTGGGTAGACCTCGTTGAAACAGGGCTTGTTGCCATCAGGCAGACTGGAAAAATCTGAGTTTCCGAGGCACTGAGTAGGCCCTCAGAAGGGCACTGTCTCTGGAGTGTAGAATTAGTCCCAGAGTAAAATAGTTGTCCATATCCCTATTGAGCAAATCTTCAGAGCAGATACAAAAGAATGGAGGTGTTTTAAGTTAACTTTATTACACCCCAGACAAATGCTGAAGAATATTTTTAGAACTGTTACAAAAATATCAACACCCAACAAAGTTCAATTCTCAATACTTATATCTAATAAAATTGTATCAAATATGAAAAAGTCCAAGAAATATGCCGTGTTATAGTGCTGTAGCACCGCACCGTCGTCCATTGTTCATCGATTTGCTTGAGCGGGCACCAGTAACATCTTCATTGTGAGAGTTGTTGTTACTGTTTTTGGCACATCGAATACTCCACGGGTAGCTTGCCAGGCTCTGCCATGCGGGCAGGATACTCTCGGTAGCTTGCAGGGCTCTTCGAGAGGGACATCAGAATCGAACCTGGCAGCCGCATGCAAGGAAAATGCCCTACCTGCTGTGCAGAAACCAATCAAAGACTGATGTGTAAGTCTACTAGAATTATCATACAAGGTCATAAGTAGAAAATAAAATTTAATTTTAATAACAAATCATTTTGGCATAGCAATATCCATTATCCAGAAAAGAAAGAGTATAATTAATATTAGAAACAACACACACACATATATATATATAAATATACTGCCGAGATGACAAAGGTAAAAAACATATAATAAAAAAATGTAAAAATGTAGAAAGAGGGGGCCGGAGCCATAGCACAGCGGGTAGGGCATTTGCCTTGCATGCAGCAGACCCGGGTTCGATCCCCAGCATCCCATATGGTCCTCCAAGCACTGCCAGGAGTAATTCCTGAGTGCAAAGCCAGGAGTAACCCCTGAGCATCGCTGGGTGTGACCCAAAAAGCAAAAAATAAAAAATAAAATAATGTAGAAAGAAATGTAACTTATAAAATGAATCAAGAAATGGAACACTTTTTACTAAATATATTATAGGGGTAAAATATGTAGACAAGATTATCTAGATGATTATAATTGATATGACCTTAAATAAGTCAGTTACAATTTCTGTGCTATGGCCCCAACATTCTAATGTGTGGATAGTAAATACTAATTTCATATATTTATTTAGAAAGGCTGAGTGAGTTACACTTATACTTGTGAGTTATACAGACAAAACAGTTCCTTGCACATAATAAGAGCTATATAATGACCAACTCTTTTATTAAAAGTTGTAAGCCTACTGCCATGGACAAACGCCAGAGAAGCAATCACGCCTGTTCGCCAAGAGAAAATATGAATGAGCATTCACTTCAGTATTATTTCTATTCTATTCGTGAACTATTTAAATGCCCATCAACACAAAATGGATGAATAATTGTGATTTTGTTTATATAATGGAACGAGGCAGCACATTCAAGTGAGTAACAGAGATATAGCAACCCCACAGAAAAGACTCCAAAAACCTAATGTGAGCTGCAGGCTTGAAAGAAGTATGCATAAGGAAATTTCAATGATAGCTGTGAATTCATCTTATTACAAATTATTCATTCCATAGGTAGCAAACAATAACTGACCAAAACTCAGTAGTGGAAATGAAACATTAAAAAAATTCTCTCTCCCATAATTCACAGTATATTTTCTGACCAGAATACTGAAGTATTAAAATTGAATGCAGTAAAAACTTATAGGGAATTAATTAGAGCAAACATCTATACATACCTTCATCAAATATTTTAATTTCAAGGACAAAAAAATAGGTTGACAATTATTTGTTCTGCATATGCAAGTTTGCTTCAGTTGTCACTATAATTTACCATATCAACAGGCAGAGCAAAAATGCATATAATTTGACATAGAATCTAATACCAACTCATGGTAAAACTTTTCAGCAAGCAAGGGATAAGGATGAACCTCTTCAGCTATATGGAGAATTTTGTCCGTTTGTTTGTGAGCCACATCCAGAGGTGCTCGGGGTTCCCCCTTGCTTTGTACTCAAGGATCACTCCTGGTGGTGCGCAGGGGACCGTATGGGATGCTGGAGACCAATCCAGGCTGGCCACATGCAAGGCAAGTGCTCTACTCTGCACACTGCCCGTCTGGACCAAGAATCTTTTTTTTTATGTAAACTTCAAACTGAATGGTGAGAAACTGGATGCTTTCCCCCTAAAATCAGGAATAGAAGAAGTTCTCTTCTTAAGACCCTTATTTGACTCTGAAACTCCAACTAGTGCAATAAAAAGAAATAGAAGACATGCAGATTATAAGAGGAAAACTAATGCTAACTTCACTAAGAGGTAACATGACAGTCTGTGTGAAAAATCCAAAGATCAATAAAATGAAATCTGGAGTAATTATAATGGGGTTGGTGATATAATGTTAATATACAAAATTCTTTTTTTTCCCTACATGCCAGCAATGAAAAGCCTGGTATTTGAAGTTAAACATCCAACCTCATTTATAATAGCCCCCCTCAAATAATTTTTATTAATTTTGGTGGTGGCACACCCAGTGGTGCATAGGGCTTACTCCTGATCCTGATTCTGCACTCAGGGATCACTTCTGATGGGGCTCAGGAAATTCTCTGTGATGCTGGGGTTCAAACCCAGGTCAGCCATGTACCCACTGTATTATTGTTCCAGCCCCCAAATAAACCCTGTCACTATGAATCTAACAAAACACCTATTGGATCAATAGCAGAAAATTATAAAAGTATGAAGGGGAAAATCATAGGTGATCTAAATAAATATTGCTTATTCTTGAATTAAATGAATTACTGTAAAGATGTCTGTTTTTCTCAAACTGATCCATAAATTCAACTCATTCCTCATAGAAACCCGGCAGCCTAATTTGTACACATCAAAAAATGAATTCTACAATATATCGTATATAAGCAAAGTCAAGGGTTTACATTATTGAGTAACAGCTTAATTCCCTACTCAAGTATGACATGTACATATGACTACCTCCTGGAATACAGAATTAAAGGGAGAGAGAAAGGTGTAACTGCAGTGGAAGCACCAGACAGTCGTGACCCCACGCCAGGTGCTCCAGATGAACTCAGTGGTGGGGAGCCAAACTGCTGTGTGCATACTTTATTAGATATGATGAGAGTCCACTCCTGCGATCTTCCCCAAACACATTCCTGCGGGCTAATTCTAAGCAAGCTCCCAGACAAATCCCAGCTGAGAGACACTGTACAGAATACCAGAACCTCTGAAAACTGCCAAGTGCGTCAACAAAAGCCAGAGCAAATCATGCCCATGGCCAGAGGAGCCTACAGAGCTCTAAGAAGTAGATCACGGCTCTCTAGATGGGATCTTGGAACAGAAAAGGGACATGATGGAAATGCTGAGGAAATCGAAGTATGGGCTTTAGTCAACTTGATAACAATATATTAATAATGGCACCATTCTAATTAAAGATGTTAATTGGGCTGACTGACTCTATAGGAACTCTCTCCACTGTGTGAGTAAAACTAGCATTATTCTGAAATTAAGTTTACTTTCTTTTTTTTATTTTTTATTGAATCACCACGTGGAAAGTTACAAAGCTTTCAGGCTTAAGTCTCAGTGACACAATGCTCAAACCCCCATCCCTTCACCAGTGCACATATTCCACCACCAAGAACCACAGTAAACCTCCCCCACACACCCCCACCTCCCCAGAAATTAAGTTTACTTTCAAAGTATAAAAAAATGTCGCTTCCTTCCCTTCCCTTCCACCTCTTGCTCTTGCCACTGGAAAGCCTAGTGGCCCCTAGTGGCCCCTGCCACACTGGCATCTCCCTCCATGGACACGGCCCAGATCCACAGCTAACCTACAAAAGAACATGATGCCACTGGATCTCACCCAGGTAGACAAGTCCTCGCTGAAAACTCTGAAAACTCTGGGGTCTTCTCAGATTGGGGGCAGGCGTATTTTCCTCTCTACATCAAGGTACAATAGTCTGCAGCCACACCTGATACCCTCCCACATAGAAATGGCCCAGATTCACAACTGAACTTTGTCAGGCCACCAAATTGCCAAACCCTTCCAAGCCCTTAGCTCCCGGAGCATGCGGCTGCATGTAAGGCCATGTATGGGACACCTCCAAATTTCACAGTACCGTCAGCCCACTGTGGCCACAGCAAAGCTGATGGGAAAGTTGCATAGAAACCACCAAGCTCAATGACCAACAATAACAAGGTTCAAATTAGCACCAACCAGCCCAGAAAATCTTCAATGGCTTTAATAACACCATTGCAAGATAAAACTATCACAAATTTACCTTCTTATCTATTATTTGGTAATTATGTTTGCCTTTGTGTTGTAACAAAGAATATGAAGTGAATGTTCTTGTGCCTGTTAAGGGAGTAGACTGGAGGGGTGGGTGGGAAACTAGGGACATTGGTGGAGGGAGGGCCCTACTGGTCATGGGAATGGTATTAGAACATGAATGTCTGAAACAACTGTATTACAAACAACTTGGTGATCATAGTCACAATTAAAAAATAAAAATATTTAGATTCTATTAATAATAAAAACATACCTTATGATTAAAAGTTTATAATACCATAGAATAACAGAGTGGGAGACTAACACCCAAGAACTGTAGAAATAAGTACCAGGAGGTTGACTCCATGGCTTCGAGGCTGGCCTCACGTTCCGGGGAAAGGTCAACTCAGAGAAGCGATCACCAACTACATTGTAGTTGAAGGCCATGTGGGGGAAGGGAGTTGCGGGCTGAATGAGGGCTAGAGACAGAGCACAGCGGCCACTCAACACCTTTATTGCAAACCACAACAGCTAATTAGAGAGAGAAAACAGAAGGGAATGCCTTGCCACAGTGGCAGGGTGGGGTGGGGGGGAGATGGGATTGGGGAGGGTGGGAGGGACACTGGGTTTACGGGTGGTGGAGAATGGGCACTGGTGAAGGGATGGGTTCCCAAACTTTGTATGAGGGAAGTATAAGCACAAAAGTGTATAAATCTGTAACTGTACCCTCACGGTGATTCTCTAATTAAAAATAAATAAATTTAAAAAATAAATAAATAAATAAATAAAAAGTTTATAATACCATCTTGCTGAAAACATTCATACTTTGTTGGTGGAGCTGTCAGTGATTTACAGAGGGATTCTACTCATGTATTTATTTTTAGGAATATTAAAAATTGTCCCTAAAAATCTTCTCCAGAAAAAATGGCAATCACGACTTTATTCCTAGCTGTCAAAGTCATAAATGGTCAAAGGTTCATCAACAGTTACACAAACAAACTGTGGTATCTTCATATGGTGAAAGAATACTTAGCACTAAACAGGGGTGAGCTACTTACATTCTGAACTATATGTACAAAATCTCATCCATTTCATGATATTATGCTAAGCGAAGGAATCCATACAAATGTATATATAGAGAGAAATTCACTTATCTAGCATTTGAAAACAGGCCAAAGAAATATACATAAAATTATTAAGAAAAGTTTTGTCTCAAGAAGAGGCAAGATCAACTTAGAAGAGTGTGAGGAAACTTGTTAGGGGATATAAATAATCTATTTGAGAAGGGGGATGGATTACATGAGTATATGCATTTGACAAAATTCACCTAAGATCTTCCATTCCATTTCAATCTGTAATTTTTGTCCAAGAAGGTATGGTAAATAATAAAAAAGCAATGCCAATGTTTCCATATTGGTTCAGTCCTTGAAATAATTACTGAAATTGTGTTTGTGAACCAGAGAGATAGTAAGTGGGTGAGGTACTTGCCTTGCATGTGACCAGCGCTGGCTGGACCTCTGGGATCACATATGGTCACCTGAGTACCGTTAGGGTCCTGGGGTGGGGAGGGAGAAAGCAACTTTTTCAAGACCACTCAGAAAGAAGAGATGAAAGAATCAATGACCATCACTGTTACGGGGGCCTGCCCTTAAGCAGGTGGACAGAGAAGGGAATAAAAGGCCAGGAGCAAAATTAAACTGCTTTCAAGTCAGACTTTCAGCACCCCAGGCAGACAGGATAAACAAGAATGAGCTATGTGTTAGAATGGTGTGATGAGAGATGCCTCCTAGCCCAGGAGCACTTGTAGAAAGTCATTTAATATTCTCACCCAATGCACTAAGGAGCAGGTTTATAGGACATGCTGGCCCAGCTCCTGATTTGACCCCTCCTCGGCCCACGCCCCATTAAAACCAACAACCCACTGCAGCTTCCTTGTTCAACTAAGAACCCAACTGTATACACAACCTTCAAAGGAACGTGGTTGGAACATATTCTATTCCATTTATTGTAGCCTGCATTAATCAGCCTATTAGTAATCATGCTAATTGAACTATTTGTTGTGAGTTCAATCTAATCTGCTATTTAGGAAAATAAACATCTTGGTTTATCCATGACATGTGTTCTCAAGAAATGGTTCGCTTAGCACCCAGCTGTAAATCCAAAGAAAATTGCGAAAAGAAATTTCCATAGACATAATGTTTTGGCTAACTGTCTCCTTTGGCATGTCAACTGAAATCTCTTTAAAAATTATAGCTGCCATTTGAACTGAGACTTCTTTAGCTTATCCAATTAGTGAATCAGCTTAGTTCTGGCATTTCTTTTTCTTTTTGGGTGTGTGGGAGGGAGGGGACCACCCAAGTGGTTGTCCCTATAAATTCTTAACCAACTAGGTCAACAGTGCAATGTGCTGTCAGAAATTACCCAGACCATTTTCCTGGTGCTCAGGGCTATCTATGTCTGCACCCAGTGGAGTTCAGGTGGCCTCATGTAAGGCCTGCGCTGTAACCCTGTACTGTTTCTTCGCCACCAGTCTTAGCGTTTATCTTGTAGGGAGAGCAATGAAATCACTGGGCCCAAACTTGCCTTCCTGCACTCCTGTCTCTTTACTATCATACAACTTTCACTTATGTGGGCAGGCAAAGCAAAAGGACCAGAGAGCCAAAGTATCTTCCCAATATCCCCCTATGTCTACTTGTCTTGTTCAGGCTACCATGAAGAGAAGGCATCAGTGGAAATCATCCCAAAGTTCTCTGGAAAACACACGTAACTGCTAGGGCTCAAAGGAAGAGCTATGAAAGCAAAAGGGATGTTACAAACCATCACACAATTGCAACTCACAGGGGAAAATATTCTTTCCTTCCTCCCAGCAGTAGAACATTATATTTCACAATATAAAGTCATTCCATTGCAAGAAAAGTTGCAGACTCCTTTCTGAGGGCAAACACTGCATCTCCTAAGCAAGCATTTTGAACCAGAGCATCGTAATGCTCTTGCAAGGGTCACCAAATGCAGAAATCATTCTTTCCTCTTATGAATAGATGGGAGAAATATTTGCAGTGATTTTGGGGAAAAGCCAAGGAGTGAAAGAAAGCCTATAGGGCAGGGAGCGTGGCTTTAGTCTAATGTCTTGGGGCAGTTGTTCTGCCCTTGTCTTCTGTGTGAGGATTTAAAGTTCATCGGAGAAGGTTGGAATAATGACTGCAGACTAACTCAACTTTACTCTCAGCTGGGAGGGGATGGCTGTACA
Organism: Sorex araneus; assembly: GCF_027595985.1. Taxonomy (NCBI): domain Eukaryota; kingdom Metazoa; phylum Chordata; class Mammalia; order Eulipotyphla; family Soricidae; genus Sorex; species Sorex araneus. Next base: position 62,846,011 of record NC_073310.1, on the reverse strand, counting down.
TTTCTCTCTCTGGAGATGCCCTTCTGTGGCTACTTTCTAAGTTTCTAAGTTTGTACTTTCTAAGCTCAATCTTCTAGATTGAACTGCTAGCTCTCAACCAGACTGTCCAGTAGGGTTGCCACCAGTGACATCTAGCTTAGTTAAATTCAAAACCAGAAAAACGTTCCCTCTTGGGTAGACTTGTTACTATTAGAGTGCTTGGACAGGGGAAAGGAAGAAACAGGAGAGTCCCACCCATACCGGAAGTGGTCCTGGCCAATTCCAGATGACCTTTTCTAAGGGAGAAGCACCAAAGACCAGGTATCAGACAATTCCAGTGTGGGTGAATTCAAGATTTCGCCCATCAGAAAATCCCCTCTATGGGAGACAGGTTTCTGATCTGATGACAAAGTCACAACACACACTTGAGCCAGGCTCTACCTGCCAGCTGGTTAACAGGATATGTTCCACGCTCAAAGGCAGTTCCCTCTTAAAACTCAAACCTTCACCTCTGTTCCCTCCTCTTATATTTCTCCGTTCCCTCCATTCATGCACCTCTCTTTACCACCTACCTACCTCCTCTTTCTGATGCTCTTTTCTTTTGAAATTTTAAATATATTTAAAAATTTTTCATTTAGGAGCCATGATTTACAAAGTTATTGAGTGTTGAGTTTTAAGCGTACAATAATTCAATACCAAACCCTCCACCAGTGTTCCAAGATTCCCTCTCCACCTCATCCCTGCCCCATCTCCCACCTGTCAACTTGACAGGCACATTACAAAGTTTCAGTGGTTGCTGCTTAGGTCTTATGCTTTTGGTTTTGTTGTCTGTATTTTGGATATATGGCTATACTCCTCACTCATATCACTGGTGTTACTGAAGCCCTGGTGCCTGCTCACTCATTACTTCTCATACTGTAGTAGAAGGGAGATGTCTAGATCACCCTTCACCCAAGTGTTTAGAGAGGAGATGGACAGAGAAGGAAAGAAATCTGATCATCTTTTCTCATGCCTGTTTATCCATCAGAACTTCTGTCCTGGTAATTCTATATGCAAGATGGGGACACTTGTTGCTAGGTGTGAAGACAAAAAAGGTGGTACCATAAGCTGGATCTCCAATGATTTCTTTGCACATTATTGTAAAACTCAACTTTTCCTTCTGGAAACTAATGGCATCCACTAAGAGACAATAAAATCTTGGGATTATGAGGTAATATCTTGCCAGACAGTTAAACTGGGAACGATCCAAGTTATCAAAATGCTATTGTGATGTCAAGAGAGTCACAAGACTGTTTTCAGAAAGCCTAATTACAGTGGCTGGGAGACAAGCTTCAAAGGAGAAAATGCTGTCCCCAAGTCTGACGTGCCAGTGGAACTTTACAAATGTATATTCCGGTCCTGTCCTCCTTGTCTCCATTGCCAACAGGCAGCCAAAAAGTCAGCGGGGTTCTTTCAAAGGCTGTCTCTCCATTAGGACTTCAATAGCATTGGCAATAAAAGGTGAGACAGAAGGGCAGGCAAAACGGAGCCGAACGCCACCCTGGAACCGAGTTTATTATGCGACAAATGTACTTGTTGCTATGCTAATGGGACAGGATTCTATTTCTCTGGCTATTTAAAATTTTCCAGTACAAACAAGACAGTGGAGTAGAGCTGTTACATTATGTGGTTTTCTGGAGCCCGGGCTCCTCCCCCTACGCCGCCTCCTCTCACACGGCCTTCGCTGCTGGCGAGATGTTTTTGCTTATTGACAAAGTGGTCCCATCGGCTTGGCAAGCACTGGGAGACTCGGTGAGGATTTGCCATAGCCAGATGTTACCAAGACTGCGGAAAGGTCATGGTGCCCTGGCCACAGTCCAAACATGTTCTTAAACACTCATCCCCCACACCTCTTGCTGCTTGCTCCAGAAGAAACAAAAATAGATGGATCGACAGAAAAGCAGCCTTAGAAGGGGAAAGTTGGGTTTATTCCTTTACCAGTGAAACTGAATTCCACTGTTAAACAGCAGACGAGACGGACGAGCTGGATACAACAGACCAGGAAGAAATGAAGTACCTGGTATTGGAGAAGCTCATCGCTGCTTGGGCAATTGAGGACTGGCTCATAGTCAGAGATAAACAAAGTACCAATATAATCAACTCAAACCCGGGCCTCTCAGATCCATCCGGCTGTCATAAATAAGGCTGGTATCTTCTCTACAAAGTAGCCCAACTCTTGTTCTGTTCTAAATAATGTGTGTATTACTCTGTTAGTCAACTGATGTTTTAACTCTGCTTAAATCTCTTCCATGATGGAGTTCCAAGCCTATATCACTTTTAATGCAACCTTCCCTAAACACTGTTTAGTGTTCTACAAATTATAGTCCCTTCATAAGTCTCCAACAAGCTTCAGCTCATACCACTGGTATGGGACCAGAGAGATTTACATGGGTAAGGCGCTTGTTTTACACATGACCCACCCCAGTTCAGTGCCATCAAGGCATTGGATGCCATAAGCATGGCCAGGAGGTGCTACTAAGTACCTCTGAATGTTGTCTCAACAACCCCCCACCAAATGCTTACAAGGGATGGAGAGACCAATAGTCTGCAGAAGCAGGACACTCCAGTTTGTTCCCTGGCACCAGGTATGGTCCTCTGACCACTGTCAGGTATGACTCTCAGAGCACCAAGCTGGGAGTAGTTCTGAACACTGCCAGGGCTATACCTCCCCACAAATAAAATTTCTTGAATACTAATAGTAGGCACTTCCTCAGCTCTGGACTTCTCTCAGCCCCGGATGTCTCCCCTAAGCACTAGACTGTCCAGTTTCTCCTGCTTGGACTGCTTTCTGCCTCTCTTCCACCTAGCCCCAGTCCCACATTTATATTTCACCAATGAGGGGGAAGGAGGAAAGGAGAGGTTAAAGGAAGAAGAAGGAGAGGGGCGAAAGGGTGGGAGGGAAGGAGAGTAGAAAGGAGGGGGAAGAAGGAAAATATTGGAACAGAGGGGGAGGAAAGGGGAAAGATTCAGGGAAGGAGGAGAGAGGAGGAGGAGAGGAGGGAGGGAAGGAGCTAGAGAGGAGACATTTGCTCAGACAGTAAGCATCATTTCTAATGGCATGGAACTCAGCATGCGACTCTGAAACAACTTCAAAATAAGTACTTGTTGCTTTATCAAAGGCAGTTAACAAAGCTGAAAGAGAAGAGACAGAGAAAAGTGGGTAGCAGAGTAGAAAAAGGTTTTTTGGGAGAGAAGTGTGCTGTCTGAGTGTACGAGGTAGTCTTTTCTTGATTTGGTGGATTTTAGCTGAGATGAGTCAGACTCAACATTTAAGACACTTGGCCAAAGATAACTGTAGGTCTTTCCTTTAAGAAAGTAGACCTTGCTAAACTTGCTTTCCTCTGCTAGTAGGAGCAAAAGAAGAACTACCTAGACTCTGCTGAACCCCCGCATCCCCAATTAACTTATGCAAATGTTGCCAGTGAGATTACTGAAGGGCCAGGTGCAAGATGTTAAAAGGTAAACCTTCCCTCAAATGAGAGAAAATATGATATTATGCTTCGTATTTTTCCAAATAGAGGAAGTATTTGCTCACCAAATAAGATAAGTGGTATTCAAGGGCCTGTACTTTGGTATATTGTTCCATGGCAGTTCTTAAATGAACACTTGAGCACATCTTATACAATAGTATTTTGTTTGATTTCTGTTGAACTAAAATGATAGAAGCTTCTAGAACACTGATGGAGCTGGATCTCTATTCAAAGCTCAGTGCTCATGCAGCATCCAACCTGCATTCATTATCTTTTGTGTATTTTTTCTTTTTGGCTGCTTTAGTTCATCTGAGTGCCTCAAGATGCTGATGTTAGCTTGCTGCCTAGCCACTGTGTTGAATGGTACATGTCTTTATTATCAAGGTATTGTTTCTCAGTTGTAGAAGCTGTAGGAAGAACTATAAAGTCTTAACTCACAATACTAAATCCATTATTGATTTCCTTACAACAGTTCATGTCTATATAAACAACAAAAATACAGAATACAGAAGATATGATTTAACAAAATTAGTGCTGGTATGTTCTACTTCAGACACTCAGATAAGTCATAAACTTCCATTTAAAGAATGGTTATCTACTTGTATAAATTAAGAAGGGCTCAATTTATTAAGAGTTTTAATTTTACTTGAAAATTCTATTAAAAAAATACCCAAGCTAAAAAGGTGTTCAAATTTGTTTGCATCATTCTTCAGTGTTTAATTATAGTATAAACACTATCATTTTGTGCTCTGAAATAGAAGAAAATATCCTTCGAGACATGTTTAATCATTTGGATCTAGTAGGGTCGTGTTTATTCATTCATTTTTAGTCCATTAGAGTGTAAATTAGATTTGATTTGCTTGTTCTGATTGGCTTAATTGCCCCAGTTACAGCTGAAGTACAAATAAAATTGTAATAAATTGAACAGATGTTTAACCTACTCTACCAAGATCTTTAATAGTCAATTCCAATTGCAATTTACATTCAGCAATTTAACAAGACCCTTAGGAAATGTATTTGATTATTAAAACAAGCTGTTTGTTTCTCTGTGTGATGGAAATAAGGCCATTGTGTCACGTGCTTTAGGCTGGAGCATTTTATTTTATTTCTTATTTCATTTTTTCTCTTATTGGTGGGGAAAAATGGATATATTTATACACACACAAGAAATACAAAACTACAGTGAGATTGCCAGCTTGCAAAGATGGATATTATATTCAAATGGAGGCTGGAAGAGAGTTCTTTCAGAAATAACAAGTATTTTATAAAAAAATATCTTATTACATCTCCACACATATCTTCACTAATCTCCTTTTCTCTTTTAAATAGCCATGGGAGAAACTCTCCTTAATTAAAGCATCAGAAAACAAATAACCAATTCCATCATTAAGATTCTGCTATTCACCCGCAGCCCATGTGGAAATTTTTAAAATATTCTTACATAACATGCATGATATTGCACACTCTTATAATCTCTTAACTTTAATTGAATGTAGCTGTTAAGATACTGCCTAACTTTTGTGTGACCTATTCTTAAGAATGCTTGGCAGAAACGGCACATCGTATTCTTGTCTTTCCTCAAAAAGCAGCTTAGTATGGATTTTATGTCTCACTCTATAATCTTATAAAGCAGAATTCCAAAGAGAGTCCTGGCTATTATGAACTGGATCCATGTTTAGGGAATAGAGAAGTCAGTTTACTAGAAAGATAAGTTAACAATATAGATATAGGATTGTTGGCCTAAGAACAAAACCGATATTGAAAATCAGTTACTCCCAAGCAAAACTCAAATGTGGATAGAAGTCAGGGGAAAAGCTTTAAAAAAAAAGGGAGTTTATTAGTAGAAATACCATGGATTGGAGATTCCTTTATTATATTTTTAGATTTAAGATACTTTTTTTATTTGGAAACAACAATTCTACAATTCCCAGAGAGTAAATTTTTTTTCTCTCACATTTGGGTTTGTTTTTCTTTGTGGGGAATATATTATACTTTATTTCCCCCCACCCCAAATTTTTTTTTTTGCTTTTTTGGGGGGGCTCATACCCGGTGATACACAGGGGTTACTCCTGGCTTATACACTCAGGAATTACTCCTGGCGGTGCTCGGCACCCCAATTTTTATTGTGATTTTGTGATATATAATACTGTTAATGATGGTTTCTCATTTACATAATTCCAACTGGTTTTCATAAAAAGCCCAGAATCCATATTATAAAAACTCTTGATTAAATGTTTTATGTTATCTTCCTTACCCCAGGAACCCCAACACCCCTCCCTTTCCGTGCCCACACCACACTGCAAGAGCTCATTCTTGGGACTGGAGTGATAGCACAGCGGGTATAGCATTTGCCTTGCATACAGCTGACCCGGGTTTGATTCCCTGAGCACCACCAGGAGTAATTCCTGAGTGCAGAGCCAGGAGTAATCCCTGTGCATCACCAAGTGTGACCCAAAAAAGAAAAAAAATAAGGAAAAAAAAAGAGATTATTCTTTATCTGTCCCTTTCTTTCTGCCTGACTTCGCTCAGCACAATATCCTCTAGTCTATCCACGTTGTTGCAAATTGTATGAAATTCTTCTTTTTCAGACCTGCACAATATTCCACCATGTCTATAGAGGGTGGTCCATTGTTGGCCCATTCAGCCATGTTTGAGCATTTAGGTCATTTCCATGTCTTTGCCGTTGTACTAAGTGAGTTGGGGAGCATAGGAATGCTTATGTCCTCTTGAATGAATGTTTTTGTGTTTGGGTATGGATGCCAAGAAGTGGTGTCTCTGGGTCATGTGGGAGTTCTGCTCCTATTTTTACGTACTCACTTGCTTTTAAGGGAACAAACCCACTTGGCTTCCCATCAGTGAACCATTACCATGCTAGAATGCAGGCCATGAATGAGATTCTGGTTTTCATAAAGAGCCCAGAATCTATATTGTTGTAAAGACTCTCTTGATTAACTGTTTTATGTTATTTCACATGTTAAGGAGCAAGCAGCAACAACAACAAAAAAACACCTCTGAACAAAGAATTTATGGGTAGTGGTTGTTCACTTACTGGATCTAACAAATCCTAATATTTAAATATTGAGACCAAAAATTCCCCACATAGGTCAAATGATCATTTTAGCCTAGTAGAATAAAACTCATAACTAAATCCTTCGGCTTTTTAAACACTTTTTAAAATTGAATCACAGTGAGATACAGTTACAAGGAAACAATTGAGTTTCACTAAATCCTCTGTCTTTAGGAAGTTAAAAAGTCAAAAAGCTTAGGTTCAACTCCAAATTATGACCCAGTGTTAACTACAACTTTGAGCAAATTACTTTCTCTCCCCAATTTTCTGCAATTACATCTACAACCTACATTTGTTGAGGGCACAAGGTGAGTGACTGTCTAAAGAGCACTTGGCAGGCTGTGTGGTACCTGTAGCACTGTAGCACTGTCGCACTGTTGTCCCATTGTTCATTGATTTGTTCGAGTGGGCACCACTAACATCTCCATTGTGAGACTTGTTGTTACTGTTTTTGGCATATCGAATATGCCACGGGGAGCTTGCCAGGCTCTGCTGTGCAGGCGGGATACTCTTGGTAGCTTGACGGGCTCTTTGAGAGGGACTAAGGAATCGAACACAGTGTGGTACCTACGAAACATAAAAATAAATGGACATGACAATCTTTGTCTTAAGCCTTATTATTCCAGATCTTGGGGCGGGGGGGAGACAAAATTGTATTTAAAGGCAAATCAAATCTTATTGCTAGGATATTTTATTTTAAATATTTTTCAAATGGGAAACCATAAAGCTCCTAAGGTAAAAAAAGGCAGAATGTTCCTTGAGATGCATCTTAGCAACAATTTTGTGAAAAGGATGTATAAAAGCCAAGCAAAAAGAAAGCAGAATATTATTGGGACTATACAAAGCTAAAATCTTCTCCAGAACAAAATGATATAGAAATTACCTTTTTTAACATTTTATTTAGCATTTTCATCCTTCTTTTTTAGCTTTTTGGGTCACACCAGTGATGCACAAGGGTTACTCTTAGCTTTGCACTCAGTAATTACTCCTGGATGTGCTCAGGCGACCATATGGGATGCTGGGGATCGAACCCGGGTTGGCCGCGTGCAAGGCAAACACCCTCCTTGCTGTACTAGCACTCAAGCCCCAGCATTTTCATTTTAACAAAATGAAAAAACAACCCATGAAATGTCAGAAAAAAATATTTGCAAACCACATTACCTGACAAATAGGTATTAGCAAAAGTCAACTCAGTAGCAAAAAAAAAAGTTTTTAAGCATCCAATTAATTCCACCAGAATGGACACTGGTGGAGAGATGGGTTTTCAAACATTGTATGAGGGAAACACAAGCACGAAGATGGGTAAATTTGTAACTGTACCCTCATGGTGACTCACTAATTAAAAAAAATAAAAATTTTATAAAACCTACAATTAAAAAATTGGAAACTAAATAGACATTTTTTCCAAAAGAAGATATACCAGTGACCAACACATACATAAAAATACTGCTTTTCAAGTACATGTTTAGCATTACTGATGATAACAGAAATGCAAATTGAAACACAATGAGTTATTACTTCAAAAATTTTAGGATGGCTTTTATCAAAAGGATGAGATAACAGATGTTGGCAAGGATGTGGCAACATGAAAATCCTAGGATACTTTTGGTGGGAGTGTAAATTAGTGCCACCAATATGGAAGACGGTAGGAAGATTCCTTTAAAAATTATTAATAAAAACTACCATATGAACTCCCCTTTGTAATACATCTGAAACAAATGAAAATATTTTGTCAAGAGATACCTACACCCCCATACTCATAGCAGTCACTATTCACATCATTCAATAATATCCAACTATTATTAGCAGTGGCCACAATGGAAGCAACCCAGTGATCATGGATGAATGAATGGACAACGATCGAAATTGAGGCACCTATACACAAGGGGATATCATTCAGCCCTAGGAAAAGAAGAAAATCCTGCCATTTAGCCCACAAAGTAGATGGAAACTTGAAAGCATTATGCTGATTAAAACAAGTCAGAGAAAGACAAGTTCCATGTGATCTTGCTTTTATGTGAAATCTTTAAAAATGAAACATAGACAAAAAGCAGAGAGACCTAGTTTGTTATTTCCAGAAAAGAAAGGAAGAAGAAATTGGGTGAAGGGGTGAAAAAAGTTAAAGTCCCAGTTACAGGATAAAAACATTCTAGGGATGTTATGTACAATAGGCTACCTCTTTAGCTAACACTACTTTAAGATGTATTTGAAGGTTGTTAGGAAAATAAAACCTAAAAATTCTCATTACAAGAAAAGAAACCTGCTAACAAACTATTACACAATAAATTGGTTGTCTATACAGAAGTATGTAAGTCAATGCATTATATTCTGTCCACCAGAAACCACACAAACATATCTCAAAAGACAATAATATATTTCAACCTACCACCAAGTGTTATACTGAGGGATGCTTGTACATTGAAGTTCAGAGTCAGACTGTGAAGAGGTATGATGGGAGATCAGAAGAGAGGCAGTACAGTCCTGAAACTCCACACCTGTGGTTTGGTTCGTGAGGGAGCTAAGACCAAAATATATATCTGCCTCCCCAACATACTTGAAACGCATAGCACAGACTCCTAATCCAAAGGGAGAATGCTTTCCTGATTCTGTATTTGTATGTTTTATTAGAAGGCAAAAGGAAAGCTAAAATAGGAATCTAATTAAAAGTTTGAAGCTACAATGATTCATTTGGAAATTATTTCATTCATTCAAGTTTTTTCATATCATCTAAATCCAGGGTGACATTGTTTATACTCAACATGGCTTTTAGGCTGGGGGCTCCCAAGAAAAGCTGGAATAGGCCCAGAGGCTGGCTGGCAATTCCATTCAAGGTACTGAGTTTCAGGGATCCAGTGCCAGGGATAGAACCAGAGCGGGTGTTAATAGCAAGAGCCTTAACCCCTCACGATCTCTGATCTCCCCACCAATCTCTATTATGGAGAACAATTCTTTGATATTCCCAATGATTAATTGTCTCATACACACGTATAAGCTACCCTAAACCCAATAAGAGTAAAAAACAAGTGTGTACCACTGCAATAGTAGATACGACCCATCCTTACTTTCCAAATTACTTTTCAACAAAAAGGGTATTTTGAATGACTGCCAAGTAAATTTGCAAAAAAGAGAAGAAAAATGGGTATTAGGATATTCACAGAGAAATCCCTGTTTTCCTGAAGATGACTGTGAGCATGACCTTGGCAAAATAGACTAAAATTATATACAAAGATTAAACTTGTGGGACTTTAAAACAGAATTCCATATTGTTCCATTAAGAAATATAATTATCATGATGACATCACTTAAAAAATATAATTATCATGATGACAAACATAAAATTTCCAGTAAATATTTTCTATGATTTTAAAGTAATCTCATACCTTTGGTTTCAGCATATATTTAAAGAAACTAATACAATAATTTAAGTGATGTTATTTAAGATTGGGTTGAGGTAGACAACGAGATAGCTCAAGCAGTAGCACACAAGCCTAGCATGTGCGAGGCTTTGAGTTTGATCCCCAGAACATCACAGTCCTCTTAGCTCTACTAGGGTAGTTCTGGTGGTCCTCTAGTGCCTTATAACCCCAATGGCCCCTCTAGATTGTACTTTTCCAGGTTTCACGCTGATAAAACTTCCTGAGTTATTTTTTTAATTTTTACTGAAAACTCTTAGATTGACCACTTTGTCTTATATTAGTAAAGAAATATATATTTTCTTGGTAGCCCACAGGAATAGTCAAAATATAAAGCAGTTGAAGATATAAATTACACCCAAACAAAGAAGCAAAATAAATTCATGAATTTTTTCCCAACCACCACCCCCATAAAAATTCCTTTAGGCAAAACCCAAATTAGGAATTCTGTATTTACCTGATTCACAAAAAGAAATTGTAGTGAAATAACTGAAAAGGTGTCTGTGTGAGAAAAGGTTATGTGAGTCCCATCATACCTAACATTCCATATGAATGAAAATATTACCCAAACTACCATCTTGTTTGGGGAGATGGGAGAGGGGAATTGGACCACATTCAGAAGTGCTCAGGGACTATTTCTGGCTCTGTGCTCAGAGTGGCCCTTGTGGTGCTCAGGGAATGGTATACAGGGGTTGAACCAGGGTAGGTTCACATATAAGGCAAACACTTTATCTCCTGTACTTTTTCCCTGACCACTTAATTTTGTACAGTAGTTTTTTGTTTGTTTTTTTGTTTGTTTTGTTTTGTTTTAAATTTTTATCAGAGAATCACTGTGATGTACAGTTACAAACTTATGAACTTTTGTGTTAGCATTTCACTCATAAATGATCATTTACCCATCCCTCCACCAGTGCCCATTCTCCTCCACCAATGATCCCAGCATCCCTCTCACCACCCCTACCCCCTCCCCCACCACCCCACCTGCCTCTGTTCTCTCTCCTTTTGGGTGTTGTAGTTTGCAATAGAGGTATTGAGTGGCCATCATGTTCAGTCTATAGTCTAATTTCAGCTCACATCTTCCAACCTGAATGGGTCCTCCCAACACTCTCTACTTGATGTTCCCTTCGCTATCTCAGCTGTGTTTTCCCCCTTCCAGCATGTAAGGCCAGTTTCCAAGCTGTGGGGCAGACCTCCGGGTCCTTATCTCTACTACTCTTGGGTGTTAGTCTCCCTTTTGTTACTTTACATTCCACAGATGAGTGCGATCTTTCTATGTTGATCCCTCTCTTTCTGACTCATTTCACTTAATATGATACTTTCCATGTTGATCCACTTATATGCAAATTTCATGACTTCATCTTTTCTAACAGCTGCATAGTATTCCATTCTGTAGATGGAACATATTTTGTACAGTAGTTTTGGCACTTCTTACTTGCACAATATTTCATAAAGGCTAGATCCAGATGGGAGTGGTTTTCTTTTTAAAAGAGGATTCACAAGGCTTTCCGTTTGGGTTCAAGGCATAACAATCTGGTACCTGCAGATCTTCCCAGATATACCTGAGGAGCTAGAGAGTCCGTCTGCTCTCCCCAGTCCCACTAACCATGTATATCTAAAACCACTGCATCCTTTTAAAAAGCTCCTCGGACTTTTTGTCCCAAGGATCGTCTCAAGCCCTCACCATCACTTGTCATCTGACTCATTACATCAGTTTCTGTTTCTTTATTTTGAACTTGTTTTCAGTGTCAACCCCTGGGATTGGAAACCCCATATTGACAAAAGCATTCTGTCTCGTCCCCACCCTCAGACTGAGAGAATGCCTCCCAGCTCTCCTAGAGATCCCACCTAGATAAGAGACAAAGTTAGATATTGTGTGATATTTTTCCACTCTTTAAGCCTAGAGTTCAAAGGAAAAGGCAGCAAGGAACCATTGTATATTACTCATCTGTCCTAAAAGGCTTTAAATAATCAGTTTCGTACAAATTTAGAAGCTCTGGGGCTGGATAGGTAATATAGTGGGCAAGGCTTTGCAAGCAGCTGATGGGGTTGCAATCCCTGAAACCCCATACAGTCTCCTAAGCTCCACTAGGAGTGATCCTGATCCCAGGAGAAAGTCCTAAGCACCTCTGGGTGTGGTCCAAAACAATCACTTGTGTCACTTATCATCCCGTTGATCTTTCAATTTGCTCCAGCGGGCGCCAGTAACATCTCCATCCATCCCTGTTGCATATTAGGGTAGCCCAGTGGCATCTGCTCACTCCAGAAACATGAAGAGCCTCAAACCATTTGTTTAGGGTTTTGACAAAGAAGTCTGACCATCTCGTAAGTGGGCGGCCACGTGGTGTTTTGACATTCCGTGGAACCCAGTCGGTAACAGCTCTAGTCCAGCGGTCGTCTCTAAATTGCATTATGTGTCCGGCCCATCTGATTTTCGACACCTTGGCAAACAAGACAGCATCCCTGATTCTTGATCATTGACAAAGATCAGAACTCCAGATTCCTTCTCTCACTTGAGTGAAACATGATACTCTAAACATAGCTCTTTTGATTCCTCTTTGGGATACCCGAATAGCGTCCTCATGCTGTTTGCGTAGGGCCCAGGTCTCTGAGGCGTATGTTAGTGCAGGAAGAATGATGAAGTCGAAAAGATGTGCCTGGAGTCAGAGGTTCTTCGTCCTCTAACCACTTCTTCGATGCTCTTGAAGGCCTTCCACGCTGCTCTCTTCCTCCTGCGCAGTTCAGGTGCCAGGTCATTTGTCATGTTGAGTTCTTGACCTAGGTACACAGAACTGCTGCATTCGGGGATGTTTGTTCTGTTGAGGGCAAATGGAACATCAGGAACTAGTCTGTTTCTCATGAACATTGTCTTCGTGAGATTCAGCTGCAGTTCGACCTTTCCACACTCACGGTCGAAGTCAGTCAGCATTCATGCCAAAACAAACAAATAAAAAATTAAATCATCTCTTTATAAACTTAGATAAGTTTAGGGAGGGAAATGCTGACTTGCAAGTATCCCCAAAACATCTTAGAATGGAAATGTGTAGAGGTCAACATGGTGGAAGAATGGATAGATATACATATGCGAGAGAGAAAGAGAGAGAGAGAGAGAGAGAGAGAGAGATTGGGTCTCTTGGTAACTGTATTAGGTGCTGGGGTAGAGAAGGAACCACTATGGCAATGATACTTGGAAATGATCGCTTGGATAAGAACTGCGTGCTGATAATAGATAAAAGAACAAACACAAAAACCTCTAAGTATCTGCATGCAAACCATAATGCCCAAAAGGACAGAAAGAGTGGGTGGGGGAGGGAGGGAGAGAGAGGAGAGAGAGAGAGGAGAGAGAGAGAGAGAGAGAGAGACTGGGTGGGGGTGGCAGGAGGAAAACTAGGGACATTGGCAGTGGGAAATGTACACTGGTGGAGGGATGGGTGTCGGAACATTGTATGATTGAAACCCGATCATGAGCAGCTTTGCAACTGTGTATCTTGCGGTGATTTAATTTAAAAAAAATAAATAAAACAACTGTGTTAGTGTTGTTAGCATATTAATAATTTTGACCCTGCCATATGGAAAGAGAATAAGTTTTAAAACTGAGGATCTTGGACTTGTTCTCTACTGCAGCTATAACCAATTACCTCAAATCGAGAGGTGGAAAACAGCTCATGTTTATTAAAATTCTGTAGCCAGGAGACTCAGAGGGTTAAAAATCAAGGTATTATTACCACCTTTGAAATATGTTGAAAACCTAACAACCCCCACCTACTACTTAGCCCACCAGTGGTTTGGGGCTATAGTGGGAGATAAGTAATATTATAAAGGTGGGGCCCTAATATGATAGGACAGGTGACCTTATAAGGGTAGAAAGGGACATGTTTTTGAAGGCAAATAAAGCAAGGTATTCACTAGACTGGGGGTTAAGTATACATGTATAATTGCGATAACTGTGTTTTCTTTGATCTTAGGACCTTCTTTGGTCAAATATTCCCACTCAATGAAAAGTTCCTTATAGTCTCCTAAGAGTCCCTATGTCTGTCGCTTTTTATTACAAATTTCACAGAACAGGAATCAGAACATGTTGTCAGAGACTGAAATTATGTCTGAGCTTTTTTTCACTGAGGATTTATTTGTTTTTGTTTTTGTTTTGGGCGACACACCTGGCGATGCTGGGGGTTGCTACTGGTTCTGCACTCAGGAATCACTCCCGTCAGGGCTGGAGGGACTATGAGATGCCAGAGATCAAATCAGGTCAGGCACGTGCAAGGCAAGAGCCTTACCCCCTGCACTGTCTCTCCAGCTCTTCACTGAGTTCTTTTCTTTTTTACGAAAAACTCATTTTCACTTTTATTTTAAAATCTTTTTTAGGGCTGGAGAGAGAATTAAATGTACTGGAGCATAGACTTTGTCTGCAGGAGGCCTGGATTTAATCCCATCACCATGTGGGCCTCTCAGCATCACTGGGAATGAACCCTGAGCACTGAGATTGGAGTATCCCATGGGCACCACTTGGTGTAGTCTCCAAACAAACAAGCAATCAAACAAACTATATAATATATACATATACAATTTCCAATGTATATAGTCTTCCATTTGGAAGGGTATGTTGGCTGAGGATTTCTTAATGTATAATCATTCACATCTAGGCTCCCTTTGACCAAATCTCTGCATTTTTTTACTATAGATAAAGATGACCTGAGTGGCCATGGCCTAAAAATATAGGAAGACAGAATGTATCATTTTGAACTTCCTAAAAATGTTTTCCCTTCTGTATCACAACTGAATAAGGTTAACTTTAAGACAACCAAAACTATATGTCCTTATAGGCCATATATGTAGACAAAAACTTGAGGCATATGAAGAACTTTTCAGAAAGCTATTTCAGATGATGAACTGCTATGCAAAAGGTTTTTAACACATATGTGGAGCAAAACAAGAGACACAGGCATATGTAGAGATTCAAATGGAGCATTGGATTTGGAGAGAAAATTCCTTCTTTGACTGTTTAAAATTACCTGGATTTTTCTATTTTTAATTTCTTTTTCATATAATTTACTGGGAAAATATGCTTCTGGAAACAATTTGAGATAATACTTTGAATTTGAATATTAAAATTATAATAGCAGATTCTTCATATTTTCCTCATAGTCTATGTGTATATCTGTTACTGGGGGACGAGATAAGATCCTGGGCCAAACACACAAAACATGAGGCACATATCCACATGTGCCACAAATTATGAAAGCACCACCAAAATTTTTTTTTTTAATGATGCTTCTTCTTTATTTTGTTGGCCAAAGTCTCTAGTATTATGTTACACAGGAAGTATATCTATCTCTGTCGGTGTAACTTTGCCCCAGCATTTTGATGTATAACTTTTGATCTAATCAAGGAAGTTCTTTTCTTTTTTTTTTATTTTTTTAAAATTTATTTATTTTTAATTAGAGAATCACCGTGAGGGTACAGTTACAGATCTATACACTTTTGTGCTTATACTTCCCTCATACAAAGTTCGGGAACCCATCCCTTCACCAGTGCCCATTCTCCACCACCAAAATTTTAGAAGATTTCATTACTCCCCAAAGTGACCCTATGTCCATTAATATTCACTTTACCTTTCTCCCCAATTGTCAACTAACCACTAATCTATTTAAATTGGTTGCCTATCCAATTTAGGCAACAGGCCACTAATCTCTCTTTTATCTGTAGCCTTAATGATTCTGGACAACTTCTATAAATACTAACATGGAGAATGTGATTTTTTCTAAGAGAGTCATTCACTTAACATGATGCTCTCAAGGCTCATCAATGTTAAATCAGGATGCCTTTTCTTTTCTATTGTCAAATAATTCTCCACTGCATATATAAAGCACATCTCATTTATTCTCTGGTCTACGTACAGACATTTGTGTTGTCTCTGCTTTTGAGCTATTATGAACAATGGCTCATGAATACTCATGTATGAGTTTTTAATATGGACATGTTTTCAATTCTATTGAGTATGCATGTAAGAGAGCGATTCCAAGGTCAATAGTAACTGTGCATATTTTTTTCAAAGTGTGTATTATTTTTCATACTATTCTTTTTTTTTAGATAATTCTTAGTTTTATTAGATTCCTACTTCCTATCCTTTAATTTCCCCAAGTATATATTTTTATTTTTTTTTTATTAGATCAGCATGTGGAAAGTTACAAAGCTTTCAGGCTTAAGTCTCAGTTACATAATGCTCGAACACCCATCCCTTCACCAGTGCACATATTCCACCACCAAGAACCACAGTAAACCCCCCGCCCCCCTGCCCCCCTGCCCCCCACCCTGCCTGTGTAACTGATAAATTTCTCTTTACTTTGATTACATACAAACAAAAAAAAATTCACTATTATTGTTTGGAGTCCCCCCCCCCAAACCAGAGTCGGACCTGATGGAAAGGAAGCATTTGATAATTTGTTTTGCATTGCTGAGAATGAAGAGATATGAGGTCGTGTGGCCACAATAGCGACCTCGAGTTTCTGGATTTCTGGATTTCTGGATTTTAGTGACTAAGTCCAGAGGGTTTTCTGCCAGAAGTTGCATCATTGCAACTTCATACTATTCTTTAAAGCAGCTGTATTTCTTAACTTCCCTGTGAATAGAGGCTCTACTTTTCTCCAATACTTATTATATTTATTTTGTACTTAGGTTCGTGGACGTGAAGTGGCATCTCCTTGTGGTTCTGGACATTACCACTGCTGCCCCGCCATGCACCTCCCCACACCACCAATGGGTGTGTACTGCGTTTTTGCCATGTGCTCATGGACCATCTCTTTTCAGATCCTTTGCCCATTTTAAAGTTAAATTTCTTGACCTTATTTTTTTTTGCTTTTTGGGTCACACCTGGTGGTTCACAGGGGTTACTCCTGGCTCATGCACTCAGGAATTACTCCTGGAAATGCTCGGGGGAGACCATATGGGATGCTGGTAATTGAACCCAGGTCGGCCACACACAAGGCAAATGCCCTACCTGCTGTGCTATTGCTTCAGCCCCTCTTGACACTTTTTTAAGAGTCTTTCATACATTCTGGATAAAAGTCCCTGTATATGTAAATGTATTTACATATATATTTGTTATAAACAATTTCTCCAATATTCCATGGGTTGCTCTTTGACTTCATGGCAGTGGCATTTTTTGAATTTTGATTTCATTTTTATAAGGCTGTTCACAATCATTGATTACATTCAATATTCCAACACCAATCCCACCACCACTACACCTTCCCACCTCCATATTTCGAATTATTCCACCAGCATCCCCAAAGCCAGCCCCCAAAGTGGACCTACATAATTTATTTTATATTGTTTGTTATAAAAAATCCATTGAAGATGAGCCAAAAAATTTCCTTAAAGTGTGAAGATTTTGTATCACCCTGGAGACATTAAGCCTTTGTCTAGAGTATGAGATGTCCAGACATGTGCTCCAGGAATTCTAAGATTTTAAACAGGGTAATACAGCTAGAATTAAATTTTAACTGGATGGTGACTTTGGGGCTGGTGGCATCTCTGCAGCATGTTGCTCTCTTCCTTTCTTCCTCTTCCGAGGTTTATTTGTGACTCTCTGGATCATGGCCGTTAATAGCAAGTGACTTTTGAAGCAAAAGATTTTTCACTGTGATGAAGTCAAGTGAACCTATTTTTCTCTTGTTTTGTTCCTTTCGTGCCACATTTAATAAATCACAGGCTAATCCAAACTCGTGAAGATATATGTCATGCTTTAACCTTATGATTTTTCAAAGACTTAGTGATTATATTTTGATTCATTTAAAATTCATTTTGTAGATGGTATGAGGTAGGGATCCAACTTCATTCATTCACAAGAATACAGTTATCCCTACACCTTTCCTCAGCCCTGCTGAATTGTTCTGGCAGCCTTTCTTTTCTTTTTTTTTTAAATTTTTTATATTTTTATTTTGTCTTTATCATCCTAGTCATATTGATTAAGAAAATACATATTAATTGGACACTACCAAATTTTATTAAAAAGTAATGTGCTTTTTGTTGTCTACAAGCTGTTTTAATGTGTTATTTAATCTCATTATTTTATTTTTATTATTTTTTAATTAATTTATTTATTTTTAATTCGTGAATCACCATGAGGGCACATTTACAGATTTATACACTTTTGTGCTTATGCTTCCCTCATACAAAGTTCGGGAACCCATCCCTTCACCAGTGCCCATTCTCCACCACCAGTAAACCCAGCATCCCTCCCACCCTCCCCGATCCCATCTCCCCCCACCCCGCCCTGCCAGCCTTTCTTAAAACTCTAATATAAACTTGAGAGTTTTCTTCCTAATTCAGTTCTATTCCACTGATATATGTGTACCCTTCTTTCACACTTAGTATTGAAAAGGTATCTCTTTCACAAAAACTGTATCAGTTAAGTATTTTAAATCAACAATACCTACCCCTCCCAAAATTTAGTCAGACTCTTTCTCTCAACCTCTATTTTACAAAGTAGTGTTGATTCAACATTGGGTTATAATTTTTAAACAGTGAAAAACTAAGGCAAAAAAGCAGACTTAGATGCTTCACCAAGGCAACATGATACCATACAATCAACAATGACCTAGGCAGAGGCATTTTTACCAAATATCCATAGCAAATTGTTCTTTGCTGTTGAAATCAGAACTTAAGAGCAAGCCAGGTACAAAGGTAAAAAACATACAAAAGTTAAATTCAAATATACAAAGAATAGCACATGGGCTGGAGAACTACTGCAGGAGTTAAGGTGTTTTCCTTGCATGCAACTGTGTCTGTGCACATGATTAAAATCTATGACATTGAGTTTGGTTCCCCAGCACTGCCAGGCATGGCTCCTGAGCACAGATCAAAAATGCTTCCTGAGCATTGCCAGGTGTGACCCCCTCCCCCAAAAGGGAAGAGAATACATTTGAGAGAATATTATACTTCTACAATCATATTTTTACAAACCTAGGATTTATTTTGAACCAGGTACATTATCTGTCTCACTCCATTTAGCCCTAATAATAGTCAATAGTCAGGATTTTTCCAGTTCAGTGATGCCATGAGTATAAGTGAGAGAATTCATGTTTCGCCACCTTACAGTGATAACAGAGGAATTGAGACTTAGATTTGGTCTAAACCCCAGTTTTCTTTTTAGCTCCAACTCTCTAAGGGCTCTGACATGTCACACTAATGTCATTTAAAATATAGTCCTACTGTTATTTTAACTGAATTTTATTGTTAAATATAGCATATTTTTCTTACCCGTTTAGTATTTTTATAGTAAATTGTCCAGAAATACTGAAACAAATGTAAGATGAAGGTGTAAATAAAAAAAAAGATTTTGTTTTTGAATTCCTGGACCTGACAGCTCAGTGAGTCTGACCCTGGTCTTTAAATATGTGTCAATGAAGAATAGGAGTAATTAATTTCTTATTCAAGAGCTCACAATCCCACATCTTGGGGAAGTACAATACTGATTTCAATATCACTTCATTTTTCCAACCAATGATTCCACCTGTTGTCAATGACTGGTAGAATTCTGTGTCAATGCTTTGGAGTCTAGAATCTACCAGCTGACCCTTCTCTTCAACATTCCAAACTTAAGAGCAGCTGCCAGAAGCACTGACTTGAGGAGCTGCTGATCCTGGAAGCGCCATTTCCCAATGTTCTCAGTGCTAAAGTTCTTCTCTTCAGCACCTAGGTATTGTCCCCCACTTTTCTCCCAAATGATCATCGAACGAAGAACCTCCAACTCCGGGCACATCTTTTCGATTCCACCGTTCTTCCTGCACTAGCATACGCTTCAGAGACCTGAGCCCTAGGAAAGCAGGATGAGAATGCTATTAGGGTCTCCCAAAGAGGAATCGAAAATGCTATGCTGGGAATATCATGTCTCACTCAAGTGAGAGAAGGAATCCGGAGTTCTGACCTCTGTTGACAGTCAAAAATCAGGGATGCTGTCTCGTTTGCCAAGGCATCAAAAATCAGATGGGCTGGTCATGTAATGCGATTCAGAGACGACCGTTGGACTAGAGCTGTTACAGACTGGATTCCACGGGACATCAGAAGACCTCGTGGCCGCCCTCCAACTAGATGGTCAGATTTCTTTGTCAAATCTCTGAATGAACGATTTGAGGCTCTTTCTGTTCCTGGAGCGAGCAGGTATCATTGGGCTACACTAGCTCGCGACAGGGACAAATGGAGATGTTACTGGCGCCCCCTCGAGCAAATCGAAGATCAACAGGACTACAAGTGACAAGTGATACACGTGATCATCGAAACCCATTTCCAGTGATCTGCATACTAAATTAGTTTCTGACTTCTTTGAACCAAAATACAAATGGGAAGAAGATCAGAAGAATAGAGTGATGGGTAAAAATTAGATGCTTGGTATTGACAATGATGTGTTGTATACAAACAAAGTATAGTGATATATACCTAAAACAAGTTATAAGCCAATGTCCCAATTTGGAGATGACTGCTGGACTATAGCCATTATGGACTGGATTCCATGGGATGTCAAAAGAATGCCTCGTCACCCACCTATGAGATGGTCAGACTTTTTCTTCAAGACCCTGAACTAACAGTTTGATCTTCTCCGTGTTCCTAGAATGAGCAGATGCCATTGGGTTACACTAGCATGCGACAGGACAAATGGAGACGTTACTGGAGCCCGTTAGAGCAAATCCATGAGCAACGGGATGACAAGTGATATAAGTGATACAAGTCAAGTCCCAATAAAACTCAATAAAATAAAAGAAACCTCATTAAAGGTGGGTGTATTGTTCAGAATGATCATTTGTAAATAACGCTGTTATAATGGACCCTCCTCTACCTTAACTACCCTCAACCCCTCACACCCTTGTAGTAATTTCCAACCATTGACTAGTCCTTTTCGCCCATTCTCCCTGGCCTTGGATATTAGTCTCATACTATTTTTTATATCATCTGGTGTGGTGGGTAATTTGAGGAGGTAGGAGGGAAACTGGAGACATTGGTGCTGGGAAATTACACTGGTCGAGGGATGGGTATTGAAATATTATAAGACTGAAACCCCATCATGAACGTCTTTGTAATGATCTAACAGTGATTCAATAAAATTAAAAAAAAAATTTTAAAAGGTGATGCACTGGATACCATCAAACTAAATTTTTAAGCTTTATTTTCTATTTCTTGGTTCAGGGCCATACCTGGCAGTGCTCAGAGGACCACGTAGTGCGAAGGTACCCAGCCCCCTCACAGGAAAAACAGCTCTCAGAGCACTGAACTACCTCTCCCATCCATTGAGCTTTTAAAATAATAAAATTTTAATTTTAACCATCCTTTTTGTATTCTGGAGTCTCTTTCTACTCAGCTTTCTGGTAGACAAGGAGGAAAACCTAAAGGTCTATCTTTTTGTGCCCAAAAGTTCATATAAATTGTGCCCTAGAATTCATGAAAATACATAATCACATAAATAATAAACATAAAGGCTATAAAGATAGCTCACAGTATTTCTATATCAATTCACAGAGGCAAGTAGAAATATAAATTCTTCCTTATTTCTGCCTTTCTTGTAAACCAAAGAGCTGAGTCAAATTGTGTTCCCATCAAGAACTCTTTTGTGCAAAATCATGGTAATGAAGTCTCTTTGGTATCAGAGTTAGCACACAGGACAGAGCACTTGTTCTTTGTTAATTTTTCGGTGAGCATTCCCGAGTTTTCCACATTATTCCAAGTTCTCCGGCAGACCAGGTACTACCTCTTTAAAAGAGGCAAGCTTTTTATTCAAGTGCGATTCCTGCTCACGGGGAGCAGCGTGGAAAGCTGTGATCAGAGACGACAGTTGGTTTACTCTTACCATTTGATCACAAAATTTCTTTGCCATCTGCGGGAAGCCACACAGGCAAATGTGTCATCACATCTAATAATGAAAAGAAAAAACAGACAGAACATGCTGGAGAAACAGACTGCTTTAATTACCCCCTCACAATGCTTCTTGAGAACTGGAAAGAACAAGCATTGTGCATGCAAGTTATTCATACACAAAAAGGTAGCCAGTGCTGAACAAATGCTTTTTTAAAAAATCAGGATAAATGCCCTTGTAAATCCAGCATGTCTGATGGGGAGCTGAAACAGATATATGTAAAGATGAAGGAGGAAACTCTTGTAAAATTGGGTTTGTGAAGAAAATTAATCATACAGTTATTATCTATGGGTCATCCCTCGTCATATGCCAGAAATTCAAGATTCTATTCCTTAAAGTAGAATATAAGCTGTGGAATGATTTTTGAGTGAGAGACAGGAGAGGTGGAGACACATCAACAGCTCCAAGACACAGATTTTTTTTTTTTGCCTGCCTGATACCTAATGGTGAAATAGTCCATAGTACCCTCTCTTCTTACAAAACTATAATGGTGATTTACACTGTCTCTGTGTTTTTAATGTCCTGAACAAAGGTGTTTCCAAAGATATGCAAACCCTGAGACCTTTGCCTTCCTCTGGAATAGCATGTCCTGGTCAGGTATAGAGAAGACAATTGCCACAAATGCATCACTCTCGTCCTTGTGACTTCTGTCATTCTGTTAGGGAGAAAACCCTTCACTCTGATATCAAATAAGCTTTCTGCTTCCCCTGACCAAAAAGGAAGCACTTCATTGCTGCATATTCTACATATATTTCTCTTCCTTTATTTTCTGCCCTCCTTGATGCCAGCTGCCTTCATAGCTCCACTTATGCAGTCTACCTCCACCAGTCCAGTGGGGCTGGACACTGCTCAGTATTGCTGCTGCCAGGACTGGGCAAATCATCCACATGAGCCTCTCTGAAGGGAACAGGCAGGAGAAAAGAAGGGCATGAAAGAAGCAAGAACTGACTGACCTGCAGACATGGTCTCACACACACACATACACACACATACACACACACACAGAGTACTGGGCTTACAACACATTTTATGATTCTGCCTGTCTTTGGTGTGTCCTGGGAAGTGTATGGTGTCTTGTCTCTGTGTCCTGACACATGCTAAGGAACAGCTAAGCCACAGAAGCAGAAAGGAGGCAAAGATGATCAAGCTCAACTAGTAGTTTAAAAAGCAATGTACTCACCCCTGGGATGACGTTTGAATTAAGACTTAACTGCTTCCTTTGTCTCACAGCTGTATGCCAAAGATCCTTAGGAACAAGTCAAGACAAACAGAGATTTTGACTTCTTTTCCACATGTGCCACCAGTGTTTCATTTTGCTTTAAGCTTCATGGGAGAGGGGGATGGAGAGAGTAAATTCTGTCAACACAGAAATTTAAGGATGACATGCTGAGTTCGAGAAATCAATATACATTAAAGTGTAATATAGAATTTACACGCTAAATGCCGCTTTAAAAGGCATATGATGTTTGCAACATCTGATATTCTGTAGTTTTTGCATTTGGGGCCTTCAAAAATATCAACAGGTTTCAGATTTCTATTTGCAAGAGCATATCTGTAAATAACATATTGTGAGTGGGGTAGTCTCAATTCCCAAGAAATGAAAAATCAGACTGAAAATAATGATAAGAACGGTGTCTCCCTTGGCACATTGGATCTGGAAAACCAAAGTTCGATATGAGAGTTTTGATTACTGGAGTGAAATTAATGACTCTTCTGAAATTTGTATTTAGATGATTTTATAAACTGGCCATTAGTCATGTGTCCCCATGATTGTTCTAAAGCCCAAAACCATATTTTCTTGTGTTGCATAGAATTTGTCAAGCCTGTTCTGGATTTAAATTAAATGCTAATTCCTACAACAATTCCTGAACATACAACTTAGAAACATATAGTGGTTTCTATAAAAAAAATGGAAAACAAGATTTGGCTGAATGATAAGCCATCTAAATTACTGACTCAGGGTTGTCATTACTGATTTTCAATAACTATCACTCAAGATAATCAATCTACACTTGGAAACTCACCAGTAAACTGGTTCTAAGGGGAAAACAGACCTTAGTTAATCATTTCACTGCTTGTCAGCTTAATTAATGATTTTACTGATGAATGAACACCATTACTCCCTTTAATTCTGTGGGGTGCCTATAATACAATGGATCAATATAAGTTAAGAAATGCTGTGATTCAGCAGTTTAATGGCAAAGAGCACTAAGCTAACGAAGAAAGATGAGAAGGACCATACTCAGCAAAGCCTTCCAATGAGAGTTGGTTGGAAAGTAGAAAATAGGCAGATAGAAGAAGCGGGAGGAATTTTCCACCAGACAGACATACAAAAATTCTATAGATCTAGGGGAAGTCAGTGATTCTGCATGGAAGTCAGAAGCAGACGACATTGGAGGAAGATGTGGCTGATGAAGCGCCCAGAATACTTTGCAAATCCTTTCAGACTTGATCCTGAGGTCCTGGGGAGCCATGAAATCGGATGTAGAAAATGTGTTCTAACTGGTATTTTTGGAGGCTCATGGAAGATGTGTGTGTTTGTGTTTGTGTGTGTGTGTGTGTGTTTGTGTGTGTGAGCGGGAGGGAGGCGAGGGTCTAAATACCAATGATATCTGGCTTTTATTCTGACACATGGGCAGTAAAATTGCAAAATTCATAGACCTCTAAGGAAGCTTTTGAAAGTAATGTATTTCTCCTCCCCCCTTCCTGTGTACTCCAATTTGATGTCTTCATGCATTCTTGGTTAAATATTGCTAACCTGTGGCTGGAGAAATAGTATTGTGGATAGGGCACTTGCCAACCTGGGTTTGATCCCAGCAGCACATATGGTACCATGAGCAATGCCAGAGCCAGGACTAAGTCCTGAGCACCACTGGGTATGGCCTAAAAATAACAATAACAACAACAAAAACACACACAAAACTGCTAACCATCTAAACTACAATCAGAAAAATCCAAAAATAAAATTTGCCAACCTCACCCATATGGAACAATGAGTTATAAACTTATATATTGTTTATTAATCTCATTTTTCCTCTTACAGAGGTCAGGGATGGTTTACAGAGGCCAATTGAAAGAAACAAGTTTCCAAAACCTTCTGGAGGTACCATAAAAGGAAAGAAGACACAAAGGTGGGAAATTGAGGCAAGGAGGAAACAGTGGTTGGACATAGGAAAGGGGAAGTCTGAGTTCTAATGAGCAACCATGGATTCAGGGATTGTGAAGACTCAGATTTATGCTAACACAAATTAACAATTTGCCACAGTTTGAAGGATGCTGGGGGAAAGGCAGAGGCTCTCCAGTCAGACACTAAGGATGATACGGTACTAAGAGTCGTAGGGAGGAAGGAGGAAGGATCACAGCCTTGGCAAGTCCCCCCATCTCCAGTTCCTACAGGGCAAGGCAATAACGGCCAGGCATGAACGCTAGGTGAGGAAGCCAAGATCTTAGGAACCCCCCCCCCAACCGTTTTTTTTCTTAAAGGCAGCCAATGGCTTAAACTTCGTTCCAGGAGATAGCACCTTTTTTTTCATAAGATAATTTCTATAAATGAGATATTTGAAAAGATGACAGCCTAAGAGACATGTAGAAATGCATACACGGAAGAGACATACAGATCACTCACTGCAAAACAGGTCCCCAGTGCTGGATTACAGTGTTTTCTTTGCCATACTCACTCTCTCATTTTAGATTTTTACACTCACTTCTTTATGAATATAATGGGACATTTATGATCCAACTCATTGGCTACTCTGAAGAAAAGTGATTCCAAATTCAAAAAGAGCCCAAATACAAAGACTCGACCTCTTGAGCTGTTAGAGCATTTTTGAGAACCCTGCTAAAAATGTAATTTTGTCTGATTCCAGAGCCAATTCCTTAACAACTCCTAACCACCAGGCTGTGAGGAAATGGCCTGAAAATGAAACTTTACAGTCACTATGTATTATGTTAATAATGCACGACTAATTAAAACACCACTGATGTCAACCCAGCAAGATTAAAGGTTAACTTCTAAAAAGGATAAGATGTAGAAAGTTCATTGCAAATCTAATTTAGTAATTATACATTTCCTTTCCATCTTTATGAATTGCTGTAGCTGTACCATTCTTTGAGCCAACTTCATCTTCTTACTGATTGACTCATTAGAGAATTTGTTTTGACTATACAGATGCTAACAAATGTGCTTTAAATTTTTACTCTAAGTTTCTTATAAGGATTATATTGGATAACATATATAAACTGTCTAGTGGTATCCAGAGCATAGTAAATATTCAATAAATATTAGTTCTTTCCTATTAGAGTTCTAACATTCTCTGATTCGAGGGCATTGAGAAGAAATTATGCCATATTCATTTTTTGTAATGAAAATAATGGCTACTTTCCCTAGTTACTATACATTTTCTGCATTAATGTAATTTTGATTGCAACTACTCATAAAAAGGGTATGCAAATATCCCCATTAGCTAAAATACATCTGTAACTGCAGTGTTACTTTTAATTATCTTCTTTTCATGCTTCTTTTTCAAAAGGCAGGCCTCTATCTCTCCCCAGAATCAGTTTATCACTTTAGTTTTAGAGAGGGAAAATAGAAAACATAATCTTGAGAGAGAAAGGACACAATTTAGGGAATTGTCACACCCAGGCAGGAAGTGAAGAGTGAAAAGAGTTGTCCCTTCCTTCTAGCTGTTTGTGGGGAGAAAGAGTTGCCTGGTTATAATTGTGGGGGCGGGGCAGGCAAACCAACTGCAGAAGGTGCAGTTCACAGCAAGAACCTAGACTACAGAAGGTGGT
Organism: Sorex araneus; assembly: GCF_027595985.1. Lineage (NCBI taxonomy): Eukaryota > Metazoa > Chordata > Mammalia > Eulipotyphla > Soricidae > Sorex > Sorex araneus. The sequence goes on along the minus strand of NC_073310.1, from coordinate 62,819,350 downwards.
CAGTTACATGGCTTGCAGGGGTTGTGGCAAGCTGAGGGGTTCTTTTCCAGGGCCCTGTTTGGGGGGAGCATTGTACAGAGTCTCCTGTGCTCATTTTAGATGACCCCAACATACTGAAGAATGCATGGCGAACTGAAGACATTATCAGCTGGTCGCTATTTCCTGTGTGGCATGCGCATTCCTGTGAAATATCATGGAGATCACCATGATTAGGGCGAAGGATCAGGTTTCGGAAGGACCTGGGGACTAGATGACAGATGCAGCCGTGATTCTAAAGAGGATTCGTGCCCCAGGAAGACAGGGAGGGGAAGAGCTAAGTTATCACAGAGATCTTGCCCCAAGTTCTCAGACTACATAGAACATGGACAATCACTTCATCCATCAACGACATCCATATCATCAACAGGTTTCCTAGGAGAAGAACTCACTGAGGACCACCCAAAGTCAGGATGCTAACCATCAGCAATAACCCCACCCCGCAGCCCACCTCCTTCATTTAGTTCTACCAGACCATCAGGTCCCTATCCCATATTCTAGGCCACCATCTTGGAAAAGAGCAAGGAGAACCTGGTGGAATCAAATACAACATTGTCATGTAAAGAACCAAATTAAACCCACAGGGAGAAAATTATTTTTGTCTTACTTTGGTTTAGATCAGACTATGCTGTTTCATTTTTTTCTCCAACCTACAGGAAGACAATGCAAAAAGACCAGATTAGATACAAAGAAATATAGGAGGTTGAGATTAGTAACAGCACATGGGAGGCCTTGGTACAATTCACTGGCAGCATGGGAAGGAAGGAAGGAAGGAAGGAAGGAAGGAAGGAAGGAAGGAAGGAAGGAAGGAAGGAAGAAAGGAAGGAAGGAAGGAAGGAAGGAAGGAAGGAAGGAAGGAAGGAAGGAAGGAAGGAAGGAAGGAAGGAAGGAAGGAAGGAAGGAAGGAAGGAAGGAAGGAAGGAAGAGAGGGGGAGGGGGAGGTAGGGAGGGAAAGAGGGAGAGGGCAGGGAGGGAGGGAAAGAGGGAGGGTGAGGGAGGGAGGAGAGAGGGAGGGAGGGAGGGAGGGAGGGACATTTTCTACAGACAGCCCAGATCACAATATGAGTTAGTTCGTGACTCCACTACATATATCTCTTTGGCTGTTCAAACACTTTCCATCTTCACTGGGAAAAAAGCAGTGAAGAATAAAAGACCCCACAGTGACAGAAAAGCAAGCTTTTTTCCCAGAAAAATAAAATTCCTGCATTACTTTTTCATAAAATGTTAGCTATTACAGCCTTTGAGTGAAAAAAACTATAAAATGAAAAGGGTTGTGGGTAGCTGTGCAAATTTCTCATTAAAGCCAATCACTTTGTTTCTATGCTTGCTATATTTGGTAGAGAAAAACCTAAATTTGGTAGAGTGATGTATGTTGTCCACAGATCTGAACATTCTGGCAAATCAGGACTCCCTCATCTTGTCTCTTACTAGCCACAACCTCACCCACATCAGGCTACGTGAAAACAGAGCCTGCCTTATGAGCAATGCAAGGCAGAAATCTTGGGGAAAGGAGAGAAAAAAGAAAAAAAAAAGACAGAAAAGGCTGAGATAATACAGAACCAGGTCATTACAAAACTTGATTATGAACTGAAGGATGCAGAAGCTCTAGATAAAAATATATAAATACCATTCCAACAGAGATGTCAGTAAGAAGAGCTGAGATCAAATTAAATTTTCTCCTGTGACATGCCACTTTATCTCAGCAACAGATGAAAGGCTTGGAAGTCAAGACCCCTGGTCTGGAATGCTGCTTTGCCCCCTACAGACCTTTAAAAGGTCACTAACTTCACAGTTTTCACTAGCTTGTAAATGGGGGTAGAGGGTGGTAATTATAGTACAGGTTTCTCTGGTCGAGAGAGTGTAGACATGTCTCACATTCTTAGAAGAGTTACTAGGATGTGATACACAGTTGGTCTTAACTGTACCCCTCTTTTATGAATCATGTTATTGAAACAGCCTGATGGGGGAGGTCAGGAGATGGGATGGACACACCAGCAGCATCACAACTCAGCCTCACAGTCTGTATTCTAATCAGGGCCATTTCATTAGTCTTTAATGCCTTCTGGTTAATTCGTGAGCAAGTTGCAACAGAAATAGGAGTTGTATTTTAAATGTAAGTTACAAGTGCTGAGAAGTTTGAGATCTATGGGGCGGTTTTCAAATTGTCTTTGCAAATGCTGGTTAGATTTCAGTAGCAATTCTTCAAAGGATGAGGGAAAGAGGAGAGAGGAAAGAGACAGAGGTTTGGCATGCTATAAGCTCCAGTAAAGAACTTACAAATAACACAGTAACTAAAGTGCAAAAGACTGTCAGAGTCTTAGTGAAGAATTTCCCTTTCAAAAATTAAAGAAGAATTTCCTTTTCACTGATAATTAACCACTAAAAGCATTTATTGGTTTTTTAAGCAATATTTAGCAAACTATCCCTATACTTAGTAAAGGAACCAGAAAATAGTTCAAACTAACAATAGCTGAGGTCAACTTTACTTCTACTGCACGCAACTACTATTCCCCCACCCCTACCATAAATACATCTTGTGAAAGCTAGACTATGGTCTCCTTTTTCTACTGAAAATTAAAATCATGCTGATCTTTTTATTTACAGAGAGAAAACGATGGAGGCAATGTGTATAGAGATACCTCTCATTAAATCTTTCTCCCATAAACTGTCTTCATTGACCTGTGGTTACTATCATCATTTTGATCAAAGACGACAAGAATTAAACCAATAAATTAGGGAATAAAATTTTATTTTAAAAGAACCGGAAACTGACCCATTTGGCTTGTTTTATTTTCACAGGCATTTGGGCTAGGATTTTACAGAGCACACATGTTCTGTGATTCTATTTCTGGCCCACAGAGATGACATCCACCAGTGTTTCAGGGCATACCCCCTGCCTTTACTTTCCAGAGTCAGGCACGTGCATGAGTCTGCAACCATCATAATAGATTCACTCAGAATTTTCATAAATTTGAGAACCTGGGTTTCCATGCCCAAGAGAACTCCTGCCAGCTTTGCAGGCTATTTGAGAAGCCGCAGGGTGATAAGCAACCAGTAACATCAGCTGTGCTATTTGTGATCCGTGGAGACTCATCCACTGGGAACAACCCAGAGAACATTGAATCCCAGAACATTGCATCTTAGTCCCGAAATGAACAGCAGCTTGATTTGATTGCAAAGCACAGTGGGAAAATCGTGGAGAGCATATTGTAGCTCAAATTCCATAGGGCCTGTCCACCTTCCCGGCACCCTTTTAATTATCAGGACGTTGTCAATGAGATCCCACAGCTCGAGCTAGGAGACTAGTGTTCGTGCCACATATTGGGATGGTGACCTTGGGGAAGTGATGAGGCCAGACTTGGTGACACAGGAGAGGGAGTTGATAGTGACAACTTTCCCAGACAAGCTGGAGAAAAGTCTGCAGGGGGGAAGGAGGAGGAAACTTTGATGTGCGTTAAAGATCTCCCATCCAAACAGTCTGGGACAACAACAAAAAATGGTTCTACTTTCTAATCTCCAGAAAGATATGAACTTGGAGCTGGAGCCATAGTACAGCGGGGTGGGCTTTTGCCTTGCACATGGCCGACCCGGGTTCAATCCCCAGCATCTCATCGGATCCTCCAAGCACCACCAGGAGTAATTCCTGAGTGCAGAGCCAGGAGGAATCCCTTGAGCATCGCTGTGAGTGTGACCCAAAAAGAAAAACAAAACAGAAAGATGTGAAGTCAGAAGCCCACAGCTGTCTGGAGCATTCCCCAGTTCTTCCTCTAGTGCCCATGACCCCTCTGGTTCTCCGACCTCTTGCAAGATGCAAGTTCCATACTGTGAGGCTGCTGGTTCCTAAAAAGTCAGCATTAAGGGGCTGGAGCAACAGCACAGCAGGTAGGGCATTTGCCTTGCATGCAGCCGACCCAGGTTTGATTCCCAGCATCCCATATGGTCCCCTGAGCACCGCCAAGTGTAATTTCTGAGTGCATTGCCAGGTGTGACCCAAAAAGAAAAAAAATGTCAGCATTAGAAGGCAAATCAAGCTGGGACATTGACAAGAAAGGGCAGTGGTCTTGCCCTTAATTGAATATATAATTGAACAGAACTATGAGTGTTAGTCCCGACCCAAGCAGGTGAATTCTAGCTGGCCTGGGGTGCTGCCTGAAGCTTGGGCATTGGTTCCACTTGCTTTTCTGTCACATTTCTGTCTGACTTTGCTATCACAGGGAGATAATAAAGTCCTCTTAAAGTGCCCGGGTTCCACTGGATTTTTCAGAACATCCAGAAACTAAATCCTTGAATGAACACGTGAAGACAAAATTAATGGGATCCATGATTAATAAATGCATTTGGGTGTTCGTCAGAAAGACAGAAGCAGAGTTAGAGAAAGGATTGCAGGACAGGTCGAATTCCCAAGCTACCAGGAGCCCTCAGAAAGGTCCACAGTCTGATTCTGGGGTCCACACGTGTGTGGTCTCTCCGCAGCTGCACGAGCATGACTCAGAGGCCAGCTAAACTACTTTTGGTATGGGCAGCTCCTTGCAGAATGTCTCCAGACTGAGAACTAAGCCTCTGCCCCATGCCTGCCCAGGAGGGGAAAGGTATTTCTCTCTCTCTCGCCTTTTTCCTTGCCAGGGGTGAAGGGCGTGGCGACTGCCATATTATGAGGACCACAGATGAGAGTTACAAGCTTGCAATGATCCAATATCTGGAAGAAATTTCCCTGGACTTAGTTGCTAAAATACAGAAATCCAAGACTGCACATCAAGAGACCTCATATCTCTTCACAACACTTCTGACTCTAGTGGGGAACTCCTAACAATAATAGTGAGGTTTTTGTTGAAATATTGAATATAAGCAAAATAAAGAGAAAGTAAAGTGAAATTTATCAGTTCGGGAGGTGGGGGGGAAGCTGGGATGGGAAGTATACTGGGTTTTTGGTGTTTTTTTTTTTTTTTGGTGGTGGTGGAATATGGGTACTGGTGAAGGGATGGTTGTTTCAGCATTGTATAACTGAGACTTAAACCTGAAAGCATTGTAATTTTCCACATGGTGATTCAATAAAATAAAAAATTTTAATAAATAAAAAATAAATAAAAAAAGAAAGGTCCACAGTCCTGCTCAGCCTTCTCAGAGATTCCCAATCTTGAACAGCCACCCCCAAGATCCAAGCTGTGCCAGACACACTGCGCAGTTACCCATTTCCATGAAGCTACAAGCAAGCACCATCAGCTAAAGTTTCAGAGACTGAGAGGGAGCTAAAGAAAGATTTCTAATGTGTGGACTCCACGCATGCCACTTTCACATTTTAATGATGAACTTGCTGTGTTGGTTGTCATTCTCATGGGGAGCTCTGAACTCTGTGCGGACAGAAAATACAAATCTTTGGTTTATTAATTTATATCCCAAGATTCAGTCAAGCACTACCCAAAAAATATACTGAAATGAGTGAGTGAAGCCTTGGGGAGAAGCAAATGGAAAAGAAGATGAATCCAACACATGGGTGTAAAGGAAGCAGCGGATCCATGGTGAGCACAGAGTGGCCCCATCTGGAACCCATCCACTCTGGGAACAAGAGAACATAGGAAGCGGGAGGAAAAAGAAGTCAGGCTTCAGGACATGTGGGATCTGAAGGATTGAAAGGAGACTCCAGCACACACAGAGCAGCCGGACACTGGCTTCAGGGGAGAGCACAGCTTCTCTCTCTTTAAGTGCCACATTCTCCGATGCATCTACTGGAGTCACTAGCCTGGCCAATCTCCTTCGCTCTCTCCAGATATGTGGTCCACATAGTGGCCTTTTAGTCCTACAACTTGATGCCAAGTGTGAGAAGAGGCAAATGTGCAGAGCTGATCCCTGAGCAGAGCAAAGGAGAGAGGAGCCCAGGCAAAGAGTGCTGTGTTGGATAGCCAGAATCTGGAAAAAAACCAACTGCCCAAGAACAGGTGACCGTTTAAAGAAACTTTGGTACCTCTACACAATGGAATACTATGCTGCTGTTAGAAAAGATGAAGTCATGAACTTTGCATATAAGTGGATCAACAAGGAAAGTATCATGCTAAGTTAAATGAGTCAGAAAGAGAGAGACAGACACAAAAAAGATTGCACTCATCGGTGGAATATAAAATAACAGAGTCGGAGACTAACACCCAAGAATAGTAGAAATAAGTACCAGGAGGTTGGTTCCATGGATTGGAAGTCGGCCTCACATGCTGGGGGAAAAGGCAGCTCAGATAGAGAAGGAAACACCAAGTAAAATGTGGTTGGAAATCCCGTGTGGGAAGGGAGATGCATCCTGAAAGTAGACTAGATACTGAACACAATGGCCACTCGATACCCCTATTGCAAACCACAACACCCCAAAGGAGAGAGAGAACAAAAGGGAATGCCCTGCCACAGAGGCGGGGTGGGGTGGGGAGGGATGGGATGGGATTGGGGGGTGGGAGGGATACCGGGTTCATTGGTGGTGGAGAATGGACACTGGTGGAGGGATGGGTTCTCGAACATTGTGTGAGGGAAACACAAGCACGAAAATGTGTAAATCTGTAACTTCACCCTCACGGTGATTCACTAATTAAAAAATAAATATATTAACAATAAATAAATAAATAATTTTAAAAAAGAGTGCTGTGTTGGGTAGGGTGGACAATTGGGGAAGGTTCTGGACTGGAGAAAGAAACTCCTCAAAGAACAAGGACAATGCATGTGTGACAGAGGTAGTTGGGGTACAGGGGAGGCAGGAGAAGGGATCACAGAGGCGGTAACATACCCTTGGTCTTCATGGTCCAGGCTGCAGAGGTACTACAGCCATGAAGACACAGAAACCACCCCACATGCTTTCCTTGGACTCCTCCCAGTGCCCAGTGGCCGTATGCCTCCCCACGCCCAGGTGAGGCTGGTTCTCTCATGGAACTTTCCTTTACTTCCTCCAAAGGAAAACTCTAGCCATTTGTTCCTGGATTTCCTGTTTCACGCCCCAAACTTGAAGTGAACTGCTTGAAACAGGACCCTGCTTCTAACCCGACAAAGCCAGACATTACCACCAGGGAAGCTCAGGCCTGCCCTTACAGATTGCTCTGAGCCAGAGTTTATGAAACCTAAGAGTGAGCTTTGGTCTCCTTGCCCAGTGACAGAATGGTCCTGTTTACCTAGTCTTGAGCTGCAATCTCTCCTCACAAAACCACGTGCAGCCCCTGTGCCAACCGAGGGGTGACAGGCAGGCTGGAGAGGCAGTGTAGCTTTCTGGTTAAGCTGTGTGTGCGTGCACGTAGCTGGCTCGCTTCACCAAGCCCACTGTTCTAATAGCATCTTGCAAGAACCTGGCAATATTTTTCAGGAAAAAAAAACAATAACCTCGGCTACTTTTCACACATGTCATCACTTTATTCTTTTAAAGCTTGCATTGAGAAGATTCTTAGAGGCAGGCATAAAATAAGAAATTCATTCTTCCAGAGAGCTCTTGTAAGTATTTCCTGTTCAATGAGCTTTCTCTTCACATTTACACAACTCTTCTTGCCTTGTGTGTGCTGATTCTTCCTCTCCAGTCTCTATTTGCACCCTCTGTGCCAAGCTCATTTCCTCTCTGGATTGTCTGTTTGACTCTGGATCTCCTTGTCAGCCATGGCCACCGTCCAGTTCATCTTTGTTTAAACTTCCAGGTAAAGAAGATTCCATCCAACAACCCTGGCCCTGTTGTGATTTCCTCCTCCACTTTCTGAACACCAAAATGTGGAAATGCAGTTCCAAGGGGCCAGAAGACAGTACAGCAATTGTAATCACAATGCAGTTGCTGCACAATCTCCTAGCACTCACCCAACCTGGGTTTGATCCTAGATTCCCATCGTGACATGTGTCCCCCACCACCACCACCTACCATTACCTGGAGTGGGGAGTCTGAAGCCCCCAAATACTGCTCCGTGGACCAGACAACCCCTGGTGATGCAGAGCCCAGGCAGCTTTGCACTCCCAGAACCTTGCATCCACATGCCTATTGTTGGGTTGACTCAGAACTACCACTGGACCCCCAAGCAAGGAGCACCACTTGGGAGCACCTCCCCCTCCACACCGCCCCTGCAAAAAAAGAAAAAAAAAGGAATTCCAGGATGAAATTTGAAACTAGTTTTCAGAGTCAGTATAAGAGTTGACTGTTTCCACCTTTTTAATATACTGCTTTATTCAGAAAGCTTCTTTAGAGGTGAATGTCCACTCAAAATTTCCAAGCAGCTAGATCTTAAATATTCTAGCAACGCACAAGTAGTGAAGATTGGCACATCCTAAAGTTGCCTGCCAAAGCTAGAGCAGTCATCATAATGCTATATGTAAATACACCAAATCAACATGTACAATCACACCACTTTATATGTAAATCATATCATAAAAAAGAAACAATAAAAAAGGACACTTGGCCTGAAATCCATAGATATGGATCCATTAAAAAGGGTAAAATAGGAGAGCACCAAGGAGAACAAAACTGATTGAATGGTTCACATCGAAGTCCAGGGAATTATGCGAAGGGCTCCAACAGGTTTGAAAGTAAGAATGCCAGTGTGTCTAGACCTGGCTGGATAAAAGGATAATTAAGCCTGAGATATCAAAAAAAAGACTATTTTTAGTTATTGGGTATCAGAGTTTCCTGGTCAAGGCAGGATTTTTAATGTCAGGTTTATATTTGAAATCAGTTTGACTGGAAAGAGAAAAAAACTGGAAGATCATCTAGAATCAAGTTGAGACAAGTTACAACTCTAACAGGAGGCAAGGGAAGAGAGGGAACTGATGTGATTAGGATGACAGCAGAGGAGATGGGGTGGTATGGATTGCTTTAAGAACAACATATAAAGTAAAACTGGGAGTTCGGCAAACAGATTCAACTTAAGAGTAATAAAGAAATGTCAAGATCCATCCTAAGTCTCTAGTTTTCACATTAAAGAGCGATGCTAGATTAAGGACATAGAAATTGCATATATTTTATCTGAAACATTTTGAATTTACGTAGTTTTGTATTAGACAAAGGGATCTATAGTTCAGGAAAGTCAGGGAAAATAATAAATCAGCATCTAGAGAGGATGTCAACTCACAGCAGGGGGTGCCTTAGGAGCAGGAAAGATCAGGCAGGACATGTGCCTTGGAGGAAAAAGAAATTTTAAAATATAGGAAAATCTGAAACAAGAATCACTGTCACTGTCACTGTCATCCTGTTGCTCATCGATTTGTTCGAGCGGGCACTAGTAACATCTCTCATTGTGAGACTTACTGTTACTGTGTTTGGCATATCCAATATACCACGGGTAGCTTGCCAGGCTCTGCCATGGGGGCGCAATACTCTCGGCAACTTGCCAGGCTCTCCGAGGGGTGAAGGAATCGAACACGGGTCGGCCGCGTGAAAGGCGAACAGAAATGGGCTATGTGGAGGGTGAGGAGGAAATGAGAATGTGTCATGGAAGTGAGGATAAAAGAACTTTTTCAAGACTTCTGGAGTCTCTTACCTCACACCACATGCAAAATTTAGCTCCACAGGCCAAAGATTCTTATGTAATTAAATCTTTGCAATCTTGTATTAGGTCACGTGGCTATGACATGGAAAGTATAAGCAGCATATATACACATGTACATATGAACCTTATATTCATATAAACATGCATATATAGTATACATATGCACATATATGATATACATATGTGTATATATGGCATATACACGTGTGTGCATACACATATATGATATATGTGTGTATGTTTCTGTGTATATGCATATATGATATATACTATATGATATGTATATAAGATGTATATATGATACAGATCATAATACATTATCCTAAGTAGAACTCAGTCATATGTATATATACACATATACATATATATTATGACATATATATCAAATATACATATGAAATGTGTATTATATACATATGATATGTATATAAGTATCATAATTTTAAACTTTGGTGTTTCAAAGGTCAATGTTAGAAATCAAAGAATAATCTATAGAATGGGACAATATTTTTATTTAATTTAATTAATTAATTTATTTTTTGCTTTTTGGGTCACACCCAGCGATGCACAGGGGTTAGTCCTGGCTCTGCACTCAGGAATCACCCCTGGAAGTGCTCAGAGGACCATATGGGATGCTGGGAATTGAACCTGGGTCGGCCACGTGCAAGGCAAATGCCCTACCCGCTGTGCTATTGCTCCAGCCCCATTTTAAAAAATTTTTATATTCAATTTAAAAACCTTGTATCTAGAGACCCTCTGCTCCTAAAGACTATGATCCAAGAGGTCTTCTAACCCATTTTGGCACCCAGAGCGGTTTCTAACAGAAATGCATCTAGACTGTGAGCTGTACTACTATTATGCGCCGCCCGGGGAGGGATTTTTCCCTTTCCACCCTTTTTTTCTGTGTGGAAAATGGTGGTGGGGGCATCATCCACGTGGCGAGAGTCATCTCCTAAGACTTCCACCCAGAGGTAGGAACTTTGCAATATTGTGGCTCGCAGGTGATCATGGGAAGGGGGCATTACTGGCACGCCCTTGGCCCAGATAAGATCCGGAGCTGCTGCTCGAGAAACAGACCCTCTGCTCCTAAAGACTATGATCCAAGAGGTCTTCTAACCCATTTTGGCACCCAGAGCGGTTTCTTACAGAAATGCATCTAGACTGTGAACTGAACTAAAATATCAGAAATCCAAAACCGCGCGGCCGCGAGAGCTCATAGAATCTTCATTCTCAGCAATGAAAAGAAATTATTAAATGATGCCTTTTCAGCAGGCCTGATTGTTAGGGGAAAATTCCAAACAATAATAGTGAGTTCTCTATTGAAATATTGAATGTATTCAAAGTATAGAGAGAATAAAATGAAGATCATTAGCTACTTAGGTGGGGGCTGGGTGGGAGGGGGGTATATTGGGGTTCTTGGTTGTGGAACATGTGAACTGGTGAAGGGATGGGGGTTCAATCATTATATGACTGAGACTTAAACCTGAAAGCTTTGTATTTTTTTTTCATGGTGATTCAATATAATAAAATTAAATTAAAAATAAATAAATATAAAAATAAAAACCTTGTATCTAGACTAAAGAATTCATAGAACTCAATAGTCAAAAAAATTTAAGTATATTCTGAATAATTTCTGAAGAAGGTTTATTTTTAATGAGTTTTACTCTCTATCACCCTTCACTTCATCATTGCCATTGTTGTTGTTCTGACTAAGGGGACGCACTCAGTTGCAGAGCATTGGAGATTGTGCACTTTTATTGTGGTGCTAGAACTGCACTTGGCATGAAGTCCTGAATTCCTGGCCTCACAGCTGCAAGGCAGATACTCTACCCTGAGCTAGAACTATGCAGCAGATAAAAGATGCTAAGAAACAGCCATAGGGGATGTGTAAATCAGCCCTGGGTGAGACACCACTTCTCTTACAGGAGGATGGCTAGAATCAAAAGGTGCAGTAGCCCAGGTAGACAAAGATATGAAAAAGTCAGAACCCTCACACAACATGGCGGGGGCAGAGAGTGGGGATGGAGGCATGGGAGAGGATGTTAAACATCTTTAGAAAAATATTTTGAAGATCCTCAAAGATCTTCAAATGGTTAAATATATGATGCAACTCAGGAGAAATAAGCATACCTACACTAAACATGTGCACGGGTTTTTATAGAAAGATTATTATAGAAAAATGATTATAACCCCAAAGTATAACAACCCAAATAGCCATTGATTGATGACCATATAAATGAAAGCATTAAATGCAACATTATTTGCCAATAAAAAATAGGGGACTTCTGATATATCCATGTACATAAATCTTGAATGCTTTTCTGATACATGCTATATACATGAGCCTTATAATACATTATGTTAAGTAGAACTCAGTCATACTGGACAACATACTAGATGATTCCATTAAGTGAAATGCCTGTGACATACTACCCCATTGACAGAATGCATAGTGCAGATCAGTGACTTAACATGGCAGGTTCAGAAGTGGATTGTCCTAAAAAGAAAATGTTCTAAAATTGATTTTAGTGATATTTGCATGATCCTGTAAATATGCTGAATTTATTGTTACATTTAAATGAGTGGACTGTATAGTATATAAAATAAATCTCAATAAAACTGCTGCTTAATAAGAGATTGATGAAATCATCATGAATATGAAAGAAAAGTCCAGTTAAATTTGCCACAGAGTCCAATAAACATTGAAAAATCTTCCAACAAACTTTATACCCAAGCATCAGTAATGACTTCACTGATTTGGATTGATAAATTGGAGGGGAAATGGGAAAGAGATTAGAGTAGGAAAAGTAATAAAACAAAGGTGAAAATTTGATGGCCACAAATACAGAAAACTATACATTCAAAAAATATGTTTACTGCAACCCCATTTATAATAGTCAAGACCAGGAAGTACCCAAGCGCCCATTTCTGGATGATAAAGTTAGATAAAGAAGATGTGGAATAAATGGAATACTGCTCAGCTATGAAAAACAAGAACATATGATCATGCCACTTATAATATCACAAAATCTGGGGGGATTACACTAAGCTAATCAAGGACAATGCCTTATTATTTTATTAATTCATGCAGTATAAAGAAACAACAGCAAAAAAACAGACAAAATTAGACCAGCCCCCTGGATTCTGACACAGAACTGAGGTTGCTGAAGGAAAGCTGGCACTGGGGGCAGCAACAGGCAGAGAAGTGACTCATCCATCGTGGTGGAGGAATATACAATATTGGTGATAGTCTTAGTGTGTCACCCACATTCCAAGTATAAATGTGTACTCCTGAAACATGCATACTGTCAACAAATGTTACCACATAAAAAAAAGGAATTCTAGTAAAGGAGCTGGGAATGTTGGCGGGGTGGGGGAAGAGGTCGGTAAAGTCAATGCACTTAGGCATGATTAAATGTCTTTGGGAATGACCCTACTGAGAAGGAACAGCTGAGTAATAAGATATAGGAAAAGTAGGTGTGGTGTGACTTTCCAATAAAGACAACATAATGCTCATGTTACACCCAGACTGCCAAGTGTGAAAACTCAGCACTCTCAGTTACTGGCCAGGTTATTGGGCAAGCTAGATCCGTACTCTGTGCTTCCATTTTCCTGTGGAGCATGGTGACAGACACTGGTGCAGAGAAGACCCGACCTTGTGAAGTGGCCCAGAAGCAAAGCCTCATAGGAGGGAGTATCTGGGCAAAGTTGGCAAGAACAGGGTGTCAGCCAACACCAGGTGTCCGGCCTTGAGCCTCACTCGACCTCCTACTCACATGAGCCCTAGACACAGAGACTATTACTTACGCTTAGCAAGTCAGCCTAACTGCAGCATCTAGCATTGACTGGGATTGGACCAGGGCATAACAGAGAAGGAGCAGCGATAGGCAAATAGTGCTGAACTTCATGTGATTGGACTTTCTTGTAAGCCAAGACCCTCTATAAAATATGTGGGTATTTGGCACATATAGTGAGTGGCCATCAGCTGCTCCCAGAAGGTATTTCTCTGCGTGCCTGTCATCCTTAGCCCCTCATCTGCCCGGACCTGGTGCGCAACATGTCCAGGAACTGATGGGGGAAAACTGTTCCCCAACATTTTCCCATCTGGAGAATGATATTAGTGACAATATCCCCTCCTAGGATTATCGAAAGTATTCCAAGTCAAGTGCTTTAACAAGGACTAAAAGGGACACATAGTATTAGCATGACCCTGATTAGGAGCCATAAAAGAAATAAATTCATATGGGAATGGCAGAAAAATCTCTCTTCTAAAGCAATCAAAGTAAAGAAGAAATCAAAGAGAACTATATCTATCTGTAGGTGTGTGTGATTCATCATAGAGAATGCTTATTATATGTGAGTTCTTAACTGATGACTTCATTTTTCCCCCTGAGAAGTACAAGATGAAATCATCAGAAGAAAAAAGAATCAGGAGGAGGGGCAGATGGAGGGGTGAGGAGAGGGTGAGGAGAGTGAGAAAGTTTGAGATGATTTTTGTGGGTGGAAGTTGATTATAGAAATGTGGCAGGGTCATGAAGCAATGCACACATTATTTTAATGATCATGAGGTTGGTATTTATCTCCCATCTTCCTTCCGAAGATAGAACCCAGGGCCTCTCCCATGTTAAACATATGCTATCGGGCTGAGTCACATTCATGGCCCATACTTCCAATAAGTTCAATGTTAGTGGAGTAAAGGGTATTAATGTTTTGGGTTTGTTGGTATATTATACAGATATGATACGCTAGCTAGCCATGAATTTTAAGTCTGGATAATGGCCTAGAGGATCTCAAAACATTAATCTGGACTCAGCCAATATTAACTTGGCTTTTTAGGAAAATTTTTATTTAAAAAATGTAAGAACAATGGTTGGTTTACTATTTATGTGCAAATAAATTAAGAGTGCTAAATGGCTTGTTATGTGCAATGTTAATTTTTATATCCACCACCAGGAAATAGCTTCTTGAGGGCAGCAATATGTGTAGTTTCCTCACTGATATAAGTACTAATAAGAGAATGTAACACATAGTAATCATGTACTATATATCCATTGATGAATAAGGACTAGGAATTTGGGGCAGCGTTGTTGAGTCTCTGCCATGAATGGTCAGTACATCTGCACTGGTCCCTGCCCTGTGTTAACTTCTGGTCGTACAGAAGAGTGAGACTCACACTCTTAGAGGCATATATGGAATCACAGAACAACACTGCCAACTCCTTGAGCTTCCTCTTTGAGAGTAAAGCACAGTCTGCCAGAATAATCAAGGCAAAGAACAGTGTGGAATCTGGACCAGGAGACTGAAGCCAAGGAGAGAAAATGCAAAGTGTGCACTGGTGGAAGGATGGGTATTTGATCATTGTGATTATAACCCAAACATGAAAGCTTGTAACTATCTCACGGTGATTCAATAAAATTATATTTAAAAAGATAAGGGTGGAAGTACGCTCACTGGTAGACCAGAAGGTATATGGGACAGCGCCCAACGTGCCGCCCTGCACAGTAAATCTTCGGAGAACCAATGTCAAACTTACATGACTCCAAGTAAGAATGGGCTAAACATGTTCACAGTATTCCAATTGCTTTGAGGGCAGCAGAACCAAGGCTTCAGATAGCTTCTGATTCTCCAACAGTGAGGTTCTTGTGGATAGGACTTCTCTGCGTTGGTATTGTGGGCTTTTTGTTTTGGGATGGGGCACATCCGGCAGTACTCAGGGCTTATTCCTCAGGATGTACTCAGAGATCACTCCTGGTGGTGCTGGTCAACCACACAGAGAGCCAGAAATTCAAACCAAGGTTGGCCACCTACCAAGTAAGCACCTAAACCTTTGAGTTATCATCCCAACAAGTGAATCATGTTCATGGAAGTTCAGGTTTGCTTGAACCAGGAAAGTCTCTTAAGAAAGCTGCATGAGTAGGAAGAAGAGAAAGCAAGATCCATGGAACTCCTAAGGAAATAACAGACCCCTTGTAGAATGGCAGCTATAGCTGGCCATCCCCCTCCATGCATGTATGCTTATCCGAGTGCAACCACCACTCATTCTTGTTTGCTCTCTCAATTCCTGAGGTTAGTAGCATGCTGTCTCAGTAATAAGCTATGACATATATACATATGTGTAAGCACACAAGGATGCCTTACATTTGTCTCACATTTGGATTAATGTACAGAACTCAAGCCTAAAGGCAAAAATTCATCCAAGTTCCACAGAGAAAAACATATTTTCGCAAATCATGTTTAATAAACTCTAACTTAGAAAACTAAATTTGCAGCTATGCCACTGGAACTTTGAGACTCAATGGTTAACAGTGAAACTTAGAAACATCAATCTGGGGCTGGAGCGATAGCACAGTGGGTAGGGCGTTTGCCTTGCACGCAACTAACCTGGGTTCGAATCCCAGCATCCCATATGGTCCCCTGAGCAGCGCCAGGGGTAATTCCTGAGTGCAGAGCCAGGAGTAACCCCTGTGCATTGCCGGGTGTGACCCAAAAAGCAAAAAAAATAAAAGAAAAAGAAACATCAATCTGTGTGTGTGAGCTTAGAAAAACCAATGCCAGTGTCCCATCTGTGAGTTAAAGACACAATAGAGGAATGTAACTTCAGATAAAACAATGCACACTAAAATATGTGGCTATGAGTTCTGCAGGACACGATGAATTTGTTACTTGTTCTGCAGGACATGATGAGTTTGTTACTTGTCTTACACGCGGGATTCTCCTTGATTATGAACACAAGTACAAATCAGATGTCCAGGTATTGGCATTCCAAATACCACGAGCCTCAGTGCTAGTGACTCTTAATATCAGGAAAAGTAAAACATTGCATGTGACTGACCCTGTTCAATTCCTGGAACTACAACGTGTCCCCCAAGCACTGCCGGAAGTGATTCCTGAGCACAGAGCCAACAGTAGCCCCTGTGCATCAACAACTGTGGACCAACCTCTCCCCTCAAAAGAAAATAACAAAGAAAATATGCAATCTTGTTTTAATTTGCATTTAGGTGAACTCTTGGGAAAGTCGCTAGACATTGAAGTTATGAAAAATTTCTCTCAATTGTATAGCATTAGTGTTCACCCATCACTGTCAGAGATACCTATCTTTGAACAAGCAGAAACTCCCTCACAACTTTGCAAAAGGCCAGATAAAGGAACTGGCACTTCCCAGGGAGCTACCACCTTTGTGCTCCTCTGTAAAGAGCTGTGAGAGCCCCTGAGATTTTGACTTGCTCTTGTCACAGGGGGTCTTTTGAGGTCAGCAAAGGCCTTCAAAACAAAGATGAGACGTGAGCTGGACTTGTCCATGAAAGACGACTTCTGGGTTTCTGGCACAGAAGACTCTGGAAATACTTTCCCAAGGGAAGCCTCTTGGCAAAGGTTTATCCAGCTTCCTCCAAACCTAAACTTGTTCTTACCCACAACTAGAACAGTGTCCAAGGCCGTGGGATATCGTCAGAGCCACATGAGGGAAAGTGTAAGTGTTGTCTTTGAGAGACTTAATGACCCCTATATGAACTAAGGAAGTTCTTACTTCAGAGTTCTATTCAGATTTTAACAGAGTATTTTCCCATAGATTGGGTGGGTTTGTGCTAAGTTTACTTTAAAATGTATTCAGAATTCAGAGATAGAGTTTGGCAGTGATGTACTGAGAGCATTAGGCTATAGGTTACGAACAAACATAATTTTGTGTCAACAATGCTTTTGTCTAGGAAAAATAAAAAATATATTTTATATTCTTACATACTTTATTTTCTGTGTAGCTCTGATTTTTGGAGCATGGAACCAGTTCTCTGATACCTTGAGTCTCTTCTAATCATAATGCTATGCTTAATAAATGTCTCTGTTTGATTTGAAGTCGATCAACTGTATTGAATCAACATAGCCCTGCATTTGTGCTTGCATGTGTTGGAGATGCTGTTCAAGCATCTGTCCAAATTAACGCATTTAGCTTTATTTTCTTCCTTGGGGGATACCATAATTTTTCTTACTCCAGAGTTTTTGAAGAGGCCCTAATTGTTTATATCCCTTGTTGTGAACGAGTCCCTTGGAGCTGTTGACAAATGACTCATAATAAGTTGGACTAGATGATCTCTTAAAATTCTCTCCCAGTTCCAACATTGAATGAGTTTATAAGTGGTATAATCATTCCCCTAATTTCTATAGAGCTCAAATGTCACCAGCAGATAAAGTGGTTCTTGGTGAGCTGTCACATCTGCACAATTTGAGTGCAAGATCCATGGGTAGAGGCCTAAAGACAAAATAACTGATCACGTGATGAAGGTTATAAAATTTGGATGATGTTTGAAAAGGTTTCACAGAGTAAGATTATCTTTGAAATGGTTGGAATGGAAAAGAATACACTACCTAGCCTTTTGCATGTGAGGCATGGTGCTGCATGTTGCTCATATGTATCATATATGATCCTTCGAGTTCAACCAGGAGTGAGCCCCTGACCATATCACCCAGAGTAAGCTCTGAACATTGCCATGTGTGACCCCCAAACAAACAAAATAACATTAACATCACTTCAGCCTGTATCCAAAGACTGCAAAGTGGACTCCTTGCCAATAAATCCAGTCAAGGTCCAGCAAGCAGTTATCTTTTTAGGACAATTTAGCTGTGTGATAGAAGAGGACACTTGGGTTGATGGAGAGTCACCATTTTGTCATTTTCTAGCTTTCTGAAACAAGGATAGTGGCCTCAGTTAAAATTATTTTAACCTTGTTAGAATAATAAGGTTATTCTAACAAGACACGGGCCCCAGTCTTCACCAGGGCCCCTCGGAGGGGACGGGTTATGTTTCCCTCCCTGCCCCGAGCCAAGCCTCGACAGTAGAAGACCTCCAGAACCCAGAAACAGGCATGCTCAAGGCCACTCTCCACACGTTCAGCCTCATGCATGAAGGAACCGGCAGAGGAACACAGGTGTGCGGGACCCGGGGCCAAGATCTCCAAGGCTGGTCGGACTGGGACTGGGCCTCTTCCACCCAGATTACCCATTTTCCAGTAGTTAGGCAATAACACCCAAAAATTGCCCCTGGTGCCATGTAATCCCATCAACAGCCAACATCCAGAGACTATAAAACCGAGCTCACAGAAGCGTGCGCCTGTGATGCAGCTATCAAGAGTCTATTGCCCGCTCGGGAGAGCCTGACAAGCTCCCCGTGGTGTATTCATATCCCAAATACAGTAACAGATATTATACATACCTCTCGGAGAGCCCAGCAAGCTACCGAGAGTATCTCATCTGCACAGCAGAGCCTGGCAAGCTACCCGCGGCATTTTCATCCATATGCCAAAAACAGTAACAATAGGTCTCATTCCCCTGATCTTGAAAGAGCCTCCAGTTGTTGGGAAAGATGAGTAAGGAGAGGCTGCTAAAATCTCAGCACTGAGTGTAATAGAGACATTACTGGTGCCCGCTCGAGTAAATTGACAAACAACGGGATGACATTGATACAGTAATGCAGTGAACCTTGTTAGAAAATAGAATTTTTCTATGATTTTGTGTTAAATACAGATTGACAGAAAAATAGATGGGCAGGTTGGCAGGTAGTTAAATGGTGGATAGACAGTTGGTGAATGGATGGACATAGAAATAGATACAGCACAGGTTTTACAGAGTTATTCCATCTTTATTTCAGAGAACTTCATTTTTACGGTGGGCTGGAATGGTAGCACAGTGGGTAGGACATTTGCCTTGCACATGGCCGACCTGG
Source organism: Sorex araneus (assembly GCF_027595985.1). NCBI lineage: Eukaryota > Metazoa > Chordata > Mammalia > Eulipotyphla > Soricidae > Sorex > Sorex araneus. The sequence continues at coordinate 62,800,123 of NC_073310.1, read as the reverse complement.
GTTCTATTCCTCCATCCCTCTCGGAAAGCCTGGCAAGCTACACAGAATATCCCGCCCGCAAGACAGAGCCTGGCAAACTACCTGTGGTGTATTTGATATGCCAAAAACAGTAACAACAAGTCTCACAAGGGAGATGTTACTGGTGCCCACTCGAGCAAATAGATGAGTAACGGGATGACAGTGATACAGTGATACAGTGCCTTTGGGCTACTGCAGGGCTAGACACTCTCATCATTTTTACTGGATATTTCATCCCAAAGCAAAACAGTTAAATTGATATCTATTAGTCTAATCAGGACTTTATTCTTCAGTTCATCTTGCCAATCTTCATGCATTTTTATATGCACTTTCAGTTTCCTTTTCCTTCTATTCTCTCTGCCCTGAATGTATGTCTGGAATTTCTTTAAATAAACACTGTCTCAGCCTTCTTCATAGTTGTTGATTTTTTTTAATGAAACACAGTATCATTTTCCTTTCCTTTATTATTTTCATGAACCATTCAGGTTTGGGGAAGTTTGTTGTGCTATTCTCTCTGTCTCTCTCTGTTTCTTTCTCTCTATATCTCTCTGTCATTTCTCTTTCCTATACTTCTAGGACATGAAACCATATTCATGGAGTTTCTTATTGTATTCAGAGTTTATTTTACTGTTTCCTTTTCAGTAATCCCTTTTCCTTTCAATCCAATGCAATCTCCCCCATCCCTTTTCATACTAAGTCACCACAACCATCAACTCCAAATTCCTCATTGCTATTCTCTTTGTCACATAGTTGTATTCCTAAGATCTAATGCCTAAATCCTTTATTCTTATTCAGTTCTCTAATTTAGCTCTCCTCTCTCCTTCTGCCCTCAAATCCAACACCATACCATCACACAGCTATCTAGTCTTATCTTTGTCCTGTTATATTACTTCAGTAGTGCTTATAAGAATAGACTGTTTATTTGCCACTTTGATGAAAACAACCCCCCCAAATCACAATCCAAATATTAACACACAGAATTGATTATAACCACTTTTTAATTGAACAACGATGGACTGAGTCAAACATTAAACTAGCTCCAACTCTGGGAAAGAAAATGACCAGATTTGACACCCTCAAGGAATTTTGTGCTTCTGTAGAAGTTATAAAATCACAAACTAAATATGATTGCTCTAAAATATTTGAAATTGAGGAGTTTACCAACCAAGAGACCCAACATTTTAGTCTAATATGTCTTATGAATGTTAAAATATTTAAGATAAAGTTAACTTCCTTTGGCAAGTGGGAGGTTTTGTTAAAGGGGTAAATATGAATTGTAATCTCCCAAATGAAGTCGATGAGATTGAAGAGGAATGAAAAATGGACCCAAATGGGATCTACAGAAAGATAATGTAGCTGTTGTATAAACAATGAAATCTCAAAACTAACCTGATTGCTGTAGAGAGGGAAGAACATATCTAGAATGCACCCACTAAACAGAAGATCCAGCAATAAAAAAGATTGTGAGTGAAATTAAGTGACTTCTATATGGAGTTATAAAATTATCTTCTCATGGAAAATTCCTTTGTCTGCTTTTACAGAATAAAACTAAATAAGATAGTATACCTGACACTTCAGTTACATTCCTGGAAATTCATTTTGCTTCTCTGCAAGATGGAAGTATCGTGCTGATCGTTTAGGCCAATCTACTTACTGGAAATTGAGTCATGGACAGTTAATATTTCCTTGACTCTGCTGTTTGTAATAGTGATAATTTCAACAAACTGTAAGGTAAAAGATATCATCCATGGGATAAAACTTCTCTGGTCTTCAAAAAGATTCACAACAGGACTCATTTGCTGAAACATAAGTATCCCTCATACCTGGCAGGAAAACCAGGAAAAGGTGAATGCTTTCGTTGTTGGCAGGCAAAAAAAAATGATGAAAAGGGATTTTATTAAAACACAGTTTATGCCCAACAAAGACTAAGTTTTCTTTCCCACAATTCATTCCCATGGCTCTTGATTTCTCCCACTTTCATTTTACTGCTATTATGGGAAATTTGCCTCCACAAACCATCAATCTTAAGGCCTTATAGGAAGATTTTCACAATAAAAAGAAATATGTGAGCATAAGCACTTCTGTTTACATTCTTCCACAGCAATTGAAAAACAGAAGTAAAATGTAATCTATGAAAAAATCTTCAATATCAAAATATTAGAACATAGCACTCAGATGAAAAGAAAAATTACATTGAAAGGATTTCTGATAGGAAATGGAAGCAAACAGCATTTATGGACCCTTCAAGAGGAAAAAGCAGCAATGACTACCAAAGAGAAGAGATTAAATAGGCAATGATAAGATAACTTCATAATAGGTATGGAAAAAGAAATAGTCATGAAGCAGAACAAACTCCAGGACTACTGAAATAAGAGACTGATGGGAAGGACCAACTTGAATCACGGAACATAATGAAGCACGAAGAACACTGAACTCCCTGTGACTGACTCAGCATTCCACTCTTAATCACTATCAATGAAGAAGTTTTAATATCTAGATGTTACTCACCTTCCAATATTCTTGGTTAAACACATTATCTTTTTCACACTTTCTTCCTTCTGATCAAATTTTTCAAGATCTAATAAAACCACCAGTATAATTTTCTGCAAACACATTATGTATCAATTTAAAAAGAACATATTTCTCACTTGAAAGAGTCCATTTGTATTGCATTTTTTCACTTACTTTGTCTTAACTGTTTGTTCTAAGATTAAATGTCATGCTTTTTTCATGTATGCACAAAACATTTTTATTTGTTTCTACATATAGTCACCATTTACTTTTATTTATAAAGCAACACACTCTTAAAAGTACAACACTTGTGTTATGCCTGTTAAACTTGGATGATCTCATTATTTTTTAACTAAATGGTCTAAAAAAATTTATCCCATAAACTAACTTTTCAAAAATAGCAGAAGTATTAAAATTGTAAATAAGAAATCCAATGTACAATGGTGTACAAGAAAATCAACTCAAAGTAACTATGACAAATGTAAAAACTTTATAAAATAATAAAGTTTAGTTGGATTAAATGAAATAGGATTAAATGAAATTACTGCAGCAACCTGGAACAAACAGCAATGTTCAATAATGTCTAACATTATTTCCTTAGCTATTAAAAAGTGTGTTTAAGGGCTGGCACAATAGCACAATGGGAAGGACACTTGCCTTGCACGTGACTGACCTGGGTTTCATCCCTGGCATCCCATATGGTTCCTGAGCACCATCAGGAGTGATCCACAAGCGCAGAGCCAGCATAATCCCTGAGCACAGCTGGGTGTGGCCCCAAAAGCAAAAAATGTATTTAAAAAATTTAATTAAAAAAAAAGCTCAGAACTGCCACAGTGAATAGGTGAGAGGAGAAAACACAAAATCAGATAAGGGAGGGTTGGAGCGATAGCACAGCAGGTAGGACGTTTGCCTTGCACGCGGCCCACCGGGGTTTGATTCCCAGCATCCCATATGGTCCCCCGAGCACTGCCAGGAGTCATTTCTGAGTGCATAAGCCAGGAGTAACCCCTGTGCATCGCCAAGTGTGACCCCAAAATCATTAATTAATTAATTAATTAAAAATTAAAAAAATTTAAAAATCAAATAAGGACGAATCACTTATAAAGAAACCAAGAAGAGAGAGTATCATTCTTATCAATATTTTCGTGAAGAAACCCCCAAAGCAGTACAGAAATACACCATGGAATGTCCTAACCCAACGGCCGATTGGAAATGCTGGCGATTAGGCCAACACTTACGCAATTTTAGTAAAAACCCTCATCTACCTATCTGCAGCGCAGCAGATGGGAAGGCTGTCTCGTTCTAAATATGAAAGGAAGTTCGTTTCTTCCCCCAAGAAATTCGGGTGGTACTCTCTAGCACCGCAGGCTGAGGAGTGATTCATCTGAGAGGGTGCCAGTGTCCTGCGGCAGCTCGAGAGCAAGCCCACCCCTGCGGCGGGCCCACCCACCCCGGCAGCACGCGAGCAGCGCGCCTGTCTGGCACGCGGCAGGGGGTCGGGAGGGGCAGCGGGACCTGTGGACCAGTGGCGTGGGCTGGGAACAGAGGGGAGTCTGGAGACAGCTGGCGCACAGCAGAGCGCCCGAGTTAACCAAGCACAGAGCCAGCCTAGCACCCGTGCCCCCGGCCCCTCTGGAGGTGCGTTGTCAGCTCTGCGTTTGCAGTTGGGCTCAGTGACGGGTGGAATCTGGAACGTGCGCGAGAACAGAGCAGCGAAGCTGTCTGCGAAATGGGAAGGATGAGGGTCTCGCCGTCGTCGCCAAGGATGTCAGGGGTCGACCCTGTGCAGTTTCTGGGGGAGAAGGTGAGCTCACACGAGCGCAAAGTCGGCTCAGATCTGAGAGGATGCACCTGTCTGTGCCTGGGGCAAGCCGGTCTCAGAGGGCCAAGCCGGCTTCAAAGTTTAGGATCAGTGTCGGGAATGTGGGGGTGTTGGTGAGCAGACCTGTGTAAGTAGAGGCAGATCCATGGTGGGACGGGTCCAAGCACCATCCGGAGGTTCTATAATGGGGAGAGGCTGTGAAAGGGCCAGGGCGGGGAGGGCTGCTACGAAGGTGACAGTGTGTGTTTAATGTTTAAGAAGAAGGGTTCTCAGGTGCTTTAGGGACAGAGAGCAGAACTTGGGGAATGTGGGTCCAGCGAATTCTGCAGTTCAACAGACGATCAGATCATTTGCAGAAATCAATTAGCACCATGGCATAAGGAGCAGGCTAAGAATGAGCGCCAATGAACTTACAGAACGTGACCCTTTAGGAGCAAACGATGAGGGGGCTGAACATACAAGGGGATCTTTCCTAGCAATACTGTAGAACAGCTGCCAAATTAAATTCCTTCAGTAAGTCAAAGAAAAATATAAAAAGAAGCTGTTGTGTGTGTGCTGTGTGTGTGCTCTGGGTGAAAAGGGGAGGTAGAGGAAGTTAATATTTTGTGCAGTCTTACCCAGGGATATTGGAGGGATGCTGCTCTAGTTATTAATCTTGGGGACTCCTAGATGCTAACCAGTGCTCTACCTTTTGAGTCATATTGCTGTCTGGAGAGGGGGTGAAAGATGAGTTAATTGTAGAAGAATAATTAGGATTTTGTGGGGTTATTTTAGGTATTGATATTAGGTATGTAGCAGAAAGTTGGAAGTGGTCCTCGAGGGGTCTGTGTGCAGAAAGCAGAGAGGGCCCGTTGACTGTCAGAATTCAGTGGCCCGTCAGTACCACTGCTGCTGTGAAGTACCTGTGGCTCCAAGCAGGGCTTTCTCAAGACCCTGTGCAGCGAACAAAATGCCCCAACTGTCCCCTGGCCTGTGTCTGGCTCTCTCCACACAGCCATGCTGACCCCTTCGGTAAGGACAGGCACAGCTGATACAAAGACCATGGACCTATACCTCCACTTGGAAATGTGGTCCAGATGTTCCGAGAAAATCAGTTCTCGGAACGTCTTGAATCTTTCAGAATTCAGGGGGCTCAAAGAGCATCAGACAGTGTGAGCAATTAATAAGAACGAAGAGTCTAGTTATTCGTGGCAAATCCAAAGGCAAAATTAAATTCAGCCATTCTTAAGAGTTTGAAAATTAAGTTAAATACAATAAAAGAAGGCGAAATGAAATATTTAATCCTTTGAGATATACTAAATATAATAAAAGTGGATTTCTCTGCAGTTTAATGCCCGTTCATTCATCTGTTAGAAAAAAATACCAAGAGAAAATAATTCAAGAAGAATAAAAACCAATGGACCCTTCCCAAATGTTTCAATGGATTATAAAATATACATTTTCTATTCACAAAAGCTATTGCAGCAAATCATAAAATAGATTAAAGGACTCAGTGAGGAAGCCCTAACTTGAATTTGTATTGGAGGACTCACAAGATCAAGACTCATACATTTGCTCATAAGAGACAATTCTAGATTAATTTATCATCCAAAGGGCTTAGTGGGAAGCCTGGCTCCATAGCTTAGGGCACCTGCTTTGCAAGCATGAGACCACGGATTCTATATTTAACATAATTCACATTGGACCCAGCAAAATCCCAACAGTTCTGTTGTCCAGAACCCCCAGTGCTGCAGCAAGGTGAACACACAGGCGCCAGCATACTGCCAGGTAGATGCAAGCCACACAATTGCCCCAGGGAACACAGCAACTAAAAGACATCCCAGCATGATGGACAGGAGTCTGACCCTCAGCACACATGTGTGGCACACCACAGCAATCCCCAGGGAGATGCTAAAGCTTCACAGTATCAAAGAAAGGGTCCTATCCCAGAAAACACATGAGCGAGTACCACAACTAATGTGTGTGCCCTGGGACTCCACATCCTAGGATGTGTGACCTAGTTATCCATTGCTCATAGATTTGCTAGAGCGGGCACCAATAACGTCTCCATTGTGAGACTTGTTACTGTTTTTGGCATATCGAATACGCCACGGGTAGTTTGCCAGGCTCTGCTGTGTGGGCGGGATACTCTCGGTAGTTTGCCGGGCTCTCCGAGAGGGATGGAGGAATAGAACCCAGGTCGGCCATGTGCAAGGCACAACAGGACGACAGTGCGACAGTGCTACTCAGATGGTTACCTGAGAACAGAGCCAGGAGTAAAAGCCTGAACAACACCCAAAACCAAATAAGTAATTAAAATAAAGACTTGGATATGAGAAGAAAACAGGTAATGTGTTCTTTGACATCAGTCTGAGAGAAGCATGAGGAGATTCAGCAGCAAAAGCAACAAAAGCAAAAATAAACAAGTGGGACTACAACGAATGAAAGATTTCTTCTCATAAACAAGACATTTCCATCAGAACAAAAAATACCCTACTAAATGGGAGAAATTATTTTCTCTTCATACATTTGGTAAGGGTTTACTATCCAAAATATATTAAGACTCCTAAGTGTCAATAATAATAATAATAATAATAAAGTGAAAATGAACAGATCTGAATAGATGATTCTCCAAAGAAGACAGATGGCTAGCAGACACCTGAAAAGATGTTCTTTGTCTCTTACTAGTAGAGAATTATGACATGTAACATCACGCCTGTCCAAATAAACAAAAAGAAGTGTTGGGGCGATGTGGAGACAGGGAAACCCACACACACTGTTGATGGGGCTGTTATTGAGGCTGTTATTGATATATCTACTCTTAGAAAAATCAAATATTTCCTATAATCAACTTATCCCACTTGGCAAACTAGAAACTAAAACCACAAAGAGATGTATGTATCCCATGTTTATTGGAGCATAACTGACATTAGCCAAGAGCCCAAAACCATCTGAATGCCATCAGTGGAAGAATGAATAAAGAAGACATGGTGTGCTTAACCACAGTGAAATACTACTCAGCTATAAAAAAGATGAAAGTGTATCATTTGCCACAATCTGGAGAGATCTACAAGATAGTAGAAGATAATATGCTTAAATAAATCAGTTAGAGAAAGACCTTTTTATTTCACTCATATGAGATACATAACAAAAATAAACCTTGCAATCTACTGTTAGTAAATATTTGATTTATGTAACTACTTTAAACATCTGGAGTCATGTACATTTTCTCAGATGTAAAGGGGTCTTGGGTAGAAAAAATTTTCTGTAGTCAAATTATTGATTTATATTTCCACCAATAGTGAACAGTGCACTCTAAGATAACAGTATGAAAATTTCTCAAGGAAGAAAGTAAAGAAAGAAAGAAAGAAAGAAAGAAAGAAAGAAAGAAAGAAAGAAAGAAAGAAAGAAAGAAAGAAAGAAAGAAAGAAAGAAAGGAAGGAAGGAAGGAAGGAAGGAAGGAAGGAAGGAAGGAAGAGAGAGAGAGAGAAAGAAAGAAAGAAAGAAAGAAAGAAAGAAAGAAAGAAAGAAAGAAAGAAAGAAAGAAAGAAAGAAAGAAAGAAAGAAAGAAAGAAAGAAAGAAAGAAAGAAAGGAAGGAAGAAAGGAAGAAAGAAAGAAGAAGGAAGGAAGGAAGGAAGGAAGGAAGGAAGGAAGGAAGGAAGGAAGGAAGGAAGGAAGGAAGGAAGGAAGGAGGGAAGGAAGGAAGGAAGGAAGGAAGGAAGAAAAAGAAAGAAAGAAAGAAAGAAAGAGAGAGAGAGAAAGAAAGAAAGAAAGAAAGAAAGAAAGAAAGAAAGAAAGAAAGAAAGAAAGAAAGAAAGAAAGAAAGAAAGAAAGGGAAAGAGAAAGAGAGATGTGAGCCAGTTTTTCCACTTGTGGGAAGTTGTTCAAAAAAATACAACACTCATTTAAAAAGATGGAGGCCCCCTTTGTTCCTCATAAAAACCCATGTTAAGGAAAAAATTAGATGCCTAGCCTATGAGCAGATAAATGGGTAAATAAGTACAGTGGTATACTGTCTTCTAAGGAAAAAGAATGTAACCTTTCTGCTCATGGAAACACACATGGACCTTGAGAAGATCATGCTAAGTGAAATCAGTCAGAAGGAGAAAGGCGGGTACTATGTATTATTTCACTCATACACTAATGAGAAAGAAATACAAAAAGAACCTACAAAAATCAAATCAAACTCCTCAATTGTGCCTGAAGAGGGGATGAGCAGAGGGGAAGAGACTGGGGCTAGTAAAGTGGGTCAAGAAGGAATGGGCACTGGGGCTGGAGCAATTGCACAGCGGGGAGGGCGTTTGCCTTGCACGCAGCCGACCCGGCTTCGATTCCCAGCATCCCATATGGTCCCCTGAGCACCACCAGGAGTAATTCCTGAGTGCATGATCCAGGAGTAGCCCCTGTGCATTGCCAGGAGTGACCCAAAAAGAAAAAGCAAAAAGGAATAGGCACTGGTGGAGGGATGGGCACTAGAACATTGTATGACTGAAACGCAAGCACGAAAGTTTGTAAGTCTGTAACTGTACCTCACGGTGATTCATGTAAAAATAAAAGAAATACTTAAACATAAATAAGATGCAACGACTGTTTTGAAAAAAAGAAATGAAGTTTCATTGTGCAGTGGTGGACGACCCTCAGTTTGGGTGGCGGCCACAATCCAACATCTCTAGATGCTCAAGTCGACAGCTATAGACCCAGAACGAACGCAGTGTCGGAAACCAGCGTTCCCGCAACGAAAGGGAGAAGAGACCAAAACCAAAGACTGGCACTTTGTTCTGGAGGCGGCAAGCACCAGCACAGCACGCCCGCCTGCATGGGAAGGCGTGATGATTAGAGCTATATTTCAGGCCAAGCACTCGGGCCGCCAGATGTGGGGTGCAGACAGCAGTCAGGAGCGACCTCCTCGTGGGGCCCATTCCAGAGACTGTGGCAAGAGTGGAGGTAAGAGGATATGAGAGCAGTGGGAACTGTAAGTGGGGTACGACCAGAGGGAAATGGGGTGACGTAACAGAGCCAAGTCAGGTGACAAACCAGAAACAAAAGGACTCGAGTCCCCATTTGGCTGAGGAGCGAGGGAAGGGATGGAGGGAAGTCAAGATGCCTGTACACTTCCCACTGGATTTCAGACTCCACGTTCCCTGAACACAGCTAGGAGTGAGCCCCGAGCACAGTCGGATGTGGCCCAACTCCCAACCCCCGCCATGCTGCTTCACCCACACTCCCAAATGTTCCATCCTCCCTTCCTCTCTCACACACGTCGCTATGTTGCTTTTATCTGAAAACAAAGTCCTTGATCTCTAAGTGCTGCAGATGAGTTTGAGGTATTGAGAAATGGTGACAAAAATAACTAAGAGAAGAGAGTTATCACAGACGTAAGGCTCTTGCCTTGCTTGCAGCAGAGCCAAGTCTGATCCCCGGCCAGGCAGAGGGTCCCCCAAGTACCACCAGGAGCCATCCCTGAGCACGGAGCCAAGAGTAAGATCTGAACACTGCTGGGTGTGCCTCCCGAGCTAGGAAAGAAGGAAGGTTGGTGGGTTGGCAGGGAGGTGGTGCAAAAAGGCTGAGAAAAAGTACAAAATGCCCGTTCCTCATGTCTGCCTTACAAGTGAAGTCCCTTCTTGTCACTAGAAAGTTGAATCCACCCATCAGTTTTACAGTTTCATTTTTCATTTGGTGACATAACTGGCAGTGCTCAGGGGATACTCCTGATACAGTGCTTAGGGTCCTTGCAGGTCTAGAACCCCAGCCCTTCACAGGCAATGCATACACTCAGCCCTATGAGCTCTCTCTCTCGAGCGCTCTCTCGCTCTCACTCCAAGTCCATCCACCTAACTCTCAAGGTTCACTTAATTATCCAATAAAATTGTATCTCATGCAAATTATCTTACCCTAATGTCTTCTGTTTACCCTTCAATCACTAATACCAACTCAAAGTCTGATTTTGCCCCATTTTGCTCCATATAAAGATATTTTCGTACTTACCACTATTAGTTTGCAATAGGGCTAGAGCGATAGCACAGCGGGTAGGGCGTTTGCCTTGCACATGGCTGACCAGGGTTCGATTCCTCCACCCCTCTTGGAGAGCCCGGCAAACTACCAAGAGTATCTCACCCGTGTGGCAGATCCTGGCAAGCTACCTATGGCATATTCGATATGCCAAAAACAGTAACAACAAGTCTCACAATGGAGACGTTACTGGTGCCTGCTGGAGCAAATCAATGAGCAACGGGATGACAGTGACAGTGACAGTTTGCAATAAATGTCATCCATTTAAAATAATCATATTTCACTGTCACTGTCATCCCGTTGCTCATCGATTTGTTCCAGTGGGCACCAGTAATGTCTCTCATTGAGAGAGTTATTGATACTGTTTTTTGGCATATCCAATATGCACATGTAGCTTGCCAGGCTCTGCTGTGTGGGCTCGATACTCTCAGTAGCTTGCCGGGCTCTCCGAGAGGGGCGGAGGAATCGAACACGGGTTGGCGGCGTGAAAGGCGAAAGCCCAACCGCTGTGCTATCGCTCCAGCCCCATCAATTTAATGAAAATAACTTTTAGATATAGGACTGCCAGAAATAGCCAATTAAAAAATAAGAGGGCACCCAGTTACATATGGATTTCAGATAAACAAAAATGTTTTTAATATAAGTAAATTCCTATCTATATCATCAACTTTTTAGTACCAGTATATCTATCTACATATATCTTATATAAGTGAAATCAAATAACTGGGGTCTAAAGAAAACCCTCCCCCCCAAAAAATAGAGGGATGATGTGACAGAATCAGTGCCACTACTATCTGACACAAATTACCTCTGTGACTTTCCCCAAGAGGTGGCCATATGGCCTTGGAATCAACACAAGTGTCATTAGCACTACTCTTGACGCCTACAAGCTCCAGAGCTGTGTTTGCCTTGAATCTTTCTATGTGTCTACAAGCAGTAATTAAAATAATGCTGCTACTTGCTATTTTTATGGCTAATACTGCTCTGACTTTCAAAATGAGACTCTTCCTCTATAATCACACACCAAGGCTTTTGAGCAAAGCTATGATCTTTATTCATCCGACCATTCCCTCAAACAACCACTCTGCACGGGTGAAATTACGGGGGGGGGGCGACAAAGAGAAGGAAGCAAGTGAAGAAATATGAATAGACTGACTTGCTGCTAATGATGTTCTTGCAGTTATAGGAGAAAAGGAAAATGGATATGCTTTAAGAGTTCCTCAGGGCAAAGGCAATCGTTACTTTTATATTTTCACACTCTAATGTGGGATCTTTCTTATTGAGAGCAGTGAGCTTCTAGAGTACCAAGGTACCACATTGACGAATCAACCGATCGAACAGAAAACAGAGACATCAAGCCAGAAACTGGTTATCCTGTCTTTAGATTATTTCTCCATTATTCAGGCCCTCAATAATCTTCTTGAATTTGGAAAGAGGGGCAGGAAAAAAAACTGGGGGGAAAGAGGGTATACACCTTCCTGACTGAATTGTTTTAGACTTCTGGAGGAAGTCCTTCTTCGTAATTCAGCCCAGTAACTCCTATTGTCTCTCAGTCTGAGAGTCTTCGCGGTCTATGAATATGATGAGAAAGAATAGCAAGTTTCTGTCTTCTGGGCAGTCTTGATTAGGGCTGTGAAAAACCCTGGTTCAATCGTGCCATCGGCCTTCTCCCAGATTTTCATCACTGCCGGTCTTATAACCTTTATTATTAGGACCTCTATTTCAATTCTTTGTTCGCTTATAATCATTAATTACACCATTGCATAAAGATGGGTGTCTAAACCCTTTGAAATAGACAAAAACTCAAATCATTCATTGGGATAAACGGAATGCTAATACTGTTGCTAGGTAGCAACACTGGGTTCATTAGATGCCTCTGCCTGGCAAACCATCTGCAGATCTCCTTTTATCCCCCCAGCCTTGGAACATTTTTAAGGGTGGAATATGTCAGAACCCATTTATTTTGACTAAATACCAACTCACATCTCTGTTTTCAACAAGACACAATGAAGCTTGTCACAGTCGGGCTAATAGTTCTTAATGAGGATGACGTTCCTAATGATGATTTTTTTTAACATTCTCCTAAGAGACACATTTTCAATTTGAGTAATTGTTTAATTAATGACTACTAAGCAACTTGATGAAATGCAAATAGTGTTTAGCACAAACTCTAAATAATCACAACTGTAATTTTGAGCCAAATTGGCTGTATTTTCATTGTGCGTGGCATGTCAATAAAATATTTTCTCATATGTCTTAACAAGACTCTGAGCAAATTTGTGAGATAAAGCAATGAATTTTGTTCTTTCAGATTCGTATTACCCAAGTCTGTGTTCTCCTAAACTAGGCTCTGAAGCACACAGTAAGCATCCAGAGGTTCCCTGACCCTTTCGAGGGCAAGGAGTCTCCAATTTACAATCTGCACCCCCCCCCACTCCCAAGGACCTCCACCCATTGATGAAGAGCTTCTCACTTGAGACGTGCCCAAACATGCTGTCCTAGAATATTGCCCAAAGACTTCTAAATGTTGAACAATCAGCTCAGTAAGTTCATCTGGTTTATTAAAATGAAAAAATCATTTAAAAGTAAATACTTTTACTTTTAGAAGGAATAATTTTAATGATGGGGAGCACACTTTAACCATGGATATAAATATATTGACCTAATCTTTAAAATTTCATGAACTGCGTTTCCATCTTGTTTTTACAGCTCTTCCACACTTTGCAGTTATAACCTTTGCACTTAGCAGTAAAATATTTTTTAGCAGAAAATATTTTACTGCTAAAAAAATTCCCTGTTCTTGGTGCTAGGAGGCCCCACTCAGGATGGGAGATGTGGGCTGAAAGTAGACTATAGACCAAACATGAAGGCCACTCAATATTGCAAACCACAACACCCCAGAGGAGAGAGAGAACAAAAGGGAATACCCTACCACAGAGTTGGGATGGAGTGGAGGGGATGGGGTGGTGGTGGTGGGAGGGATGCTGGGACCATTGGTGGTGGAGGATGGGCACTGGTGGAGGGATGGGCACTCGATCATTGTATGACTGAAACATAAGCACGAAAATCTGTAAGTCTGTAACTGTACCTCAAGGTGATTCACTAATAAAAAAATTTTTTTAATTCCCTGTTCTTTTTGTCAAGTCAACATATTGCTGATTCATTATATCAAACTAAGCGACATCATATGTCACCTCATTCCTGCATGAAGCACCTCTAAAACATATCTTTTCAATGTAAGGTTACCTCATAATCTTTTTGCATACAGGGACACCACATCATTTCAAGGTTAGGCTTAGGGGCGAAATCACCTCTCTAAAGTAGGAAAATATGGGGATACTTGGTATTAAATAAACTACGAAAAGGATACTCATTTACATTGAAATCAGAGAATATTGCCCTGACGAAGTCAGTTGGTGGGCAAAAAAGGACATTGGAAAACAGGTTATTTGCAGCTCCGAAGCCTCAAAATCTCACCAGTATTGATTGTGGAACAATGCACAGACTTTCTTTGGAGGTGCTTGAGTCTGCACTTCACTCAAACCCTCTGGATTTGGAGAAGAGTTGGTGAAATCTTTTCACTTTTCTTCTGGGATGATTTCAAACCCGTTCCATATGGACACAAACACATATGTGTATCTCTATAACACTTTTAGTATTTATTGTGTTTCCTACTTGACCAGGTTAGATGGAGGAATTCTAAATTAAAATTGAAAATCAAAACCTGAATGATTTTGTCAAGAGCTTGAAGTTTCCTGCGGCCCAGGGTTGACCCCTTGTAGTGAATTTCTGGTCATGTTGGCTAAGGACCACTGCGGGGGGGGGGGGGGGGTCGGTACAAACCTCCTGAGTCCTGATTCAGAGGCCCCCCAACTCCCTCCTACAACCCCCTACCACTGCCAAAGAGATGGAGGCTTAGTAACATGGTTCCTGGCCAGCTTAGTTTTAACTCTAAGTGCTCTAGGTGGGTTTGAGTTTATTTCCAGGCGTGTTTAATGTTGGAATGTCGGATGACTCGTGTGCTTATTTCCCTTCACACAGGGATGGTTTCAGACCAACATTAAGCTGCTGCAGAGTAACAGTGCAGAGCTGAGGCGCCAAACCCAAGCAAGGACAGGTTCCTTTGTGGTGGGGTGCCCAGGAGGTCCCAGAAGAACAAATGCTGTATGAAGTACCGTGTGTTATTTTTCACGTACTCGCTGTGAGCCGGACCCCTATATGCTAACTATCTCATTTAATCCTCAGGATAGGCCTTTGAGATCAGCTCCATCATTCCTGCTGTACAGAGGATAATGAGAGCGTTTGGGTCACAAAATGAGTCCAGAGAGGAGCCAATTTAAAGACAAAATTTGCGACTCCCAGAACCCGTTGCCTGACGGCTTCCGAACCCATTAGCAGGGCTTTGCATTTGTCAGAGGCAGGTTCCTCGGATGGCGCGCAGTGGGCCGCTGCAGTGGACACGGGAGCACAGACTGGGGGCGAAGCTGAGCGATAGATAGCACAGTGGAGGGCGTTTGCCTTGCGCGCGCCAACCCAGGTTCAATCCCCCGCATCCCATATGGTCCCCGTGCTCCTCCAGAACCAGGAGTGACCCCTGAGCGTCGCCGGTGTGTCCCCTCCCCACCCCCATATAAAGCCCCGCAGGAAAGCAGACGGCTCTTCCAGGCCTGGTTTCATTTCTCTGACTGTACACCCAGAAGTCCTTCTCAAGATCCGGTGGTGATGCTCTGTGGACTTTGTGGGGAGGAGTTGGTTACTATTTTCATAATGACTGCACCATGGTTGGGCTACCAACTGTGTCCAAACACTTTCCTTTTCTCCTCATCTTTGCCAACACTTTCTTTTTATCTGTGATCGTTCTGTTTTGTTTTGGGTTTGGGGTCATACCTGACAATGCTTAGGGGACCATATAGGATGCCAGCGGTCAAACCCAGATTGGCCACATGCAAGCAAGTCCCCTACTCACTCTGCTATCGCCCAGGCCCCCAATTTTCTTCCTTTCTTTTTTTTAACTAATGATCACCTTAACTGCTGTGAGACCTTGACTTATATTTCCTGATCATCACTGATATTGAACATATTTTCATATACCTATTGGCTTTTGAGTGTTGTTTTGGGGGAAATATGTAAAATATATAAAATATGCCAGTCCTTTACTTATTTTTAATTTATATTAATTGTTCTTGCAGTGCTGGGGTTTGAACCCACATGAAACACAGGTGCTCAGTTGCTGAACTACATCCCTGGTCTCCTTTGCCCATTTTTATATTAGATTTTTTCATTATTGAGTTGTTTAGATCCTGATGTATTTTGTATATTAACCACCTATCAGAGACTGGACTTGCAGTTTTTTCCCCATTCCACAGGTTGCCTTCTCATTTTATTATTTTCCCTATAATATGTGGAAGTTTTTTTCTGTGTTGTAATACAACTTTATTTTTGCTTTTGTCTCCAGTGCCTTTGATATTCAAAACAACCCTTACCAACATCATTGTAAAGGAACTTTCCCTCTGTATTTTCTTAGAGGGGGGGAAGTGATAGTACAGCACGTAGGGTCCTCCCCTTGCATGCAGCCAGCCAGGGTTCAATTCCCGGTATCACAAATGGTCCCCAAGCCCACCAGGATTGATCCCTGAGTGCAGAGGCAGGAGTAATTCCTGAGCACAGTCAGCTGCAGCTCCAAAATAATGACAACCAAAAACAGCAAGTCCGTGGTAGTCTTTAAACATCTTCAGAGAGAAATGTTTGCTTCACAATAGGCAAGGTCAAAGACAGCAATGATGCTGCTTTGAAATAGGAACAAACAAGGTGAGGAGAGACCTGAGATAACTGCATCATCCCTGTACCGGAAAGATGGGAAGGAGTCAAGTCTGGGACTTGAATCAACACTCCTCAACTTTACCACATGACGTGGACAAGTTACTGGAGCTTAACAATCCCAAGGTTTCATTGATAAAAATCCTGGGAGTATAATCATCCTCCCAGTATCGTTACAAAGATTAGAGTTAGAAAATATATGTAAAATTTACTCTAATAAAAATCTTAATATATTTCAAAATATTTGCTCACTGGCCATACATGTATATGTGTGTACATATTACATATATATACACATATATGTGTATGTTTGTGTTTGTGATATAATGTATTAAAATGTATATAATATATCATATATTTGTATTATCTTATGTGTTTTATATATCATATATAATACAAAGCCCAAGGATTTCTGATTTAGGGATTTTAGTTCATTGTCTGACATGGAACAGATGCATATATATATAAAATAATATATCTATATAATATATTTCATGTTATTATATATAATATAATATATAAAATATACAGACTATATATATATATATACATATATATATATAGACCTCCAAGCCTGCTCGGATTGGGACTGGGCCTTTCCACCCAAATTCCCCATTTTCCAGTAGCTAGGTGGTTACACCCAGGGACTGCCCCCAGCACCATGTAATTCCACCAACGGCCAACATCCAAAGACTATAAAATCAAGCTCCCAGAAGAGATCGATGCAGAGAGTCTCTTTCCCCTGCACCTGGCTGTCTTCCTCAGGGCCTCTCAGAGGGGGTGGGCTTCAGTTTCCCTCCCGGCCCCGAGCAGAGCTGAAGACCTCCAGAGCCTAACCACAGCCATGCTCAAGGCCCCTCTCCACACGCTTGGACAAGCCTCATGCATGAAGGAACTGGCAGAGGAACCCAAGTGTGTGGGACCCGGGGCTGAGACCTCTAAGCCTGCTCAGATCGGGACTGGGCCTCTTTTGCCCAGATTCCCCATTTTCCAGTAGTTAGGTGGTCACACCCAGAAACTGCCCCCGGCACCCTGTAATCCCACCAATGGCCAACATCCAGAGACTATAAAATCAAGCTCCGAGAAGCGCTTATAGCCTATTTCTCCCTCTAGGAGAACCTGGCAAGCTTCCGAGAGTTTCCTGTCCACATGGGAGAAACTTGCAAGCTCCCCATGGTGTATTCATATGCCAAAACCAGTAACAATGATGGGTCTCATTCTCCTGACCCTGAAAGAGTCTCCAATGTGGCACCATTGGAAAGGACGAGTAAAGAGAGGTTTCTAAAATCTCAGGGCTAGGACAAATGGAGACGTTACTAAGACCACTCGAGAAATTCGATGATCAAGGGGATGATGATGATGATGATGATGATGATGATGATGATGATGATGATGATGATGATGATGATGATATTATATATAGAAGCATCTGTTCTGTGTCAGACAATGAGCTAAATCCCTTCAGTCAGAAATTCTTGATCTTTGTATGAGGAAAGAGAGGTAGTGTTGGTAGAGAAGGAACATGATAATATCTATGAATTTCTCCCCAGAAATGTATAGATTATTTACTTATATCCACCAGATAATATTGTATTAACAAGGATTTTACTCTATCAATAGTTTCAAATTACTTCCATAAAACTTTCCCTCACCAACCCAGGTAACTTAAATGACCCAATGCTTTTGCAGAGGTATATAAGTCCTCCTTGTATCTCTTGCTTACTCCTGCAATATAATAAATGTGTTCACTTTTTCAGTGGGCATTTATTGGACTCCTACTGTCAATGAAACATAGAGTAGGGATGAAACAGGATAACTAATACTACTATGTTCTCTCCAGAAATGATACTACCGAATCAGTAAATTAAGGTCTATATTTTAATGTCATATGTTTTAATGCACAGATAAATATTTTATGCCAGAAATCAGCAAATAGTGTCATTCTTGCCAAAGGGGATAGGGCAGGGAGGGAACTGTGTCTCAAAGCTCAAAGAGGACTTTTTGGATATTAAATTTTAAAAGATGAATGATATTTCAATAGATGCAAAACATGAATTTTTTAGAAAATAAGATATTTTGATCTCAACAGACATTTGACTAAACACTGCCTTGAGTTGTCTGTTAGCCATTCACACTCACACCTTATCTCCTCATTAGTGTCTGACTTCCTTGACAATCACAGAGTCTGCATTGACCTTTTCAATCTCCTACAGGTACTACACGGGGCTAGATGCACAGGTATCAAGTGAATATTAAACCCAGATTGACTGAAAAAATAAAATAGGATTCTGAGAATACGCCCACGCCTGGCCACCATCTACTTAAGCTCCCATGTGGCCACAATCCAGAGACACACAAACAAATCTCGGACCTGAACAACTTGCTGCAGTGATCTCCCCAAACCCTAATTACTAAAATTTTAGAATTTCTTGAGTGCACAGCCCCTCTCGCAGCTGCACATTATATTTTATCCATAACAAGCAACACAAAGCACATTGTCTAGCATTGCATTTTGATATTTGAGCCCTGGGACTGGGCTCAAATATCAATGGTAACCAAAGTAGAGCAAGAGAGTATTGTGCAAATTGTTTGCCACACAGGCAGGGTAGGTGGGAATGGAGATACTGGGGACTTTGATGGTGGAAAACGTGCACTGGCGAAGGAATGGGTGCTTGACATTATATGATTGAAGTTCAAACATGAAAACTCTGTTACTGTACCTTATGGTGAATCAATAAAAACAGGGAAATAAATAAATTTAGTAAGTAAATAAAAACAAACAACAAAAAACAGATTGACTCATCCCATCAAAAGAACCCTGCAAGAGGAGAATCCATTCTATTTCCCAAGATCCAGTGATAATAAAGTTACACTTTGAAAATCCTACATTGGGAGCATCGTGCTGTCTCCAAATCCCAAAGGACTGAGCTGCCATGTTGAGTGCCAAAGCCAGGACAGCTTCCTGTGACAGATGTGATGTCTGTTGCTTCTTCCTCGAGTTTGACAAGCTGCCTAATAACCAAATTGGCCCTCCTTGGCCAGGAGATGGAGTTTTGACACAAGTGCTACCTCTTATTTTTCTGGTTAGAATTTGCTCACAGGGGCACATTCCATACCTGTTTTAGGGCTAATTTCATTGCCAAGGCAAGAGCAAGTCGTGAAGTTACTACAGTATGAATTAACATATGTTGTTGCAAAATTTTGGCATGAATGCAACTTTTATGTAGTTAGAAAAGGTTATTACTATGGTTTTTGGAAAGGAAAAATAAATGGTTGGGGAAATAGGTCTGATATCTTCTTTTTTCAAAAGATTTATGTGTTCCAAGCTTTCATCAGCAATCTCAGTGCAGAAAATATGAGTCTGAAATTCAATACATTTGGAACAAGGGCCTTGGTTCTCTGTGTATTAGCAGCCTTAATGTCATGCCATCCAATCCACATATGTTGTGTGAAGAGATTAGAAAAATACTTTTCACTTCTTCTTGGGATGCTTGAGGATTGTTTTTCTTTTATTATTATCACACGTTCACGTTGCTTTTTGGTTCCTATTCGGGAGTCTGTAGGTGAGAACTGATTACTGAGGCTCAGGAAAATCTTTGCTTATGGGGATCAAATCTGCCCATTCTCGCTCCAATACCATACTCTGGCTTTGAGCAGAGTATGATCTGAACGCACAAATGCAGACCAATCTCCTGGCAAACTCAAAGTAGGTCAGTAAGTAGTTGGCACAAGAAAAACGTAAGTCACAGGACTTTGGGGTGGGTGGGGGGAGGGGGAGGATTGGGTTTGAGCCACATCTGGCAGTGCTCAGGGCTTAGTCTTTTTTTTTTCTTTTTGGGTCACACCCAGCGATGCACAGGGGTTGCTCCTGGCTCTGCACTCAGGAATTACCCCTGGTGGTGCTCTGGGGACCCTATGGGATGCTGGGAATTGAGCCCAGGTTGTTTCGTGAAAGACAAACACCTTACTGGCTGTGCTATGGCTCCAGCCCCTCAGGGCTTAATCTTGGTTCTGTGCTCATTTATCACTCCTGGGAGTGCTCAAGGGACCATATGTGACTTTTTTTCCTTAAAGGTATTCATTTAGACTACTCTTTGGTTCAAAGTAACATTGGTCTAGACTCCTTCACTTTTGGCCAGCACTTCTGGGCCCAAACACCTTGGGTGCTGTGGGAGTTGAGAAGACTCAGACTTCGACTCCCATTGACTAAACTGGCCCTAGTGACAATGAGCAACTCAGGCGGTGGGATGTGGAAGCAGTGTGATGCAGGAGCATCACGCTGAAACATGCCCCGCCCCCAGCCATATGGATTCCTTCCCTTTTTAGCACCTGGGAGAAGGCAGGAAGCTCTGCTGCCTTGAATCCTTCTACGCATATGAAATACTTAGAAAACCAGAGAGAAGCTGCACTCAGAACAGTGGGAACCCTCCACCGTCTCCAGATGTGCCAACATTCCCACCCCCCAGCCTCTGGGATCCCAAACAGCTCCACTGAGAACTGGTCTTATAGAAACCTTGCAAACTCACCCGCCAGTGCAGCAGCAGTTACTCCTGTTCTGGGAGTCCCAGGGTAGACACAGCAGAAGATGCAGTTTTACCCTGTCACAAAGGACCTCATCCTGGGGTGAAAACTTAATTGGGGTCACTAAGGGCAGAATTTAGTTTTGTGTCGAACGTACACAAAGAACCAGGTTTACCCTATATTCAATGTCCTAATGTTAATTAGTTTTCACAGTCCCCTGCTGACTTCCCAAGCTGAACATCGTTGCCACAAAAGTAACTATTTCTGACATGACCAGTATTTCTTTAAACCTCCTTAAACTAAACAAGCTATTGTTGGATAACGTAGGGTTGTCCTTGCTCCCCTCTCACCCACCACAGGGAACTTAGGTTTTTTGTGGGTTTTTTTTTTTGGTTTTTGGGTCACACCCGGCGATGCACAGGGGTTACTCCTGGCTCTTCACTCAGGAATTACCCCTGGCGGTGCTCAGGGGACCATATGGGATGCTGGGATTAGAACCCGGGTCGGCCGCGTGCAAGGCAAACGCCCTACCCGCTGTGCTATTGCTCCAGCCCCGCAGGGTACTTAGGTTTATTGAGTTACTCTTATAACAGTGCCCCAATTCCATCAAGCACTAATAATCCTATATTATTTTTCTCTTTTCTTTATGTCACTTGCATGGTTTAGCAATGTCCTTTCTGTATAGACACAGGAAGACAGTTGATGCAATGCTTTTGTAACATGGGAGTTAACTGACTCCAAACAATATTAACTCCTGGGAGTCCATCATATTTACCTAACTTAAGCCTCAGTTGCTCTTACTTCCTACCACCCCCCAAAAGGAGGGTCCTGATTAAGGGACTGGATGGATTCAGGACAAGCGGTAAGCTCCCCTGGCATCAGAAAGGGCCAAGCTAAGTGCCATAAGAAGTATAAGAACATAGTCATGAAACAAACTCTGTCATGACCCCAAAAGAAGTAATTGAATAAAGACCCTACTGGGGTTAGGAAAGGCTAGCCTGGTCTGAGGACTGTGGTGTGGAACATATAATGAGATGTCCCCAGGATGAGCCACCCTTTCAGCTTAATATAACTCTTAATGTCTCCATACAAAATGACTAGGAACATAAGAAGTAAATTTACTATGATTGTTTAAATGGATTACTAGCTGAAGAAAGGAGAAAGCAATACACCCTGGATGGAATCCTGCCCTTGAGCGGATCTCCTAGTAATCTGGAGACTAGACGAGAACTAAGAGGACCCTGAGGTCTATGAGGAGACTAGGATGATGGAGCTATGATGACTGGGACTACAACCAAAACTATGACTACACTTGTGCTGTAAGGGGAGAGATCAGACACTGGGGAGGAGAGAGAGATAAACTGACTACCAACAAGCATGGGGCCCTGTTTCTCCATCCCCCCAGTCCTCTGTCCGTTTGTCACCAGGGGCCAGCCTGGGGAGGCGGCTCTCGGCTGCCGAATGCTCAGGTCCCTTGTGTGCTGCCACTTTTCTTGGAAACTCACATATATATAAGCTATCAAGGAATAGCCAGGGTCTCTATTTCCCACTGCCAAAGTATTTGGAGAAGGAACTCACTCTCCAAATATATGGTAGAGTAAATGAATCAGAAAGTAATGTTTTTGTAACTGATAAGGAGATATTAACATAAGGAGGTATTAACATAAGGAGATATTAACACGAATAAGTTCTGAAGGCGTCAGACCCTGCTCTCTCCCACACACACTGGCACCCTTTCAGATAGACAAACTCTTGACACTTAAACTCCTCAGCCAAAAATCTTGATTTTCCTACTAACTCTTGGTAGTCATTAGCACTTCATACTTATATTTGTAGTTTTCTGCATTCTGGGTGTATCATAGTCACGTGCTCCCTAAAGTCAAATGATGGCAGCCATCTGGCTTACTTTAGTCAATCAAGAAGGAGAAGAACCAATGTGGGTAGCTTGATCTTGGGCAGAGACCCGTAAAACAGATGTCCAATCTGCTCTATTCCTAGCCCCCTGCCACAGGGACCAGTGACATGCTCCTGATTGGAGGCTTTCTCCAGCGGGTCTCGAGAGAGAATGAGAGGGGAAAAGATCCCTGCTGATCTGAGTGAAGAATACAGACTAAGTGAGAACCACACCCCACCTATATACAGCCAGCTCTCTGCAAAATGACTAAACCCTTTTCAGAATCTCTGTGTCTGTCTTTCTGTCTTTCTGTCTGTCTCTCTTTCTCTCTCTCTCTCTTTCTCTCTCTCTCACACACACACACACACACACACACACACACACACACACACACACACACACACATGCACGCACAGACACAGTGCCAGCATATTTCTAAGGTCTGCACAGCCTTGCAGAGAATTCTGTATCTCACAGACCACATTCTCATCTAAATCACACAAGATTACTGGCAAAATCACCGCATAGTCATGCCTTTTCATGGAGAACAGGTAACTTTCAACTTGTCGAAATTTATGTCACAACAAAGGGTCAGTTGATGGGGAAATAAGGAAAGATGCCTGAGTTTTGCAATTCATTGAATACAGCTGAAATCAACAGCTTCCTTGAACACCACTTCTGTGATCTTATCAAACCACTTAGCTTGGGCTTTACTTTTCTAATCCATCAAGTGGAGCAATACTATATATTTCTCAGACTGCTCCAAAGAATGAGATACCTAATCTCAAGTAAGGAACTTGGGGTATATATGGTGACCATCAGTTTCTATTCTCTTGTCCCACTCCGATCCCTTCCAAAATCAAAGAAATAGAAGAACTGATAGATAGAAGGTGGACAAATTATAGCCAATGGATCAAATTTGGTTGACTGACTGCCTTGGCTAAAAACGTTTTATCATAACATTAGTACACTCACCCCTTATTAAAAAGTCTATAATTTTGTTCACACTTCATTGAGTTAGCTATAATGGAGATTTGAGTTAGCTATAATGGAGATTCCATGTCCCTCAAAGTCTAAAAAAATTATCTGGACTTTTTCAGAAAAAGTGTAATGATCTATAGATAATACACATCCATAAGCTGGACAATTTTATTTTACATATGAATCTGACCCCACATTCTTCCTCTAGAACAAGTTGATGTAATATTAAATGCCACCTATAGATTCTATTTCCCCTGCAAAGTGCTTATTGGAAATGAGTTGGTCCTAAATATTCAGTAGGCTTATAGCAAGGGGCTCAATGAAGAGGTGCTATCTAAGGGTCAGAGAGATAGTAAAGAGGGCAGGACATCTGTCTTGCACATGGCTGACTTGTGTTTGATTCCCAGCACTCCAGATGGTCCCCTAAGTCCTGTTAGAAGTAATTCTGAATGCAGAACCAAGATTAAGCCCTGAGCACCACCGAGCATGGCCCAAAACAAAGGTGGGTTTGGAGGAAGAATGTGCTACCTGGGCAAAGACTCGAGAGAGGTAAAGAAGTGAGTCAACAGATGAATTAGGTTAAGGTCAAACTGGGCAGAGAAAACTGGTGCAAAGGCCCAAGGACAGGAAGTTTTTGTGGCCAAAAAGGATGAGCAAGAGTGAAAAAACAAGAGATGCATTCAAATAGGCTCTGGGGAGATTGTGTGGCTCTCCGAGTGTAATGAGGAATTGTGGGGAGTTTGAGCGAAGGAGAGACACAATCTGATATTCATGGTAATGGGACAGCTCTGGGTGCTGAGAACACACAATACATGGAGTAAGGTGACTTCGAGGAGCTATTTCAGTCACAGTGGAGGGAAGCGTTACGATGATGGGCATTAGGAGGTTTGCTTTTGTTCTTAATATAATTTAGGAAGGCTGGAGTGATAGCACAGCGGTTGGGCATTTGCCTTTCATGCAAAAGACCTGAGTTCGGTTCCTCCGCCCCTCTCAGAGAGCCCGGCAAGCTACCGAGAGTATCGAGCCCGCGTGGCAGAGCCTGGCAAGCTACCTGTGCGTATTGGATATGCCAAAAACAGTAACAATAAGTCTCTCAATGAGAGACATTACTGGTGCCTGCTCGAACAAATTGATGAGCAATGGGATGACAGTGACAGTGACAGTGACAATAATGTTTAAACTTATGGTAATGGTATAAAAGCTTACAACTCCCACCTTTGCCCAAGTGCCCATGACCTTCCACCTCTGCCTTTACCTTTCTTCTCGTCTGGTCTTCCCCCCACCACCACTGTGCATTTTGTCTGGACATTTGTGTTAAGGCAGGGTCATAGGAATCCCCTATGGACCTGATCCCAGGTCTAAGAGAAAGATGAACCAAAGGGAATGCCAAGGTTTGGCTCCATGTGGGAGGATGGAGTTTACCATCAGCTTCACAGGGCAGATTTTGGGCAAAAGATGTTTATCAAATGGATTGCTTTTGAACCTTATGTTTATTGCTTCTAGAAGGTTTCTACACAGTGGTGCTCCCAGTGCTAAATAGAACGCCTACCACTAGCAAGGCCGAGAATACATGTGGAGTGGAGGAGTGAAGGAATGGATGATTAAATACGATCCCCACCAGGCAGGCAACCTATGGTCTTCCTGCTTTCTGGGGGTCTACCTAGGGAGCTCAAGACTAAATTTCTCCCTGCTCTCACACACCTCCAGCCTAAAGTTCTTTCATTCCATCTCGCTCCCTTTCATCTTGGCCTGTGAGTGGAGGAATGGACCCTCTCAGAGACGCTCACCCCAGCTCTTACTTTCCACCGCAACATCCTTTCCACCCCCTAGTACAGAACTTTATTACCAGAAATAAGAAAATCGGCCTAATTGTATATTCTTCCACATCAAAAGATTTAAGATTTGGTTTTCAACTTTTTAAATGTCAAAGCTAAAAACACAACCGCGGCTCTCTGAATTCAGACTGATTGATCCAAATGGGGAAGGATATTATTTTCATGCATTAACCAGTGGTAATGTTCTGACTGCATCCAGGAAAGGTTGAAAGGACCAGGGAATGCCAGAAATGAAGCACACTAGTGGGTGTATCAAATATTATGCTGCTGCCATCTGATTATTTGATCAGATGGAACATACTTGCCCCTGGAATACACCAAGTTGGCACAAACATCTTATAATTGTTATCAGCTTGCCCATTGATCCGGAGTAAATTAGTCTGATGGTATTTAAGTAAAACAGATTCTGTCCATGAATTTATACAAAATGTAACAATGCTGGCACTGGTCATAGTGTGCAATCTAATAATTAGGCACTGTCTTTGTCATTTTCTGAACTTTCAGGATGAACATTAAACAGGAAGGCATTTGTTAATAGTGCAACATTTCCCAAGGAAAATGGCTGTCAGGAGAATTAAGGAGACAGGATGAAGTGCATAGCAAGGAGAATGAACTGAACATTTTTGAGGAGCAAAGAAATGGATACCCCAATAGAATAGAACATTCTCTTCCTTTAAATTTGCCTGCGTTAATAATGCATCTATTTTTTAATAGGTTAATCTCCATCTTTTGTTTGTGAAGATGCCAGATCTCTCTGAGCTCATTAAGGAACAATAGATACTTTAACTCATGAGGGAGAATTCTTGAAACCCTTGAAAATTCCCAAATTCATAAAGACCCATCATAACATATCATTTTCCTTATATAATGTAGTCTCATAAAAGCTACAAAATTAGATATAAATGATCTAACTGTAGCTTGATGACCAGCTTCAGTCCTGACTGAAACACTTGCTAAATTCATTTCATAAACATTTCTTTCAAAAATCTTCATAAAGAACATATGGCTGTTATGTTTATATTATAGATTCTACTCAACAATAAATTCAACATTCCATGCTTTTTCCAAAAGGGCTCTTTTCTAGCTAAGAAGTAATACATTATTTTTGTT
Organism: Sorex araneus; assembly: GCF_027595985.1. Lineage (NCBI taxonomy): Eukaryota > Metazoa > Chordata > Mammalia > Eulipotyphla > Soricidae > Sorex > Sorex araneus. Next base: position 62,773,625 of record NC_073310.1, on the reverse strand, counting down.
TCCTTCACTTACCTTAATGTCCTCGAAGTTGTCTTCATTTCAGGAATCATTTGTCTATTTTCTGGCAGAAGAAGGACATTTTTCCTAGACAAACAAGATCCTAAATAGAGTCCTACCTACTCCCAAATTATACAACGTGGGCTCCACCCCAGTTTCTGTGTTTACCAGTCTATGAGAGTTGGTCCTGCTCACCAGTCTCTACAATTCAAATTAATTTCTCAGCAGAATTGCAAATTATTGCATGTCAGGAACTTCCGCGTCACTTGCAAAGAGGCAAGCATGAATGTTAAATTCATGAAGACAAAGGTCCTCCTCTTGATTCCTTTGAAAATGGGGGATTTACTCGAAGTGAGTTTGTACAAAATCTTATTAGCACAAGGTAACTCTGAAGGGCTCTTCAACTCCTTGAGCCAAATTTCAAGATCATCTACTTGGTTTGGTGACCCCTAAAGAGAGAACTCTCCCACAGACCCCTGACCCCAAAGAGTACTGTGTGCCCTGACATTTAACCATTCGCTCAGCTGGTGTTTGTGAGGCAACTCTAGGTGCCAACCATCCCCATAGGTACAGTGAAGTAACAGTGAAGAAGGCAGGTATTGCACCTGCTCCACCATAAGGCAACTAGCAAACGAAACAGCAGGTAGTGCTGAGAGACACGTAGCAGGCACTAGGATTGAGTATCCTCAAGGAGGTTGGCTTCTTTACACTGGATCAGTGATCAGGCAAAAGCTGTGGTCTGTGCCAAATCCTGCCTTCCACCTTATTTTTATACACTCTTAGAGCTAAAAAGTATTTATAAAGTTGAAAAAATTCAAAATGCCAAAAACAAGTATTAGCTTTCCATGAGAAGTTACTCAGAGCCAAGGGCATCATATCTTGGTCGGTAGAACCCAAAATCTTCCCTCTTAGGTGATTTACCTGAAGATCTGTAGGCCTCTGGATTAGGGGGCCACTGTTAAATAACAAAGTCCAGCTGAGCTCATTTCAAAAATATAATTGACTTTATTAAATAATTTGCAAATCCAGAGGCTTACTTCCCTTCCTCCACCTCCCTCCCTCCCTTCCTCCCACACACCCTCTCTTCCCATCCTCACTTCCTTCTTTCCTTCCATCCATCTGTCATCCATTCTTCCTTCCTTCCTTCCTTCCTTCCTTCCTTCCTTCCTTCCTTCCTTCCTTCCTTCCTTCCTTCCTTCCTTCCTTCCTTCCTTCCTTCCTTTTTCCTAAAGCCTTGTATTTGCTTGGGTTAGGCCATTTTCCTTTCATCTCTTACTTACACTCTTTGGCAGCTAGAGACAAGACCATGCCCATGGGAACAAAAATGATAACAATGGCGCCTGCCAAGGCTGAGAGCCAAAAGCTCACTTGCCGGTACAGGACAAAGAGGCAGCACGGCATCAACGGGAGCCAAGAAAGTAGGGGATTTAAGCAGGAGAAGGAATAACACCTAGAACAGCAATTCAAAGAACACAGAGTTCTGGCCGCCCGAGGACCCAGTGTAGCTAGAGTGAGCTAGAGTAATGCAGGGGTTTCCCTGCTTCTGCAGATGAGCTGAGATGAAGGAAGAAATGCTCACTGTTCTTTTGAACCTCCTGATGCTTTTCTGAAAGACGGTCTTCAAAAGACATGGACTGTGATTGGAGGCCAGGGCTGCAGGGATTGCAGTTACGGACCAACTGGAAAATAATTAGTTTAATTACATCAATTCAGGACTGGAGCAAAAGCACAGCAAGTAGGGCATTTGCCTTGCACACAGCCAACACGGGTTCAATTCTTCTGTCCCTCTCAGAGAGCCCCGCAAACAACCGAGAGTATCACACCCACACGACAGAGCCTGGCAAGCTCCCCATGGCATATTCGATATGCCAAAAACAGTAACAACAAGTCTCATAATGAAGACGTTACTGGTGCCCACTCGAGCAATTTTATGAACAATGGGAGGACAGTGCTACATCAGTTCAAATGTTGATCTTCCCTGACTCCATAGTTGAACATCTTGTGCTTCTGCTGAGATAAGGACCTCAGAGTTCCACGGACAGGGAAGAAAGAAACTGGTTGCCTGTCTTTAATGGACCAGTGGGTTTTTCCAGAAAGGTTTAGGGCCTCCTCCTCGGTGAGGTATCAGCCCCTTTGTATCCCTAGGACAGCACTCTCTCTCTGTCTCTCTCTGTCTCTGTCTCTCTGTCTTTGTCTTTGTCTCTGTCTGTCTGTCTTTCTCTCTCTCACACACACACTCTATATACTGACTGTGAAGAAGATTATATTGACTACAAGCACCCAGAGGATATAAATGCCTTTTAAATATGTGTCTTCAGTTTCAAGCCAGTTATTGCTACCTACACATTGACAAGTATTTTTTGAATGAATAAATGGGCAAATGATTCTATATACTCACAGCCATCTCACAAATACCTACATACTCACTCAAATCTTATTAACCTTTGGCTTTTAGGTGACAACAAAATAATCTATCAGCTCAGTTACACTGTAAAGGCTGGGTTGTGTGGGCAGTTAGAGGGGGTAGGTGAGAGCCAGGTAATTCACTTATCAATCTGGTCATGAAAAAAAATGTCTACCACCTAATTATAAAACTACTACATGATCATTGCAGACAACTTTAAATATATAAATATACAGAAAAGAATTAAAGTCACTCATTGTACAAATCAGGAAAGAAAAATAGTATCTGATAATGTTTTGGTCCTTTTACTTCCAGCCTTGTTTTTTGCCAATATATTTTTATGTCTGTGTATATTTATGTATATGCTTCTTTTTTTGAAAAACTGCTCAGACATTCCCAATTGGCTTATAACCTGATTTTATTCCTCTGCTTTGCATTAAAACATATCTTCAAATAGCTCTGCTTTCTGAAAACATGATTTTTAATGGTGGAATAATATTCCCTTGTACCATAAATTATTTACCATTTTTCAGCTATTGGAAAGTTTTGCTGTTTCTGATTTTTCACTATCTTAAATAATGCTAAGATGACTAAACACACATATAAATATTTAACCACATTTCTGATTATTCCATGATATTTGTGCATTCTTGGGAGACCATCAAACATAGTGATAAAGGAAAAATCCAATTTTTTTTGTTTTTTTGGCCACACCCAGAGGCGCTCAGGGCTTACTCCTGGCTTTGTGCTCAGGGGTCATTCCTGGTGGAGCTCAGAGAACCATATGGTGTGCTGGGGATGGAACCTGGGTGAACTGTGTATAAGGCAAGTGTCCTAACTGCTGTACCATAGTTCAAGCCCCGCAAATTTTTTTAATTTGTATTTTTTAATTAGTGAGTCACCGTGAGGGTACAGTTACAGATTTACACATTTTTGTGCTTGTGTTTCCCTCATACAGTGTTCGTGAGCCTATCCCTACACCAGTGTCCATTCTCCACCACCAATGAACCCAGTATCTCTCCACCCCCCAGTCCCGTCCCCCCCCCACCCCGCCTCTGTAGCAAGCATTCCCTTTTGTTCTCTCTCTCCTTTGGGTGTTGTGGTTTGCAATAGAGGTACTGAGTGGCCATCATGTCCAGTCTCTAGTCTACTTTCAGCATGTATCTCCCTTCCCTGGCGGGCTCTCCAATCACATTTTACTTTACCCTTCTCTATCTGGATTGCCTTTCACCACCTCACACTGCAGAGAAAGCCCCGCAAATTTTAAAGACACCACACCCCATTAAAATCTTAACTTCATTACTAAGTATTGCTGTGCATACTTAGGCTGAGTCTTCCTAGGCAGTTTCTAAACCTTTCTGGGCTTCAGAAAAGTAGAAAGTGAGGATAGATTTCTATGCCTACTTCACATGATTGTAAACTTCCAACTGCATGATATAAAATTAAAATAGTGAATGCTGTCACAATGATGCATGCTGTACCAGCACCTCGTTCAAATACCTGCGCTCGTTCTCTTAGCACAGCTGAAGCATAGATGCACTTTCCAGGGCATTTTCTTCAACTGACAATTCTTTATGTGTCCAATAGATAAAGGAAGGAAAGAGGCCAGTGGAATGTTTACCAAATGCTGCTAATGAAATGGTTTTGCTAATTAGTATAAAACATGCTAATAGTGAGTGGACAGCAATGTTAGTTGTCTTATTCATTACAAAGAAGGAATTATTGCCAGGAATTTCAGACAAATAGCCCTTACTCTCTGGCGGGGATATTTGCTTTTGGCCATTCTGGTCTTTACATGATTTGGCTCAATAAGTACTCCTTTGAGGATGTGGGGAGAAAGGGACCCTTCTTCACTGCTGGTGGGAATGCCGACTGGTTCAGCCCTTCTGGAAAACAATTTGGACGACTCTCAAAAAATTAGATATTGAATTCCCATTTGACCCAGCAATACCACTGCTGGGAATATATCCCAGAGAGGCAAAAAAGTACAATCGAAACAACATCTGCACATGTATGTTCATCGCAGCACTGTTTACAATAGCCAGAATCTGGAAAAAACCCGAATGCCCCAGAACGGATGACTGGTTGAGGAAACTTTGGTACATCTATACAATGGAATACTATGCAGCTGTTAGAAAAAAGGAAGTCAAGAATTTTGTAGTTAAGTGGATGGGCATGAAAAGTTTCATGCTGAGTGAAATGAGTCAGAAAGAGAGAGACAGACATAGAAAGATTGCACTCATCTATGGTATATAGAATAACAGAGTGGGAGACTAACACTCAAGAACTGTAGAAATAAGTACCAGGAGGTTGACTCCATGGCTTCGAGGCTGGCCTCACGTTCCGGGGAAAGGTCAACTCAGAGAAGCGATCACCAACTACATTGTAGTCGAAGGCCATGTGGGGGAAGGGAGTTGCGGGCTGAATGAGGGCTAGAGACTGAGCACAGCGGCCACTCAACACCTTTATTGCAAACCACAACAGCTAATTAGAGAGAGAAAACAGAAGGGAATGCCTTGCCACAGTGGCAGGGTGGGGTGGGGGGGAGATGGGATTGGGGAGGGTGGGAGGGACACTGGGTTTACGGGTGGTGGAGAATGGGCACTGGTGAAGGGATGGGTTCCAAACTTTGTATGAGGGAAGTATAAGCACAAAAGTGTATAAATCTGTAACTGTACCCTCACGGTGATTCTCTAATTAAAAATAAATAAATTAAAAAAAAAAAAGTACTCCTTATAGGTTTGAGTCCTGGCTCTACTTATTGGTTAACCTGGTCCTTGTTAATAGAGTAAAATATAAGTCAAATTGCATTTGCAAATTCCAAATAGTTTTCTGGGTTCCTGCCACCTACACCTCAGTAAAATAGTTTAAATGCCACCCATTTGTTAAAAATGCTTTCCCCCATACCAAAATATTTATACTAGAAAATTCAAGTTACATTTGAAAAGAAGGGGTATTTTAAAGTTATGAATATACAATATAATGCTTTTTATAAATAATGGGGTTTATGATAAGTATGTTCAAAACTAGAGGAAATTTATCTGTATATTTGCAGAACTTCAAAACAAAAACGAATAGGAGAGTGCAATTATAAAAGGACAGTGTAGGTGGTGTGCCTAATCCAGAAAAAAATATCCAGAACAATAATCACCCACAAAAATCCTTTGCCTTGCCAAGGTACAGAAATCAAAACACAGCAAAGTGAACACTGTTTCTGACTTGTATCCAGATCCACAAAACCACCACACAAAATTGAAGATCACTTTCTTTTTTTTAGGTTTTAGGGCCATGCCCAGCTGTGCTTACCATTTACTTGGCTTTCTTGGGATGGGATTCCAGGGATCAAGCTCGGGTTGGCAAGGCAATCGAGCTATCTGTTGCACTATTGCTCTGGCCCAGACTAGCACTTCTTATGTCAAAATAAAAACTTCTTTTGATAAAATAGAGAAAACTATACAATGGGAAGGTGAGTTAGAAGTCTTCTACCACCACCCATCTTTTCTTTTTTGCTTATGAGATGCAGGTAGGATATCTGTATTATAGATTAGCAATCCCTTTTTAAAATTGCTAATACTGTTATATTGCCTAAGGTACAGCACAATGCCTAATCACTGAACTGATTAAAGGATTTAACCACAACTTTTTGTTCTTGCTGATGATGTTATTCTACACCTCACAGTACTTGGGCTATTCCTGGCTCTCTGCTCAAAAATCTCTTCTGGTGGTGTTTAGATGAAAACAGTACCAGGAATCAAACCAGGATTGTCAACATGCAAGGCAAGCAACTTAACCCTCCTCCTGTCTCTTAGCCCAACATAATCAATAATTAGTTGTTTTGTCTGCCTTACCTCTTTTGCTTGAGCACTTGAACTAAGTACTCAGGAACTATACATTCTATGAATGCATGCACACATACACGAATGAATGATGCTGGATAACATTGGGTTGTCCTCACTTCTCCCGAAGGGAGCTTAGGTTTATTGAGCCACTCCTAAAACAGTGCCCCTGAGGCACACCCAATTCCATCAAGCAATAATAATCCTATATTGCTTTTCTTTTTCCTTTATGTCATTTGCATGGTTTATTTAGCAGTGTCCTTTTTGTATAGACCCAGGAAGACAGTTCACGCTATGCTTTGTAACATGGGAGTTAATTGACTCCAAAATAATATTTACTTTGGGCATTCATATTTACTTTACTTAAGCCTCAGTTGCCCTTAATTCCTAGCACTCTGAAAGCAGGGTAGGGATTGGATGGACACAGGGCAAGCTGTAAACTACCTGGAATCAAAAGGAGACATGCTAAGTGCCATAACTATAATAAGAGCGTGGTCATGGATAAATTCTGTCATGACTCAAAAAGAAGTAACTGAATAAGGACCCTGCTGGGGTTAGGAAAGACTAACTGGCCTGAGGACTGCAGTCTGGAATATATAACAAGATGTCCCTAGGAAGAGTCAACCTTTAGGCTTAGTATATCTCTTCCTGTGTTCATACAAAAGAACTAGAAATGTTTTTAAGAAGTAAATTTACTATAATTGTTTAAGTGGATTACTAGCTGAGGAAAGGAGAAATCTGCCCTTGAGCAGATTTCCTAGAAATCTGGAGTGTTGAACCCCCAGATGAGATTTTGTCATTGAATAAATCTCCTGAAGGAGTGGCTTTACATCTGTTTGTTGTTATGATAATGCTCAACCCCACCTTAGTGTAGCCCCACCCTTCATGATTTCTATACAACTTGCTGTAAGAGGTAAGAGAAGACTAGAAAAGTCAAAGACTAGAAGGAGGACGGACTGGACATTGAAGACTGAGGGAGGAGAACAGAGACTTTGGAGATTTGGGGACTTTGGGACTTTGGGGACTAGGAGGAGAACTGAAACTTTGAAGACTTTGGGACTTTGGAGACAAGAGTACGAGGACTATAAGGAGACTATGAGACTCCGATGAGACTAGGAAAGAGATAACAAAGGAGAGGACTTTGAAGTCTACGAGGAGACTAGGATGCTGGAACTATGATGACTGGGGCTATGACCAAAACTATGACAACAAGTGCACTGTAAGGGAGAGATTGAGCTGTGCTGGGAGGAGAGAGAAATAAACTGTTTACTGACCAGTTTCTCTGTTCCCCAGGTACTTTGTCCATCCATCGCCCGTTGTTCGGCCTGAGGAGGCGGCTCTTGGCCACTGATTGCTCGAGTCCCTCGAGTGCCCATGACTTTTGCTTTTGAAACTCACAAATGCATACAGCATTGAGATGGCATGTGTCTCCTTCACCCTCTCTCTGATAAAAATTCAGAAGTTAACTACCATTTCCTGCAAGGTGGGAGCACAGTACAAGCCACTGAAATAGAGGAGGGGATCCCCAGTGAATCAGAGAGAGTGTCCGAGTCTACCCCCTGGGAAACATGCCTGGAACAGCGGCCAGTACCCAGTCCCAGGAAGGGGAACACGGTGCTTGAGGACTGAGATGATAATATGGGGGGCAGAGGAGGGATGGAGGCTGGACAGAATGAGGAGAACCACCACCACAGGGATGTCCAGGAGGAGAAACTGAGTCTAAGGGTCCGTAGAGAGAAAGAGTCCCGTGAGGTGGTGGGTCTGCAGTGGGGAATGAAACCAGCTCTGGTGAGAGCAGCTGGGGTAGGAGGAGCGGAGTGGAGCCCAATTTTGGTGAGGAAGATTTCTCTGGGAAGGAGCCAGTGGTAGTGCTAATGGGAAGGTGGTTGCAAAGAGTGAAATGTATTAAAGATGATGAGAGCCATGTTCCATGTGATTAGAGAAGGAAAATCCAAATAGGAACAGGGAAAACTGAGGGGAAATCTCTGGCATTGGAAGGTCATGGTTTTCAAATACATACATTTAAGAAAATTCTAGAGGAGATGTACCTGCAATTATGTGCAGAGATGCACATCCATCTTTGTTTGCTCAGAGGGCTGGAAACAGTGTCAGCTATAGAAATGGGTACTCCTTACACTCCAAAATGCCTTCCAAATACTACATTCCACCATCAGGAGCTTCTTGGAGGAATGGCTGAGTCACAGATCTTACACATGATGAGTATAAGACAAATCTGGAACATCTTGAACCAGAAACCACTAAATTACTGCATAAATGCGAAGTGAAAAGGACACATTTGCTGGTTTGTAATGGCTGCCCCTGACCAAGAGTGACATAATTCAAGCATTATGTGTAATAATGGGAATAATAATCATTCACTGAATAAAAGAGGAAGTGATTCAACCACACAGATATAAATGAATCAATGCACGCTTCGTGATGACGTGGGGGCAGTCACACAATCAGTCAGTGACACAATGCCCAAGTCCCTCCCAGACAGAAAAATTCTTGCCAATGACGAATAGGAAGCATGCACAATACAACAACTAAAATTATCGTTTGAAAGCACACAGCTCTCTTTAGGTGATATCCTTGACCACAATGTGTAATCTGAATCAAATCATTAGGTAACATCAGACCATCCAAATTTAGGGACAGTCTAGAAAATGACCTGCCTATAATTTTCAAATGTGTCAAGGTTATTTGAATTAAAGAGCAAATAATTGCATCAGAGAGAACAAATCTAAAAGCAACAACCACCCAGATGTGACAACCAAATGCAACCTTAAAATGTAAAAAAGGTTTCTACATGGAATCCTTTTGCTAGGATAACAGACATTATCAGGATAATTTTCAAAACCCGAATGAGCTCTCAGGGTGAGAAGGTAGTATTATATTGATTTTAGTGGTTGTGTTAGAGTTCCTTAGAAGTCTCTCCATCTTGTTTATAGGAAGCAGATGCTAAGTTATGGGGAAAGTTGAAACCTAAGTATGGCAACATATTCTCATATGATTCAGGAAATAATTGTACTTTTTAGAAAGTTGCAAGTATTTAACACATTGATGCTGGCATTGCAACTTGTGTTAACTAAGCCACATCCAAGTGTAAGCCACCAGTGATACATGCTGCTATCAACACATTACCAAAATGAGATATCAAAAATCACTAGAGATAGGTATTCAAGTATGTTATACAAATGTTCGTAGCAGCATTATTCAGAAAACTCAAAGGTTGGAAACAAGCAAATACTCTTTGACAGATGAATAAAATGTGATATATACACAATTTGGCATTATTCAGTCATACAAAGGATGATGTATAGAAAAAGTCTCTGATGTGGATGAAACTTAAAAATCCAGTAAGCGAGAACCAGCCCTCAGTGATCTACATATTACATAACTCCATTTATATGAAATTTTCAGAAAAAGCTAATACAGGGTCACAGAAAGTAACTGCTATTTACTAGGGACTAGAGGTAGATGAGAATGGAGAGTAGTTAATAAACAGGTAAGGCATTTCCTTGTGGGAAGATAAAAAGTTGAGGGAGCCAACAGAATTGGTTATTTCAGAGCAATGTAAATGTTCTAAATGCCTCACATGAAAATGATTAGTTTTCTGTTCACCTCATTAAAACATGAGGAATGAATACACAGCCTCTCATTCTTGAAAACAAAGGATCAATCCAGCTTCTCTATTCTGTATAGTGTGTTGTGAGTGCATGAATCTCTGCAAGTCAATTCCAAATGGGGACAGAGTAATGGAAGGGACATGGAAAGAAGTACTTGGATTCAGGGAGGAAGCACAGAGATTAAGTCACTTGCTTTGCATTTGTATGCAGTCAACACCCGTTTGATCCCTGGCAATACAGGAATCATTGCTCTACAACCCAAGTGTAGAGCTAGAAGTAGCCCCTGAGCATGATTGGTATGGCTCTTCCCCCTCCTCAACTAGCTGAGTTCTGAGTATAAGTAAATTCAATATTAATCGTGTAGGGGTTGGATATGAGGTACAATTAAAAAAAGGTCTTTAGGGTAGGGACCGGAGAGGTAGTACAGCAGGTAAGGTACTTGTCTTGCATGCAGCCAACATGGGTCCCATCCCAGGCACCATGTATGGCCCTCTGAGTCCTTCCTCTGTGATCCTTTAGCACAGAGCCAGAAGTAAGAATTGAGTACCACTGGGTGTGGAAACAAAGGAAAGACAAAGAAAAGAATTAATTCCAACATTTCAGTTCTAGCAGCTGGAATGATTTATTTTCAGTAAATTCAGATGGGAAGGCCACAGCAGAGACTGGATAAGTTGAGTTTTAGGTTTGAAGATAACTAAATAGAAATTGAAGCAGGCATTCAGATGTGCAGGTCTGAAAAGGGAGAGGGTCTGAAAAGGGAGAGAACGAATTGGACTGTGGACATCAGATTTGGAAATTGCCAGGGCTGTGGTGTTTAAAGCTGGTGTACAGGGTAACATCCACCAGGACAATAGACCAAGAAGGGAAGAGGAACAGGGACTTGGCCTATAGCTTGTTCACTTAATGACATTTAAGAACTTTCCATTTAAAAAAGGGTTTTAACCAAATGAGGGAAAATATGAGGAATGTGTGCTGTTCAGAGAGTTACACAGCAAGGGGGAAAAAAAGGTATCAAGAAGAAATGTCATCAATCTTGGAAAAATTTTAGCCATTTTCTATTTAAATATTTATTCAACTTCATTTTTGCTCTCTTCGAGCTTAGAATCACAAGTATTAGAACCCTTGTTCCTGTCATTCATGTCTCAAAAGCTCATTTTTCTCCATCTAAAAGAAAGAACCAGTCAACCTGAAGACAGGTGAATTGAAATGATCTAAATTGAAGCAGTGGGGCTTGAGCAATAGCACAGTGGGTAGGGTGTTTGCCTCGTACGCAGCCGATCTGGGTTCGATTCCCAGCATCTCATATGGTCCCCTGAGCACCGCCGGGAGTAATTCCTGAGTGCAAAGTCAGGAGTAATCCCTGTGCATTGCCGGGTTTGACCCAAAAAACCAAAAAAAAAAAAATTTGAAATTGAAACAGTTATTTTCATTTCTTCTATTTTTTTTCTCTATCCATTTTTCACTCTGTTTCAGGCTAAATCGTTTAAATTCATCCAGCTCGGGTTGAACTGGCCCTTGCTTCAGCCTTGTCCTTTCCATGGTCAAATCCATCCAGTGAATTTCTACTATTGTTTTTTCAGCCCTAGAATGTCAGTTGATCATTTTGACTTTTCCTTGTTCTTTAAAAATTCTCAATCTTTTCCTGAATTTCCCCATTTCCCCTGAATTTCCAAGACCATTTATAATTGCTTAAAACTTCAATCTGCTCATGTCAGCATCTATATCACCATGGGTCAGCTTAATTATTTTTCCTCCTGATTATTTTCTTGTGATTGCTTTCACATCTCATTAAAAAATTGTGGCAGCTATCCTGGTTTTAAAAACTACAGAAGCCAAAATAAATAGTATTTTCTTACTTCGGATGAACAACAAGGATGAGTAAAAAATCACTTTCATTTCACTGGGGAACACACTTGGTTACCCTTCCGTTAGGTTCATTTCTAATTTCAAACATCTAGAAGGGAAGATCTACCCTGTATATGTTGCTTTTTCTCTCTTCTTTCCAGCTTTGCCTTCAGTTTCTCACAAACCCTGATGTCCAACAGAATTCTGAGGAGAATAAAAAGGAATTGGGCCGAACTATATTTGCACTTGAAGTGTCTACATTCCATCACTCCAACATCTTAATGCTCTCCTGGAATCTCCTTATCTTAGAAAGTTCCTTTCTACCTACAGAAGAGCAAATAACTGTCTTGTACATTTTGGATAATGTGCTCCCAGAATTTAACTGATTGCCAGTTGACACTCTCCGGGGAAAGGCTCGTCCTCCTCTGGAATGCAGTTCCTTCAGATTCCTTTGCACCCAAGCTCTCTGCTGGCTTTACAACATATAGAGATTTCAGGCTATGCCTTATGACATGCGCAATGGTCTGTCATGAACTTTTTCATCCAAGCCAGAAGGTGAAATTTTGTCCCGTCTTACTTAACTATTCTTCCCTTTCTTTTCCAATTTCCTACCCACAAGCCAGGAAAAAGAGATGTTTTTATAGATATCTTTCTCTCTGATTCCAAACGCCAACCTACGCTTTAATCAGAAATATTGGCATTATCTATGTATTTTGAGGGCATGCTATGACCTGAATTTCTAGTTTAGCAATATGCCAAAAAATAGGCAGGCAGTTGCCAGAAGAATTTATGAAGTTCTTTCTTAGCAAAATAAAATGGCTTAATGAGGAGTTATCTTGGCCATAAAGACCTATTTTGAAAGTCCAAAGTGGTGCAGGCAGGTAGGTTAGGGAAGCCCCGCCCCCCCACCCGCGACTCGACCCCCCCCCACACACACACACACAGGATGGCAATGAAATATCTGGAAGTAATAAAGCCACCAGTCCAAAGTCTGACCCACTTTGCTGGAAGGAATTACCTTACCGAGAACATTCAATTCCTTCCTTTAATCCGATTAATCCTCAACTAGTCCAGACCAGAGAAGGCTGGACAGATCCTCCGAAGATCCAGCAGGACCAAAGGTCAAGAAAAGGAGTTTCAAGGCCACACCCAATTCTACCCACTTAGCAACAACCCTAGCAATAGACTTATCTAGGTTGAAGCCGCAAGCCACTTGAACAAAGGAGGGGCGTGCATCTGCTGCCTGAGCCCATGTGCTGCTTCTGCCTAGGTGGCCACATGTATCCCCACATCTCCCCTCTTGAGATGTGTGCTTTCATGCTTTCATGTCTAATTCTGGGATGTGTCTAGGGGCTCTCTCTGCCTTTGGAGAAGCCTGGGTTCTCTTGAGCACGTTATTCTCCACTCTCTCCCATTTTTTCTTCCTCCTTCCCTTCAAAACCTCCAAGTAAAGTCTTTTTCACTGCACTGCTCATCTACTCCTGAGATTCTTTTCTGTGAGGCAAGACAAGAACCCAGTAACCCTAGGTCCCGGGGGCAGGGAGGCTGAGGTGGTTGGGGAGAAAGTGACTGTCTTTCTTCTCCCCGCTTCACATAAACCACCCAAGGGGCTCACCAATATCACAAAGCAGACATAATTTCTACCTGTAACAAACCCAAACTCCTCTCTTCCCCCAACTTCTCCCTCTAGGAGGTAGGTGCCCCCAACTAAGCTAAGTTGAGTTCAGACACTGGAGAAAGCAGGACAGATCAGATGAGCCATCTCAAACATAGAGCCATGGACAGGAATTGGATGGAGCGGAGCAATCAGGACAGAGTAGAACTGGAAAGAGCACAAATTCCACAGTGGGAGTTTCTGTGGAAGTTTCTTTCAGATGGAGCAGGACCATATGTAGGGCTGGCTGCCTACAAGACAAGCACCACACCTTCTGCACTATGTATGCCCCCTACCACTACCCCCTCCCCTGCCCCACATATTTACTTTTCAATAGATTAAAAAAAAAACTTGATGGATCCATTCTGAATGACAATTGCAAGGCAGAGGAAGTTTCTTTTGGAAAAATTAAAGAAAAACTTTGAGGGGGAACAAATTAATATAATAAAACATGTATAAGCATGTGTGCTCATTGAGAAAAAAATTTTTTTCCCCCAAGAAATAAAGCACCAGATGAAGGCATGAACAGTCATTCAAATTGCCATAGGCCAGCACTTTTGGAAAGCATAATTTGAAAGTTAGGTATTCTCACCAATAGATTTTCCTTATTTGGTCCTGAAGGGGGAAATATGGAACTTGAGGAAGCACTTGCATCATTAGGATTCCTGTAAAAATTCTAATCTTTGTCCAAGGAAAAACATTCCATGAACGTGTGTAGATTGCAGCGTGCAATGATAGATCCTCACACCAGGCGTGAGACCTCCTTAAATCCACCAAGTATTCCCCCAGACAGCCATCCTCTCTGATTGCAGGGCACGAGGCCTGCCCGTTCACTGATTTAGTGTCTCAGTGGAGCAGCCACTGAAATCTGCCTCAGCCCAGCGCTGACAAAGGGAGACAAATTGCTGAGTGTGGTCAGTGAGCTGGTGATTCCATCTCCAGCATTTCCTCTCTCTTGAGTGGTAACGGGGCACATTTAACAAGAGAGATCTCTGGAAACAATTCCCCAGGTGCTCACTCAGATGGAACCCCCACCCCCCAGACCAGAATTTCCATGCCAAAGGTTTTATTGTCCAGTTGCTTCTGACACTTTCTCGAGAGACCTGGGCAATTAAGCAATTCCATTGTTATGAAGAGCCATCCCTCTTCTGGTTTAAGCAGATGACAGAATTGATTGCCGGGAGGTCACATGGGAGGTCAGTACTCCTCCCCAATCACGCCACAAATATTTGGGATGAAGTCAAGTAAGGAACAAATTGAAAGGTCCAAGTCTCTGGCTGGTGTGTGGCTTGGACTATGAGACAGACTTCCAAAGCACAGAATGAGAACTACACCTCCAGATAATCTAAAGGTAAAGAATGGTCCTCCAAAAAATGAATTTAAAAAGAGAATCCAGAGTCTCCTTTCTCTTGGGTGGAATTACGTTGCTGTTTTAGTTATGTATATAACCGCTAACCAAGAACCTATTTCACTTTTTAAAGTCTTACCTGCTTGGCTGACATTTACTGCTGTTGATATAAATGATGTTTGAACAATAGTACATGCTTGGTCTGCTTTATGGTCACTTGCATTGCTAAGAATTCACTACACAGTTAGGAGGAAATAATCACATAAAACAAGGCAAAATGATATGGCTGGTTATAAATGGATTATTAATTCCTATTAAATAAATTTTAATGTGTCTCTGAATGAGCTAACGGCAGTCAGTAAAAGGTTTCGAATTAAGAAGAGCACATTTTAGTTTTTTAAAGAGGAGAAAATGTTAAAAAGCCCAATCTTCCTATTACAGTGGCACCACTATTTGTTAGGTTTTATTTAGAGTAAAATCCCTGCTATATTAGTCATTTAGAACACTTACAGATGCACGAAATAAAAGGCAACTCAGAATGGCATTTAAAAAAAGAGACATTGACAGCGACCAGTAAAGTCCAGGCTCTTTGTACAGCTGGTTAACTCAGCAGCTTGAAGATACTGGGAAAGAACCGGATTTTTTTTGTCTATTTTCCTTTCCAGGAAGACCAGCTTGTCCTAGTTTCGGTAACTCAAGGCCAATGTCCTGAATATATTCTCAGTCCCAGGCAAGCCAGGATGGTTGGTCGTGCCAGTTGCGCGCCATGCCTGGAGTGATGGTGAGCGTTCGTCTTCAGGCTGTGCCTTTGTTGCTCTTCCAGGTCAAATGCATACAGAGACAGGAGAGGATTTTCTCTCCCTGTGTCTCTGCATAGCAACTAACCCACCCCCCAGACTCTCCTGCATCGGGGCCAGGACCTCATGGCTTATCCCCAACCAATAATGCATTGGCATGACAGTTCTGACCGCATCAAGAATCAATTCCCTTCCCTCCTTCACCTGGGGCTGGAAAATCATCTTCCATCGATGGAGGGATGAGAACGAGGCAGGGGGGGTGTGGAGAATTTGCGGGTGGATCCGGCAGTCTCTGGAGGGCAGATACTCCTGGAATTTGCTTGCTGTGGATTCTGTTGGTTCATTTCTGCCTCCACACTCGGGATAGGATGATTATCGCTTGGTAGGATGCTCTTTCCGTCTTCATCCACAGCTTCCCAGAGCCTTAGAGTTTCCAAAATGGTTAGAGTAATACAACCGTGTCTAGTCATCGACCAGGTCTGTTACCTTAAACAGCTTCAAGGCCACAGAGAAATAGGACCTTGGCATTCAGACAAGCTCCTTCTACCACAAGTGGGTTTATGTTTGTGAGGTGACTCTGGGAAGCACCTTAGAACCTAGAACCTAGGGCCATTGTCAGGGAACTAACCATGGGGAGAGAGAATTCTCAGCCCCAACTACGACTTCTGGTGAGGGGAGAGGGGTGGAGCTAGAGATTGAATCAACTACCAATGAGCAATGAGGTAATACGTATTAACCCACCTTTTCCCCATCCTGGTCCTCTTCTGACTTCATTTCCTTCCTGTGGCCTTCCTGTCCTACCAGCTCTCCCCCAGTCTCATGCTCCGCCCCCATCCCTCAACAAACATAATTCTGACCTCTGGCCCCCTTGGAAAATGCTGGGAACACAGAGGGAATAATTTGTACCCTCCCTAGCTAAGAAACACTGACTTTATTTATCAGACTTTGCAATGGAACCTCCGAAAAAATCCCAGATAGTTAGAGGCTGAGAGTCTCCAGTGGTAACTGGCATACTGGGATGAGGAAAAGGCTGGGAAAGGGCATGAAAGCCCAGTGCTCCTTCCCATCTTCTCCTACATGCATTCCTCTTCCACCGAGCCACTCTGTGTTCTCTCTCTGCCATAAACAAGTGACCCAGTAAGTAGCAGCTTCCAGAGTCCTGTGAGCACTCGGGCTCAAACCTGACAGGGCGGTTCTGGAAACCAACCGTCAACAGCTGCTAGATCAGAAGCACAGGTGACGAGTGAGACGTCTGAAGAAGCCAGCTGTCTCGCTGAAGGATACGAGTCTCTCTCTGGAAGACACTGTCACAACACAGTTGAAATTTTGGTTTCAGCTTGCATGAAAAGTCGGTTCTTACAGCTTGCATGAATGCCTACACTGATAATAGTCACCATCGGGATACCCAGCTGGGGTCAGAAAATTTGGGGTGTGGTGGTCGTGGTGGGAAAACAAGCACCCTTCCCTGACCAACAGACACACTAACTGCAATCACAACCTTTAAAAGTAATCTTCAGCAAACCTATTGATTCTCTGGGGTAAGAAGAGCTCTTCCTTATACAAACTTTAGAAGGTGTGGGGAGGGAAGGGCTACAACCTTCCCAGCTAATTACAGCATCCTCCTCTCCTCTCTGCCGCAGGACCAGAAGGCAAGCTGCAGTTTTGTGTCATCAAAATCGTGGTGCTAGTATTTCTAAGGTTTCCATTGACAGAAAAATGAAACTCCAGCTTTACAGACATGAATTTCTTTGTTTACAACATGGGAAGAATACCAATACACACATATATGCATATATATGTATACAATGCACATATAATGCACACATATATACATATGCATATATATGATGAAATCCTGCCATTTGCAATATCATCAATAAATCTAGATAGTATTATGCTTAGTGAAATAAATTAGGGAAAAGACAAGCCCCTATGACTTCAGACATGTGATATATATAGAAAAAAATAAATTAACTCATTTTTTTAAAAAAGTAAAAACCTCTTAAGTTATAAAAGCAATTAATGGTTACTGGAAGGCAAAGGGGGCGTAAATTGGTTATTAAGAAAGGTGAATTTCATGGTGGAATGTCAGCAAGAGACAGATACTTGGTCAGGCAAATAGCATAGGTTAATGCAAAGACATATATGGAGAAACAAGAAGATTGATAACTGCCCCTATAGGAAGATCTGTGGAAGGAAAGGAAATTAATAACTGTCAAAACACATTATTGAATGCATAAAGGAGTGTGAGTTAGTATTAGTTGGGAGGAGATTTTAAAACACACTATCAAAATTCAATTTTGGTCTAGGCTTACATGAGAAGTCAGTACTTATAGGTAGCAGGATTGCTGAAATGGATAATATAGTATTTACTCATCACAATGTCACAATGTCTGTTGTATTCAAGCAAACTTAAGAGTATACTAAGACCTTACAGTACTTTATGGGGAAAAATAGCTCCTCTATAAATATTATCAAACACACAGCTCTCCTGATACTGGTTTATATAAGACATTCATTTTATAAATATTATATTTCAGATTTTAAAAATATGGATTTGAACAATAGAGAATATAATTCTTTAAAAGTATATGTGTATTATAAAGGATAGAATTTCAGTCATGAATGTAACACATACGTGTTGACTTTCAATGATACATACTTGAAAGTTATATTACATTGCAGCATTACTTCAATAAAAATTAATTAAGAAAAAAATGCAGATATGCTTGCTTCCTGACATGGCATCCTTCATGCTTTCGTAGTCATTACCAATTCCTACCATCCTCTGCTATCAAAGAAGTTGAAACATTGCCCCAAACACCGAGAGAGAAGAGCTATATTGATTTTTTTAAATCTTAGAAAGCTACTCCGTCAAAAGGTTCACTAGTAGAACCAACTTAAATATAAAATATCCCTAAATTGGAAGAAATGTTTGGCCTTTTCTTCCAGAAACAAAAAAAGACTCATTTTGAATTCATTTTCTATTTTTCTCCCCCGGAATCTCAATAGCCAACACAATGGATTTAAGTCTCAGTGTTCTTTAACTGGAGCATTTCAAAGACAAACTGAAGTAGCATCTCAGTTACAGGTTAAAAACATTTTTTTTTTTAACTCAAAGGTGTCAAACATTAAAGCGAGCCATTTTTCTGCCTAAATGGGCAGCTATCCTAGGGAGCCTTAAAAATGACTGAAGCAACACCTTCAATGTTTTCAATGAACTGCAAGAAAGTGACCCTGTGAGTTGTTTGTTCAGAATGGCTCCACGGAGGAGTTTGAAACGCACTCCTTCTCCCTCCACTGAGAACCTTGGAGGTGCCATCTGCCAGGTCACATTGATAGTGGGAAGTGCTCTTTGCAAATGCAAATATTTGTCACATCCTCTCCAAGTAGGTGTAGACAGAGTTCACTGATAGTTTAGAATAATTAAAGGGGGTTCTACGAACAAATGTCAAAGCAGGGGGAAAAAATTAGCAGAAAACAGGCAGAGTGACAATACAAATGGCCAGATATCCCTATTATCACTTGCTGTACATCTCCCAGGACAGCTGACGCCCCACTCTGTATGGGCTCCAGCAACCAGTGATTTATTGGGTAATTCAGCATTTGCCAGTATGTCTTGTGCTAATTAAATGCATCGCACTCTATTCAGAAATGTCACAATTGATTTGTCTTCTGCAAGCACTGACTTTATTTCAATCTTCTGAAAAAGATTTTATGAGCCCCAGATAACTTATCCTGGCACATTTATCTCCCAGGGTAGCTGGGGAGCGTAGGGGCAGTACGAGAGGAAACTCTCGGTGAACATTCGATACAAATACCTTTGTGAACATCTTATTTATCTGGTATGTGCCAGAGAGCTGAGAAATAGCATAGGCAGAGCAAAATTACAAACTGCCCCATTAGCCTATAAAAGCATTTAAACATGACAGAGATTCCTGTAAAACGGTATTGTCAGATCTCACTGGATGATGCTAGATCAATGCCCCCCCCGCCAAAAAAATGTACTCGGAAGGTGTGTTATTTATTAGGAGGTCTTTACTTATTCGTGAATTGATTTGGGCCGAATTTAGCTATTAACTCACTTGCAAACGAGAGGAAATTGCACCATGTCATTTCAGGGGCAGGGAGAGGCGAGGAGAAAATGCAGTGTACTGAAGTTTTGAGGAGCCGGAACACATCCCAGCCTCGTGTAGAATAACAAAGGTCAGGGACTGGACTTTAGTTGTTATTTAATTCCAGATGGGTTTCCTTGTTGGACTCCACTCTCGAGCCCAGTGGCAGCCTCTATGTTCCTGTCTTCATTAAGGATCCACCACAGGAAAAAGATTCTGCCTGATTCAGGGGAAATAAAAATTCAGCCACTAACAGCCATGACTTATAAATTGATAATATGCCATCAAAAGAGAAAGAAGACCGTCTAAGTCCTGAGTGATGACTGCTTCCACGAGACAAGGGGAAGAGAACAGACATTTGCAATCTGCAGCAGCCATATTTCAGCTCTTTTCTGGAAATTAGTAATCGGCCCATTAGTATGAATGATTCCATTTTCTCCTTGTTTATATTAATATTTGGCTGGGGTCGAAGACTGCACCACTGAAGAATGCCGATTGTTACAAGTCTCTCTGGTGTTTTAGGAAAGACATCCTTTTCTTCTGAAACTCAAAATAACGCTAATTATCAGGGCAGAGTGCTTTTTCCTGGGATGCAGGAGATGTTCTAGGGAAATGGCCAATGCCTTGAGTGTCTATCTATTGTAAGAAAAGTCTGCTCTGTGCAAACCTAATTTATTCAGGGTTCCTTCGAATCAGTGTTTCTCCCTGCTTCTAAAATAGTGCAATCAAATATCTTTAAAGTCTCTCCGTGGGATTGGCCATGTGAATTGCTGAAGTAAATAATCTGCAAATGACTATAGAATGTTGTTCAGCAAAAACATAAAAAAAAATACATAAGGCAACAGTTTATCAACTAATTTCTTTTGCCATTAAATTTTAAGATACACTATTATTTTTACTGGATGGGAGACTGAGACATTTGTTAAGTGCCCTCCTCACATGCAAGTGAACAAAGAGCTATAAAAGGCAGAGCTCAGAGACAGCCTCTACCTCCCATGCTGATCTCGTCCCATCACGGTCCAGTTGAAAATCAAACATAAACAAAATTAAATCGGTATCAAACAAAAATGGATTGGCCCAGCTTTAAGAGTGTAAGTGAACCTGCATTTTCTTAAGTTCAGAAATGTAGTGGATGCCATGTAGCATCTGAATCACCCTTCGGGATGAAAACCCCCATTCCTGGACAGTGGGAAAGCCAGGGACTGAGTTCTTAGCTCTCTCCGGGAACTCCCTGAGTTGAGGAGTGTGGACCCATCTAAGGATGGAGGGATGGGTCTTTGATCATTGTGAGACTGTAACCCAAACGTGAAAGCTTGTAACTATCTTACAGTGATTCAATAAAATTAAAAAAAAAAAACACAGGATGGACCCAAAGAGAAAAGTAAGGTATTAACTCCTAGACTCTAGGTAGAATGACTGAAGGTCACCTCACTTTTAGAAGCTCCCTTGGGGAATCACTGTTGTAACTGATTTGCAATTTGACTTCTCAATTTGATTTTCGTTACTCCCTTCTGATACAGTTCCAAATGCACTCAATAAAATATAACCTGTCTCAGGGTATGTTAACTGGGGAACATGATAATAAACATCAGATTGATCCCAAATGTCATAAAATAATTGCACATTTCAAGTACATTCAAACTCACCAGGTAGATATTAAAGAACATTTTTACCAATTATCTCCCTATTTTGGGTCTAATAATAGTTCACAACCATGTCTTTTTTTATTCAAATATTAGGGATCATCATTATTTCAGTCATAGGTTTTCAGGGAAAAAAAGACCTCATACGGATTATGAAAGATTGAAACAAGTATAGGTAAGGTTAAGGGTTGAAACATATTTGGAGAATCTTATACATGAGGAAACATAAAAAAGTAAAAGTGGCTCTGATCAGTTTCTAACAATTATAAAATGTGAAATGAATTTTTAAAAATTTTACTTGAGATATCAAATAAGGATTTTCTAGAGGTTTGGGGGTGGAGTGAGGGATATGCAAGTAAATATAAGAAAGCATCAAAATAAATTATCTAAGTAATTTAAAAGCATAAAAGCAGGTTCTTTAAAATGGAGGTTTTAGATAACAAACCTGTAAAGGAATTGAGAAATAATATAAGTAAATAAATTCCACATAAAATCCTTTGTGAAAATTCAGTACTTATTCATGATAAGAAGAACATTTAACATAATAGTACTAAAAGGGATTTTTTTATGATAAAGAGTATCTACCCCTCCATATTTAATTGTGAAATAGTCCAAGTGTTCCCCAATTGAGAAAAAGAGAAGAACACCTGTTAATTCTTGAAAATCATACTTCTACTCAGTGTAAGAAGGTAAGAAAAAAAGCATAATTATTGGAAAGTAAAAAGAACATGCACTTAGTATTTGCACTTAACATGATTTTCACAGAGAGAAAAGACAATAGAATTTTAAGAATTAGTAAACCTGGCAAGATTTTGGTTCAGTATACTAAAAACAAATTATACTATAAACCAAACAAAACTACTGGAATTTTAGAAATCATACCATTTATAATAGCATCAAACACTCTGTAAACTATAATTAAATCTAAAAATGAATATACGAGACTGATATACCAAAGACTGTACAGCGTAACTAGGAGAAACAATTTAAATAGAATGGTGCACATATAATTTATGGGTTACAAGTTCAATATTACAAAGATATCATTTTCTGAAATAATGTATAAGCCAGAAATTTCATTCTTAAATACTTAAGATAAATGGTGTGGGGGAGGAAGAGAGGAATCCACAAAATTAGTATTCACAGCAACTTTTAAAATAATAGTTAAAAATGGGAAATGACTCAAGTGCCCACAATAGCAGAAAAGAGATACAAATTGTGGTGCATCTACACCGTGGGATAATGCCTCACAGTTGAAAAGAATAAACCATTCTGATAGACACTTAACACTGATACAGCTCACAAATATTTTGACCAGGAGGAAACAGACAATATAGTATACAGAGAAACTATAGACCACAAATTCCATTGATATAAAATTCTAGGCTAACCCAAACTTATCTGCAGTGATCAAATGCCTGAAGCTAATAGGGAGAACACAGGCGAATAAGAAGAGGATGTAGAACTTTTTGGTGGGATGGAAGATAAATCAACTTGGTTCGGGGGAGGACTGCACAGGTACAGACACTTTCCAAAACTCATCCAGATGCACACTTCACACGGTTACCACACATTGTCTTTCCAAAACTTGAAATGCTTGAAAACACTGGCTAGAAACACAAACAGAATGAGACCTCAACCTGAATGAGCTCAAAGTGTTCATAAGATAGATGGCAAAGTGCCATCTCTAGAAAAGACCTCCTATAAATTGATGGACATTTTATTTTCCATATCACAACTCTCTCATACACAGTTTGGATCAATAGGAGAAGAGTTTGTGAAATGTTTCTCTATTTTTATTAGCTCAAATAATTTACTTCCCCAACATGAGTAGAGTGTAAGCAAACTATACAAGATATTACAAAGGTATCATTTTCTGAGCAATACCCTAAAAGGTTGGCTCCAATGGGCGATAAGGGTGGCGGGGGGAGATCACCTTGAGAAAGAGGTAGGAGGAGAGAAGTAAATACCCTGACTCATCCTCCTTCCCCACCTTCTTTACAGCAGCATCCCTTCAGCTGGATGCCCGTGGAAGCTGGAGGCAAGAGTGCTCAGGAACACTCACAGGGGACAGCCACTTGGGTGAAAAGCAGAGGGGAGAGAGCAGAGTCTGCTGGCCTAACTTCCACCTTCACTGTCCCCCAACTTTTACTGGTTTCAGGGCTCAGTGGAAAACATTTTCTAAAACAATTTTTTTTTTGGTTTGTGGGTCACACCCGGTGATGTACAGAGGTTACTCCTGGCTCTGCACTCAGGAAATAACTCCTGACGGTGCTCAGGAGACCATGTGGGATTCTGGGAATCGAACCCGGGTCGGCCACATGCAAGGCAAATGCCCTGCCTGCTGTGCTATCACTCCAGCCCCCATTTACTAAAACTTCTACCAGTTTCAGAGCTCAATCACCCTTCTTGGCAGAGGAGCTAAGAAGGGTTGGGTTATTCTTAGTCTTGTCCCTCTGTTCCCATTGCCCTGAGCCTTAGCACAGAGAGAAAAGGGAAGAATTCCGTGCAGTCTTCACATCAGCCCTGACACCATGACATTTCCTAGGGTACTTCTAGGGTCATTACCAAAAACTAAAAATTTTTACTTTTAAAGTCTTTTACCAAAGGGGGGGGGGAAGAGAGAAAAGAATGAAAGTGATCATCTAAATCAGTCAAGAACACACTCGAATGTATTTTTATCTAGAATGCGCGTAACAGCAGCATGATCCATACCTCAGATGAAAAGACTGTTCCTTCCACGCTGACAATGCGTCCTTCTTCAGTGAAATGCCACAGTAAGTAGGTGCGTAGCATTCTTGTACGGGAATAGTCCAGAAAGAAGTTCAGCCCCCAAATGACACAAAATGCAAGCAAGGTTTTAGGGAAAAGGACAGGTTTTAAATGCTTCTAATTTTACCCATGAGAAGACATCAATTCCATTTTTTTTCTCAACAGAGTGGGTCCTATTATTAAATCCACCCTCTCACTTCCTTTTGTTCTCTGAATCGGTATTTGACATAGTGCTACTACAGAAAATATGTTGGCATAGATGAGGGCGGAGAGCGTCGGCAGCTGCAGCAAGTTGCAGTGTTCAGGGGTCAGAACCCGGGACCACAGTGAAGCCCCCACTAGAAGCATGGAGCCACATCCAGAAGGTATTCGCTGAGGAAGAGCTTGTCACCAGACTATAACGGACATGACAAAGCAAGTTGTACAGAAGCAGGGGCTGATGGTGGGGGGTGGGGGGCTCAGCGGGGATAGGAAGGGAGGAACCTTGGGGACATTGCTACAGGAAGTGGATACTGGTGAAGAGATTCGTGTTAGAACACTGTATGCCTTTGGGGGAACAGCTTTCCCCCAACGTACCCTGACACGTTGCACACCGGGTCCAGGCAGACGTGGGGCGAAGGATGATGGACGTGCGGAGAAACACCCCCCGGGAGTAGCTGTTCACTTTATTGCCAAATACACACATTTTATAGAGGGTCTCGGCGTACAAGAGAGTCCAATCACCTGAAGTTTAGCATTATTGACCTATCACTGCCCTGTCTCTGCTTTGCCCTGGTCCAATCCCAGTCAAGGCGAGACGCTGCAGTTAGGATGACTTGCTAAGCATATGTGAAAGTTTTTGTGTCTAGGGCTCATGTGACTATTGGGTCGAGTGAGGCTCAAGGCCGAACACCTGGTGCTGACACCCTGTTCTTGCGACCTTTGCCCAGACACTCCCTCTTGTGAGGCTTTGCTTCTGGGCCACTTTGCAAGGTCGGGTCTTCTCTGCTCCTGCGCCCGTCACCCTGCTCCACATATGCCTGAAACTCAAGTATAACTTTGCAATTCATAGTGGCTCAATAAAAAATACGTGTAAAGCAACTGGTACAGGCTGAAGTAGCTCTTAAGTGTCAAACACACACACACAAATACACACAGTCATTGTATCACAGAATGAATATAACAGGGGAGCAATAATCTGATATATTAGTGGCAGAAGTCTGACTTCAGGGAAAGGACTCTGAGGACTGTGGGGGGGGGCTGCAAGGGTACCAAGGAGATGCTTTCTCTGTGGGGTGCCCTTCCCTCCATTGGGAAGCCTGCACCCCCACCTCCAACTCTTTTTCACAGAGCAGGTATTGGCCTCAGTTACCTCTTTCCTTGGTCACCTTCCACATCCCTCCAACCGCCCAGTGTTTTAATCCGGGATTTTCAATCAGGAACCCTGAAAAGTGGGTTAGCCAGGTTTTCTGGGTCTCTCCCCTGTACAGGGGATATCTGCACTATTTTTCAATGTCACTTTTTTCTGAGTTTCCCTACTTCATGCGTGAGTATTTATCCAGCCTCTGGAGAACTCAGAGGGGCTCAGGAGGATTTCTTCCATGCCCTGACAATGTGTCATTAGCTTGATGGTGGGGAGCAGTTCACAAAGTAAAATAATCACACTGCACTCCTTACAAATACACTGCAAGGTAGCACCTATCTATTAATATAATATAGACACACGTGTTATATTTATGTGCCATAATATAAAGGGTATATAACACAAATTTTATCTGTCAATCATACCTTGAAAAGCTAGGAGGGGAAAAATGCAGCCATATTGGGCTTGTTGGCAGCAGTTTTTAAATGACTGCACCTCTCCTTGTGAGGATGTTACTGTACTGTATGGAATAATTTGTTCTATAATAAGAAATAAATATAGCACAGATCTAATGCTTAGGGGTGCTACTTTGGAGATAATTCCCAGCCCCCCGTTCCAATTTAAAATTACACTTTCCCCCAAACTCTGAAGCTTAAATTTTGAGAGTATATTTTGTTCAGCAAGTAACTAAAACTCAGATAAATTTCCAGAAGGAAATGTAAGCTTTAATTCATACAATAAAAAGCAATGAAAGAGTATTATTATTATTATTATTATTATTGTTATTTTATTGAATCACTGTGAGATAGTTACAAGCTTTCTTGTTTGGGTTACAGTCTCACAATGATCAAACACCCATCCCCCACCAGTGCACATTCCCCACCACCAATATCCCCTGTATACTGCCCCTTTCCCACCCTCCCCCTGCTTCCATGGCAGACAATATTCCCCATACTCTCTCTCTACTTTGGGGTATTATGGCTTACAATACAGACAGTGAGAGGTCATCATGTTTGGTCCATTATCTACTTTTGGCACATATCTCCCATCACAACTGATTCATCCAGCTATCACTTTCTTAGTGATCCCTTCTCTATTCCATCTGCCTTCTCCCCTCTGCTCGTGTGTCCCAACCCACAGAACTGGATAACAGGGTTCATGAGGAGAGGGTGTGAGAGTGATAGGGAAAGGGGAGACAAACACACACACAGAGGTGAGCAAAAGCTACTTTATTGTAACTCCACAGCGCTTATGTGTGCTTAGGCTTCAATCTACTTGCGTCATGGCCTTAAGGTAAAATTAGAAGTAATTAATGGCACCAGGGGCAACTAGGGGACATAACAGTAGATATTCAGAAGGCTGATCTATCTGCTCCTGTTGGCTAACCACCCTGCTCTTGTAAAAATGTCCCAGTCCTCCAGTTCTTGTAAAATGGCTTTCTCAACCTGTTTATGCGAATGTTTGACCACAATTTATATGCTGAAGGCCCACTCACCACACTCATGCAGCAGTTTTCCAGTTATGGGACAGTCCTCCTGGCCCTTGTATCTACTGTCCTGGGGTCTCAGCCTCATGTGATGTAATTCTATACTCCACAAATGAGTGCAGTCCTTCTATGTCTGTCCCTCTTTTTCTGACTTATTTCACTTAGCATGATACTCTCCATGTCTATCCATTTATAAGAAAATTTTGTGACTTCATCTCTCCTAACAGCTGCGTAGTATTCCATGTGTAGATGTACCAAAGTTTTTGTATAAAAATAACATAATACGAGACTGACACCCCAGGACAGTAGACACAAGGGCCAGCAATATTGCTCCATAGTTGGAAGCCTGCCTCACAAGCTGGGGGAGAAGGCAGCTGGAATAAAGAAGGGATCATTAAGTCAATGATGGCTGGAGGGATCATACATGATGGGAGATGTGTGCTGAAAGTAGATAAAAGACCAAATGTGATAACCTCTCATTATCTATCTTCCCTCTGAGCAGAACCCCAGCAGCCGAAGACGTCCAGAACCCAGCCACAGCCATGCTCAAGGCCCCTCTCCACATGTTCGGACGAGCCTCACACATGAAGGAACTGGCAGAGGAACCTGGGTGTGTGGGACCCAGGGCTGAGACCTCCAAGTCTGCTCAGGTAGGGACTGGGCCTCTTCTGCCCAGATTCCCCATTTTCCAGTAAGTAGGCAGTCACACCCAGAAACTGACCCCAGTGCCATGTAATCCCATCAATGGCCAACATCCAGAGATTATAAAACCAAGCTCCCAGACATCTGGCAGCCTAGTTCTCCATCTTGGAGAACCTGGCAAGCTACTGAGAGTTTCTCGCCCGCATGGAAGAGCCTGACAAGTTCCCCATGGCATATTCACATGCCAAAACCAGTAATAATGATGGGTCTCATTCCCCTGACCCCGAAAGAGCCTTCAATGTGGCACCATTGGAAAGGACGAGTAAAGAGAGGCTTCTAAAATCTCACAACTAGGACAAATGGAGACATTACTGAGACCACTCAAGAAAGTCGACGATCAATGGGATGATGATGATGATGATGATGATGATGATGATGGAAGATGTGTGCTGAAAGTAGATAAAAGACCAAATGTGATAACCTTTCAGTATCTATATTGCAAACCATAATGCCCAAAAGCAGAGAGAGGGTATGGAGGAAATTGTCTGCCATGGAAGCAGGGGGAGGGTTGGAAAGGGGGGATATACTATGGACATTAATGGTGGAGAATATGCACTAGTCGAGGGATGGGAGTTTGGTCATTGTATGACTGAAACTCAAACATTAATGCTTTGTTACTGTATCTCACAGTGATTCAATAAGAAAGAAAGAAGGAAAGAAAGAAAGAAAGAAAGAAAGAAAGAAAGAAAGAAAGAAAGAAAGAAAGAAAGAAAGAAAGAAAGAAAGAAAGAAAGAAAGAAAGAAAGAAAGAGAGAGAGAGAGAAAGAAAGAGAGAGAGAGAGAGAGAGAGAGAAAGAAAGAAAGAAAGAAAGAAAGAAAGAAAGAAAGAAAGAAAGAAAGAAAGAAAGAAAGAAAGAAAGAAAGAAAGAAAGAAAGAAAGAAAGAAAGAAAGAAAAAGAAAGAAAGAAAGAAAGAGAGAGAGAGAAAGAAAGAGAGAGAGAGAAAGAGAGAAGGAAAGAGAAAGAGAGAAAGAAAGACAGAATGATCTCTCTCATCTGTGAGATATAAAGCAACAGAATCAAGTAACAGCAAGTACTCAAAGACCACACAACTGAGGACTGGTCTTCAGTAGGAGACATGAGGGAGGGGGTGGCGGGGCAGGATTGGGCTGGTGGGGAGCCCTGGGACACAGTGGAGGGAAGCTAACTCTCCAGGGGAGGATGTGGTGTTGGAATTTTTTTTGCACAAACCCTACCATTATTGATATCGTAAATCATAGTGCCTCACATACAATTTAAAGAATTAAAATGTTAATTAAAATAATTATTCAAAAAGATATTTTGGAAATTTTGACAAGCCTTCAAAGTTAAGCTTACATCGATGACACTAAGATCACTTACTCTTTAGGCTGAGATTTAATTTTAAAAGTGTCCATTTGAATGATGATCAATTCTGGCTTATATAAGGTGAATCAAGATTTAGCTTAGGTTAAATTTCTCTTAATAGTAAATGAACTGCACCTGTATGTTCATTGCAGCACTATTCACAATAGCCAGAACCAGGAAACAACCTGTGTTCCCAAGAACAGACGACTGGTTAAAGAAATTTTGATACATCTACACAATGGAATACTATGCAGCTGTTAGGAAAGATGAAGTCATGAAATTTCTTATAAGTGGATGGCCATGGAGAGTATTATGCTAAGTGAAATGAGTCAGAAAAAGAGGGACAGACATAGAAAGAATGACTAGACTCATTTGTGGAATAAAAAATAACATAATATGAGACTGACACCCAAGGACAGTAGACACAAGGCCAGGAATATTACTCCATAGTTGGAAGCCTGCCTCATGAGCTGGGGGAGAAGTCGGGTGGAAAAGAGAAGGAATCACTGAGTCAGTGATGGTTGGAGGGATCGTTCAGGATGGGAGATGTGTGCTGAGAGTCGATAAAGGACCAAACATGATAGCCTCTCAGTATCTATATTGCAAACCATAATGCCCAAAAGTATAGAGAGAGTATGAGGAAAGTTGTCTGCCATAGAGGCAGGGGAGGGTTGGGATGGGATGGGGGCAAATACTGGGGTCATTGGTGGTGGAGAATGTGCACTGGTAGAGGGATGGGTGTTCAATCATTGTATGACTGAAACTCAAACATGAAAGCTTTATAACTGTATTTCATGATGATTCAATAATAATAATTTGAAACACTAGCAAATGAAAACTCAGGTCTGAGTCCTGGAGTCCTGGTTCTTTTTCCCTATAGGTGGGAAAATCGGGAGTCACATTTTCAAATCTCCGTGAGCATTCAAACAACAGAGAGACTTTTATCTTATTTTTACCTTCTTTTTTCCCCCTAATTTGGAAGAAAGGGTGTTGGACCACATCCAACAGTGCTCAGGAGCTTTTTCTGGCTCTGTGCTCAGGGATCACTCTGGATGGTGTTTGGAGGAATGATCATATGTGGTGTTGAAGATTCGAACCAGGGATGAGGATGCAAGAGAAGCATCTTACTCTCTGTACTATCTCTCTGGTCTGATCTAGTTTTCAAACATAAGCAAAAGCTTGGGAATAAAACGTCTCCCTAAATAAAATATTTCTGCACATGCTATGTGCCAAGCATACTGTTAAAATTCTCTGCTTGGAAGCCAATGGAATATTATTATCACTGTCATTTCACCACTGAAAAGGACTAAACAGTAGTGAACATAGCTGCCGCAGGAGACAGCCCGCTAGGGCTTAGCCAGACTGCAGAACCTCTAAGCTATGTCAAAGCTCATTCCATCTTGATCCTTCCTAACTTTCTGGACAATCCCTGAGCCCTCCACTGACTCTATTTCTACCTCTTGACCTATCCAAGTTATGCTTCACATAATTTCTAATTCTAATATAGTATTTAAGCCATTAAAAAAATGTAGTCTCACATCTGACACAGAGTGCTTAGAAAAACAGATGAACCTTTTTCTATTCTATCTCCTGGAGTTTAAGCCTATTTTGATATAAATTAACACTGAATTTAAGCCTAGATAAGAGCAGTATGCTTTTCCACTGAGAAAAAACTCATAACAAGAGTTTCTATCTCCTCTGAAGATCAAGGGATGATAAATGGAATCAAATTGGAAAAGAACCAAGAGCCGCGGCACGAGAAGCAGAGCCTCCCGCCTACTGACTGTGATCCTGAGGTCTCCTAACCCATTTTGGCACCAGAGCAGATTCTTGCAGCCATGCATTTTGACTGCGAACTGAACTACAACCTCGTGCAGCCCGGGGAGGGATTTTTTTCCTCTCCACCCCATTTTTCTGAGCGAAAATGGCGGCAGCGGCAGCAGCCACGCGGTGAGAGCCACCCTCTAAGACCCCTACACCAGGAGGTAGGACTTTCTTTAGTGACGTAGCCTGTAGGTGATCCTGGGAGGGGAGGTGTTCCCGGCGCGCCTTCCGCCCAGAGATGAACCAAGAGCCGCGGCACGAGAAGCAGAGCCTCCCGCCTACTGACTGTGATCCTGAGGTCTCCTAACCCATTTTGGCACCAGAGCAGATTCTTGCAGCCATCCATTTTGACTGTGAACTGAGCTAAAGTATTAGAAACCCAAAACCGCGCGGCCGCAATAGCGGCCGCGCGGGCTCAAAGTCTTCACTTTTACCAAGGAAGAGAAATTATTAGATGATGCTTATTCAGCAGGCCTGATTGTTGGGGAAAATTTCCAATCAACAATAGTGAGTTCTGTATGGAAATATGAAATGTACTCAATATATAGAGAGAATAATGGGAATATCATCAACTACTTAGATGGGGGTGGGGTGGGAGGGGGGTGTATTGGGGTTCTTGGTGGTGGAACGGGTGCACTGGTGAAGGGATGGTGGTTTAATCAGTATTTGACTGTGACTTAAACCTGAAAGCTTTGTATTTTTTTTTGTTTTCACGGTGGTTCAATAAAATATTTCTTAAAAAAAAAAAAAAAATTGGAAAAGAGATGAAATTTCTAAAAGTAGAAATTCACATAAAGTTAAAAAAGATTTAAATATAATTTAATGACTTTTTTAGAAGTGAAACCTTTGGTTTACCTCAAATTGTCCTTAGCATCCTTTGACAGAAAGGTACATTAAAAGAAAATATATATATATTGAGAAGCGCAAAGGTCCAGAACCAACAGAAAGTTACTTTATTATGTTGTTGATCTATTGTTGAGCTGTAGTTTATTTTCTGCAGTTTGATTTAACTCGTGGTTTAACCTGCAAAATAGTTGACCTTTACTTGGGAAGTAAATAATCTACAAAAGTTCTTGATCCCTTGGTGACTAGGGTTCATGTGTACTGCCCCAAGTGGGTGTTTGTGTGCTTCATGATTAACCTCTGTAAAGGGTTCAGTTCACTGGGAGACTGAACGAGTGATTAAGGAGTGAAAAATTTGTTTTATCCTCCGCAACTTACAGCGTCTGCACCGAGAGAGAATGCTATGGCAACCAGAATATCAGAAGCAATGCCAGGATGCTGCTGAGTGATGACACAGGCATTTTGCAGAAAGCACAAGAGCTATGGGGAAATGAATATGAAACAGAAATGAGGTTCTAGGGAGAGAAAAAAAATCAACAGGAACTAAAATGGGAGGGTAAGGGTAGAAATCAACCAGGCTTGAAACTTTAGGAAAAAGAAGGAAAAGGAAGAAAACTATAGACATGAGCTAAATGGGGAGACATAACACAGAATAAGGAATAACGTGAGTACCAGCCAAGAGTCTTCTCATCAACTAAAATTAGGAGAATTTTCCTGCACATCTGAGCAGATGTGATTTACTAACCAACTGTCATGAACCATCACCATCATCGTCTGCAGTCTTCCAGCACACACCAGTTGTGCATACTGGAGAAATTCTGTTGGATTTTTTTTTTTGACAAAAGAGTTTAATATTTTAGTTTTTTTCTAGCATGTCATTTCAGAAAACACAATCACTTTGTTGTCCATTAGGGGCGTGAAGAGAAGCGTAGAGAGGATTACAGAATAATCCTGTGGGTGGACGGATGCAAGAGCATTTCTAGTGTTGAGTACAAGAGAAACAGCTCAATGTCTTTGTTGAGGAGTCTTTAAAGCACAGATTGGGTGGTCCAAGAAGGTACAAGGGAGAGGCATCGGCTGGGCTATAGGATGACCTCATGGCAGATGAAAAAGGGAGGCAAGACTAATGTGCAAACCCCCCTACGCAGGGACAGTGCTTTGACAATGGGGTGGGGGGGGTTAGAATATTCTAGAACATGATGCTCCTCTTCTTTGTGAATAGCCTTGTTTTCTTTTGGCATGGAAATCCCAGAGTGGAGGTGAAGGGAAGACTTTGAGGACAGGGGTCAGCACCATTGCATGTATGCAAGACTAGCCCCCATCCACATTAGACTTGGAAAAAATCTCAACAGAGAAAAATTCGCTATGCAGACTAAAGCATGTGAGTTCAGGAGAAAAGGATGCAGCTCTGAGCCCTCCCCTCCTCTCGCTGCCTCTAAGGACACTTCTAGTTCAGGGGCTATCAGCAAATACGACCACTTATTGGTAGAGAAACCAGCCAATGGGTCAAGCCTGTGAACACACCCAATTTTTCTCCTGATCAGCCCCCAGAACCACCCTGATATCCTGCATTAAGACTGCCAGAGGGACACACCGAGGACTGTGGGACTCAGTCAGGGCGGCCCTTCCGGGATCAGAACAGGGTGTCTGTGAGGTCTGCCACAAGTTTGGACATCCAGAAGGATGTTCACTAATGAACATTCTGTTCTCACTGGCAGTCCTTGGTCTCCTGCAGGGCTGATGTCCAGTAATTGGTCTCTAAGAAGCAACAATTACTTTTCAGGCAGTCCTGAAGACCTACAAGCAGGGGACTCTCACAATCTCCAGACTATCTGTTATCTGCAAATCCATTACTTGCAAATAGCCTCCAGCTTTTGGGCACCTAAACAGAGTGTTTCCCCTCCTTCCTGCTAAGTGGCTGAAAAGGGAGAAGGACAATAGAGCTGCCTCTGCCTAACCAATCTCTCAGTCCCTTTCTGTGACCATTTCCCCAGGACCTTTGTCCCCTCTCAGCCAGTACTAACTACAGAGCCCAATTAAACCTCAGACAAGTCATATCCACAGGGATTCCTTTCATACAAAAAATGTAATTTGCTCCAAGAGTCTCGGCATTGCCTAATGGCCTGCATGGAATCAGTCTGAAGGGCTCAGGCTGGTTCCCAAAGAGGGTGGGCTGGGGGCGGGGGCAGGGCACAGCAAACTGATCACCATGGCAATAATTAGAGGCTTGCACTGGAGAGTGGAGAGGCAGGTGGGCAGAATCCCAAACCCTGAGTGAGGAGGACGCGAGTCTGATGATCTCAGAAGGGCTGTTCCTAACACACAGACGGCCCGTGCCAGGGTGTGGAAGGAGGCATATGGTGGGAAGCGAACGGGGAAGAGATGCCAACTTCACACGCGGCCCAGCGGGTTCTGCGGGAGTGGGTGGGGGGGCAGCACTTAAGAGAATGAATCGGAGCTGCCCAGTCTGCAGAAGCCCCATGACAGCACTGAAACCAGTAAAGCGCTTCCTTCGCGGGCAAGGCGGCAGGAAAACCCGGGCCACCTGAGGCTCTGACCTGGCCGGAGTCCAGCGGACACCCACGGCTGGCAGGTGACCCAGGCTTTCCAGAACTCCTGTGCTGAAGAAACTAGGTCTACCTCACTTTCCCCCTACTTGGTTGGCCCTACATAAATCTGGAAGTTCTGCTTGAGACAACTCTAAAACGAATGATCAGAGCTAGAGCTAATTACTAGATCTAGAGATAATTCTTATTACAGATGTCTATGATAATTACATGTAGATGAAGGGAGAAATGTACCTGGAATCACAGACCTGCATAGTACAGCTAGGGAAGAAGAATCGAAATGCCAAACATCGAGTTTCCCGTGTGTGTGTGTGTGTGTGTCTGTGTGTGTGTGTGTGTGTGTGTGTGTGTGTGTGTGTAATTGACCTGTAGAGAAGTGTGGCACAGACTCTATTACCTATGGGAAGTCACCTACATACTTTATGACTGTGCATTCAAATGCAACTTTTCCTTCACAGCTGATAACAACGAAGAGCACTTCTTTTGAGATAACTTACAAGGGAGATAGTCTTTTTATTTTTTTTATTAGTTTATTTTTAATTAGAGAGTCATCGTGAGGGTTCAGTTACAGATCCATACATCTTTGTGCTCATGTTTCCCCCATACAAAGTTTGATAACCCATCCCTTCACCAGTGCCCATTCTCCACCACCAGTAAACCCAACATCCCTCCCCCCCTCCCCAGTCCCGTCTCCCCCCACCCCACCCTGCCACTATGGCAGGGAATTCCCTTTTGTTCTCTCTCTCTTATTAGGTGTTGTGGTTTGCAATAAAGGTGTTGAGTGGCCATTGTGTTCAGTCTCTAGTCTGTATTCGGCCCGCATCACCCTTCCCCCACATGACCTCCAACCACATTTTACTTGGTGGTCCCTTCCCTGAGTTACCCAGAATGAGAGACCAGCCTCCAAGCCATGGAAACAAGGGAGATAGTCTTTTTACTACACCCTTCAGTTCTATTCTCACTGGTCAAAGACAGACCCATGGCTTGCCTCTGGGGAAGGAAAGATGTAGACAAGCCATCCATCACTCTACTTCAAACAGGGTATGAGGGGCTAACTGCAATCCTGGGTGGTGACATGCCCTTATAGAACTTTAATGAGCTTGTTGAAAATCACCCTGAACCCAAAACCACAGAATGATTTCACAACTGGAATTCAGAATTGTCTCATTTTATGTACTGGGTATTAAGAGGTCTTTCAAACCTCTATTTAAGAGATTTTATTTAAGAGATTTAAAAAAAAATCTTATCTCTTAAATAGCTTGCAATTAAAGAACTGAAATGATACAGGATAATCACATTTCATAGCTGTGAAAAAAACTCTAGTTTTTTTTTTCTTTTGCAGAAACCACTATCTTGAGTTTAATTAATTTGTGTAAAGATAACCAGAGTTTTTGACATGAGTTTGGTGAAATTTATTTTAAAATGCTGCCATTCAAAAAGCCTTAAAAGTAGGTAAAGGAACAAACATGACAACCTCTCAGTATTTCAAACCATAATGCCCATAAGGAGGGAGGAAGAGGGAGGAAGGGAGGGAAGGAGAGAGGGGAAGGAGGGAAGGGAGGGAGGGAGACAGAGAGTGAGAGAGAGGGAGGAAGAGAGAGAGGAAAAGTGCTTGCCATAGAGATAGGCGGGGAGGCGGAAGTTGGGGGTGGCAGGAGGGTTACTGGGAAACTGGAAACACTGGAGATGGGAAATGTACGCTGGTGGAGGGGTGGGTGTGGGAACAATGCATGACTGAAACCAGGTCATAAACAGCTTTTTAACTGTGTATTTCATGGTGATTCAATTAAAAAAATAAATTAAATAAACTGCCTCTTCTTTGCTGTCATAGTCTATATCTTAGTGCTTTTCTTTCCTTCTTTCCCTTCTCCCTCCCCTTTCTCTCTCCATCCATTTTTTGGGGGATGGGGAGAAGGAACTGGGATCAAACTTGGGACTGACATCTGTAGGAAAGTCTAATGCCTGAGGATCAGTGAGAATCACATTGTTGACATATAATTTCCTTAAAATGAAGTTATTTCTGCCACGAACAATCTATTTGTCAAGCTTCCATCTTCTATTTTTTTGGATGAGTCTCTTTATAAATAAGTAATAAAATTCTACTTTAGTTTTGTCTGCCACTTCATGAAAACAAAAAAATTTTAAATCCTGGGACTCATAACCCAGTAAATGTTTTGAATTTGCGTAGAGTGACTGAGATAGAATCCCCCCAATACGTACCCCTTCCCAGACATCTCTCTCATCCAAAATTAAATGCTCTTTCAAATCTCAAGTTACTTTACCCTCCCTTGTCCTTATGCCAGGGTGTATGGGTACACCCTAAAACCAGATGCCACTAAATCTCAGAGCAGCTCAGAGCATGGATGCATTTCATTTAAAGTGGTTCACAGATTCTTGGAGTGTTATTATTTGTATGATAATATAATCTCGGGGGAGGTGTTTGTGTGATAATGACCTTTAGAGTGAGGCAGGCCTGGATTCCAATTCCTGATTCAGCCATGCCTGGTTGTGTGATCCAGAGCCAGATGTTCAAACTCACTGCACCCAAGTTTGCTCGAGTGTGCCATGACTTCCACACTTCCCTCTCTGTGCTGAAGACTCAGGCAGACAAGGCACTGGGGTACAGCAACGCAGCTTGATCACTGACATTGCTCAACTCCAATGGTCTCTTTGGGTCCTGTACTTAATACTAACTTGGTCCTTTTAGTGCATTTTCTTAAACTTATTCTTCCAACTGCCGTGTACTTCAGGACCCAATCATCTTGGATCAGCCCTTACAAGTGAAGAAGACAACAACAAAAAGTAACTGGCCCGTAACCATCATCCAGTAAGTGGCATGCATCTCACCAGACTCATAAGCTCCATGACAAATCTGGCAATTCTACATGTAGAGAAGGCTACCACAGATAGTGCCCGCCTATAGGCTATGCAATATTTAATCCAGCCTAAAACAGGTCACACCAAAACCTGCTTAGAATCTTGAGTCAACCATCCCCAACATGTTGATAGATTAGGGAGTTAGGTGCAAGCAAATGAGTCATGCAGTGGGTCAACTTAAATGTAAAGAAGGCAATAGAGGCCAAAGATCAAACGTACAGGGATCACATGTGCTTGCTTTGCATATGGTTAACCCATGTTTGGCTTCAGGCATGGCATATTCCCTGAGCACCAATGGAATAATCCCTAAGTAACACTGGTAACCTGTCCCAGATGCAAGTTTTGTGCCAATTGTAAAACAGCATTAGTTTAGTATTCTGATTCAGTCTAATCATTTAAATTTAGTCTTAGTTCAATGGGACTAGAGCGATAGCATAACAGCAGGGCATTTACCTTGCATGCAGCCAACCCGGGTTCGATTCTTCCATCCCTCTCTGAGAGCCTCACAAGCTACCAAGAGTATCCCACTCACACAGCAGAGCCTGGCAAGCTACCCATGTCTTATTTGATATGCCAAAAACAGTAACAACAGGTCTCACAATGGAGAAGTTACTGGTGCCCGCTCGAGCAAATCAATGAACAAGGGATGACAGTGCTACAGTGCTACCTTCAGATTTTAAAAGGAAGGTCTAGATTAGACTTCGTTCAGTGTTATTACCTACTCTTATTTCTGCTAGTTTTGTTTCTGTTTGTTTTTTAGTTCTTGGAAGAAAATAGTTCTTTTGTATTCTGTACTTGTCAAATTCTAATGTTCTATTTTAAGAGGAGGTATTCTCCAATTTCCATTAACTCAGAAAAAAAGGATGGCTAGAATGGTGAGGCATCAAACATAAACCTCATTGGTAACTTCAGCGCAGGGGGAAAGATTTATATTTAAAAAAAATAAAGGATTTATCACAGACTTACTCTGTGCAAGGAAAAGGCACAAGTGTGTGACAGTTTTTGAAGGTATCTCAATTTCACTGTAAGAAAGCACAATGGAACAGCTAACAACTTCCTGACAGGAACTGGAAAAGGAGAATAGAAGTGAGCTCCTCCTGGCAAAGAGAATCAAATGGACAACTCAACAATGCTGACGCCAGCTGTGCTTACATGAGGAACGTGTTCTACTGATGTCTTGGAGAGGACTTGAAAAAGCCAGAGTCTGAGCTCCAAGGAGAAGATTCTCAGGAGGTGACTCGGGGATTTTATACCTAGCTAAAGAAGGCGAGTTGGAGCCACGAGAAAAGAGGTAAGAGGTGGAGGAAAGTGCAGACCATCTGAAATTTATCTAGATGCTTTCACTCTCAGATCCTTCAGGCACCAAGACACAGCAGGGGAAAAAATCCCGAACCCCACCAGCCTAATCCCCCCTCACAGAATTCACTGCCTAGGAGAGAACAACTGTGAGCAATGATTCAGTCATTCATTATTGTTATAAAGACACGGAATAAAGGAAAAAGAGAACACAGAGCATGAGTGAGACATATACTTGTGTTCGTTTACCAAGGAGTCTGCTGGTGTCACTCCAGGCAGTGCTTGGAGGATGCCATGGGGTGCCAGAGCTTCACCCAGGACCTGACACAAGCAAAGCACAAATTCTGCCATTTGAGTCACATCCCAGCCTCCCATTTCACTGGCCTTTCCGTTTCCAGGAATGACTACTCATCTGTGAAATCAGCCGTATATGAAGATTTCACTTGTTTCTGCAAAGCACTTCAGTCCATTCACGGAGCCGGGGCACAGCCCCTCTTCAAACATCCCCGTCTAACTCTGTTACAATTGACTTCCCCGAGGGAGGTCAGCACCGACCACATGTTCCATCCATCACCACAAACAAGTTCCCCTTGACATATTGATTATCCCATTTTTCTGGTCTTTTGACCAGGCCCGCCATCCTGGTGAATGTATCGTTGGTTTCATCCATGTGTACGTCTTCGAGGGTCCCAGGACCACACTATCTATGAGTCTCAGAGTCAGCCCCTGGGCTCTCACAGTTCCCTGTCTGACTTCATGATTCCTTTCAACCCAGACTCTCTTTTGGGCCCCAATTTAGAAGGAATTTGAGTACTCTGTGAAATGCCCTCTGGAGCGCTGCCTGGCTCACACGTGCATGGTCTAAGCTCCATGTTTCCTTTGCTGCCCACACGTGTCCATGGCAATGAGGGTGTCCTACCTCTGAGAGCTTACATCACCTGGCGGCCTTACTACTTTCTCTCTGCTTTTCTTTCTGCCCACCGATCCATTCTGTCCTGGTCCATTCTTCTCACTTCTTTTGGGGAAAAAGCTCATTAGGTATCGGAGGCCAACTATGGGGATGCGTGTTAATAACCTCCACTGGCCTCTGAACATTGATCTCCAGTTTCCGAGCGCACTCCGATTTCTCTCCCCGGAATTAGATGCTCAGCGATTTGCCAGGGGACCTCCGACCAGACAGGATCTGATTTGAACTATCTATGGGGTTCTCATCAAGCTGTTAGAGCTGACTAACAACCCCATTGCTCATGTGCCACTCCACTCTTGGCGAAGGCTGGGGTTCTTGCCAACCAATCAAACCAATATCTCCATTGTCGAAGAATAATGTCTTTTTGCTTAGATCCTTGAGGGGGAAAAATAGCTCATGTGCCGTTCTCCTTCATAAGGTCCTCTGTGCGGTAAGTGGCGGGAATTAAATTATACAACCACTTCATCTATCTGTTCCAAAGCCTGTCATTCTTGGGGCTGCCTCTCCCATCGTGTCCCTTTCACAGAGGGCTTGATACTTTGAGATGTGGGGAAGGGAGCATTATGAGGCCGGGTAATATAATTCGAAATACCATCAAGGCCATAAAATGAGAAGTAAGTGATAAATAATTTATATTTATCAGAAAGACTGAATCTTATTACAAGTTCAGCAATATGATATCCTCCCGTACAGCACAGACAGGGAAGGGGAGACAGAGCAGAATTTCAATACTTTGCTAGGATTGGATTGAATTCCTGCTTAAAGCCTGTGAACCTGGTATGAACCTGAGATTTCCGCCTCCCCCTTTTGGTCACCAGACCCTGGAAAGGAAGAGAGTTTGTCTTATCAAGGGGGAAAAAGCGAGGCGTAGCAAAAGATTTTTAACCAGGTGTATTCATTAGTCCCTGCACTGGGAAAAGTTAGGATTCTCTTTTTTTTTGAGTAGCACGGCTCAACTGGGTCAGCCTCAGATGGGCTTGGGGAAGTAGAACTGCAGCTTCCAGAAGGAATGGGAGAGGCTGAACCCTGGCAGAGGCCCTCACCAGACAGCTACATAATAATTACATGTAGACAAAGGGAGAAATGTACGTGAAAATACAGACCT
This sequence comes from Sorex araneus, assembly GCF_027595985.1. NCBI lineage: Eukaryota > Metazoa > Chordata > Mammalia > Eulipotyphla > Soricidae > Sorex > Sorex araneus. The sequence goes on along the minus strand of NC_073310.1, from coordinate 62,733,251 downwards.
GCTTAGAGCAGCCTGGGAAGAAAAATCGAAATGCCAAACCTCTCGTTTCCCATGCCTATGTGTGTGTGTGTGTGTGTGTGTGTGTGTGTGTGTGTGTGTGTGTGTGTCTTCATCCTTCCAGGCTAGATCCGGAGCTGCGACCCCATAACAACTTTCATGCGGCTGTTACTGGGCTGAAAGGGTCCAAACCTGCTTTCATGGCTCAGCCAGTGTAACCAGAGGAAAGATAACTGTCTCGCTGCCGTGTAGACCGTCCACTCTCCCTGGCATGGGGCAGTTGTCTGTGTAAGCACACGTGGGACGGACAAGAGACACACACCCCTTTATTTTTTGAGTAGAGGAGAGGCTCCTTAATGGGGCTCAGTAAGCTCTATTAATTGCTGGTAAATACCAGATAACCTGTTCCACTCAAAATATCCAGCCTCCTTTTTTCACTTTTATTCTTGGGACCTCCAAAGTGGTGCACAGAAGGAAGGCCTCGGCCTCTGCCAGTGACTCCTGGCCAGCGGTTCAATGCAAAGGCAGAGGACACAGTGCTGGTTGGCCCTGGGGTGCCTGGGATCGCCAGCGCCACCCCGGCGGTGCCCAGAGCCTCCACGCCATGCCCAGGGGACCATGTGGAGCTGGAGATCGGGCCCGGGCCGGTTACGCTTGAGCGCACCTTAAGCCCGCTACAATCTCCCACCCACCCACTGACCTCTTTCCTTCCCACCCGAGGAGCAGAGGTCTGGCTTTGTCTTGGCGCCCACCCCCACCCCCACCCCAGCACCCGCTGGATTTTCGGCTTGACTGACAATAGGCTCCAGAGTTGATTTTCAGGATCCCAGAGTATTTATCGCCCAAATGAACACAAAACCCAGAATGTACTCCCCCCCGCCGCCCCCATCACTCCCCTGCCCTTGATCGGAGAACACACTTGGGAGATGACCAAGAAGGGCAGAGGGAGCGCTGGCTGCCCATGAGAAGGGCGCTGGCTGGCTCTTTCTCTCCTGCCATCAGACCTTGGGGTCCTGCGCAGAGGAGAAAAGCAAGCCCCACTTTCGCACCGCATCCCCTCACCCTTGCCCGTCTCCCCTCCCCACCTGCCTACCCCCCTCTCTGCCTAAGTGTCCCACTCCAGCCACTCCAGCAAGCCCCACGCCACTAAATCCACAAACACCCTTACCTGCCGCCCACACCACACGCTCTAGTGCCCCGAGTCTCTGTCTGCAAGACTCAGAGTGCCGAAATGGCCTTTCTCCTCCCAACGTTCTGTCTCCACAACACTAACTCCTGTTCAAGAGACAGCCTAGGAATCGCTCAGCCTTGGTTCCTCTGTACCCAGTTCTGTCAGAGGAACTCCTGACTTCTGTTGGCCCGGGGACCATAAGTGGGGTAACTTCAGACAAAAGGACTATTATCTTCCGCCCCTGGAGGTCATGCATTGGCTAAAATCATGAGTCAGCAGGCCTGTCTTCCTCCCGAGCCCGTGGAGAACTGGCTTCTTCACCCACTCCCTCTCTCGGAGGCTGTTGGAACTTCTAACTTCCAGCTGAAGGCCTCCATCCCCTCCTCCTCCTCTTCTCCAGCTCTGTTTTCTCACCAACATTGGGCCCACAGCTCTCGGGCCACCTGCTTTGGTAGATAAAGTTTTATTGGGATACTACTGTGCCCATTTGTGGACAAATTGGCTGGGGCAGCCACTGTGTGGCAGTGGTAGCACTGCAGAGGGCTGAACTTACACCAGCGCCTGCGATTCTGTCCTGGCTCCCTTTGCTCCATCTGATTTGCAGACTGATGTTCTTTTACAGTCATGAAATTAGAAAGCTGGGCAATCGACTTTTTTTGCTATCTTAATGAAAATGAGATAAGAGAGGCCATAGAGATAATACAGCAGGCAAGGCACTTGCTTGGCATGCAGCCAAACGGGGTTCCATCCCTGGCACCCCAGCTGATCCCCTGAGCACCACCATATGTGGCCCCAAACCAAAAACAAACAAAACACTGAAATAAGACAGTAGGGTGGCCAACTTCTTACAAAATGATCACACTTCAGATTTCCTAGCGCCTTCCTCTTGTCTGTGCTTGAGTAGCGCCCTGGGAAAATGATTTCATCTTTCAAGATGTCTCATTGCTACTTGCTAATTGTCTTTCCTGAATGTGTCCACAGACAACTAGGAGAAATAGCCAGTTATCTATTTGAAAAAAAATTAACTTATTTCTAAGAGGAAATCAAATTATGGTGAGGATAAACCTAGAAAGCATTTCAAAAAAATTTCTCCTGGCAGGGAAATAGCTCAAAGGACGGTAGTGCAGGCATTGCGTGGGGGAGCCCTTGGTTTGATCCCTTGTACCACACAGTTCCTTAAGTCCCTTGAAATTAACCCTTGTCCCTAGCACCAAGTCACAAGTAGCCTTCAGGCACCATTGAGTAAGCCTCCCCCTCCTTCCCACCCCCTGCAAAAAAAAAAATTCCTAAAATAAAATCTTTTAACAAAGCTCTCTTTGCACTTGGAAAAATTAATAAAATAAAAAGAAAAAGTTACTACTTGAGGTGTTTATCTGAAGTTAGAACTTTGAGAATTTTTGGCCCCTAGGGGCAAGAGCAATAGTACAGGGGGTAGGACACTTGCCTTGCACTCTGCAGCTTCCCGGGGGCTTGATCCGAAGCCCTGCCAGGAGCGATTCCTGAGTACAGAGCCAGGAGCAAGTCCTGAGCACTGCCGGGTGCAACCCAACACCAACAGAAAAAAGAATTTGGAGCCTCTGAGAAAACACTGATCAATCATGTCATTTTCTCTTTGCTATATCTCTTCAAACAGTGAATGCCCTTTTGCATTAAAGTTAAAGTACGATGAGCTGGGGAGGTAGTGGAGGGGAAGGCACCGGCCTTGCAGGTGGCTGGCCCTGGCCAGACTGCCGCCACTGCATGTTCCGCTGCATTGAGCCGATCGCCAGCAGGAAGGCACCCTGAGCACAGAGCTTGGCCTAAGCCCTGAGCCCCACCAGGTGTGGCCCAAACCCTCTCTCTCCCCACAAATAAGACTGAATACTAGAAAATTCCACTGTTGAACTATAACTTGTTTTTCTTTTTGAGCCACACTCAGCAATGCTCAGAGGTTACTCCTGGTTCTACACTCAGGAATTACTCCTGGCGATGCTTGGGGGACCATATAGGATGCCGGGGATCGAACCCCAGTTGGCCATGTGCAAAGGCAAATGCTCTATTCGCTGTATTTTCTTTCCAGGCCCTGAACTATTTAATCTGAATTTAATCTGAATTTGGGGGATTGTTGCTATTTGGGTCCATGTCCGACAATGCTCAAGTGTTGCTCCTAGCTCAGCACTCAGGGATGCATCCTTGGTTGCTTGGGGGACAATGTGGGATTGAACCCCGGTTGGCTGCATGCAAGACAAACGCCCTGCCTGCTGTATTATCTGTCCATTTAATCTGATTTAATCTGTACTATCCCCATTTAATCTGATTTCTGATTCTTAGTAATAAAACTTAAGAGCCCTGTCTGGGTCATAATTCCAGATTTGCCACTTCCTATCTTCAATTTCCACAGATACAAAATTATTGTAACACTGTCCTTGCCTAATTCATAGCACCGCTCTTCAGGGAAAAAAAATGAAGTATTTGTTTGTGAACGTGTGCAAACACTATACAAGTGAAAGCCATTATTACTTTCTGATTATTCTTCACATCGTCCCAAATTGTCTGTGGCATTAAAAACGTTACGGCCATAAACATCGAAAACAATGCTCCATCACAAACTATGAAATTCTCCTTGCAAGCTTCATAGTTTAGGTTTTATTTTGCTGTAATAAACGAGCATAATTAACTTTTATTGCACGCATTATTCGTGGGAATGTTTTAGCACGTTAAGTATAGCCATCCATCTCAGCATTACACAAGGCTTACCAAACCGAGAAGAGCTATCTTTAAAAATGGCATGATTTCATTTGGAGATCTGAGTTTGGTTTTTATTGCTGAGATTAATAAAATGTTGCTGTTTAAAGTGAAACTGTTTTCTCTCCAGTACTTCATATTTTTGCTTGGTTAAAGAAACAGCAGTAACATGATTAGATGTCTGTAATTAAATATCTTGGTACAGCAGTATCTTAATAGCATATTTTTAGAACACAGCCATACCCCAAACATTCAATTACATAGATACAATTTTAATATTTAACAGCTTGTTTCTTGACTACCAACCTTCTGGTAAGCTGATGTTGACAATGTATAAAGAACAGCAAGAAGCTTCGTGTCAAATTAAAAGAAGTGGGATATATTAGAGCAGTGCTTTTCATGTTTTGCCATTCTCACATTCCACCGAGTATTTAGATTTTATTTAATGCTTTAACTATCAGTTTCGATTTCTCTCTCTTATTTTTTAGCAACGTAAGTCTTGATTCCCCCTAATCAAAACAAAGGTTTGTTCAATGACCAAAGGAGAAATAAAAGTCACTTCTGTTAGGTCTCATGGGAAAACAAACAGGTGTTGAAGGCAGTCAGCATTAACCAAGCAAAGAAAATCCTAAAGCTAAAATGCCAAACCACTAAAAAGCTATCAGCTGCCTCTCTCGTAAGAACGGGAGGAACAAGGAATCCAGGCTCTAGAGAAATCCTCTGTGTGCCTTTAGGGCTTAATGCCAATAAACAGAATTATCCCTTATTTACTTAGGGTGCACTTTTGTTTCTGAAAAGCACTTAGCACTTACCCCTAAATTTCACTATGCTCCTTAGAGATTTCTTCACTCTAAGACTCCACTACTTCTCCTTTCCTTGCTTATCCCCAGAAGTGACCAGGTGCCAGTCTGAGGTAGAGTAGATTGCTGGGGACCACAGCTGGTACCTGGGTAGACCTTGGGGACTCCTTTCCGGAGATGTGCTCCTAAGAAGAGATGTGAACTTGTGACTTAACAAGCCAGGCAGGCACTCTGAGGTCAAAGCTATTTCTCCAGGCCAAAGGTTAGTTCTTTTTCCTGCAAGAGGAAGCAGTATCTAGTCAGGGGTGCTTCGAAAGTCCTTGGAGGTGGAATCTTGGTCCAGAGTTTCTTGGGTCCCTGGAGAAACTGGCCAGAATGGTTCTGAAAGCAAGCTGGCCACCAAATCCGGATCCATCTTTCTGGCGGCAGTAGATGGACCGAGTCACTGGATCAGAGAGAGCAGAGACAAGTGAATTTAAGCCCCAAAGATTCTATTTAGTGCCACAAAGCAGTCCCTGACAAGGTCTTGTGCACATTTTTGCAAACTACCCAAATTACAGTCTCTTTAGTCAAAAGAGCACAAACACTAGGAACTTTCTGGAAAGGTGAGAATGGTTGGGTCTCTTCTGCAATTAGTGCTCCATAAGCAGATGAAAAACCAGGGGGGTGTTTGGTATAAAAAGCAGGCAAAGGGGGAATCTCTGCCGGAAACTGGGAGAGGGCTTGTTTTAATTCGAGTGAATCTTTGGGGAAACTGGGGGCTGGGGTGGCGGGTTGGAGTGGGTAGGGAGAAAGCCTTCCTGACACGCAGACTGAATCAGCTGCTGCCTGCTCACTTTGCATGCGGAGAACGGGGTGCAATCCCCATCACCCTGGATTCTAAGTAAGCCCCAGATAAGCATTTGCTGAATAGCTGGTCGTCCAGATACACCTGTAGCTACTCCGCCCCACTATCTGATACGGACCCAGGGGAGGGCAGATAGGAATCACACTTCACTTTCAGCAAACTAAGATACAGGGCAGCCCAGTGGCAGGTCACCGGGTGACTGGGCTTTGTACAGACACGCTATGGATGTGTTAGAGGCAGAACGAGCGAGGTGACCAGGGACCCGTCCCCCTCGGACTTTCTGCTCTACGAACTATCTCCATCTGAGATCATAATCAATATTCTTTCACAACGGTCGGCCTATCCATGGCTGAGACACTGCGGCGGGGGGGGGGGATTGAAAATACCTTATTTCTGATTCGTCTTTCAAGAACCTCCAGAGAAGGGGATTTTGATAAAGAAGAACGTCAACAGCCTGCACGCTCTGAAGCTGGAGGAGGACAAACACGGGCCAGCTGCAGTCTGTTACTTCGGAGGGGGACTAAAGCTCTTTTGCAGAAGCAATATTTCTGTGAAATCCACCCCGATCATTTCCACTAGGGTCTGTGGGGCTTAAAAGCCAGGCTGTTTAAAAAGAAAGCAGAGGCAGTGCTGCTCTGAATAACGTGAAGGAGGGCTAGAGATAGCATTCAATGCCTTTTCATCATATTCAACACCAGAGAAACCTTATCTTCTCCCCCAAAGAAGTCTGATGAATAGATGAACTGCTAAGACTCTGAGATATCCAAGATTCCATCTTGGAGTGATTTCATTGTGGTGTTTTGGGAAAAGAAAAAAGACACTCTTCCAGAGTGAGGAGGGAGTATCTCCACTTAAAGATGGGTTCCTGAGGAGGGGTTCATTCTAACTTGTCTTCTGTCCCAGATTTCTGTAGGCTTCTTTCGACATGGTGGGGGTGGGGGTTGTGGTTCAGGTTTTGAGAAGTGCCCAGAAAGCAAAAGGCACTTCTTAAAACAGAAACAATGCTTCCTCCATCACTGAGTGCATTCCAGTGTTTAAATGGATAGTTTCACTAAGACATTGGAGACACAGAACGTGGAGGGGAGAGAGATAGCTAATCACTCTGTACCTTTTACCCCACATGGAATCAGTTATGAAAACTTCCTTCACAACTCAAGCCTAACGGGGTTTTACTTCATTTGAAAAATCATTCAAACCCAAATCATGAGAGGCTATGAGTGGGTCCAGCCAAGAAAAATCCGTGAAATAAGATGGCCCATAGTGGAGCAATATTCCCATTCTGGTACTTCCAAATCTCCTAGGGCTTTTCACTATTGACAGTGGGCTATGTGATTCTTTACAAGGACTCTCTGGTGCTTATTTTATACCTGATTTCTAACTACTATGTGTTATTAGCACCATCCCCTCTCCCAACCTCAACCAAACATGGCATGGCCAAATGTTCTCGCTCAAGGGAAGATAAAATCACCCCCAGTTAAGATGAATTATCCCAAACGTATCTTGCTTTTCACTGATTTCATCAACCAAGACACATGCCATGAGATTCACCTGAGTCTCAGCCTCCTCTTGAAACCTGATGGCCCGTCCTCTCTTAGCTTTCCCTCAGACTTGCCTCTTTTTCCAACAGATCATTCTGTTTCCACTGACACTGGGCTGACCTGCCACCATACTGTTTTCAATCTCACAGAGCACATGGCCCAGAGAGAAAAGGAACGCTTGCAGACAACTCACTCGTTTGCTCCTGGAGTGTCATCCTGCCTCTGCCACTTCAAAGCAGCAGATCATCATGATCATGATCAGCAGCAGCAGCAGCAGCAGCAGCAGCAGCAGCAGCTCCTTGATCGTCTAATTTCTCGAGTGGTCTCACTCAGTAACGTCTCCATTCGTCCTAGCCCTGAGATTTTAGAAACCTCTCTTTACTCGTCCTTCCCAACAATGCCGCATTGGAGGCTCTTTCAGGGTCAGAAGAATGAGACCCGGCATTATTACTGGTTTTGGCATATGAATACTCCATGGGGAGTTTGTGAGGCTCTCCCATGGGGGCAGGAATCTCTCGGTAGCGTTCCAGGTTCTCCCAGAGGGAGAAGTAGTCTATAAGATGTTGTGTGCGGCCTCACGTTTCCAGGAGCTTGGTTTTAAGTTTCTGGATGTTAGCCATTGGTGGGCCAGGGACCGCCAGGGGCAGTCCCTGGGTGTGACCGCCTAGCTACTGGAAAATGGGGAATCTGGGCGGAAGAGGCCCAGTCCCTAACTGAGCAGGCTTGGAGGTCTCAGCCCCGGGTCCCACACACCTGGTTTCCTCTGCCAATACCTTCATGCATGAGGCTCATCCGAATGTGTGGAGAGGGGCCTTGAGCATGGCTGTGGCTAGGGTCCGGAGGTCTTCAGCCGAGGGAGCTCTGCTTGGGGCAGGGAGGGAAGCTGGAGCCCACACCCTCTGAGGGGCCCCGGGGAAGACAGCCAGGCCGGCAGGCAAGAGACTCTCTGCTCAAAGCAGCAGATACTTGAGGAAAATCATTTTCTTGTTTGAGTTGTGGCTTCTTTAATGCAGGATAGTGTAGGTTAAACCCTGACTGGTATCTGTAGATATGTATTTCATGATTGCTTATAAAATTGGAAATAGAGAGAAGCAATTTGAGGGTAATGACCAAATTGAAACCAGTTGAAGCTGAATAGTATCAGGTCACCTAGGCTAGGACTCAAGATCAGCAGTTCTGGGAATGTAGGAGTGACCAGGAAGCCCAGGCAGGAACCCAGGTGAGGAGAGCCAGGCCGTGGGAAGCAATTTATTGACCCCGATGGTCAGTGCCAGCAAATATCAAATTCCTCTGTGCAGAGACAGAAATAAAAATAGCTAGGATTGAGAGAAAGCACTAGGGTGCCTAAAATAGAGCCATGAGTCAGAGGGTAAATTGGTAATCAATTTTTCTTGTTTCACTGAGTTTCACTAGCCAACCATTTTCAGCTCATTGATTTTCTTGCTAATTCTGGAGGGAAGGGGGTTGAGACCTGTTTGTCCAAGAATTCCCCATTTTTTCTAGATGAATTCTGACCTCTTCCGTGTTTCTCTCTGATGGATGTGTCACTTCAGAATCAAAGCTCATTATTAATAAAGTGGGCACATTGCTAGAAAGCCTATTTCTGAGACACATGCTTTTTGAAAGATGCTTGAAATTGTCTTCATCCCCTGTACTGTCATCCAAGTCGAAGGAAAAGAAGGATGAAACACCCAACTTGTTTAAAGAATTAGATTTTAGAGAAACAATATGGAACTGTGTGGCATTGTTAAACCCATTTGGGAAGCAGATTTCTTTATGCCTACAGTAGTTCAGCAGCGATAATTAGAGAGAAATTTAAGATAAATGTACTTACAATCTTCCCTTCAAATCCAATGTTAACATGAAATTTTCTTGTTGTTCCTGTAGGAACTGAGCTGGTAGGGCAATCTACCCTTTCACCCTAACAATAATCAGAGAGAAATTATTGCATAGTATCAAAATAATAAAGCAGCAGCCAACAATTGTATTTTCCTATCCCATGTATTCCTAATAGCTCTACACTAACACTATTAGACCCAGTCTCCGTGAGGAGCAGCAGGAAAATTAAAACAGACAGTCACCTCTTTAAGGCACTTGGTACAATTTAGTCTGACTTAATAGGCTCTTTGTCTGGGAGTCTGAATAGAAGAACAAGCAGTCGCACCCACAATTCCAGATCTTATTTGTGTTAGCAATGTCAGATGCTTTTGATCATGCGCATCACGGGGCCCTTTAATTTGACTTGGACCGACATTTGGGCTCCGACATATTATCTTGTTTCACTACACTTTGCTTCTCTGCTTCCCTTTTAGTTTAAACAAATGCACAACTGGCAATAACTTACTAAATCAGGGGGTCCTTTAAGTCAGTATTCTGGGTGCCTCTTTTCTGGCCTGTCTTTATAGTCACCACGTATGTTCTTCTCCGGATCCATTTTTAGGTGTCATGCATGTTATCTTGGCTATATCTAGTTTTATCACTCTATTTTCCAACTGCTACAAAGGAGATCTTGCTGCTATAAAAAAGACAACTCACTTCCCATCTTAATATTGAGGAAAGCCTATTGATTTAATATCAAACACTACCTTGTTTTAAATGTTTGGAACAATGAATTCCACTTTTATTGCCTGTCTATTCCATTTTTGAAAACAGGGTTGGCAGTTTCTAGTGCATAGCCAGACTGTGAAACTTTCCATAGCAACAAGATATAAGAAAGGGTATGGCTTTCGTTTGCATTTTCCAGGATAAATGGCTGTGTGCTACTTTGATTTTTTTCCTTCTTCAATGCATTCCAGTAACATTCCCGGCAAAGACAAACTCAAAATCTATTGTATATGCCTTCAAACCAATTGAGTACATTATTTCTATTTTTTAACTACATTTTAAATTATGATGAGTGTTTAGGCACTGAATATCAGGGAAGTAAATTCTTTTACTATGGTATTCATGTGAGATACAACATTATTTTCTTTTTTAGAGAAAGGGAAGTTGGATGAGTATTTAGGAAAGCTGACTCTCTCTCTCTCGCTCTCTCTCTCTCTCTCTCTCACACACACACACACACACACACACACACACACACACACACACACACACCCCTATTTAACTTCCAGGATCTGAATTATAGCTGAGATTTAGTGGAGTTAAACAGTCTATTTTTATGCTTATATGTTATATGATGGCCATTCTTTTTTTAAATAAAATTCATTTATTTAATTCATTTTTAAAATTTTATTGATTCACGCGAGATATAGTTACAAGCTTTCATGTCTGAGTTACAATCACACAATGATCAAACACCCATCCCTCCACCAGAGCACATTCCCCATCACCAATATCCCCAGTATATCCCCACCTTTCCCACCCTCCCCTTGCCTTCATGGCAGACAATATTTCCCATATTCTCTCTCTACTTTGGGGCATTATGGTTTGCAATGCAGACACTGAGAGGTTATCATGTTTGGTCCATTATCTACTTTCAGCACACCTCTCCCACCCCGACCAATTCCTCCAACTATTATTTTCCTAGTGATCCCTTCTCTATTCCAGCTGTCCTCTCCCTGCCCGCTTATGAGGCAGGCTTCCAACTATGGAACAATATTCCTGACCCTTCTATCTGCTGTCCTTGGGTTTTGGTCTTGTGTTATGTTATTTTATACTCCACGAATGAGTGAAGTCCTTCTATATCTGTCCCTCTCTTTCTGACTCATTTCACATAACATGATGGCAACTAAAATATTCTTTTTTTAAAATTTTTTATTAGTGAATCACCGTGAGATAAAATTACAGACTTACAAACTTTCATGCTTGCATTTCAGTCATACAATGATCGAGTACCCATCCCTCCACCAGTGCCCATTTTACACCACCAGTGGTCCCAGCATTCCTCCCACCACCCTCACCCTGTCCCCTCCACCCCACCCCTCCTCTGTGGCAGGGAATTCCTTTTGGGTGTTGTGGTTTGCTATCATCATTATCCCATTGATCGTCGATTTTCTCGAGCGGTCTCAGTAACATTTCCATTCGCCCTAGCCCTGAGATTTTAGAAGCCTCTTTTTACTCATCCTTCCCAATGGTGTCACATTGCAGGCTCTTTCAGGGTCAGGGGAATGAGACCCATCATTGTTACTGGTTTTGGCATATGAATATGCCACAGGAAGTTTGCCAGGCTCTCCCATGCAGGCAAGAAACTCTCAGTAGCTTGCCAGGTTCTCAGAGAAGGAGAACTAGGCTATAAGATGTCTAGGCTTCCAGGAGCTTGGTTTTATATCCCGTCAACGACCAACATCCAGAGATGTTGGCCGTTGATGGGATTAAATGGTGCTGGGGGCAGTTTCTGGGTGTGACCGCCTAGGTACTGGAAATGGAGGATCTGAGCGGAAGAGGCCCAGTCCCAATCTGAGCAGGCTTGGAGATTTCAGCCCTGGGTCCCACATACCTGGGTTCCTCTGACGATTCCTTCATGCATGAGGCTCGTCCAAACGTGTGGAGAGGAGCCTTGAGCATGGTTGTGGCTGGGTGCTGGAAGTCTTTGGCTACAGGGCCTCTGCTCGGGTGGAGGAGGGAAACAACCCACCCTCTCCGAGGGGCCCCAGTGAAGACAGACAGGTGCTAGGGCAAAAAACTCTGGGGCAGGGCATTCCCTTTTGCTCTCTCTCCTTTTGGGTGTTGTGGTTTGCTATAGAGGTATTGAGTAGGCATCATGTTCGGTCTATAGTCTATTTTCAGCTCATATCTCCCATCCCTAGCGGGCCCACCTAGCACCTTTTGCTTGGTGGTCCCTTCTATATCTGAGCTTCCTTTTCCTCCAGCATGTGGGGCCAGTTTCCAAGCTGTGGGGTAATCCTCCTGGTGCTTATCTCTATATTCTTGGGTGTTAGTCTCCCACTTTGTTACTTTATATTTCACAAATGAGTGCAATCTTTTTATGTCTGTCCCTCTCTTTCTGACTCATTTCGCTTAACATGATACTTTCCATGTTGATCCACCTATAAGCAAATTTCATGACTTCATCTATTTTAACAGCTGCATAGTATTCTACTGTGTAGATGTACCAATGTTTCTTTAACCAGTCATCTGTTCTTGGGCACTTGGGTTTTTTTCCAAATTCTGGCTATTGTAAACAGTGCTGCAATGAACATATAGGTGCAGATGTCACTTTTACTATACTTTTTTGCATCTCCGGGATATATTTCCAGAAGTGGTATTGCTGGGTCAAATGGGAGCTCAATTTCTAATTTTTTGAGAATGGTCTAAACTGTTTTCCAAAAGGGCTGATCCAGTCGGCATTCCCACTAGCAGTGAAGGAGAGTTCCTATCGCCCCACATCCGAGCTTGATTTATTCCTTTCCTATCTGGATTCCCTAAATGTCTTTTTCTTGCCTAATCACTATTGCAAGTACTTCCAGTACTATACTGAACAGAAGTGGTGAGAGTGGCATCCTTGTCTTGTCCCTGATCTTAGAGGGAAGGCTCTTAGTTTTTCCCCACTGAGGATAATGCTTGCTATAGGCTTGTGGTAGATGACTTTGACTATATTGAGGAAGTTCCCTTCTATACTCATTTTGGTGAGAGTTTTTGTCATGAACAGTGCTGGATCTTGTCAAATGCTTTCTCTGCATCTATTGATATGATCATATGGCTTTTGTCTTTTCTTTTGTTGATATGGTGGATTATGTTGATTGACTTCTGAATGTTGAACCACCCTTGCATCCCTGAGATGATTCCCACTTGGTCGTGGTATATGATCTTTTTGATGAGTTGTTGGATTCTATTCACTAATATTTTGTTGAGAATCTTCACATCCATATTCATCAGAGATTTCAGTCTGTAGGGTTTTTTGTGGTGTCTCTGTTTGCTTTTGATATTAGGGTGATATGTGCCTCATAGAAACTGTTTGGGAGTGTTTCTGTTTCCTCAATTTCCTGGAAAAGCTTGAAAAAAATTGGCAATAGGTCCTCTTTAAGTGTTTGGAAGAATTTGCCAGTGAATCCATCTGGACCTGAACTTTTGTTTCTGGGGAGACTTTTGATTACAGTTTCAATTTCCTTGATAGTAATGGGTCTATTCAGATATTCCAAATCATCTTGGTTCAGCCTTGGGAGGTTATAGGAATCCAGGAATTTATCCATTTCTTCTAGATTCTCTTGTTTTGTGGTGTACAGACTTTCAAAGTAGTCTCTGATGATATTTTAATTTCTTTGGTTTCTGTTGTGATATCCCCCTTTTCATTTGTAATTTGGTTTATTTGAGTTCTCTCTCTCTTTCTTTGTGAGTCTTGCTAGTGGCTTATCAATCTATTTATTTTCTCAAAGAACAAGCTCCTAGATTCATTGACCTTTCCGATTTTTTTTTGGGTTTCCATGTCATTGATTTCTGCTCTAAGTTTTATTATTTCTTTCCTTCTGCCTGGTTTGGGCTCCTTTTGTTGGTGCTTTTCTAAGTCTTGAGCTGTGAGGTCAGGTTATTTGTGGGGCCCTTTCTTCCTTCCTGAGAAATGCTTGCAGAGCTATAAATTTTCCCCTTAACACAGCTTTAGCTGCATACCACAGGTTCTGGTAGCTCGTGTCTTCATTCTCACTTGTTTCCAGGTACCTTTTGATTTCTTCCTGATTTCCTCCCTGACCCACTCATTGTTCAACATTGACTTGTTTAATTTCCAGGTGTATGATTTGGTTCTCTGCATCTGTGCATGATTAACTTCTATCTTCAGTGCATCATGGTCTGAGGAGATAGTTGATACAATTTCTATCTTCCTGATTCTATTGAGGTATGCTTTGTGGCCCAGTGCATGATCTATTTTGGAGAATGTTCCATGTGCACTGGAAAATAATGTGTATTCTTTTTTATGGGGATTTAAAGCCCTATATAGATCTATTAGCCCTCTCCTATTTCTTCCTTCAAGGCCAGTGTTTCCTTGCTGAGTTTTGATCTTGTTGATCTATCCAGAGGTGATAAGTTGGTGTTGAAGTCTCCAACTACTATTGTGTTGCTAGCAATGTCCCTAAGATCTGTTAGAAGTTGTTTTAAGTATTTATCTGGACCCTCATTAGAAGCATATATGTTTAGGACTGTGAGTTCTTCTTGCTGTACATATCCCTTGATTAGTAAAAATTCTCCTTCGCTGTCCCTTCTAATCTTTTTCAACCTGAAATCTGTTTTCCAATACTAGTATGGCCACCCCAGCTTTTTTTGAGAAAGTTGTTTGCTTGAAGGATTGTTTTCCACCCTTTGACTTTGAGTCTGTGTTTGCTCTGATCATTCAGATGTGTTTCTTGTAGGTAGCAGAATTCTGAGTTCAGTTTCTGAATCCATTTTGCCAATCTTTGTCTCTTGATGGGTGCATTTACACCATTGACATGGAGTTTTGTGCCATCTTTCTATAGGGTTTTGTTGTGGTTGTAGGGGTTTTTCTTATCTTACAGGAGCCCCTTTAGTCCTTCTTTAAGTTTGGTTTTGAGTCTATGAAGTTCCTGTGCTGTTGTTTATCCATGAATTATGTATGGTTCCTTCGAATTTGAGTGAGAGTTTAGCCAGATAGAGTATTCTTGATGAGACGTTCATTTCATTGAGCTTACTTACTATATCCCACCATTGTCTTCTAGTTTGGGGGGTGTCCTCTGATAAATCTGCTGTGAATCTGAGGGGTGCTCCTTTGTATGTGATTTCCTTTTTTGACCTTGCTGCTTGCAGTATTGTGCCCTATCTGTGGCATCCATCATTCTGACTATGATATTCCTTGGAGTCTTTTTATTAGGGTCTCTTCTAGCTGCACCCTTTGAGCTCCTAGGATCTAGATGTCTGCATTCTCCAGCTCCGGGAACTTTTCATCAATGATTTCTTTAACTGTGGCTTTTTCATTAGAGTTGTCTCTCTGTCCTTCCGGTACTCCGTTGATTCTAATGTTATTTCTCTTGGAATCATCCCCTAGGTCTCTGATTCGCCCTAGAATTATTTTGAGGTCTTTTCCCATTGTTTGTTGTAGCCTGTGAGCTTTCTGCTGCTCATCTTCAAGCTCACTGATTCTATCTTCAGCTGTAGCCATTCTACTGTTGAGGGCACCCACTGTGTTTTTTATTTTGTCTACCGAGTCTTTTATTTGTGATGTTTCTGAATGTAGCTTTCCTATTTCTGCTCTCATTTCTTCCCATATTTTCTTCTCTGACTGCTTCACTGTTTCTTTAAGTTTGTTGAACATTCTCAGCATTTCTTCTCTGAATTATTTATCAGAGAGATCATATTTGTGGGTAACCCCTGCTGTGGCTTCTGGACTCTTTTTTTCATCCTCTCCTCACGGTGGGAATTCGCGCTGTTCCTTCATGTTGTTGCAGTTGTATAGAGGTGGGACCTTCCAGTTCACTAGCGCTGTTGTCTCTTTGTGAGGTTTCTGGTGTTCGGAGGGTGTGTTGTTTTTACATTGGGCTTGTATAACTTCTTGTGCTCACTGGTATTTTGGTGTAGCTGGAAAGGATTTGTGCTCACCGTTATTTTGGTGCAATTGAAATAGCCTAGTGGCCTATTTGCCTTTTTTGTTTGAAAATGGTAGCCGGAAGTTCTCTACAGAGTCAGGTAATGGGGATTGAGATTGTCTCTCCAGTATACTGGAAGAGAGGGAATTAACTGGCTGCTTAAGCAGCCGCCACCCAGAAACCACATCCCCTGCAGCAGAGGCCACGCCCACTGCTGCAGAGGCCACGCCCCTTTCTGGCCCCTGTATGAGGGGGACTGGTGTACCTGGATAAAGAAACAAGAAGCGGGGGCTGGAGCAATAGCACAGCGGGTAGGGCATTTGCCTTGCATACGGCCGACCCGGGTTCAATTCCCAGCATCCCATATGGTCCCCTGAGCACCGCCAGGGGTAATTTCTGAGTGCAGAGCCAGGAGTGACCCCTGTGTATCGCCGGTGTGACCCAAAAAGCAAAAAAAAAAAAAAAAAGGTTTTGTGATTGGTTTTCAGTCATACAGTGTTCTAATCCTCATCCCTTCACCAGTGTACATTTCCCACCACTAATATTCCCCATATCCCCTGCTGCCACCACCCCCCAACTTGTCTCTCTGGCAAGCACTTTTCTCATTGTCTCTCTGTACTTTGGGCATTATGGTTTACAATACAGATACTGAGAGGCCATCTTGTTTGTTCCTTTACCTGCTTTCAGCACACACCTCCCATACAGAGCAATCACCTCCCATACAGAGCAATCACCTCCCATACAGAGCAATCACCTCCCATACAGAGCAATCCCTTCCGACCATCATTGTCATAACGGTCCCTAGCCACATCAACTGCCCTCTCTTCCACCCCTTGAGGCAGGCTTCCAATTGTAGAACAATTCTCCCGCCTTTATTTCTACTCTCCTTAGGTATTAGTCTCATATTATGCTTTTTCATATCTCACAAATAAGTGCAGTCATTCTGTCTATCACTCTCCTTCTGACTTATTCACTCAGCATGATATCTCCATGTCCATCCATTTATAAGAAAATTCCATAACTTCATTCTTATCCTAGTAGCTGTATAGTATTCCACTGGGTAGATACCATAGTTTCTTTAGCCTGTCATCTGTTCTCAGGCATTCAGATTGTTTCCCATTTCCTCTGCCTACTGTGAATAGTGCTGCAGTAAACACAGAAGTGCAGATAGCATTTCTGCTGTAGGTTTTGCACCCCTGGAATATATTACCAGAAGTGCTATTGCTGGGTCATAGGGAAGCTCAATTTCTCATATCTTTTTGAGGGGTGCCCATATTGTTTTATAAAAAGGCTGTACCATTACAAAACTGGTGGCCATGGTGGCCATTCTTAATGTGTTTAGATTGGACTCCAAGCTCCTGTTTTCCTTATGTCATTAGATTTTTCATCTCTCAAAATCTGAGAAGCCTGACTGTAGGAAGGGAGGTGTCATGCCTTGGGTATTATTCTCAAAACCTCAAGCCCCTTGAGCCACTGGTCTTCTGGAAGAATTCCTCTGGATTCAATGAGGCATTTCAGACTCAGTCTTCATAGAACCTGGTGGCCCTTTGTGGGGAAGTTATTGCAAAGCAGTGCTAGATAGAATTATATTGTGGACTACATAGTCACACTTGAATCAAGGAGATGGGGATGAATTGGACCTAATTTTTAATATTGAGAATCTAAGGAACTGGCATTATTCTAATGTAAAGGCCTAATAATAGCATTTGAGGGTGATGCTTTGGAAATCTGGCACCAGATTTCTGTTTGCAGAGGCACATTCCTCACACAATTCATGTTTATGTATCTCACTTTACCTGCTTTAGTAAAGGTACCTAGTACATATTTGTTGATGTTCTCTTACCTTGTGTTGTTGATGCTGTTTTTGTTTTCACACAAAAAATTACCAAGGTACAAGGCTCTGTTTCATATTTCTTATGAAACCTATTTACTTCAACACAGAAGCCAACACAGATCTGGAAAAAGACACAGAGACACATATACACCAGGGAAAATGTTGCTCTACCCCATGAATGCTCTACACCATTCTTCCTGCACTAACATACGCCTCAAAGACCTGGGCCCTACGAAAACAGGATGAGAACGCTATTCAGGTCTCCCAAAGAGGAATTGAAAGAGCTATGCTTGGAGTATCATGTTTCACTCAAATGAGAGAAGGAATAGGGAGTTCCAACCTCTGTCAACGATCCAGGATCAGGAACGCTGCCTCATTTGCCAAGGCGTCGAAAATGAGATGGGCCGGACATGTAATGCGGTTTGGAGATGACCGCTGGACTAAAGCCATTACTGACTGGATTCCATAGGATGTCAAAAGAACACCTGGCCACCCACCTATGAGATGGTCAGACATCTTCGTCAAGACCCTGAATGGAACGGTTTGATGTTCTTCATGTTCCTGGAGGGAGCAGACACCACTGGGCTACACCAGCAGATGACAGGGATGAATGGAAATGTTACTGGCATCTGCTCAAGCAAATCAATAAGCAACAGGATGACAAGTGATACAAGTGATACCTCATGATACACATGCTCTCCACTCATCCTTTTATCATGATTATTGAAAATGGACAGAATACTTAGAACAAGCATGCAAAGGCGAGAAATTAGGATAAAATTGAGAAAGCCATCTACTTAGAGTAAGAACATGTGTCTGACATAGATTTCAGGTGGAAAAAGGTTAGAAGGGATAGTGAAGGCCATTTTTATTAATTAAGGGATACGTACAGAAGGAGGAAATCACAATACTAAACGTGTATGCACCCAATGAGGGACCAGCTAAATACCTACAACAACTGCTAACAGACCTTAAGAAGGACATTGTGAACAACACAATAGTAGTTGGAGATTTCAACACCGCCCTATCACCTCTGGATAGATCAAGAAGATTAAAACTCACCAAGGAAATAGTGGCTTTGAAGGAAGAAATAGAAGAGAGAGGGCTAATAGATTTATATAGGGCGTTATATCCCCCCAAAAAGGAGTACACATTCTTTTCCACTGCACATGGAACATTTTCCAGAATAGACCATGTGCTGGGCCACACAACATATCTCAACAGAATCAGGAAGGTAGACATTGTATCAGCTATCTTTTCAGACCATGATGCACTGAAAATAGAAGTGAATCATGTACAGATGCAGAAAACCAAATATACACCTGGAAATTAAACAACTCGATATTGAACAATGAGTGGGTCAGGAAGAAATCAAGGAAGAAATCAAAAGGTACTTGGAAACAAATGATAATGAAGACACGAGCTACCAGAACATGTGAAACACAGCTAAAGCCATGTTAAGGGGAAAATTTATAGCTCTGCAAGCATTTCTCAGGAAGGAAGAAAGGGCCCACATAAGTAACTTGACTTCACAGCTTAAGATTTTAGAAAAGGACAAAAAAAGGAGCCCAAACCAGGCAGAAGGAAAAAGATAATAAAACTTAGAGCAGAAATCAACAACATGGAAACCCAGAAAACAATCCGAAAGATCAATGAAACCAAGAGCTGGTTCTTCAAGAAAATAAATAAGATTGATAAACCACTAGCAAAACTCACAAAGAAAGAGAGAGAACCCTTATTAACCGAATCAGAAATGAAAAGGGGGATATCACAACAGAAACCAAAGAAATTCAAAGATCATCAGAGACTACTTTGAAAATCTGTACACTACCAAACAAGAGAATCTAGAAGAAATGGATAAATTCCTGGATTCATATAATCTCCCAAGGCTGAATCAAGAAGACCTGGAATACCTGAACAGTCCTATTAATATCAAGGAAATTGAAATGGTAATCAAAAGTCTTCCCAAAAACAAAAGCCCAGGTCCAGATGGATTCACTAGCGAATTCTTCCAAACATTTAAAGAGGACCTATTGCCAGTTCTCTTCAAGCTTTTCCAGGAAATTAAAGAAACAGAAACCCTCCCAAACAGTTTCTATGAGGCTCATATCTCCCTAATACCAAAAGCAAACAAAGACACCACAAAAAAGAAAACTACAGGCCGTGTTAGTCCCTGATTAACACGGATGCAAATATTCTCAACAAAATATTAGCAAACAGAATTCAACAACTCATCAAAAAGATCATACACCACGATCAAGTGGGATTCAGTCTGGGGATGCAAGGATGGTTTAACATTCAGAAATCAATCAACATAATCCATCATATCAACAAAAGAAAAGACAAGAACCATATGATCATATCAATAGATGCAGAGAAAGCATTTGACAAGATCCAGCACCCATTTATGATGAAATCTCGGGCCAAAATGGGTATAGAAGGGACCTTCCTCAATATAGTCAAAGCCATCTACCACAAGCCTATGGCAAGCTTCATCCTCAATGGGGATAAACTAAGAGACTTCCCTCTAAGAACAGGGGTGAGACAAGGATGCCCATGCTCTCCACTTCTGTTCAACATAGTACTGGGAGTACTTGAGATAGCGGTTAGGCAAGAAAAAGATATTAAGGGCATTCAAGTAGGAAAGGAAAAAATCAAGCTCTCACTATTTGCAGATGATATGATACTATACTTAGAGAACCCTAAAACCTCTACCAAGAAACTTCTAGAAACAATAGACTCATATAGTAAAGTTGCAGGCTATAAAATCAATACCCCAAAGTCCATGGCTTTCCTCTATGCAAATAACGAGAGAGAAGAAAGTGACATGAAAAAAGCAATCCTGTTCACAATGGCGCCTCAGAAAATCAAGTATCTTGGAATCAGCTAACTAAGGAGATAAAGGACTTGTACAAAGAAAAACTACAAAACGTTACTTCAAGAAATTATAGAGGACACAAGGAAATGGAAAGATATCCCTTGCTCATGGATTGGGAGAAATAACATTGTCAAGATGGCAATACTCCCCAAAGCATTGTACACATTCAATGTGATACCTATAAGGATACCCATGACATTCTTCAAAGAAATGGAGCGAACATTTCTGAAATTCATATGGAACAATAAGCCCCCACGAATAGCTAAAGCAACTTTTAGGAAAAAGAATATGGGAGGAATCACCCTCCCCAACCTCAATTTATACTACAAAGTGGTAATAATTAAAACAGCATGGTACTGGAACAAAGGCAGAGCCACAGACCAATGGAACAGGGTTGAATATCCTGACACACACCCTCAAATATATGATCATCTAATCTTTGATAAGGGAGCAAAAAATGTGAATTGGAATAAGGAAAGTCTCTTCAACAAATGGTGCTGGCAAAACTGGACAGCAACATGCAAACAAAATGGGCTTAGATCTCTACTTAATGCCACGTACAAAAGTCAGGTCGAAGTGGATTAAAGATCTCAACATCAGACCAGAATCCATAAGGTACATGGAAAACAAAGTTGGCAAAACCCTCCACAACAGGTATTTTCAAAGATAACACACCACTGGCCAAGCAACTGAAAACAGAGATAAACAAATGGGACTACCTTATACTAAGAAGCTTCTGCACCTCAAGAGAAACAGTGACCAAAATACAAAGACAGTCTACAGAATGGGAAAGGATATTCACCCAATACACATCTGATAAGGGGTTGATATCAAGGATATACAAGGCACTGATTGAACTCTACAAGAAGAAAACTCCCAACCCCATCGAAAAAATGGGAGATGGAAATTAACAGAAATTTTCTCAAAGAAGAAATTTGAATGGTTAAAAGACACACGAGAAAATGCTCTACGTCACTAATCATCAGGGAGATGCAGATTAAAACAACAATGAGATATCATTTCACGCCACAGAGACTGGCCCACATCCAAAAGAACAAAAGCAACCGCTGTTGGTGTTGATGTGGGGAGAAAGGGACTCTCCTTCACTGCTGGTGGGAATGCTGGCTCGTTCAGCCCTTTTGGAAAACAATATGGACGATTCTCAAAAAATTAGAAATTGAGCTCCCATTTGATCCAGCAATACCACTCCTAGGAATATATCCTGGTGAGGCAAAAAGGTTAGTAGAAATGACATCTGCATTTCTATGTTCATTACAGCACTGTTTACAATAGCCAAAATCTGGAAAAAAACCTGAGTGCCCAAAAACAGATGACTGGTTAAAGAAACTTTGGTACATATACACAATGGAATACTATGCAGCTCTTAGAAAAGATGAAGTCATGAAATTTGTATATAAGTGGATCTACATGGAAAGTATCATGTTAAGTGAAATGAGTCAGAAAGAGAGGGACAGACATAGAAAGTTTGCACTCATCTGTGGAATATAAAATAACATAGTGGGAGACTAACACCCAAGAGTTGTAGAGATAAGGACCAGGAGGTCTTCCCCACAGCTTAGAAACTGGCCTCACATGCTGGGGGAAAAGGCAGCTCAGATAGAAAAGGGAACACCAAGTAGAGGATGTCGGGAGGACCCATTTGGGTTGGAAGATGCGAGCTGAAAGTAGTCTATAGACAACATGATGGCCACTCAATACCTCTATTGCAAACTATAACACCCAAAAGGAGAGAGAACAAAGGGAGGGTAGGGTGGGGGGGGATGGGGTGGGGGTGGTTAGAGGGAT
The DNA here is from genome assembly GCF_027595985.1 of Sorex araneus. NCBI lineage: Eukaryota > Metazoa > Chordata > Mammalia > Eulipotyphla > Soricidae > Sorex > Sorex araneus. The sequence goes on along the minus strand of NC_073310.1, from coordinate 62,711,188 downwards.
ACTGGGATCATTGGTGGAGGTGAATGGGCACTGGATGGGTAAACAATCACTGTATGAGTAAAATGCAAACACAAAAGTCCCTAAGTTTGTAACTGTACATCACTGTGGTTCTCTAATAAAAAAAATGTCAAAAAAAAGAACATGTATCTGGAACTGTTAGGGGAACCTTAGTGCCCCTCCCTGGTGTCTTCATCTCTTCCCTAGAAGAACTCTCTGCTCTGAATTCTGGGATTCCATTTTTGCTTTTCTTGGTATGAGAGAGCGCATGTTGATAGCTCCCACCAATGTGTAGTTTAGTCTTGAAAGCTTTAAGTTGCTCTAAATAAAACCACTGAGTTACAATCCCAACCAATATTAATTTCCTGAGAGCCATCCAACTTGATGTGGATAGCTATATTTTAGTTATTTTCACTGCTATGTGGTATTGTTGCATTTGGATTTTAAAAACGAGAGAAGGAACATTGACAGTAAAACTAAAACTACATCTTCGTCATTTGTAGTTTAGGAACAATTCTACCTTTGTTTCCAGTTTGATCTTTGACTCAACTTTATGCTTCTCCATAAACACACACATTATCTTATATATTTATACTCAAAGAGAACACAGAGTTGGTTTTTCATTTGTTTTTGCTAAAATATCTCACCTTATGGATGAGATACTTTAAAAAAAAAGACATTGTGATTTATAAAGCTGTTGATAACAGTTTAAGACACTCAATATTCTAACTCCAAACACTCCCACTGGTGTCAGCATCTTAACACCAGTGACCAAGACTGCCTCTCTCTCCCCACCTTACCGCAGAGCAAACTTGGATAAGGTACCTTAATCCAGGTCCATGGTTTTGTATTTGTATGTTTCACTAAGCTGGAGAGTTTTCTTTCTTATAACTTTATTACTTATAACTTTCCCCTGAAAAACATTTTGAATGATAAAAATGATGATTAGATTTGCTTAGTATTTTTAAATACATTTGCCTTGTTATCACCCTTAACTCTGTCATTCAATGGCTCTTTTCACAGAGACAAACACAGAGACCCAGCAGAAATTGTGGGTGTTTTCAGTTTCTTGAAGAGTGCATGTTTTTGTGTTTAGATATTTTTTAGTTTGTTTTTGTTTCTTAATTGAAGCACTGTGAGATACACAGCTACAAAGCTGTTTATGGTCATATTTCACTCATACAATGTTGCAACACCTATCAAAAGCTGTACTTTGTGATATCAAGTTTTTTTCTCAAATCATCTCTTATTAGACATATTTGAAACTTTGAAGCAATCTTTCTTCAAATCACAGGAAGGCTAAGAAAATAGAGACAAATAGAACTTTTATATTCTTTAGCATCAGTCATTAAGAGTCGTGTGTGTGTGTGTGTGTGTGTGTTTTTGTGTGTGTGTGTGTTGGGGCTGGAGAGATAGTACAGAGGGTAGGGTTCTTGTCTTGCATGCACTCATCCTGGGTTCAATCTCGAAATGCACACAATCCCCTGAGCCATGCCATGTATGAACCAGGAGTATAGAACCAGGAGTAATCCCTGAGCACCGCCAGGTATGGCCTCCAATCAAAAGAGTTTAATGTGTGTCTTTGTTTCTGCATCTTGTTTTTTTAAATTTATCTTAATCTGGGTTGGCTTTTCGACAATATTATCTTCCCCCATAAATCCTCAAATAATGTTCAACTGAAGTTCTATGTGATAGTCAAATCTCCCTTTCTCCAGTAAATTATTATAGGATTACGTCCCATGTGGGATTACTTTATAAAGCAGTGGCTACACCTTAGTTCACGCTAGAAATTACACGTCCTGCAGAGGTTTAACTGATAAGCCTTTATGCCTTGATCAATGTTGCTCTTTCCAAGCTTCTTCCCAGGTCACTGACAGAGCATTCAATGACTGATGTCATCTCCCACATAGTCCAGATCCCTCAGGTGATGAAAACCTTCAGGGTAAAGCTTTGCAGTGTACTGCAGACAGAGTGGCTGCAAGGAGAAAAGCGGGTGCCAAGTTAAAAGTGCTCGTGCCCTCGATCAGCCGCGAGCACAAGGTGGGTGGTGATTTTCTTCACAGTCTCATAGCTCCAGTCCAACTCCAAACTGTGCAAAGGAATGGTTCCAAATAAGCCCACACACCCCGGGAAGATTCTGCTCATAAAGCCACCCTGAAGCCCAGGTGCGGACAGTGAGGAGGGGTTCAGATGCGGAGGGAACGTGGGAACACTGGTGGAGGGAATTTGACACTGATGGTGGGATTGGTGTTGAAATATATGTATGTAAAACACAACCATCAATAACGTTGTGAATCATAGTTCTTTAATAATAATCATAAAAGATAAAGGGGGAAAAAAGCACCATCTTTGAGAAGTCTCACGACTTCTCCCACCTCACTGAGGCCTGGTAGGGAAGCAAACTGTCTGTCTCAGCTCCCGGATCAGAGCAAGCAACAGGGTCTGACTTGGTAAACATCAAGAGATCAAGGCAGTGAGCCTCGATATCAGAGTCTCTTCTCAAGGAGAAGGAAACGGGTAATGCTGGGCGAGGAGCAAGATGAAGTCTTTCACACTCCCTCAGCTTCCAGGAGCTGCCGGCAAGGGCAGGGTAGTTCTTTAAAAAAGTAAAATTAAATTGAATCAGGTTGGAGCAATAGCACAGCGGGTAGGGTGTTTGCCTTGCACATGGCCAACCCGGGTTCGATTCCTCTGCCCCTCTCGGAGAGCCCGGAAAGCTACCAAGAGTATCTCGCCCTCACAGCAGAGCTTAGCAAGCTACCCGTGGCATATTCGATGTGCCAAAAACAGTAACAACAAGTCTCACAATGGAGAAGTTACTGGTGCCCCCTCGAGCAAATCGATGAGCAACGGTGTGACAATGACACAGTGATAAATTGAATCACTATGAAATACACAATCAAGAAGCTGCTCATGAACGGGTTTCAGTCATACCATGTTCAAACACCCATCCCTCCACCCGTGTACATTTCCCACCACCAATGTCCCCAGTTTCCCAGTTTCCCTCCTGCCTCTGCCCTCCCCCACCCACAACCTTATAACAGGCAACAGGCACTTCTCTCTCTCTCTCTCTTTCTCTCTCTCTCTGAGAGGCCATCATCATCATGTTTGTTCCTTTACCTACTTTCAGCACACAATTCTTATCCAGAGGGATCATTTCCAACTATCATTGTCATAGTGCTCCCTTCTCTATCCCAACTGCCTTCTCCCGCAGCACTTGAGGCAGGCTTCCAACCATGGACCAATCCTCCCAGTCCTTGTTTCTACTGTCCTTGGGTATTAGTCTCATACTATGTTTTTTTCATATTCCTCAAATGAATGCAATCATTCTGTCTGTCCTCCTTCTGACTCATTTCACTCAGCATAGTACTCTTCATGTCCATCAATATATATCAGCAAATTTCATAACCTCAATTTTTTTCTAACAGCTGTATAGTATTCCACTGGGTATATGTACCATAGTTTCTTTAACCAGTTGTCTGTTCCTGGGCACACGGGTTATTTCAAGATTCTGGGTACTGTTAATAGTACTGCAATGAACACAGAAGTGCAGATAGCACTTCTGCTGTGTATTTTTGCACCTCTGGGGTATATTCTCAGAGGTGGTATTGCTGGGTCATAGGGACGCTCAATTTCTAGTTTTTTGGGGAATGTCCATATTGTTTTCCAAAAAAAGGCTAGACTGGTCAATATTCCCACCAACAATGAATAAGATCCCTCTTTCCCTGCATCTGTGAAGGATGTGGTGGTTCTATGAGTACAGATGGTTTGCTGGGATAAACTTCAAGCCAGAATTTGTTCATCATCTAAGGACAACTGAAGAAGAGAGTGTGCTCTTCATAGAGGGAAAGACAGCTATCCACACCATGTGACTCTAGTAGAATTTAAAGAAAAAAGAGGAAAGGTGAATTCCAAAATGTTCACCCACCACGCCACCAAAATGTGTGGAATTCAGACCATCCACAAATCATTAGCTTTCTCCTCCTTCCCTTGGAGAAGGACTGGAGTGATAGCACAGCGGGTAGGGCATTTGCCTTGCACGTGGCCAACCTGGGTTTGATTCCTCCGTCCCTCTCAGAGAGCCCAGAAAGTTATTGAGAGTATCCCGCCCTCACTGCAGAGCCTGGCAAGCTACCCGTGGCATATTTGACATGCCAAACACAGGAACAAGTCTCACAAAGGAGACGTTACTGGTGCCCACTCAAGCAAATCGATGAACAACGGGATGACAGTGCTACAGTGCTCCCTTTGAGATGCTGTTGTTGTTATGGCGACAGAAGATCACAGAAGAGTTTGGTGGTGGTACTCATACATTCAGCCACAGTGCTCTCTGGGGAGTGAACACTTTTTAGGAGGAGCTTGCCCATGTGCTCAGGGAGGAGCACACTAAATTAATGAGCAAGTTCCAGTTGTGGTTTTCACCAAGGTTGCTTGGATGTTCACATGATGCTTCTCGGGGTCACATAGTTTAGTTGAGGTGTTCACACGGGCCTGGCTGGACGCTGGAGATGGCACTCTGCCTTGGCACCACACGGGAGTGTTTGCGGGCCTGCACTCAGCACATGTTGACGGCACTGGGATTCAACTTGCAACCTCAAGCCTGCAAGGCAGATGCTTTTAGTCATGAAACCACCTCCCAGATCCTCCCAGATCACTACTTTTAGTTTGTTTGGGGGCCATACCTGGGAGTGCGCAGGTATACTCCCAGATCAGTGCTCAGAGGTTGCTCTTGCTTGGAGAAACATGTTTCCAGCAAAGCAAACACTCCAGCCCTGTGGAGTCTCCCACCCCACTATTTTTGATTATGAAAATGTATCTTTAAATCTGTTTTCCACAGAGCATTAATTAATTTGGAACTATAACAAATGGTGATTATTACTGCAAAACTTACCTGGGATTGAAAAAAACCCTAGGTGTTAAGAAACACTAATAATGAGCTATAAATAGGCAGGATTATCCAAACTCAAGTGACCACGGGGCACTCTTTTTCACTTATGTTTCTTATTAGAAGGGTTTTTCTTCCTGCTTCTATCCCAGTCAATCCCTAAGATAATGCAAATATCTTACATGGATGAACATAAGCATGAACCCAAGATCACTTAGGAATACAAAGGCATGGTTTTTGTTCTATTCCATCAAAATAGCTTTCCTCAGAGAAGAGAAATTTGCAGCAACAAGCAATTCACGCTTAGGCGTAAAGCAGCATCAGCTAGGGGTGCTGGGGTGAGTGGGGAGTGTTTCTTCATAGGCAATGTTGGGTGAGCACTAGCCCAGGAGGAGAGACCTCAGAGTGAGGAGACAGTTATTTAGAAAATGTCCGGAGAGCATGAACGAGAATCAGCAAAAAAGACAAATAGGAACAAAAAGGAGAAAGTGGTGGCAGGCATTAAAGCAAGTTTTGTACCTGGAAATCTCTTCCCCAGTCTGCTCTTCCCAGAAACACAAATTTAACTATTTCCTATTTCAGAGTCATCGTTAGCACCCTTCCTGCTTCTGAGTCTGTCTCTGATTCTTTCCGGGGTCAGATATGAGTGTATAAGAGAATGGAAATCTTTCAGAATACAAAGTTAGTGCCCAATTTTTCATCAGCTGCTGCTAGGTGGAACTGAGAATCCCGCTGACCACATCCAAAGTCAGCCCATCTTTGAAAAAAGTGTTCATTTCACGATGGAAAACTTTTTACCCCAAATCGTACTATTTTACATGCTGTGTTTGGAACTGAGGATGATAAGCATTTCAGATTCATCTCTTAGGTAGAAGCAGTCCAGGATATTAATTTCTACACCAAAATAAAATTTTAGTGAAGGCACAGAATTAATATGCAAATGCCACTTGGAGGTTAAAGTGAAATGTCGCTGAGATTTTAAAGGATTCAGTTGAAATCTAAAAGTCTAAAAGTCACTTTTCTGCGTTGGCTATCTGGAGCACTGGGGAAGGTTCGAATGGGGGTGTGATGGAGATTTTTATCTGGGGAGATGGCGTATCACATTGGCTCCATCATTCAAGAGATGCTACATATATTCAGTTGCTTCATACCACATCCTTTTCCAATGGAAGGAAAAATGTCTTCCTATGGCAAGAGGGTTACCCGGACCCCTCCCCAATTCCCACCTAAATTTAGGTTTTTTCTACCTTCCCACTCACATTCAATAAAATATTTTAGTGTGAGGTTTTTCTCCTGCCTGTCAAAAGGCGTGTAGAGATTTGTACCTTATCAACTGCTAATTAGCGTGACAGTTGGCAATGGTGTTTTTTTGTTTTTTCAGCTTCCTGCAGTTCTGGGTGTCTTGGTTTAGGTTAAAAGTGCAGGCTGACATAACTGGTCTCTTTCACACTTCCACTCTGCACGTTGACAGAAATATTTTTGTATGCTGATAAGTCAGGCTGTCCTGTTATCTGAAAGAGAAAAGAAGACAAGCAAAAGAAAGAAAGAAGTTCTAGAAATGGATATTTCCATGGCTTCACCTACCATGAAAGGAAAATCAAGCAACCCAGTTCTGAGTGGGTGCTTAGACTTCATGACTTAAGATACTGAATGTGCCTGGTTTTAAAGAGAACAATGACATTCTTCCATCACAAAAATAAACGGTTCTGAAAGTAGATAAAGAACCAAACGTGATAGCCTCTCAGTATCTCTATTGCAAATCATAGCACTGTAGCACTGTTGTCCCATTTTTCATCAATTTACTCGAACGGGCACCAGTAATGTCTCTATTGTAAGACTTGTTGTTATCGTCTTTTGGCACATCGAATATGCCACAGCTAGCTTGCCAGGCTCTGCTGTGCGGGTGGGATACTCTCTGTAGCTTGCCAGACTCTCCAAGAGGGATGGAGGAATCGAACCCAGGTCAGCCGCATGCAAGGCAAACGCCTTACCCGCTGTGCTATTGCTCCAGTCCATTGCAAACCACAGTGCCCAAAAGTAGAGAGTATTGGGGAAACTGTCTGCCACAGAAGCAGGGGGAGGGCTGCAAAGTGAGGTGTATACTGGGGGGTTTGGTGGTGGAGAATGTGCACTGGTAGAGGGATGAGTGTTCAATCATTGTATGGCTGAAACTCAAACATGAAAAACTGTATCTCATGGTGATTCAATTAAAAAATAATGATAAAATTTTAAAAAGGTTGAGGTAGTCTGCCACTTTAAATAAATCAAAGCTCGTCTCTTCCACCTTTCCCCTTCATTGCCATTCTATGTCCCCTAACTATTACAAAATCATCTTCCAGTACGGGTGCTTCAGGACCTCAGCTCTGAGCAGAACTGCCCGCATTGCTCTGGGCAGGCTGACGTAACTGCTGCCTTTCAGGCTTACTCTCTGCCTCTGCAAGACCAGGGCTTGCACACGTGCATGCACAAGCAACCCAGCTTCTCATGCAATTCACAGGCAAGAACCGACTTCCGGTCAGGCAAAGGAACTTGACCTAATCTGCAGGTAGAGAAATTTTATACCACATTCCCAACAGCGCAGGGTCCTCTAAACAACATTCCTCAGAAACAACTGTTAGAGCTGCGCATATTCACTACCAGCATCTTCACTCTGAAAGACGAGCCCCTGTTTACACTGCAACAGAACCAACAAATGCCCATCAAAGGTATCTGTAACATACCAAAACATACTGTGAAATAAGACAACCATCTTCCAGACCATTCAGGCCAAATTGTTGCTCCCAAACAACAAATAGGCTGTTCAATATAATTTTCTCTATTCTTTGCCTTTGTTTTTGAAGGGTTGGGATGGCAAGACACAGAGGCAACACTTATTTGATTTGCACTGGTCCCTTCTCCATTCTCATTTCACTCTCTTGACAAAGTTCTAGGTTGGCTTGCCGTAAATTATCATTAGTGTGGAAGGAGGATGCCTTGGTTCCTGACTGTGTTGAATAACCCTGATAAGAAGGTTTAGATGGGGGAGCCCAGTGGGACTTGCGGAAGCTCCGTCCATCATGGTGTTCCCTCATTCCATCATGGCGCCCTGAGATTCACAGAGGCCCAGTCATACCTGGAGATGGAGTGTGACATCTTTCCTGGAGGCTCCCAGTGATTTCTTCTGCTGTTTGTTTCCTACTGAGGATGTCACCCAACTCCACTGACTCATCCATGCAAGGCATGAACTTTACCACTGAGTCACAGCCCTGGCCCTTCCACCCACTTCTTATCTTCCCTGAAAATCTTGCTCAACCCACACCACACCTATTTCAAGCAAGTCTTCATGTGTGTTACACATGAAACATGATGTTTTGCTAGGAAGAACATGGGATCTCTGGTTTAAGGAATAGTAAGCTCCTAGAGTTTCTTTTGCCCTCATACAAAATCTGCTCCATAAAAATCAGTCTTTATGGCAAATTTTTATTTTAGTGACTCTATGAAAGCCCTGAACATTCATGCCTGAAAGGGAGAGAATGTTCAGTCTACTGAGTGAAATGAGTTTTTGCAATATGGAAACACTACAGATACCATCCATTTGGGAATTATAATCCCTGTAAAGCTGAGTCCACATCAACTTCATTCACTGGTTATAAAATTTAGCTCGCAACCTATGTGCTTGATGCTGTGTTTGAGGGGCGTTGTGAGTCAACTTCTGCCTTATTTTCTAAGTCTGTGAAAAATAGCATCCCAAGCTAATTTAAAGTTAAACTCACACAAAAGCGTGCAAAGAACAATGGAATTGATTTGCAGTTAACAACTCTGATACATGGCAGGAATATTTTCCGACTTTTTGAAATCTATCAGATGGAAGTAACAGTGGTGGGTGCCTAAAATTAAAGTATCTCTGAGACACACAAGAGAAAAATAAAGATAAAATTGGGGACAGTTTCAGTCCCTGACAGGAAGGGGCACTGAGATCAGAGAAGAACATTTAGGGTGCCAGGGGTATTAGCGATGCAAGGTGGTGAATTCACAGACCATTACTTTATACATTACATATTGGATATTGAATATATTCCTCTGCACCAATTTAAAATACCATGGACCAGCCCGGGGAGATGGTTTGCATTTAGAAGCCCTGGGTTTGATTCCCGGATCCCCATGTTTCCTCAAGCACAGCATTGGGTGCAGTCTCTGAGCACTAATGGGTGTGGCCCCAACAACAAAATAATCAAGTAAAATAAAATGAAACCCCGTGTGCCTGAACTGCAAATAAGACTGACGAGGCTTCCACACATTTATGTAACTGATATGAAAGAAGACCATCCTGCGTTAAAATGGACATGCCAGCATCGTCCCGGCTGACTCCCAGGCAAACATGGAGAAATGAAATGGTTTATTTGAGGGGAAGTCAGGGAAAAGAACGAAAGCGCGTCACATTCCTGTGACATCTGAGCTCACGCGCATGGGGCTGGGGATAATGCGACACTCGCTTTGCTTCTGCAACGTGAAAACCTTTCTCGGGGACGCGGGGTCTTTGAGCTAAAAGCCCTTTTGAGTTTGCTCATTTCTCTGCAGTTGGCAATTTGATCAAATCCCAGCGAATGTCCTTTGCCTCTTTCTAAGAGTAGAGGGTTGGACTCTCGATTGGTTTAAAGACCTTTTCCTGGCTCTGAAAACCTCTGATTCTGTGACAATCAAGCTAAGTGTTCGCTTGTGTAACTTCCCTGGTCTCAAAGCAACCAGGCAGCTGAAGAGAGAATTCTTGGAATCAGGGATGGCTTTGCTCTCTGATTCCTTGCAGCTGACCTCTCCTCTGTGACTCAAATTTGCTTGCTCACCAGCTGACCATCCCCTCTGTCCTTTCCCTCCCCTGCTGGCTCACTCTCTGCCACTGTCTCTCCCTGTCTCTCTGTTTCCATAGGTAGATAAATCCAGAACTTTCAACAAAGTTCTTCTATAACTTCCCTTACTCTGTGCCGCATGCATATTTTCTTCCTGTGTTTAAACAGTTAACGGCTTGACAGCTACTCATCTCTTTGCTGGGTCCCTGGGTTTGGCCACCTGAAGTGCTACTTTGCAAGTCTGTGTTGTGGAATCAGTTAGTCTTAGCAGTTGCACATCATCTTAGTCATTTATTAGCTAGGAGACCTAGGGAGAAAAAACCTTCATGTCTCTCCCTTTGCCTCAGTTTCCATCTGTGTAAAAAGGGATTTATGTGAATAGAAAAGCTGAAAACAAAAGCTGACAGAGGGTTACTTGCCAGGCACTGCAATAGTCAGAGACTTTTCGTTGTTGCTTATTTTAAGTGCTGACAGTATTTTTACCCTGGGCAACATCTTTCCTGCTCGGTGAAACATCAGCTTTGCTCCTTTGCCAAGGGTTCTCTCTGGCCCTTGACTTTTCAGACCCCAGAGGGGTGGGGGAGTTGAACCCCTACTTCTAATCCTCTGTGAATGTACATCCACACCTGATGCTCCTGACGGGGTGACGCCTCAGGATGTGTCCCTCCCCCTTGACTCCTTAGCTCTATGGGCTGGAGAGATAGTACAATGGACAAGGCTCTTGCTTGCATGTGGTTGACCCACATTCAACCCCTGGCACCCCTACAGGCTCCCCTGAGCCCTGCCAGAAGTGATCCCTGAGCACAGAGCCAGGAGTCTGCCCGATCCTATGAGGTGTGGCCCCCAAACAAGCAATAAGAGTATATTATCTCCTTTGTTCTGTGGCTGGCACTTACTTCTCGCCACGTACCTCCTCATCACAGCTCCTGTCTACACCATGTCCCAGAATCATCCTGACGTGTCCATGGAGGCTATTATCTGACCCTCACACAGACCCTGGATGTAACAGCACTTGGGCGGCCACCACAGGGAACACTGTGTCTGCGGTCCAATCTGCAAAGTCATGTGCAAGGGAGGCTGTGAAGTGTGACTTCTTGGTTTCACTTAAGACCCTTGCTAAGTTATTCCAGAGAGCATAAAGGAGCCGGGGGTTGAGGATGCCCAGCAACTACCAGAGAGAGGGATAGCCTTTGATTATGTAGGAGGGTGCCCTGGTCTGTGGAAAATTGGGGTCCCCCAGCAAGGAATTTTATGTCTGGGCCCGAGGCTCCTTCACAAGGCTCAGGTGATTCCTGTCTAGCTCTCCTTGTTCACGAGATGGTACCTGCCTCCACGGGCCACCTGCCTCTCCTCCCTGGAGCAAAGAGTGTGGCTATTTTATCTCAGTAAGGCGCTTTTCTTTGGAGGGGGCACCCCTGGTGGTGCTCAGGGCTTACTCCTGACTCTGTGTTCGGGTATCACTTCTCCTGGCAGGGTTCGGGAGACCATCTGAGGTGTGCCCAGGATGGAATCCGTTTCAGCCGAGTGCAGGCAAGCGCCCTACCCACTGGCTTATCTCCCTGACCCTAACCAAGGCTCTCATACCCACTAGCACTCCTCTTAACAATACTGACTAAGCAAGTGATACAATTTTGCCAACTACTCCTGGGGCCTGTGTTCTCCACACAGTACAAAATATTTTTTTGTTTCTAGATCTGAATAGAAACTTAAACATAGGCATTCCATGGCAAGAGCACACAACTTAAAAAGAGCCTGAAATGGAAACCAAGAAAGGATCCATACCACTTACCAAAAAAACTCCAGGAATTATACATTCAAGCCATCCTTTCGACTGTTTGGCTCAAACACACAGTGTTTTGTTTCTGGGGCCGCTGAGAAAACGACCATGTGGTATTCTTCACAGACACATACGCTTGGACTTCCTGTCCACGAAACGCTTCCACGAAACGCTTCCCCGCTGAGGTGCTGGGGTTTGCCTTCAGACTGCTGGGTCCAGCACTCCTTGTACTACAGATCAGAGGACACTAGTGCTATGACAACATGCTCCACAATATACTCAGCACATCGTTCTCCCAAGGACTTGGGGGCCACTGGGAAAGCCAATTCATAAAGACTGCAGAAAGGAGAGTGGAACCACCTCACCAGGATGAAGACTGAACTAATCCCCATAGCTCAGGGGTTTCAGACCGTCAAGGTACTCACTCACGTTTTCATGCAGTTTGAACGAACAGACTTTGGTCAGTAGCACTTTCTTTTCCCCTTTGGCTCCATTTCTAGATTTCAGAAATCTAGCTTTTTAGGTTTTGGAATTCTAAGATTTTCAGGTTCCAGCACACGAGGGTCTAGATCCTAGAATGCCTAGGTTCTAGAATTCCAGGTTCTGGGCTCTAGGAATTCTGTTTTCTAGACTTGTGGGTTCTAGAATTCTACATTTTTGTTCTAGGAATTCTTTTTGTCCAGACTGTGGAGAGGGAACAGGAGTGGATAATGAGGGAGTTGTGGATGGGCTAGTTTGTAAAGACTTCTGTCACTCCCGTCACATCCCACTGGGTCCCAGTTCTCTGACCACACTGGCTGCAAAGGAGACTATGTCCAGGAGGCCGAGGCAATGGATTTGTTAGAAAACTCGCCTCTCCAGGTTATGGGGATTCTTCTCTAAATGTCAAAAGAGATTCTGTGTGTCTGAATGTGTGTGTGCACACGCTATACACACACTACAGCAATTTAATAAAATTTGTTAAAAAGTAGTAATGATATGATTGGATATTATTCGACTCACCAGCAAATACTCATGAGTCACAGCTATTTTCAGTTCAAATCCATTTTTTATAAGTTTATTTACAGTTGCCTATAGTCAACATATCTTATCACAATTTATTTAAAACAAAAAACTGACCATTTAAACCATTTGAGGAGCAGTTTCCTAGGATTAAGAACTAACCTGGTTGTACAATGATCGCCCCTGCCTATCTCCGCAACTCTTTTATCACTTCCAACTCCAACTCTATACCTATAGCACAATATTTCCCATTGCCTCTCCCTCCAACCCCAGTAATTCCTAATCTACTTTGTCTTTGTGAACTTGATTAACGTGCTTTACATATGTGAAATTATACAGTATTTGTTCATTTGTGTTTAGTTTTTTCTTTCTTACTTAGTCTACTGTCTCCAAGGTTACTAGAACTTCATTCCTTTGTTAGCACTAAGTAATATTCCACTGAATGTTACCACCTTCTGTAAATGTATTTACTTCTCAATGTCTCAATGTCTTCTCAATTTCACCTTTAGGCTGTTATGTATAATGCCACTGTGAACTTGAGTGTATAAAGTTTTGATTGAACTTGAGTATATAAAGTTTTGATTGACCCTTTTCTTTCACTTCCTTTGGACATAAATCTGGGAGAAGAGTTGCTGAATTACTTGGTAAAATTCTGTTTCACTTTTTGAAGATCCATTCCACTGTAAAGCCACTTGTCATGGGTTGGTTGGACACAAGATGTTGCAATGACTCTCGATCAAATTATAGCCCCCATGAAAATATTCCTTGAACTGGGAGATTTGGTGTTTTCACTGAACTCTTGGAAAGTAGAATAGCCTTAATGTCATTGTCCTTTGGCCCTGTGCAAAGTAACATAATTTGTTTAGTGGTGAGCTTCATTCTTTGGGAGGAATAAAATCTAGGAATTTGAAATGAAGATGTATTTTTCAAGTTCTATGCAAGTCTACTTAGAACCCCAGGACCTAACATGCTTTGCCACAGCTAGAAATTAAACCATGAAAGTCTCCCCAGCACAGTCAAATCTGTCTTACAATGAAAAATTTGAATTTAAGAGCAGCGGCATTGTATGAGAGGATAATCAGACTGTGCTTTCTTTCTGCTGCTCATCTGATATCTGGACCATTGCCTAGTTTGACCTCTCCAGATCTTTCTTGGAGATGACTTTGGTGTAAATATTGAAAACAACTAAGTGGAGTGATGAGCACTCATGCACTTTCTAGAAGGTGGAGTGAAGAGTTTGATGTTTGCTTTTGATTTCATTCTCTGCTAACTTTGTTTCTGAGTATAGGGACAATGAAAATTCAAAGACACGATGAAAAAGAAAAGCAGCTGAGGAAATGAGAGTACATTTGTACTAAACCTTTTACCGAGAGCTTGATATGGAACCCTTTGGTTCCTCGGTAATGTGATTTTTAACTTGGCATTTTCATCATAGGGTATGGATAGTCTAGGTTTCAAAAAGTATCCCTTAGTTTAGCTCTAGGAAGAAAGGCTGGAAAATGGAGTTGGGTAAAAGGGCTGATAGCAGATTGTCATTTTGATAAGGCAGAACATTACAAAAGGTGCAGTTTTCATCTTCTTGTCTGCCTCAGGGCTAGTAGATTTGGGGGCCCTCCAGAAGAATATTTATTTTTGCTATTTTAAAATAGAAGAGCATTTGCTGTTCACGAAGAGTTCTGCTTAAATCACTGCTGGTGAGAAGTAGCATCACAAGACAGACTCATACTCTACCTTACAAAGGGTTTTCACTGGATTTGCACCCATGTTCAGATGTACAGGCTCACAGTAGTTTGACAAAGGTCTCCAAATGAAACTTCTACATGTTAATTTGAAGTTTCTTTGAAGTTATTCTTTCAATGGTGAATGCCCTGTAGCTATCCTATTCTTTTAAAATTATTACTATTCTTTTTGTTTGGGGGGACACACATGGTGGTGTTTGGTGCTAATGGGTCACCACAGAGGTAATCTGGGGACCATGTGGTACCTGGGACCAAACCCATGGGTCCCCACTTAGGAAACAAGAGCTCTAATACTTGGAGCCATCTCCCAGGACTCAACACTATCTTTTTAAGGCGTAAAGTCCCAGAAATAAGGACTTGTCTGTGAAATCCATCACAAATCCTGCACAAAGGGTGCAGCACAGGCAGAGAATTTAGTAACTCCCATAAACCAAAGTTATTTTTTAAAACATGAATCTTGTGTATAACTTTAGGTCTGGCAGTATGGCCTAGTAAAATACATGACATTATAAATAATGGACTTTAGGGCTCTCTTTAACAACCATTGTCAGGTATATATTTATATGGCTTCATGGTTACAGGGCAAATTAAAGTGTTAGCCAGCACTGAAGTCGTTCTGCAAGCCGTCCCCATCCTCTGCATTATACAGTCTCAACATGAACCCCAGTCATTCGTAAGAATATTTAACCCTTTCAATATCCGGCTCTCTGGAGTTCTTTTATTTATTTATTTATTTATTTACTTTTCATAAAGTTGTTCACAGTAATTGATTACATTCAATATTTCAACACCAACCCCACCACCATTACACCCTCCCACCACCGTTATTTAGAATTTTACCACCACCACCCAAGCCTGCCCGAAGGCAGATGCTAAATAATTTATTTTTTATTGCTCGTTATGAATAATCTACTAAAAATTATCTAAAAAGTCTTCCTTAAAGTCTCTGGAGTTCTTAACTTCTCCATTTATTTCCACCCTTGGGTACTCTCTTTATCCACTTCCCTGTCCCTGGGATTTAAGCCAGCACCTATTCCTTTAAATGCCTCTGTTTTCAGTATTTTCTTCCTACCTCTCCCTTACTCCTACCTCTCTCCATAACTTCTCATTTACAAACAGAATATGTTCTTTCTTCCTTGTGTTCTAAGTTAGATATGTTAATTGATTTCCTAAGCCTCCTATCAAAGTGTCCTGCTCTTTACTTGGAAACTGTGATGCTGGAACATCAATTAAACTGCCTTCTAGTCTTGCCAAGGCACTAGACTCTCAAAGCCAACTTCCTTCCTCCCCTTCCTTCCTTCCTTCCTTCCTTCCTTCCTTCCTTCCTTCCTTCCTTCTTTCCTCCCTCCCTCCCTTCCTTCCTTCCTCCCTCTCTCTTCCTTCATCATTACTTCCTTCTCTCCTCGCTTTTTTTTCTTTCTTCCTTTCTTTCTTTCTTCCTTCCTTCCTTCCTTCCTTCCTTCCTTCCTTCCTTTCCTTCTTTCTTTCTTTCTTTCTTTCTTTCTTTCTTTCTTTCTTTCTTTCTTTCTTTCTTTCTTCTCTTTCTTTCTTTCTTCTCTCCTTTCTTTCTTCTTTCTTTCTTTCTTTCTTTCTTTCTTTCTTTCTTTCTTTCTTTCTTTCTTTCTTTCTTTCTCTCTTTCTCTCTTTCCTCTATAATTGAAATAGAAGTAGACCCAAAATTAAGCAAGATAATATACAGACCACTTCTTATGAAGCCGGGCTGAGTGGGCCTCAGTAAACATCATTCAATAATAAACCATTATTATCACTATCAATACTCTTCTTCTTCTTAAATATCAACCTTTTATATTTATATTTATTTATACATATTTTATGTATATCTGAGTGCTCAGTAAATCGATGAGCAACGGGATGACAGTGATACAGTGATACAGTGATCTGAGTGCTCATTTTCTTTTGCTTGGGATTCAGGATAAAAATTAATCTAAACTAGTGAATTACTTCACAGCATACTGCTTTGTGGCAGCTGCTTCCAGCATGTTCTGTAGACAGACATATTCATTTATGAAGCTTATTTCAATCCCAGGAGTTTCTCAGGCCAATGGACATGAATCAACGGAAGGACAAACCCAGAAGTCTGGAGGGACCCAAATCCTGTTCAGACCCCGAATTCCCAGTGCACCAGCTCTGATTTCTCCTTGGAGACAGAAGTTTCTTAGACTGGGCAAAGTGCAGCTGCTGCCTTCGGGGTGAGGGGTGGGGAGGGTGGACTCTGGAGCCTGACCTTTTCCACCCGGCCAAACGACTGAGAGATGAGACGCTCCTTAGGCCTGGACATTTGGGGGGTGGGGGGCATCCTTAACAGACTCCAACAGAGAGGAAGGGGGCTCTGAGCCCAGCCACTGAGCAGAATCTGCAGCTGGGGACTTGTTTCCTCCTCCAGGCCTGAGGCCTGGCTGGAGCCAGGGGAGCGAGCCCTTCCCCAAAGTCCGGGCTGACGCCCGCCGTGAATGTTCTAGACCCCGCACTGGGCGTGCCCTGGGCACGAAGTCCGGGCGGAAGCCTAGGGTCAAGCTAGGGCTGGACAGGAAACGCGCGTGTTCCAGGCCCAGGGGGCGGGGCCGGAGCCCTGTGGGCGTGTCCTAGGCTGCAGGACCGGGGCAGGAACCTAACGGGGCAGGGAAGGCAGTGGGCGTGTCCTAGCCCCGGGGGGGCGGGCCCTAAACCCACGGGTGTGTCTTAGCCCCGAAAAGAGCCTTCTAGGCGTGCTATAGGCTCAGAGAGAGCCGGGGAGGAGCCGCTGGGCGTGTCTTTGGCAGATTCCCGGGCCGCGGGATTAAAGGCCAGGGGCTTTGTGCCCGGGCGGGGCGTGGCCGGGGCCGGGTTGGATCCCCTGGGAGCAGTGGGAGGGGAGTGGGGAGCCCTCAGAGACCTAGTGGGTGGCCCTGCAGAGGGGAACTCGTGAGCGGCGCGAAGGAGCGGGGAGCCGGAGCCGGAGTGGGCGCAGGAGCTGTGGGCCCGGTAGGAAGCGTGGGGTCCTGCTCACTCGCGCGAGTCAGATCTTGCAGGGAACCCGTGGGGCCGGGGAGGGGCGGGAGCGGGGTGGGGACGCCGCCCGCGCTCGGGCCTGCAGCCGCTTTCGCCCCAGGGTGGGGGTGCAAAGCTGCAGAGCAGGTGATGCACGAGGCTGGGAGTCGCGGGGTGACTGGAGCCCCCCCTGCGAAGCTACGCGGAACCTCGAGGCCCCTACCTAGGACAAGTCCTGCAAAAGCTGCACGAACCCCGAGGCCCCCACCTTGGACAAGTCCTGCGAAGCTGCAGAAACCCGAGGCCCAGATTTCCGCACAGGCTCCAGGGGAAACTGCCCGGGGTGGTGGTCGGCCCGCAAGGGTGCTGGTGGGGGGTGGGGGGTGGGGGGTGGCGATCCTCTCCTGGAGGCCGGTTCGCTTTTAATAGGTGTCGAAATCCTGCCTCTGAGCCGAGCCCTCGGCAGGCCCTGGGTTTTACCTTCTGGTTTTTTGGTTTTTTTTCTTTTTTGTATTTTGTTCCCCCACGCCCACCCCCAGCACAGAGTGGTTTCCACAGCCGCGATGCCGCGTTGTTTGTGAAATCGCCTCAAGTCATTGACACGCGGAGGGGGGCCCGGGGTCCTGCCTTGTGGGAACCCGGGAGCCCGTTCCTCCATAAATCACCCCTTGCGAAGCAAACTGACAAGCATTAGCTGCCATCCCACGGCCGCGAGCAGTCCCCAAAGAACGGGCGCCAGGAAGCCTGTCCCTTCGCACCTACCTACACGTCACCGGCACTGACAGCGGGCGCGTGCGATTAATGCTGCGCTTCCAGAAATAACCCCCTGCACAAGGAAGTCTCTGCACACGCTCCACGAGGGGGCTTACTGCTGACTGCAAAAGCAGCTAAATCCCCGCCCCCCTCCTCTGCCCCCCTTCAAGGTGCTGGAGATCAGACCGAGGGTCTCCCGTGCAAGGCAAGTTTCTAGAACTGAATCCCTGCCTGGGCCTGGCACTTCGTAACAGCAGAGGGCTAACATAACACGAGGGCTACTCAAAGGCACGTCTTCACTTACGAAGCCCGTATGTGTGGCTTTACTGTTATAAAAGTTACTAGAATACATGCATTGTGGAGTTGGGGGATGAAAGAGCAAAATAGTGCCTTCCCATGGGGTAATGGCTAGCATGATGGACTATGGAAGAACAAAACAGATTTCATTTCCATGCCTTGATCTTAGAATCCTCCAAGGAAGGTCCAGGTCTGTTTGAAGTTGAAAATAAATGAATGAATAAATTCCCAGAGGTGTGACCTGAGCTCTGAGCAGCCTAATTTCACATCACCACAACCCTATAAGGGGTTTGCCTGTTATAGAGGGAAAGTAAAGTATGGAAGGGAAGAAAGTCATGTAGCAGGAAGTGAAGAAAATCTATGTTTTCCTGACTCCAAAACCACTTGTTCTCTGTCCCATCACCGCCCTGACTGGCTTTTGTCTTGCTTTGCACAGCAGTGGGTAGGACCTAAGAGGAGATTTAAAGAACCCTCATTGTGGTTCTGTGTCCAGCTTTGAGCATCCAAGTTAGGTACCATCTATTCATGTATGGAAATAAGAGTCTGTTTTGATTGTCTTATATTTGGTGTCACGTGGTCAGTTGGTTTAGCCACTCAACAAGTATGTATTGTATACCCAGATTTACAAGAGGCAGCAGGATAAACAGGACTTTAGCCTCTTGGACAGATTGTTGGCAGGCTGGAACTAGAAGAGTTTGAGGAAACATAGCACCAGCAAAAAAGTTCATTAAAATTCTCAAAGGTTCATTTGTGGAATATAAAATAACATAATATGAGACTGACACCCCAGGACAGTAAACACAAGGGCCAGAAATATTGCTCCATAGTTGGAAGCCTGCCTCATGAACTGGGGGAGAAGGCATCTGGAATAGAAAAGGGGTCACTAAGTCAGTGATGGTTGGAGGGATTGTTCAGGATGGGAGATGTGTGCTGAAAGTAGATAGAGGACCAAACGTGATGGCCTCTCAGTATCTATATTGCAAACCATAATGCCCCAAAGTAGAGAGAGAGTATGGGGGAAATTGTTTGTCATAGAGGCAGGAGGAAGGCTGGGATGGGGGCGGGGCTATATGGGGATATTGGTGGTGGAAAATGTGCACTGGTGGAGGGATGGGTGTTTGATAATTGTATGACTGAAATCAAACATGAAAGCTTTGTAACTGTATCTCATGGTGATTCAATAAAAAAATATTGTCAAAGGTGGGGGCAGGCTGTGACCCTGGAAAATGGTGAGGGGGAAGTTTGGGGATGAGTTGGGCTTCCGTCTTAGAGGGACTAAGGGATGTGCCTGTCCTGGGACCTGCAAGGCCAAGGAGGTGTGTAAGAACTGGGGGAGAAGGCATCTGGAATAGAAAAGGGGTCACTAAGTCAGTGATGGTTGGAGGGATTGTTCAGGATGGGAGATGTGTGCTGAAAGTAGATATGTTCTAAAAATAGCCAGAAGGTCTTTGCCTGTACATGCAGCTTCAGTGATGGGTTCCAGATGAAGCAGGAGATATGGGAGGGTGGGGACAGGCCTTCCACGGTTCTGCACACCCCCCACGTCTCCCAAGAGATGGAGACTGTCATCTAAAAACAAAGGGAGAAACAGTTGGGTTGCAGACAGGGCAGAGACAGGAAATGCCAACAAAGGCCATGGCTGGTTCAGGCAAGTGAAGAGGACTGAGTAGGAAACTGCCAAATGCCATCAAAGCTTGTAACCCTGTAACAAATACAGCGCTACCAGCCCTCAAATGCTCTGGCACTCACTCCCCATTCTCTTAGTCACATCAGCTCTCCTCCATACAATTATGGTTAATTATTTATTAATCATTAGCAATATATCATAATTAATTATTAGTGAACCCTGGCGACTGGCTATAGATTTTACATGTCATGTCAGTTGTTGTTTATCCTTCTTGCATGAGAAAGAAACCTTTGTTTGCTTAGCTCTGTAAGTAGCGGCCCTGTTTGTTTTGGCAGCATTCCTTCACCCGTCCTGACCAATGCACTCAGGTGAGTTGGAGTACATATGCAGCTCATAATTATTCAGGGTCACTGGCTTCCGGCTTGGCAGATTCCTCAATTGCCAATCAGAAGGTGCTACAGAAGCTTGTATTCTTGCTTGTGTGTTTGTTTGTCGGGGGGAGGGGCGTCTCCAAGTAATGTTCAGTGGTTTACTGAGAGCTGCTCCCAGCAATACTCAGCCAACTGGGTCACCTGGGTCAGTAACCCAGGAACAACACGGTGTCAGAGGTGGAACTCTGGTCTTTGTGTGGACAAGGCACCACCCCTTACCCCAAGCTCTCTCTGCAGCCCTGCACTTGCTGTTCTAACACGCCCCTTGCTGCTGGGGAGGTGGGCTTGCTGCCAGAGTGCTGGGCTCGTCTTCATGATTTTAATCAGAAGTGGTGAAACCACGTTGAGATGTTTGATTATATTCTGTAAGGACAGTTGGTGCTCAAGTCTGAAATACAGGAAGACTCAGAACTAGAGGGATAGAAATAGGGGTTTATGTTTATTTTGGAAACGTTTGGTTGGTTGGTTTGGGGGCCACATCCAGTGATGCTCAGTGATGCTCAGCCAGTTTACTCCTGGCTCTGCACTCAGGGATGACTCCTGGGGGTGCTCAGGGGACCCTATGCAATGTTGGGAATGGAACCCGCCTCACCACATGCAAGGCAAGAGCCCTACCCTACCCTTCTGTCCCATCTCTCTGACCTCATGGGTTTATTGTTAAGAAACCATTCTTCCCAAATGTAATTAGCATTAAATACACTTTGGAATGAATTTTGTCAGTCAAATGCATTTGAAATGGAATTGTTTGCACTCAGCACTTTTAAAAATTAGCATTTTTAAAAGTAGAGTCAAAGAGTATTTTATTTATTTATTTATTTTTTGCTTTTTGGGGTCACACCCGGCGTTGCATAGGAGTTACTCCTGGCAGTGCTTGGGGGACCATATGGGATGCTGGGAATAGAACCCTGGTCAGTCGCATGCAAGGCAAACGCTGTGCTATTGCTCCAGCCCCAAAGAGTATTTTAAATCTGATTCACTGCTATTCTTGTTTCAGCTCTAAGTAGATGACACCGAGGCTTTACTGTCAACATCCTGAGACAGGGTGTTCACTCTGTGACTTTGACTTAAACCTTAGAGAAGCAGGAGTCCGTGCCTTGGGCAGAGCCCGGCTGCGTGCTTAGGGCCGTGGCTATAAATTGTTTCTCCCTAGAGGTTAGCAATCAAAGTCCTCCCTCTCCCTCCCACTCAGACTAGTGATATGATGATGATGGATGGTTTGGCTATGACTGCCCCAAGCACTAGTGTGATGAATTATGTTGTTCAGGGCACGACCAAAGATTCTCCATTGTCAGTCTGTAACACTGAATATTGGCAAGTATTCATATCTAGCTGTCTGCCAATTCTGGTCTCTGCTCTGCATATTGAATTCTCTGTCTTTGCAGGTCATGGTTCTTAGTTCTTAATCATCTTTGTCTTCCCCTGAATTCATCTTAGCTCATCAACCTTTTGTGTGTTTTTTTTTTATTATTATTATTCTCTCCACTGACTGAAAAGGTGGAGTGTTCTCACAGTTGTATTTAGTAAACATTGAGTCTTTCTCTGCGGAAACTGTTAAAATAGTAATTATTGTCCTTTTCACTAAATCCAGAGTAATAACAGCTTATCTTGCAATGGCTTAATTGGGTAATTATTTAGTGTTTGAAAAGCACTATGAAGAGAATATTGGTAAATATTGTACATTTAATGTTCTTTTCTGTAACAGCCCCTTACAACCAGGAAATCCTTATCATTATTGGGGACTAACAAAACGTCTTGCTCTTGCCTTCTGTGTTTGAAGCAATATATTGATTTCTTAATGTTCGCCATCTTTTCATCAACTGTCCAAGTGATGGTGTTCAGACCAGCTCTCATCAACCATATTCCTTACACATCTGAAAAGTTCAGCATGCTGAGTCTTGTGCTCCCCAGGTCTCTCCCGCCAGCTCCCACTCAGGAGCCCCTGCACATCTCACAACTTTGACCGTTGTCGCTTGTGCTACTTGCAACAAGCTCTTATAGGAGGCCCTGGCCAGGAAGTGACATCGCGTCTTACTTCACTTTGAGTTCCGGTCACTGCCTGCCTGTCATCGAACTGTGTTTGAAAGGCTTTGTTTGAACTGCACATGCCTTGCCAGCCCCCTTGTTCAAGTTTTCTACTCACATTCTTGGCCCAGAGCCCCTCAATGTGGTTAAAAGGCCACATCAGTGTTGTGGGCTGGTCCACCCCATGTTTTCTGGCTGGGGCTGGATGACTCAGGCTACAGAAGTGGCCTTACTTCTTTCTTTCTTTCTTTCTTTCTTTCTTTCTTTCTTTCTTTCTTTCTTTCTTTCTTTCTTTCTTTCTTTCTTTCTTTCTTTCTTTCTTTCTTTCTCTCTTTCTTTCTCTCTTTCTTTCTCTCTTTCTTTCTCTCTTTCTTTCTCTCTTTCTTTCTCTCTTTCTTTCTCTCTTTCTTTCTCTCTTTCTTTCTCTCTTTCTTTCTCTCTTTCTTTCTCTCTTTCTTTCTCTCTTTCTTTCTCTCTTTCTTTCTCTCTTTCTTTCTCTCTTTCTTTCTCTCTCTCTTTCTTTCTTTCTTTCTTTCTTTCTTTCTTTCTTTCTTTCTTTCTTTCTTTCTTTCTTTCTTTCTTTCTTTCTTTCTTTCTTTCTTTCTTTCTTTCTTTCTTTCTTACTTCTTAAGTGCCAGAGGTTGGAAGTCTCAAATCAAGGCACAGAGGCTGGACGGGGAGTGCTGTGGGTGAGGTTCTTGCCTTGCAGGTGGGATCCCTGGCACCACAGGCATATGGCCCCCACCATCCTACCAGGAGTGAACCTGAGCACAGAGGCGGAATAAGTCCTGAGCACTGCCGGGCATGACTCCCAAACTAAACTAACCAGATCGGGGGCAGATCTGGTTTCTGAAGAGGCTTGCGGATGGTGGTCTTCTCCCTGTGCGCTCACCTGGTCTTCCTTTGGGTGTGCCGGCCCTGACCTGCTCTGAAAGCCACTGGATATGGTCATGTGATTTTAGAAGCCACATAACAAGCCCCTGATCACAAAATGGGCTACCACACAGCAGAGTTAGAGGAGTCCAGCCAGCCCAGCTCACTGCCCCACAATAAGACTCTGGAGATTGCCAGGGGTTGGGGGAGGGTGTTTCCTTAGACTGTTGAATCTGAGCAACCAAATGATGACAGCAAATCTTTGGTGGGGATCCTTAGTTCTTCATGTCACGTGGACGGGGAGCTTGTGTTTTACAACACTGAAGTCATTTGATTAGACACTCAAGCAAGTTATTAAAAGCATCCTCTATAGTTTATAAAGCTACTGGCCATACCAGGACTTAATCCCTAGAACTTGCTACGCCAACTGTGCCCATTCAAATATTTATGGTAACAAGCTGCAGGTACTTTTACCCAGAATTTCCTCTCGGAATCACAAACTTACTTAGAATAGTCCCATCCACACCTACCCAGTTAGAGCTCAGCAGCCTTTGGGTGCCTTTGGGCGACGCCGTGCCTCCCTGTTATTGGTTTCCTGTTATTTATTTTTAGCAGGGGAGTCACACCCAGCAGTGCTCAGGGCTTACTCCTGTCACTGTGCTCAGATATCAGTCCTGGAGGGCTCAGGGGACCACAAGGGAGAGAAGAATCTCTGTTAGGCGTGACGAGCTCAGAAGGTAGAAAGCCCTCCCATCTGAAGAGATTTCGGGCTGTGCAAACAGAGCGAGCTTGGTGTGACATCTCAATGTGGACATTCCCTGTCCAATCTCATAGGCACACCACTGATCCTTCTGAAAAGCTGAAGAGCAGAATGCTGAATTAAAAAAAAAAAAATCAAACCCCAGAGCATCTTCTCTGCTATATTCCTAGCCAGAAATATTTAGAGGATTATGTGGACAGATGAGAGTATGTCACTAATGTTGAGATAATTGGTTGTGTGGAATAAGCAGCAAAACATTGTTTTCCCCCTTTTAATTGGAATTTCTTGTTGAAGTCAAATGATGGATGTGCAGGGGCATATACACTATGTTTCTCTACGACTGTGAACTTTAGAAAACGTCCTTATGAAAAAGTTGAAATGAAATATGTATTTAATTTAATTGTTTTGTCACTTTCGGACCACACTTGGCTGCACTCAGGCTGACTCCTAGCTTTACCTGGGGGCCAACATGCAGTGCCAGGGGTTGGATCCTGCTGGCTGCATGCAGGGCAAGCACCTTGCAGGCTGGTCTATCTCTCCAGCCCCTAACATGCATTTAATAAAGAAATAAATGGGAATTCGACAGATCAAAGGGCGGAGTACACAGGACCTGGGTTCGATTCCCAGCACCATATGTTACTGTACATCACTGGGAGCAAATCTAGCGCAGGACGGGAAATAGTCCCCTGCACTGCCTGATGTGCGCCCTACAGAGAAAGAGAGAAAGAGAGAAAGAAGAAAGAAAGAAAGAAAGAAAGAAAGAAAGAAAGAAAGAAAGAAAGAAAGAAAGAAAGAAAGAAAGAAAGAAAGAAAGAAAGAAAGAAAGAAAGAAAGAAGGAAAGGCAAAATAGAAAGAAAAAGGAGAAAAGGGAGATTGAAAGAGGGAGAGAGGGAGGGAGGGGAAGGAAGGCTAAGGAGGAGGGGGAGAGAGGGAAAAAGAAAGAAAGAAAGAAAGAAAGAAAGAAAGAAAGAAAGAAAGAAAGAAAGAAAGAAAGAAAGAAAGAAAGAAAGAAAGAAAGGAAGAGAAAAGGTAAAAAGAAGCAAGAGAAAGAAGAAAGAAGAAAGCGAGAGAAAGATGAGAGGAAGGAAGGAAGGAAGGAAGGAAGGAAGGAAGGAAGGAAGGAAGGAAGGAAGGAAGGAAGGAAGGAAGGAAGGAAGGAAGGAAGGAAGGAAGGAAAAAAGAGAAAGAAAGAGAAGGAAAGAAGAAAGAGCAGAAGAAAGAAGAGAGATAACGAGCAAAAGATGGAGCGATAGAAATAAAGTTAAAGAGAAAGAAGAGGGAAGGAAAGGGGAGGGGAGGGGAGAGAAGGAGAGGGGAGGGGAGGGGAGGGGAGTCACATCCCTGGGGGGGTGCAGGGACGTGTCTCTGCAGTGAAGCGCCCGCCTTATGCATGCGAAGCCCTGCCTTTGCTTTCCAGAACGGGGAGTTGGAGGCGGAGCGAACGAGACACGGGCTCTCTGCGACGCTCCTGGGCGCGACCACGTTTGAGACGAGGCAGAAGCGCCGCTGCGGGACGCCCGTGCAGGGCGCGCCCAGCGCCGTCGGGCGGGCCCAGCCCTCGCGCGTGCCCGTGCGCGCGGGCGTCCGCGCCAGCCCTGACCCAGATGACGCCGACGCCGTATCTCCCGCTCCCGGGCATCTGGCGCGTCTGTCACTTCGTGAGTCAGTGCCTTTCCCTCGCTGCAGAGCCTCCCGCTGCTCGGGCTCCGGAAACGCCCCGTGGCGGCCCACCCCGCCAGCACGCGCGCTCGTGCCCCGCGCCCGGCACGGCGTCCGCCCAGCCGCCCCTGCACGCCAGAGCCGCCCTTCCAGACCCACCTGAGGCAGGAAAACGTCTAGGGGGGCACTTTGGGGGCTTTGCACTTTTTCCTTCCCCTCTCTCCAGTGCCCGTGCACACGTTCCCCTAGGTGGAAGGTGAGGAACGGTTCCAGTCCCCCAGAACAGTTCTGCAAAAGGCTAAGGCCTGAAAGGTCTCAGCGCGGCTTTGGGCCTGCCCCACCGTCATTCAGGAAAGCCCATCTTCAAGGGGCTCCTCTTCCTCTCATGCAACTGAGAGGCTCAGAAGTGCAGTCTTTGTGGTGAGCACTGCTGAGCGAGTCCTCAGCCCTCCAGCCACATTTCATCTGGCTCCTGACATGCAAGGAGAAGTGTGTGTATGTGTGTGTGTGTGTGGGGGGGGTGCTCACTTTTTCATTCCTCCCGATCAATGTCTTTCTCTGCTTTTGTTTACTGGTGATAGGACATCGAGAGCTCAAAATACTTTTATTTTTCTCATTGTCATTTTAAAAAATTGATGCGGGTTCTGTAGCTCACAATACTACTAATGTTTCTCATGCACTGTCACTGTCATCCCGTTGCTCATCGATTTGCTCGAGCAGGCACCAGTAACATCTCCATTGTGAAACTTGTTGTTACTGTTTTTGGCATATCGAATATGCCACGGGTAGCTTGCCAGGCTTTGCCGTGTGGGCGAGATACTCTCAGTAGCTTGCCGGGCTCCCTGAGTGGGGCAGAGGAATCGAACCTGGTCAGCCACATGCAAGGCAAACATCCTACCTACTGCGCTATCGCTCACAGCCCTTCTCGTGCACAAGATATGGAAATAACCCAGATGCCCAACTAGGGATGAATGGATTGAGAAGTTGTGGTATATGTACACAGTGGAGTACTACACAGCTCTGATAAAGAACAAAACCATGCCATTGCAGGAGCATGGATAAAACTAGAGGGGGCATGCTTGAGTGAAGTTAGAAAGAAAGGGATAGATACAAAAGATTTTGGTCGAGTGAAGTGAAGACTTTACATAGTTCTTTAATGTCTTGTCTTCTGAGTCTCCCTGGTTAGTTTCATAGAACATAAAAACAGTTTCTAGCAGCAAGGAGAGTTTACAGACCTTTGCTACTGCTTTTTCTGTAGTGAAGTTAGCCTAGAATGGAAAGCTTATTAAGAAGCTGTATTATGTCTGGCCATGTGTCCATCTAGAGTCTTCACACCATATATGTGGATAGATTATTTTTGGAAGAAAAATGTATTTTTAATTTTTTATTAAAAAATTTTAAAAATGGATCTTAAGACATTTTTAAAATGTCTTTAAAATTCACTTATTTATTTTTAGTGGCAGTGCTCACTGGGAATTGTACCCTCCCCCCTGTTGTTGTTTTTGGCAGTGTTCACATACACTTGGTTGTCCTGTGACCAGAAATGGCTTAGAGTGCTTGCAGACAGGCTCAAACAAGCAGGATCATTCTTTATTTATTTGTTTATGTTTGGGGGCTTTTGGGGTCACACCCAGCAATGCACAGGGGTTACTCCTGGCTCTGCACTCAGGAATTACCCCTGGCGGTGCTCAGGGGACCAGATGAGATGCTGGGAATCAAACCTGGGTCAACTGCATGCAAGGCAAACGTCCTACCCGCTGTGCTATTGCTCCAGCCCCAAAGCAGGATCATTCTTGTGGCATGTGGGACACCAGGGATTTGAACTCATGACCGTAAACTTGCAAGACAGGTGTGCTACGCCTCATGCTCTATTCCTCTGAGCCCAGATTTATAGTTTCAAATCAATATCATTTAAAATAAGAATGTTTGCCATTATAAGTCCAGCGAGAAGGTTTGGGAGTTAAAATACAACAATAGTCTTTTTCTGTCTAACTAGAAGTTAAGATTACATGTCTATGGGTTGTGGGATAAAGTTGCCCCATTAGAGAACTTAGTTCTTTAGTAAGACAGAGAAAATAAATATGTTACAAGACATCGCACAGATGTTAGATGCCTTTTAGTCCTCACAGAGTCTAACTAACATTCATCAGAGTGAATAGACTCATCATTAGTCAGTATCCATTTAGTTTATCAAAACTGATTCATTTTAAGCTCAGGGTGTTTGCTATGTCTGTGCACTGCATTTTGCATTGTTTTCTGTTTTGCTTCAGACGAGCTCACTATTGAACTTCAGTCTCATTCTAGGCAAAAGTACCTCTGATAGTACAGACTTTCAAACCTTATTCCTCTTTTCAAAGCACTTACAAACACATAAATTCCTGCCTAAAACAAGTTTTAGTGGCCATGAAGCGATAGCACAGCGGGTAGGGTGTTTGCCTTGCACGCTGGCCGACTCGGGTTCCATTTCTCCGCTCCTTTCAGAGAACCTGGAAAGCTACCGAGAGTATCTCACCCACACTGTAGAGCCTGACAAGCTACCCATGGCGTATTCAATATGTCAAAAACAGTAACAACTGCATAGTATTCCATTGTATAGATGTACCAGAGTTTCTTCAACCAGTCATCTGTTCTAGGGCACTCGTTTGCATATAAGTGGATCAACATGGAAAGTATCATGCTAAGTGAAATGAGTCAGAAAGAGAGAGACAGACATAGAAAGATTGCACTCATCTGTGGAATATAGAATAATAGACTATAAGACGAACGCCCAAGAATAGTAGAAATAAGTACCAGGAGGTTGTCACCATGGCTTGGAGGCTGTTCTCTCATTCTGGGCAACTCAGAGAAGGGAACAGCAAGTAAAATGTGGTTGTTGGTCATGTGGGGGAAAGATGATGTGGGCCAAATATAGACTAGAGACTGAACACAATGGCCACTCAACACCTTTATTGCAAACCACAACACCTAATCAGAGAGAGAGAACAAAAGGGAATACCCTGCCATAGTGGCAGTGTGGGGTGGGGGGAGACGGAACTGGGGAGGGGGGGTGGGATGTTGGGTTTACTGGTGGTGGAGAATGGGCACTGGTGAAGGGATGGGTTATCAAACTTTGTAAGGGAGAAACATGAGCACAAAAATGTATAAATCTGTAACTGTACCCTCACGTTGACTCACTAATTAAAAATAAACTATAAAAAAAAACAGTAACAATAAGTCTCACAATGGAGACGTTACTGGTGCCCGCTCGAGCAAATTGATGAGCAATGGGATGACAGTGACAGTGACATGTGTTACCTATAATAGACTTGAACCATCAGTGGAATATGTAAAATGCAAACAAGTAGATCACCAACATTTAGAGATATCTCACCTTGATCTAAAACAATAGTACCGCAGGTAGGGTGTTTGCCTTGCATGCAGCCAACCAAGGTTCGATCAGTGGCATCCCATAGAGTCCCCTGAGCACTGCCAGGAGTAATTCCTGAGTGTAGACCTAGGAGTGAAAAAATAAACAAACAAACAAAAATCCTGCCACCATTCACTAAAGGAATAAAAATAACTATCATTATTATTATTTCCAGCTGGAAAGCGGGCATAAAACAACCTTCAAAAATTCTGTACCTGTATGGTAGTAGTTAGGAAATAAGGGATTGTATCTGTATAAATGTCTATATCTTTACATGCAGTTGACCTTGCATAGACAATGAATCTTTCCCACCGTTATTGGTGAACCAGCTTTCAGCTGCCTGGACAGTCAGCATCACTCACTGTGATTTGGGATGAGTGCCTCTGTTTGACTCTGAGTCATAAGCAGGCTAAAGAGTGAAGGAAGGATCTGGAACTCTGGGGTCATGCAGTACTTTGTACTTCAGTTGTTTGTTAGTGGCCGCGTGGTTTCCAGTGAACACGGCTGGTTGAGAACGGAGTCAGAAGAGAGGAGAGCGAGCGACTACAGGCTCACGGCATGTTCTGCTCGCTTTCTGTTCCTCCTATTTCCCCGTTCGTTTCATGTCTGAGGGAGGCACGTGCGTGAAAGGCTGGTGTTGTCACTGAGGGCCCTTACCTCCTCTTCATATGAATTCATAGAATCTGTGATGTTGAAGGAATTTAAACATCACTTTTAATTCCCTTATTTCATTTTATTTACTTTGGATTTTTGTTGGGGGGGCCACACAGTTGGTGCACAGGGCTTACTCTTGGCTCTGCGCTCAGGGTTGACACTTGGCAGTGCTCAGGGGACCATATGGGGTGCCAGAGATCAAACTCGGGTAAGCTTCATGCAAGACAAGTGTCATTCTTGTTGCACTATTTCTCCTAACTCTTGATTTCATTAACGAGAGACTGGAGGTCCACAGACTCTCTGAGTGATTTTCCCCAAAGACATAGTTGTTTTTTAAAAAAAATATATTTTTTAAATGAATCACAGTGAGATACAGTTACAGACTTACAAACTTTCATGCTTACATTTCAGTCATACCATGATCGAGTACCCATCCCTCCACCAGTGCCCATTCTCCACCACCAATGTTCCCAGTATCCCTCCCACCTCCCCACCCCACCCCCTGTCCCCCCACCCCCGCCTCTGTGGCGGGTGGATTTCCTTTCACTCTCTCTGTCCTTTAGGGTGTTGTGGTCTACAATGCAGGTATTAAATGGCCATCATGTTCAGTTTATAGTCTACTTTGGGTACACATCTCCCATCCCAAGGGGGTCCTCCAAGAATCCTTTATTGGTGGTCCTTTCTCTATCTGAGCTGCCTTTTCCCTCAGCATGTGAGGCCAGCTTCCAAGCCGTGGAGTAATCCTCCTGGTTCTTATCTCTACTATTTCAAAGACACAGTTTGAACCCAAGTTTTGGCTAATTTTCATGCACTTGGTAAAGCTCTGGTGTTTCTAACTCTTGGAGAAGCCATGATGTCAGTGTTATAAGAGCATCACCCTATCCCATCTGGTGCAGCTTCTATTGCTGAAATATAGTATTGTGTCACTTATTAGTATTGACGTTGCTTATTAGTACTTAAGATCATTAGAATTTACAACATTAGTAAATATATTGCTTTATGGTACATGAGACTTTTTATTTTTATTTTTTTGCTACCAACCATAGCCATAGCCAATAGGATGAATCTATTGAATATTACTGGGAATAAGGTCTCTTTTTTTAAGTGAAACAGATTTTATTTGGAGGTTTTGAAGGGGAAGAGGAAGAGAAAGTGGGAGAGAGTGGAGAGTAATGGCCCAAGAGAGAACCCAGGCTTCTCCAAGGGCGGAGAGAGCCCTACACACCCCAGCATTAGACGGGGAAGCATGAAAGTCCACCTCTCAAGGGGGGAGATGCGGGCGACACATGTGCTCAGCCACCACCTGTGCTCGGCCTCATGGGCACAAGCAGCACACGGCCCGGGCAGCACACGCTGCGCGCCCTTCCTTTGTTCGAGGTGGCCTGTACAGGGTTTCTCTGCAAGGTCAGGGCTATTACTTCCCAGGGAGTTCACTGCCGTTGCCTTGGCAGGGGCCTTCCCTTTCTTCCTGCCTGCCTACAGCAGTAGGGGGCCCGTGACCTGTGGCTTTGGGCAGGATTCCCCGAAGGTTGCTGGGGTGGTGGTGGCGTGTGGGTTCAGGGTCCACCTGAACGGTTCTGTGAATAAAATCCGGTGGGACACCACTCTTTCGGAGAGCCTGACTGGTCTCTGGTGCTCTCTGCAGCCTTAACTATTTACTCCGGGTCATGAAATAAAAAATGACCACTCCCTCCATTTAGAACCTCTAACCTCCATCCTCTTCCCTCTTTGTTCCTTTGGCAAAATTTTTGCACCGTCTTGTGAAGATGTTTCAGGAGAGAATGAATGTCTCCAGGTGTGTCCTTGTAAAGAGGTTTGAACTCTTTAGGCCAAGGGCAGGGGGTGGCAGCGGGGGGACTGTGAAATCATCCCTATCGTATGGATGAGGAGGCTGAGGCTGAGTGGGAGGCTGGCCAAAGGGAGGCAGATGTGGGAATAGAAGCAGAATCAAGGCCGGAGGCTGTCACTCAGCAGATGTCAGTGAGTTACAGGTCCCAGCATACAAGCAGCGAATGCTCAGTCCTGGAATAAGGTCTCTTGACATTTGTACATTGCATTGAAAGAAGACTGGATTTTTTCTTTATAAGTATCAAGGTAGGGGCCAGAGAGAGAGTGTGCAGTGGGCAGGGTTCAGTTACCAGCACTGCATAGGGTCCTCTGGGTACCACCAGGAGTCAGCCCTGAGCACTGCTGGGCCCACTCCCCACCCCCAAGGGTGTGAAGCTGTATCTTACACGGCTAATAACATTTCAGTTCTTCGGGAGACTTAGATTCAAGACTTAGGACTAGGATGCAGACAGCCAAGTTCTTGATTTTTGCTTCTGTATGTTGAACAAGAAAAGCAAATAATAATAAAACTGATCATCAAATGTAATAAAAAGTAAATTAGGTAGGGGAGGAACACAGAATGCACAAAAAAAAAAAAACCCAAAACCAAAATAACACAAGAGCTGAGTTACTGGGAGGATCCCTGGCTGGCAGGGCGAATTTTCTCGGTGGCCAGATAGGAAAGCGAGCAGGAGCTGGCTGACCAGTGCCGTGGACTTTACCTGGGAAATTAAAAATAACTTCTCCGGGAAGGGCAGCAATTCTGTTTATGTAACCCGTTTATATTGCTCCTCCGCTCACTGCTGCAAGTCCTGTGAGCACTTAGCAGATCTTTATCTTCATTGTGTGCTCATTAAGCCAGCGTTATTACTTCTTTTTGGAAACTGAGCCACAGAGTCATTCTGGGATCTCCGCAGCCACACAGCTTGGAGATGGGGAAATGAGCGAAGCCGTCCCCCTAGGAGCCTCCAGTGGCAGCCAGCCAGAGGGCCAGCTCAGCCTTTCCTACTGGGGACACTGCCGGGGACACGCTGCTGTCCATGGTGATGCCTGGCACTAGGCAAACCTGCCGTGTGTTCACAGACCGGACACCGTGCCCACGTGGCAGTCCTCAGCTCTCCAAGGATGCCATGGATACTGTGTGCCACACTCCACGACCTTCTCCCTTAAATACCAGGCAAAGAGTGTACTGTGAATGCTTTGGCCCTCCCCGCAATGGGTGGCAGAGGAGTAGAGACCCAGCAGACGGGGCAGCGGACCCATCTCCGTGGCTCTGTGCCATCTGTCATTGACACAACGCAGAAGTCCTTTTGCACAGTAGACTCAAACCACGACAAGCGGGGCTGGGCAGTGCTCTCCAAGCAGCAGCTTCACTTTCTGGCCTCTGAGAGGATGCAGAGAGAGAAAGTCCTGCTTGAGCTCTGGCGTGATGAGCAACAGCTCCCGTGTGCACTGGACGCGTCCAGAGGCCAATGTGCCTTCCCATTTCTGGTCTGCGTTCACCGTCCTGTGGGCGAGGGCTGGAGCTGTGTGCCCAAAGCTACTGTCGTGGGTAATTTCTTTCTCGCAGAGTGGGTACCTGAAAAGATGCTGCCAGGCTGTTAGGGACCCTCGGTACCAATGCGCATTCCTCTTGCCCCTCCTTTAAGGACCCAGCATCTTCCCTTTAGCTTGCGGGCTGCGCACTCCTGGGGGGAACACATTTCTTTCAAAGTCCTTTATCATGGGAGTGAAAATTTCCTTTACCTACACAGTGGCCCTTGTTTGTTTTACAACTGTGAACCCTTTTAAGACAGGGGCCGGGTTGGCTGCGTCTTTCTCCTGCCGCGGAAAGAGGCTGCCTTCGTTGAAGATTGTTTGTCCTACGCAAGTAAAGAAACAAGCAAGCCCAGACAAAGAACTGGCATCTTGCAAAGGAGCCTCCTTGAGTGAACTGCTGTCGGACTCACCGCCCAGCCCAATGCTCTGACCTTTAAGAAGGGCCTTTATTGTTGAACGTCAATTTTTTTTTTTAAGGCTTGCATGTCACAACAACATGACTCGGCCACAATTAATCTTAGATGGTAATGCAGTGCCAATGAGATGATTTCTCTGGAGAATCTATGCTAATACTATTAAAATGCTCTTACAATGTCAAAATGATTGCAGTGGAAGCAAGTGGGGACTGTGCTGATGTGATTATGATATTATAGTGATGGGCGATTACCATAGGAAACTACTAATTCAACTCTGCAGGGACCTGCATTATGAAGCCATTATAACATGAGATTATAATGACACAATAACTTGGATGCACATCCGTGAAGCGAAAGTGAAAAGCTAATTTGAATGCAAGTAGTATTTCCATTAAATTGTAATTAAAGACTGAAGGCAATGCTTGTTTAAATGGAAGACAAAGATACATAATCATGGAATGAAAATGGGTAGGAAGGAGGCACGGCACGTCCATACTTTCGGGAGAGTTGGGAGCCATCTATAACTCAGCCCTTTGGTATTTTCTAGCTGTGAAAACCCAATACTCCACAGGCAAACCTGGACTCGGTCCCTATTTCTGGCCAGTAACCAAAAATCATCAGGGGCTGCCCAGCTTCCCTTTCTATCACTCCTACCTCTAAATATCTCACGTCTTTTTCCTTCATGTTTGAAGTGAGCCTGTGTTGCCTTCACTCCCTCCAGACAAGAGAGGAGAGAAATTAATTTTTTCCCTTGAGAAGTAAACTTTTGAGAAATAAAAAAAAACAACAAAATGAATCCTTGCTTAAAATCAGACAAAAGAGATGAGCACAATTAAAAAAAAACTCTACAAACTACTTCACCCCTATAAATGATCTATATTAGTGTGTCTGAGTATTTCTCTTGAGACTGTTCTTAATACACTGTCTGAATATCTTTCTTCAAAAATTTTACTATATAAATTCATTATAATTACTCATTCATTTCTCCCATCCCACCCCCTTGTAAGATCTATTTCTTATCCAAGAGAATCCAGTTGATACGTTTGTGCTCTTTGTTTAAAGGTCAGCTTGAGCTGGATGATTTTATTTATCACCCCACAAGTCATATTTCACTATTAAGCTCTAGATTTTGGCAGAGCTTATATTCTGCATAAATTAGTTACTAGATGGTTCTATTGATTCTTTGGATCCTATCAGCAACGCTATGGCTACTTCATTAACATTTCTTTCTGTTTAAGAATGAATGGTGAATTTGAGAAATCAGAGTTTGAATTTGTTCTCAATTTCTAATGCCTCTATGGCTTATGCTAACATAGATTGTGAGTAAATAGGAAAATTTCTGATCTACTGAGCTTGTTAGATATAGTCTCATGTTAGCTTGTTCAGATGTTAGAAAGGACAGGAAAAAGTGAATATACTCTCCTAGTTATGACTCAAAGTGGTTATGACTCCTTAGTTATTAAGTATTTAGTTGGCTCTTGGATGTGCTATATGCTTAAGAGATATTTTTATTGCCACTTCTTGTAACAACCAATTTCAGTAGGTAAGTCTAAATTACTTGGGTCCTGATTTTGATAATTAGGAAAAGGAAAGCACAGTGCAATTAAAACACTCACTTTGAGTCCTTCCATCCACGATGCTCTGGGATTCTGGGGTTGAGTCCCTCCCTGGCCCTGCTTCCCACCCCGCAACTCCCCGGTGTTGTGGCCAGGCCTCGAAGTACTAAGGTGACTGAGCAGTGTCAGGGATTGGACTTCTGGCATCCTGCTTGCAAAGCCTGTGCCTCAGCCTTGAGATCTCTCCTGGGATTTAATGTTCTGGTCCTAGATTTCTTTTTCCTGAGGTAGAGTGACACTTCTTCTGACTAGTTTTCCCATACAGATAAATACCAGGATGAATGGTAATGTGATTCAGATTTAGATATCTCCACAGTCAAGTAAGAGACTACAAGAAAAATAAGTATGTGGGGGGTGGGAGGGGTGATGGGGCTGGAGCGATAGCACAGAGGGTAGGGCGTTTGCCTTGCACTCGGCCAACCTGGGTTCAATTCCCAGCATCCCATATGGTCCCCTGAGCACCGCCAGGAGTAATTCCTGAATGCATGAGCCAGGAGTAACCCCTGTGCATCACTGGGTGTGACCCAAAAAGCAAAGCAAAAAAAAAAAAAAAACCCAAAACAACAACAACAACAACAACAACAAAATGTAGGGGGTGGGGGGTGGGGTTCAAGTCTCAGCTTTCCCACTTTAAAATGGGAATATCAGGAACCCAGTCCCTAAATTCTGAAATCAAGCAGCATTTCACTTGAATTAAAATTTAGATATTTTTCAATACAATATCATGTATTTTAATATTTAATACATATGTATTTGTTTTGTCTGCCTTTAATTCATTCATCTAAAACCAGAATTAGGCCTCACTGAGATGCATTTAATAGTATGATGTGTTTTAGCAGATTTGTAACTTGACTGAAAAAATGTGTTTTTTTAAAAAAAATTTAGGAGATGTATTAAAATGAAAAAGTTTGCAAATAAAATTCTCATTCCCCCAAAGAGATGAAAACCAGGGCCCTCTGGCACCCCTGCAATGTTATTAAAGTATAATTAAAACTATAACGAAAGAAAGAAATTTGTGCTTGCATAATTATATATTGATAATCATACTGAATAATATTTCAAATGTAATGTTCTGTAAATTCTTATAAAGCAGGTGATAGCAACAATTGAGGTACCAAATTAAAATAGCGTGTTAAGGCTGGAGTGCTAGTACAGCAGGGAGGGCGTTTACCTTGCACCTGGCCAACCTGCGTTCTATCCCAGTTGATATGGTCCCCTGAGTCCATCAGGAGTGATGTACAGAGCCAGGCGTAAGCTCTGAGCACTGCTGGGTGTGGCTTAAAAATAAAGCAAAATGAAAAACAATTGAAGTATAAAAAAAATAGTGTTAGTCATGGCCGAGGAGGGAGCTCAATCTTGCCCAGCAGATTTTGGTCCTGAGTTTAATCCCTAACACCAGTGGATATAATCCTGGTGGCCCCTGGGCATTACTGTGTGTGGTCCCTAAGCACAGTCAGAGGGTTAGAGAGAGCTAGTACAGGGTAAGGCGCTTGCCTTGTACATGGCCCACTTGGGTTCAATCCCGACACCACGCAAGGTTCCCTGAACACCACCAGGACTGACCCCTGAGCACAGAGCCAGGAGCAGTCCCTGAGCACCGGCCCAAACTGCCCCTCTCCCCAAAACAGAAATATAATATATAGTGCCTGACAAATCATTCTACATATTTTAGGACCTTTGTTTTTATGGGGGAGGAGGGGGTGCATATATAAGGAGTTACATCCCCTTTACATTTCAATGTATGTTGGTGATGAGGGTTTAGTTCATTAAATTTTTGTTAGTTGGCTGCAGGCAAATATCTTAATTTTGAGAGACTTTTTATCTAGAGACTTTAGAATTTCATTAGAGTACATTTTTCTGCCATTTCAAAGACTGGGAAAGAAAAATTACTGCTCGCTGACACATGAAGTGATTACAGATTTGCCCTTGATCCTACTGTTACTGAATCACATTTCAGGAGCTAAAATAACTTCCTGAAAAAAAGTTTATATTTTTACATATAAAACATTTTCTGTTTAATATTTATATTTTAAATATATATTTAAAGAATATGCATATATAGTATATAAACTATATGTGCATTGTTCATATTTATATATTGTATATAAGTTTCTGTCTTAGGTGCCATTCTCTTAGAACTCAGCTAAAACATGTTTTGTTTTGTCTGTTTTTCTAGGAAAGGGCTCTCTCTAAACCTTTCTTTTTTTAACATATCAAACTTGAGATTCTGCAAAGTCTCAAAAGAAAATTTCTTTTGAGTGGGATTTTTTCATTTTCACAATAATCGAAGCCGTTTCAAGTATGTTCCACATCAGCAGAACCACCAACAGCCACACACCACCCAGGCATCCACAGAGAGAGTCTGTCCATTTCCTTTCTGGATGTCATGAATATGAAATGATTACCCTCCACCACAGCACTTTGCTTCTTCATGGAAAAGCCCCCTCCACCCCCCCCCCCCCACCTTAGAATCTTGTCATTCTTGAGATCTGTGTTTGTCTTTTCTAGGACATCAGGAGGTGGTTCAAGGACAAGAGGGTGACTCACTCTGACGGGGCAGTTGGGCTCCTTGATGCCTGTGTTAGCTGTGGAGTTGGTTCCGAAGGTGCATCCTACAGAGTGTTCACGCATTTGTTCCTCAGAGCCCAGTTTAGAATCCATGTCACTGATCCAAAGGGTAGAACCGAGAGTTCTGTTTACTGCATATCCTAGTCTTTCCTTTTTTCCTCTCTGGTACTGTGTCTTCCAAGTTACCTCTTTCAATCAATATTACCTCCTTATTAATTGAGAGCTAAATACTAGTATTGAGAACTAAGTACTATTATCTCTCATAATACCTCCTGAGCAGTACCCAGCCACCTCTATTTGGCTGAGGAAAATCAGGGGTACCCGAGGCAGGAACTTTTCAGTGAATTAAGACAATCAGGGGTGGGAGAGATTTACCATCTTTTTTTTTTTTTTTTTTTTTTGCTTTTTGGGTCACACCTGGCGATGCACAGGGGTTACTCCTGGCTCTGCACTCAGGAATTACCCCTGGCTGTGCTCAGGGGACCATATGGGATGCTGGGATTTGAACCCGGGTCGGCCACGTGCAAGGCAAACGCCCTACCCGCTCTGCTATCTCTCCAGCCCCAGATTTACCATCTTGATAAATCGGAACTCTCACCCTGTGCTCCGTTGTGTAAAAGGGGTGTTGTAGGCTTCCTTTGTGCGCATTTGCAGTGCTCATAGTAAGTGGTAGTTGGATCTCAGAGGAGGAACTTCAGAGGTCGAGGATTTGATACTATTTTTAAGGCCTCCCTGAGTACAAACAGGACAGAGCTCATCATCCCCGTCTGGCTGATAACCCCACCTGTTGGTCAGCGAAATGGGAAAGTAATAATCATGGGAGATTTCACCTGAATCTAGGGCCTCTGGTCCAGTCTTCTCGTTCAGGTATTTTTCTAGGGCTCACCTCTGTTGAGCCCTTGCCTACTTCCCAGGGACATTAGGAGATTTAATTAAAATGTGCAAGGTGCCTTAAGCTCTTCAGAGGAACACACACAGCATTATGATGGTAGCTGATACTTTTGATACTCCATAATCTCCTGAAGGTAATGAAACCGGCAAGGTGGAAGCTGGCATGCCGGTACAGCGTGAGCTTTGTGAAGACGCATTTCCTGCCGCGTCATCGATATTCATCACAGTGATGATTGTGGGTTTGGGAAACCAGAGCCCGATGACTCTGCAAAGTCTGATGGTTCTAAGTAGTTTGGTTCAGTTCGGCCCCCTGCACCCCAACCATAAATACCAGAGAGGCAAATACATACTCAGGTTCTCTGTGGGGGTATCAAATTTAAAGACCTTCCCGTGTGTTTTCTAACTCTAGTTGCGGAAAGGGTTCAGTGCCCACTGGAAAGCTTTAGGGGCTGGGGGACTGTGGGGGGCAAAGAGCTCCCACCTGGGCTTCCTGGCCCCTGAAACAGAATCCTGCTGAGAACATCAATCCCCAGAGAACAAGGAGGCACTGCTTTTATTTCAGATCCTGGTTTCTGGCTACTTAGCATCCAACACTTTTGAACCCTGTACATTTCAGTTCTACAAGGCCATGCCCAGGGGTTGGTGTTTCTCTGCCCTACAGCCTGTGCATGAGCTGGGACAGATGGCTCAGACACCCTAAAGCATAAGCTCACTGCTCATGCCGACAGAATGCCTCCTTGTAAAAGTGCTCTGAAGGTTCTGCAACCATGCCTAAATGCCCCCTCATTCAGGAAGCCCTCCCAGACTTTCCAGTACTGGGAAATATTGCCCCCTTACCCAAATATCTCCTCACAGTACTTGCTCTGTATCCCTTTTCTAATATTTACTGAACTTCTGCTTTCTTCTTGTCCCAATATACAGAACTTTGTCAATATACAGAACTTCTCATTTGGACCTGTCACTGTTAGGGGCTCTCTGAGCTCTCCAGGACCTGCAGTTTTTGTTTTTTTGTTTTTCATGATTCTTGATTTTTTAAATTATTTTTAAAAATCTATTATAACACTGTGATTTATCAAGTTGTTCATAATACAGTTCTTTGTGGCATTAAATGTTCCAACACCAATCCTGCCTCCTTCCTTCCACCATGTCCCCAGATTCCCACCCACCACCCCAACCTGCCCCCTTGCAGGCGCAAACAAATTTACTTCATGTTGTTTGTAACAGCACAAAGGAAAATGGAATTATCACAACTTGCATCAATACAAATCAATTGGTAATAATTGCCATATCTCATAATGGTGTTATTACTAAAGTCATTGACTGGAGCAATAGCACAGCGGGTAGGGCGTTTGCCTTGCACGCGGCTGACATGGGTTCGGTTCCTCTGTCCCTGTCAGAGAGCCCGGCAAGCTACTGAGAGTATCCTGCCCACACAGCAGAGCCTGGCAAGCTCCCCGTGGCATATTCGATATGCCAAAAACAGTAACAACAAGTCTCACAATGGAGACGTTACTGGTGCCCGCTCAAGCAAATCGATGAACAATGGGACGACAGTGCTACTAAAGTCATTGCAGATCTAGTGAGCTGGTTGGTGCTCTGAGCCTTCCGTTCAGGCTCACTGAGCTCGGTGGGCTTCTATGCAACTTTCCCGTCAGATTTGCTGTGATCCCCCTGGGCTGACAGTACTGTGAAGTTTGGAGGTGTCACACAGCTGCGTATGTGACTGCATGGTCCAGGAGCTATGGAGTTGGAACAATCTGGTGGTGTGGCAGTTGAGGAGGTTCACTTGTGGAGCTGGGCCATTTCCATGGCGGAGGGCCTCAGGTGTTTCGTGGGCTGCTGTGCCTTCCGGCAGAAAGGGGACTGCCTGTTCTCACTCTGAGAAGGTCCCAGAATCGTCAGCCCTGACCCAGCGCCCCTGGGAAGACGCAGTGGCACCATGTTCTCTTCGAGATGAGTTGTGGAGCTGTCATCATGATTCTTTCTGTCCCCAAGTCCCCTCCTCGGGACAGGCAGCTCCTTAGTACACACTGGAATGTGTGCAGATGGAACTTGTGAGTGCCTGGAACCAGTCCCCTCTCTGGCAGTCCTGTGCTCTGAGCAGCCTGGTGCCAGCCCTCTCCTCCAGACAATGAATCACAGCAGCTTCCTTAATATTTCAAGAGGAGGACCAAGTTCTGGTCACAAGCCTATCAAGAGGCCAAGATGCTAATGTTTTCATCAGATTGTTTCTGGCCAAAATGACCTTCCTCCCATCAGTGGGCTTGAATTGCAGGGAGAAGTCAGTGTTCATTGGCGGAACGGGCTGTTTCGGACCGCTGCTTCTTGCCAGTGGCCAATACGGCTCCCGATTGCGTGCGGAAAGGGAATGAAAGTGATTATTGAAACAAAAGCTTTTGATACATGCGACTCTTTTTCATCAGTCCTGGCGGCACGTTGTGTTAAGGAAGTCACCTTTAACCCCTGCTGGCATGATTCTCAGACGCTTTTGTGCATGGCTTTTTATTTTCCGCACCAAATGGGCTATGCCTGGAAATCTCAACCTTGTACAGGACACCAGTTCTCTTCACCTTTTCAACTTTGAATCACTAAAGCAAAGTAGCAAAGCCGAGAGTTTAGGGTGTGGCTTTCAGATATGGTGTGTGCCGATTTCGTGGGAAATACATTTTGGAGATATTCATATCTGTACAATTGGAAGTTTGTATGATTAAAGAAACATGGTTTTGGTTTTTTGCCTTTGTTTTATCTTTTCTTGTTTCAGTTTTGTTCTGTTTTGGGTTCTTTTGGCAGCGGGGAGGCACATCCAACAAGACTCAGGGCTTATGCTGGCTCGGCTCTGCACTCAGGGATCACCCCTGGTGCTTGGGGATCGAGTCCAGCTGGTCACACGCAAGGCACACACCCTACTCTTTGTTCCAGCACTCCAGCCCCTGTTTCTGAATGAAACTGCCTGAAAAAGAAACGAACGTGGAGGAGGTCTATATATTGCTGATTAGCCCATAAGCCACTGGCCAGTTTACTCCTCAAAAAGGCATGTATGATCGTGGGGACTAAGAATTTTCAATTTTCTGGTTTAGAAAGAGTGTCTTCCTCAGTTCAGATAGGAAATGTCCTGGGAGACAAAGTCTCTGGCTGTTCTAGCTGCTTATGAGCCTTGCTCTGATTTAGGAAAGGAAAGGCAGAAGCATATAACATGTTCCCAGGAAGTCTTGTGGAGTAAGAATGTGTTCCCAGCACTGCTGGGTGTTCCTGGGGATGCTCGGGGCCTGTGACGCTCAGGGGGGACCAGTGCTGCTGGGAGTCAAATGCAGGTCGGATTTTGCCCAAACTACCATCCCATCTCCCATGTTTATCTCATTCTTTAAATTGGTTATCCGCTTGTTGGCCAGAAGTCATTCAAGTCTCCTTACAAAGGGATTCCCTCTGCCCCCCTCCCCGGGGGCTGAGAGATGGTACAGCTGTCGGGGTGCACAGATGGAGCAGGTTTGAGTCCTGGCACCATATGGACCTCCGGGAGCAGCCCTGGAGTCCCCCTGGCACAGTGGGGTTCCCACAGCACTGCCTCCTCAGGCCCCTGCAGGGAGCCACCAGCCCAGCTGACCAGGTGTGTGTGAGAGGTGTAAGAGGGTGGGGTCTCTGTACCACTTGGGAACCCCCAATCTAAAGAAAATTCTTTTCAAGGATCTTGTCATAAGACGTGTGGCATAGTGGGCAGGACCGTTGCCTTGCATGTGGCCAACCGGGTTTGATTCCTCCGTCTCTCTCGGAGAGCCCGGCAAGCTACCGAGGGTATCTCGCCCGCACTGCAGAGCCTGGCAAACTACCCGTGGCACATAAATATGCCAAAAACAGTAACAACAAGCTCACAATGGAGACGTTACTGGTGCCCACTCGGGCAAATCGATGAGCAACGGGATGACAGTGACAGTGATACAGTGATATCTTTCTTTCTCAGTTATAAATATATGATCACCCCCACCCCACCCCGCACGCGCCATGATTTCTGACACTTTCCTATGAGGTGACAGCTGCCACCTCACTCTGCGCCCCACCCCTCCCCCAGCTCTGTAAGCGCCTGCTCAACTGGGGGCTGCGGCCTTGGGTGACTGCCCCTGGACCTTTCCCAAATTTTTAGGGGGCACAGGATCAGTTTCTCGAGGATTGCAGATAGAGACAGCTAAGCTGCTTTTCATAAAAGGTGGTGAGACGTTTTGCTGGCGTGGTCTAGCAGAAGGACCACTGGATCACCACACTCTATTCTTGCTGAGTTTTCACAAGCCAGTTTATGTCCTGGGCTGCACTGGTCTTTGCTCTCTCTCAGTGATGCTTTTGAGTGGAGTCCACCAT
Source organism: Sorex araneus (assembly GCF_027595985.1). NCBI lineage: Eukaryota > Metazoa > Chordata > Mammalia > Eulipotyphla > Soricidae > Sorex > Sorex araneus. The sequence continues at coordinate 62,668,290 of NC_073310.1, read as the reverse complement.
CTGGCCAATTCTGATAACTTCAAGCTGCTGTTCGTGATGGGTAGCTTTCCCCCAGAAGCGAGACACTACATTTCTATGAGTAACGATCAAAACCAAAAAATTTCAAATGGTTATTTGCTGTTTTGTGTGTCGAAAGTGTTGTGATTCCTCCCAGTATGGTCCATACTTGAGCTGTTTGGGTTTTGTGGCACTATTGACCCCAATTGAAATCAAGGCTCCCTTTCCGGCAGCAGGAATTCCCAGCAAATATTTTAGCTATTTGAACTTTTTCGACAACAATTTGAAATGTGCAGTTTCCCATTATGTTGCATCAGCTGGAAACTATTTTTTAAAAAATATATATAGCATGATAGAGGGTTTGTTTGTAGGTGTGAGAGTTTTTACGATGGATGTAATCACTGCTCTCATCATTTCTCACCCCAAGGGCATCATTTAAACTAGTCAGTCACAATCTTGTGTGTGAGAGACAGAATCACTATTCGACCTACTTCAACTCACTGAAATTTGAGATACAGTTCTACCCTACCCAAGATGTGCCCATTCCACTTGCCAATTCCAACAAAAAGAGACCTATTTTTAATATTGTCAAAAGTTTAGAGTTCAGGTAAAATTTTTCCTATTCCTTTAAGAAAGAATTTGGGGCCCTTTCATGTGGCTACTTAAGAAACTAATTACTGTCTTTCTTCTCAGTCCAGGTCAGGTTCTCAGATGCAAAGCAAATGACAGACACTACTTGAATATTGGTTAGTGATAGACCCAGTATGCAAGCACAAACAGACACACACACAGCACATAGTCAAAAGGATACAAATTTGTACACAAATCAATTCAGCACCACAAATAACTCTCTTGAATCTGATTATGAGACAAACCCACTTATGAGCCCCCTGTGAACAAATGATATAGGTAACCACATTTACGTACTAACCATTGGTTAGGAACTAACCATTCCAAAATGACTTTCCTTGCCAGTGTTCCTATTTCCTTGATACTTATTCCCATTCCTGCACAGAATATCAGCATACATCCATTAATTCCTCAGTATCAAAGAATGCAAATAGATTCTCAAAATAAAGCTTAAAAAAAACCTTAGAAAAAGATGCAGTTTCTCATGATGATGATGATGAAGGTGATATTGGAAATGGTGGAATTCCACACAAAGCCAAATCAGAAAGTGTCTGATTTAGACCCAGAGTTGGAGTTGTTCACCCAAGAGAAGAGATTGGCCTCAGTAGGATCAGCCTAAGTGCTTCAAAAGTGAAGTTGCAAGGAAGGTCTTGGTTTTAAAAAAAAAAAAGTGGTTAGGTAGATAGTACCAGGATCAGGTTGTTCTACCTCGGTCTGACCTCTGGCACCACTCGGCCTCCTGAGCATCTCCAGATACGCCCTCGAGGGCCCCAACAGCAGCACAGTGCCCTTTGGCTCCTCCCACCCCCGGGCCCATGGAGTGGCCCAAGGCCCCCCGCAACGACCCACCAGCAAAGATAGAAGCTTCAGAAGCATATTTTCCAAAATTTTTTTTTCACTACTGGGGTATAAAAGTCATGAAGAGGAAGTAGAAGTCATGTAAAGAAAGCTATAACACAAATTTATCCCAAAAAAAGCCACTTTGTTCCCAAACCAATATTCAGCCGATTTGTCATTTTAAAAATTAAAACCTGTTTGTGATCGGGTCTTATTTCAGGTTATCTTTGTTCTTCATTTTCCTATTTGGAATCTTGAGCCCTTTAAGCTTGCCTTCTCCCCCAGCACTAGTCTCTGTTAGGTGAGTCTACTGCTGAGTTACAAAGCAACCAAGAGGCCAGATTTCAAACAATAGTCATTATTTCCCAGAATTCCATGCCTGAGTGGCATTTAGCTGGGTGGGGTATAGAGGGGTCTGCAGGTGTGTGGGGTCTTGCCCTGAGTCGGAATGTTCATGTAACTCTCAGGTCTGGGACCTTAGAGGGACGTCTGCAAGGATGAACTCAAGGGGACATTAGGAGATGGGTGTGTGTGTGTGTGTGTGTGTGTGTGTGGTGGGGGAGTCAGGGTAGCTCTCTCTCTATCCATGTACATCAGGGTCTCTTCCTATAACGGAGCTCAAGCTGCTCCAAGGCACAAAAAGTGGTAGCCACTTCCAAAGATGTGGGTCCCTAGTGACTATCGGCAAAGCAAGTCACAGGCTGGCTGGGCTCATGGTGGTCTGAGCTGGCCGTGGCGTGAAGGTTGGAAAACACAGGTGACCAGGAGCCACTCAGGGGCCACATTCAGCACATTCATGGAAAAAACATCCCTGTTCTCGGGGACCTCCTTTCACTGCAGGTAAGCCGGGGAGTCATCGCCCCCATGGAATAAACTGGGGCATCAATCTGCCTTCAACAACCCAGGCCTCCTAGGAAGGAATCCTGGGCCAAGACGCTTCTCTGTCTTGCTGCTAGTTTGTTTTCCCTTTCATGCTCCAGCAAGGGTTCATCTGCCTACAGCTACTTAGCAAATACTTGGAGGCCCTTCAGAGGCTGGTGTGCGGTCCTCAACTACAACGCTGCATGTGCTGCAGGATTCAGGAGGACCGTCTTCGTGGCTCTTCACTTGAAGTCATAGGTCTGTAGTTCAGGCGGGCAGTATGATCATTCTCGTTCCAAGGAACTTTCTGCAGGGTTGCTCTTTTCCCATAGCAATGTGTATGGCCAAGAAGCATTAGTACCGACATTCAGAATTTTGTTGTTTGTTTTGGGGCCACACCTGGTGGTGCTCAGGGCTTATTCATGGCTCTATGTTCAGGAATCTGGTGGGGTTCAGGGGACTATATGGGGTGCTGGGGATCAAACCCACTTGGTTGTGTCGAGGCCAAGCACCCTCTTCTCTGTACAATCTCTCTGACCCAATGTTCAGGATTCTTTTGCCCTGCCTGAAATTCTTTTTTAATGTCAGAAGGATCTGAAACTAAAACTAATGCAGACTGTCTGTGATGGCGTGCGTATATTCATGTGTACGTAATTTTATGCACATTTTAAATATAGCCTTCACTGATAGTACATTCTCTCATTGTGTGTGAATATATGTAGGCATGCTCTTATTTACATTCTTAAAAAGCTGTTCTTTATATTTTTAATAAAATTGAGGGGCAGGTATTCAGGAGGCAGAGAGGCCCCTCCAGTGATTCCTGGCCAGCCAGACGAACAGCTCCATGCAAGGGCCTGGACATTCAGTACTTCTTGGGCTCTAGAGTGCTGGGAACACTGGGGTAACCCAGATGCTGCTTAGGGGTCACCAGAATTGTATGTCATGGTACTCAGGGCCTCCAAGGCTAGACTTGGCAATACATGAGGAGCATCACATGAGCCAAAGATCCAACTGGGGCTGGGTACATGCCTTGCCTGATCCCTAATACCTGTGCTATCTTTCTGACCCTGACAATTTCATCCCAAGGCCTAGCCTTCACCAAAAATGATAGATAGAAAGCAAATCAGATCTATCTCAAGTGGAGGAATATCACAGAAGCACAGGTGTCACTTAATCAAGCCCTTCATTATACAGGGGGCAAAGAGGCTCAGGGTGGCTAAATCACAGAGCGAGGAGGTGGATAAGCCAGGGATTCTTACCTCCACGCCTCCTTCTCTTCCCACTAAAGCAAGCCACCTCAGAACCACCTCCAAACACTTTGTGAGAGGGATCTATCTTACCCATTTAAAACATTAATATGCGATTGGCCAGCAATTGAAAGTCAGAAGAAACGGAAACTCTTTAATGGCTAAATAGAGGGTGGGACCAGCTGTGCAATGTGCCCAAAATATTGCTGTTTCCAGGCGACCACCAGGTCCTGGGAATCTGAGGATGAGAAAATTCCCTCTATAAAAAGCCGAGAACACACTTCCACAGTGGAGAGACAGTGAGCACTTGACACAGTGAAACAACTCAGAACGGCAGACCTGGCAGTAGCTCAGAACCTGCCGTCCCTCCTGGGCCGCACGTCAGCTGCAAATGCAGACCGTTGGCATGAGACATTCCTGCAGCACTGGGCGTGCGACGGGGCACAAGCTAGATCTTCATTTCCCAAAAGCATTTCTGACAACGTGGGACTGGTCCCCACTCTCAGCTGCAGTGCTGAGGAGCTGTGAGCGACAGCAATGATAGTCGGATCCGAGTAGACGCTGGGTTCTCGATTCCTGCTCCTTCTCTTCACCTGCCCCGTTTCTCCTTCTCTCCCTCTTTTCCTTTTTTAATGGAGAATATGATTTCAGCTGTTGGCAGAATACGCAACCAAGGCCAGGCACCAGTTGCCAGCATGGCAGGAGGAGAGGGCTTGAGGGCTGACCGGCCATGAGGCGGGGAAGCTCAGTGGGCAGAGCAGTTGGTATGATGTTGAACTTCTCTAACCACTGGCTAACCAGACTGAAGTGCTGAGGTGCAGCGTGCTCAGCCAGGAGCCCAGACTGGACCAAGCTGAGGCAAGGCCATTCTCGGAAGACCCATCCGTCCATGTCTGTGTTCTGGGGTCACATCTTGGGCCATTTCTGCACCATCCTTTTCCTATTAACTATGTCAAATTTGGAAATAGGGCTGGGCGATCTCTCCTTCTTCCTTAGGCAAGTGCCAATCAAGCAACCAACCCCGACACAAGAGCTGCCCTTTCCCTGGGACTCCAAGCTCCAGTACGCGTCCAGAGCTCTGCTCAGCCTAGTTTGCATGCAAATCTTGGATGATTGGGCTGTGCACGGGACACAGCTCTGTATACTCAGATGCTTTCCATTTCTCCCTTCCAGACGGGGTGATTGAATTGGGGGGCGGGGAGGGGGGCATGCTTAGGTTTAACCACACATCTCTGGGCCTGGGGACACCTGTCATGAAGCGGGAAGAGGAGATTGTGTGTGGCAGGTGGGCCTCCATCCCTAGATTGTCGAGAAGGCATGCCCCAGGCTCGACCCTGCACCCAAGGGAAGTATGCAGACAAGTTTTAAGAAACATGAGGCTCACCCATGAGTGAGCCTTCTGTACAATAGTATTCCAAATTTTAGAATTCCTGGAGAGCATGGCTGCAAATCATACTCTACACCACTGATGTACCAAGATTTGAAGGGCATGATTTGAGATTTGGAGTGGAAACATTCAAACATGGTAGTGGGAAGGTGCAATGGTGGTAGGATTAGTGATTGAATATTAAATGTAATGAATTATTGTGAACAACATTATCAAAATAAAATTAAAAATAGGGAAAAAAAGAAATAAAAGAAACATGAGGCTGTATTCGGTCACCATAGTGGAAGGCGGTGCTTGCCGAGAGCCCGTGTCACCCGTAATGACACAGAGTGCTGATGGATTTGGCTCAGGTGGCACATTTTGTTTCAGGAGATAAATGATTTGGGGGATGCATTTTAACACCAGCAAGTCCAGCTGTAAACTCCTATCTCCTGTACCTGCTGCTACCATTACCCCATCCCCACGGGTGGCATCTCCGAGCAAGCTGCCACCAGATTTGGTGCCTATCCCAGCAGCGCCCTGCTGTCTCCCTGTGGGCAATCAGCCTCCTGAGCTGCCAGGTTATTCCTCCATCTTTTCTCCTTCATCATTCCTCTCTTCTCCCGTATTAAAATCTCAATTGCCTTCCATTAGAAAGAAAATCAGCAAGGGATTGAATCAGAGAAGGAACATGACTCCAGGTGAAATGGAGCAGGGGATTTATTACAGGGGTTAGAAGTGATGCAGTGGTTAGGGAAGCGAACTGGAATCAGTGGGATCAATTCCTCAAACGTCAACTAGCCAGCTTAGTGCTTTGAAAGCTGTCAATCAACCAGTTCTCAGAGCTCCTCGGCAGAGGGAGGGACGAGATTGGCATATGTCTATCCATTTGAGGGGTGGGTATTGGCATATTCTATCACTAAGAGGGGCAGGAATTGACATATGTCTATCACCTAGAGGGGCAGGAGATTGGCATATGACAATCAGTGAGAGAGGTATGGATTGGCATAAGCCTATCAATGAGAGGGAGAGGAATTGGCAGATGTCTGTCACCTAGAAGGACAGAGATTGGCATATGTCTATCAATGAGATGGGATAGATCAGAAGACTGGCATGTAATCTGTCCTATAGGGATGACACACCTCAGGGACTGGCAAATGTCTATAACCGAGAGGAGGGGATTGGCAGATGCCAACTAGAGAGAAGGGTGGACTGCGTTCAGAGAAATGCCACTCGTTTATATGGGGACTAATGAGAGTTTAGAAGTTTCCATGTTGTGAAATGTGAAATAAGGCTGAAATGGACAAGTTGCCTTGGGAGGATGGAAACATCCTACAGTGGCCAGGGTGAACGGGGGAAACTCAACTGAAATTGCCCCCCACCACCACTCCCATCAGTGAGCCAACTTGATCTCTGCATGACGGTTAATTGATGCCAATATTCTCAAACCCAGCATACTCTCTCCGGCTTCCTGGTCAGGCTAACATACTGAGTCTCATCATTTTCTCCTGTCCTTTTCCCTCTCCCTTTAAAAATCCTATTTGGGGAACCAGAAAGATAAAGTGCTTGTCTTGCATGCACTCAACCTTGATTTGGTCCCCAGGATCCCATGGTCCCTCTGAGCACTGCCTAGAGTGACCCCCACCCCTAAAAAGCCTTGTAATGGAAGAATTTGACATACCTAATTATTTACTTATTTGATTTGGGGGCCACACCTGGCGGTCAGTGCTCAGAGAGCACCTCTGGTGATGCCCAGAGGATATGGGGTGCTGGGGATTGAACCCAGGCTGGCCATGTGCAAGGCAAATGCCTAATCCCTGTACTATCTCTCCAGCCCCACATACTTATTTAATTGAACTAAAATACATATTCTGACTTAAACCAACGGGGCTACAATTTACTCTTTCATCTTTTCTTATCCTTTTAAGTGCAGGCTACATTGCATGTGCTCGTCAGAGCACCAACTAGTTCTGCCTGAGAGGGTCAGCGGAATCTCCCAGAAGAGATGACATTTCTTAAGCAATCTTTTTTCTTTCCCATAAAGATTCACAGCTTGTGAGCTTGAAACTTACCAACAAGTGCCTCTTCAAAGATATCAATTAAATCTACAGTCTGCTCCTATTCTAGTAAAAGGGACAGTGTTTGGTTTTGTTTTCCATCACGTTATCCCAGTGTCTGGCCCCCAGAGAATATTTAGACACACAGTGACAAGGACCTTATCCAGAAAAGAAGGAAGAGCATCCTAGCCTAGGGAAAGTTGAATTTATTATGGAGAGCTGTGATTTGATACAATGGAATAGTTTGAAAATCTTGGCAAGAAATCAGTATGTAAGTAGTATGCTTGTAGGGCATTTGCCTTGCACGCAGCCGACCCGGGGTTCGATTCCTCCCTCCCTCTCAGAGAGCCTGGCAAACTACCAAGAGTATCCCGCCCGTACAGAAGAGCCTGGCAAGCTACCCATGGCATATTTGATATGCCAAAACAGTAACAACAAGTCTCACAATGGAGACGTTACTGGTGCCTGCTCGAGCAAATCAATGAACAACAGGACAACAGTGATTTCATCCACAGTCTTGGAATGAGAGCTCGTTAAAGAGGCAGGTGGCGCATTCACCTTGCATGTGTGAGGCCCTGGCTTCCACCCCCGGCACCATCAGAAACTAAATGGTCAATTCCTAGATGTGATCCATGAAAAATAGGTGACCAGCAGTGACCTGGAGCGTCTCTCTACGGATGCTGGCTTTCCTCAAGGCAGGTATATTTCGGAAGTCTGGCTTGTAAAAGACCATCTGGGCTGGAACCATAGTACAGTGGGGAGGGCATTTGCCTTGCACACCCACGACCTGGGTTCAATCCCTGGCACCCCATATGGTCCTCTGAACACTGCCAGGAGTGATCCCTGAATATAGAGCCAGGAGTGAACCCTGAGCACAGCCGGACATGGTCCAATAACAAAAACAAAATAAAAAAAAAGAAGAAGGCCATCTATCATAAATGTCAGGCGAGTCACAAACCCTAAATTTGGTTCCCTGTCAAACCGCCTCTCACTAGTTTTGCATTGTGGGATAATATCTATAAAATGCCTAATTGTGAGGTCATGGGGAGAGCTTGATACATAAATTGACTATCACTTGGTATTCCCTCCCCAGCAGGCCGAGCTGGACTCCAGCTTGTACTTAGGCCAGGTCTGTACCCAGAGCAAGTCTGCCCTCTCTTCACTGCACTCCAAAGGATTGCTCTAATCAGCTATTGGTTATGAAACAAACAGTAAAAAGCCAGAGAAAATATATCATAGTTTCCCAGACTTGCTCTGCCAAGTTGGACACACGTACCACAAATGCGACTTGCAAGTGACTTTGCTGGTGGTGTGAGTCTCGTTCCTCTGACAGTCTGTGAACTGTCCACTGATGCTCGGGGTGGAGTTCCTCAAAGGGAGGCAGGCGTCGGAATGTCTTGTGGAGCAGCCATTTGAAAGCTTCCCAAGAGCCTTCGTTGCTCAGCTCCAGTTTGCTCCCTCCCCCCCCCCCCCCGGCTGTGTACTGGGTGTTCTGTGTGGGACGCGGCTCCTGGCTGTGTGTTGCTCTTGGCCATGAAGGCGCGTCTCTGCCATCTGTGGTCACACCTTCTTCTTTCCAAGCGACATCCCTTCCTTTAGGAGAGGTACTTTCAGATGCAAGCGCGGGGCTGGGGTTCTTGCTGCCTCTGATGGAAACTTGGGGAATACTTGATTGGTGTTACAAATGCAAGGAAGCAGAGGATACTGCTCTTTTTCAGAGAGAACAGGTTTCAATAAATCATGCCACTTAAAAAAAACAGATCAGAGCAACTTATACTAAAGCTAAGAATTTCATGGGACTGGAGTGGGCACAGCGGGCAGGGCATTCACCCTGCCAGCGGCCCACCCAAAATTGACTCCCAGCATCCCATATGGTCCCCTAAGCCCCACCAGGAATGATTCTCGAGCACAAACCCAGGAATAAACCCTAGAACCTAAACACTAATAAACCCTAAGATTGTGGGGTATGACCCACAATCCCCCGACCCCCACTACCTCCCAAAAAAATAAAAGACTAAGAACTTTGAGGCAGGAGGGAAAGTAATAAAACTATTTTTAGACAACATGTCTGAACTGAGTTTACCAACATTCAAAGTACTAGCATTTTTTAAGTAGCTTAGCAAGTTTATCAAATAAATGATTCATAGAGTAGTGTAATCAGTAATATCATGTACTCACTTCTCTAACCCAGGAGTTGAAATATTGGAATAGCCACTAATAACCAGTAACCTAATCTGGTCTATGTGGTGGTTCTTTTTTAAATCTTTCTCAAGGCCCTGTGGCTGGCAATACTGTTACAGTGGTTTCATGCCTACGTTATTCCAATAGCACACCCGCCACCTGAGTGCCCACTTCCCTCCACAGTGTGTCAAAAGCCCTCCCCTTCAACACCCCCTCCCACCCTGAAAGCTCAGTCTGTGGGCCAGCTCTCTGGTCCTCTTGCCTTCGGTCATTCGTTGCTTCCTTACTACATCTTTTTAAATCCCACCCAGGAGAGAGACACCCTTTGCTTTTGAGCATTTTTTGAAATCTACTTCTGAAAACTAGACCAGTGGTTTTCAACTTTTCCACACCAGAAGACCAGCGGTGGTCCAGCTGTGGACCTTGTGGCTGAAAACAACCCCTCCCCACCCCCCACAACCCAGACCCAAAGTAAGACATTTAAAGTGGGGAAGCTTGTTTGTTATTAGATGAGGTATTCTCCACCCTACCCTATCCAGTTGTCTTGATATGGGAATAATCTGTGAAATCATCCAGGTCAAAGATTTTGTCTTGTCCCTTGTACAGATCCAATTTCTGGATCGTCCCGTAGAAGTTTATCTCCACGGGGAATCAATGATTTGGGACTGACCTCTGTACCTTTCATTCAGCTAAAATATGACAAAAGAAGCATCTGCTATCGGACTGGCTTTGATATATGTTATTGATTAGGAAGGCTTTTTTTCCCCAATGGAATTATTGTTGATTTAGCCAAGAAAGCAGAACTCTGACTAATGAGAGAAAATTAAGTGCGAGAAAAATGTGAGCCAAATATCAAGAAATATATCCAGTAAATGAGAGTGGGATTCACTCAGGCGGAAGAGCCCCCCGGGGGTAGGACTCGGCAGCACTTCACAGCGTGCCTGTCACTTAGCACGGCGGCTGGTGAGCACCAGCAATCTGCAGGGCCCTGCGTGAGCGGTGCTGGTGCAGAGTGAGCCTACCTCTGGCCCCGGCAGCCCTCTCTGGTGTTTGTTTGTTTGTTTTGGTCTGGGCCACACCCTGAGATGCTCAGGGCTACTCCTGCTTCTGCACTCAGGAGTTGTTCCTGGCGGTGCTTGTGGGATAATGAAGGATGCTGAGGCTCGAACCCAGGTCAACTACATGGCAGGCAAATGCCCTACCTGCTGTACTATCACTCCAGGCTGATTCTCTTTCTTAACCCAACAGGCTGTCCAAACCTCACAACTCCTACAGACGGGATTTCCATGTGCATCCCACCATCTCCCCTCTCCTCTCCTGTCCTATCCTTACCATCACTCTTCTGCATTCCTTCCCTTCTCCTCTCCCTCCCTCTCCCTCCCCTCCCCCTCCTCTTCCCTTCCCTTCCCTTCCCTTCCCTCCCCTCTCCTCTCCTGTCCTATCCTTACCATCACTCTCCTGCATACCCTTCCTTCTCCTCTCCCTCCCTCTCCCTCCCCTCCCCCTCCTCTTCCCTTCCCTTCCCTCCCCTCTCCTCTCCTGTCCTATCCTTACTATCACTCTTCTGCATTCCTTCCCTTCTCCTCTCCCTCCCTCTCCCTCCCCTCCCCCTCCTCTTCCCTTCCCTCCCCTCTACTCTCCTGTTTTTGAACTTTACCATCTCTACTTACTGCTGAGCTCTGGCTCTGCAGTCAGGGATCACTCCTGTGGTTCTTCAGGGACCACATGTGGTGCACAAGATTAAACTGGTCCAACTGTGTTCGAGGCAAGTGCCCTACCCATTGTACAACCTCTCCAGCCCCTAAATCTCTTTCTAGCTCTAAATAGACAGTCACAACCTCACAATTCCTATGAGCAGGATACAGGTGTCTATCCAATTTTTTTTTGTTTTGTTGGTTGGGCCACAGCTGGCAGTGTTCTTGACTTACTCCTTACTTTATGCTCTGGAATCACTCCTGGCAGTGCTTAGGGGACCATAGAAGTGCTGGGGGAATCTGTGAACTGGAATCTGTTGTGTGCAAGGTAAGTGCCTTAGCTATTGTACTGTCTCCCTGGCCTTGCCAATTTTCTGATTATAGTTTGTTTGTCAGGTTATCGTTTGCTTTGCTTTTTGTGTCACATCTGGTGACACTCAGGAACTACTCCTGGCCCTTGCTCAGGAATTACTCCGGGAAGTGCTCAGGGAACCATATGGGGTGCCAGGGATTGAACCTGGGTCAGACGCATGCAGGGCAAACACCTACCCGCTGTACCATGCTCCAGCCCCTGACTATAGTTCTTATTTCCTTCCAGGAAGCCCTCATTGTTAGAGTCTCTCCACACGCCCTCACAATGTCTTCCTTAAGCGGCAAAGTTCAAACCGTTCTAGGCCTGGTGGAGCCGAGTCAACTGGGCCGCACGCTGACCCATGAACATCTGACCATGACGTTCGATTTCTGCTACCACCCCCCTCCACCGTGCCAGGAAGCTGTCTCGAAGGAACCCTTCATGCTGAAGAATTTGTTTTGGATTCAGAAAAACCCTTACTCCCATAAAGAGAATCTCCGGCTCAATCAGGAGACAGAGGCCGTCAGGGAAGAACTGTTGCGCTTCAAAGCCAGCGGTGGGGGGACGGTGGTGGAGAACACCACGGCGGGCATCAGCCGGGATGTGCAGACTCTGAAGAGGCTGGCCCAAGAGACGGGGGTCCACATCGTGGCCGGAGCTGGGTTCTATGTGGATGCAACTCACTCTCCACAGACAAGAGCCATGTCCGTGGAACGGGTAAGAACTAGCCCCTGGATCATTCTATGGAGAAATCCACGAGAGCCAGAAGAGCAGATCTGGGACCATCTCCATGTGGCATCTCCACTGGGAAATGTCACTGGCCCCAAGGTGGCTGCACGGGCACAAAAATTCACCAGCTAGCAGAAACATCTGCCGCCGGGATCTGCCTTTTAGATGTCGCCTTTCAGAATGAAAGGACATGGGGCAGGGTGGTCACGGGGCCCTGTCTCTCCATCTCCTCGGGTGTTAGGACCGGATGTGGATACACGAGCCAGTCTCCTGTGGCGTGTGTCTGTACACCCCATTTTGTACCACGAGCTTCAGTTATGCAACCTCGCTTTTTTCCCCTGGATTTTTCTAATAACTAGCAATAAAAATTCACTGTAGGGTGAAACTTGGCAGGCAGAAGCTTGGCACTGCCGTGGATATGGTTCCTTCTTCTTTCACAAAATAGAACGGGTGGAAGGAAAACCAGATGCCAGAAGTCGCCCTTTTAGGGTACAAAAGGAAATAATAAGCTACAGAGCTGTGTGTATATAGTCTATCTACAACATATTTATAAATATATGTGCTTATGTACATAAACATGGACATATTCCTATGACCTTTCAGACTACTCTCTACTTTCATAGCCTGACTGAGAAGCATAGAATGTCTACTCCAGGTTCTGGGGTTTTTTGCTTTTTGTCTTTGTGTTGCACACCAGTGCTCAGGGATCATTCCTCACAGTGCTGGGGGGACCATCTTTGGTGCTGGGGCAAGATCCAGCGTCAGCTGCATGCAAGCCCCTGTCCTCTCTCCAGCTCTGAACCACAGGGTTGGGTTTTTTTTTTTTTGCAAAGAATCAATCTCTAAATATTTTTTTTTGTTTTTTGGGGGGTCACACCTGGCGATGCACAGGGGTTACTCCTGGCTCTTCACTCAGAAATTACCCCTGGCGGTGCTCAGGGGACCATATGGGATGCTGGGATTAGAACCCGGGTCGGCCGCATGCAAGGCAAACATCCTACCCGCTGTGCTACCGCTCCAGCCCCCACAATCTCTAAATATTTTTAAAAATTACTTGCATTATTTTCCAATCAGTTTTCTCTTCTTATACATTTCTGTTAAGACTGGGCTAGTAGCAGGATTGCACATTCTTCCAATCAAACAATAAATATAATGTATGAACCAAAAATATAACATAAGGCCTAAATGTATACTATCAGCACTGAGTGCTTTAAATTGTCTATGCTCTAGAAAGAATAGACTAGACTATAAAATGAAGAATTAAATTGTTATATAATAGAGTTGATACAGATTTAAGGGAAAGCTTTCTATGTCTAGATAATCTTCAGGTCAAATTATAAATTTTCTTTTTCCTCCATATATTCAATAGTTCTTTCTCCTTTAGCTTCCCCAAGCCATGGATTTCTTGTTGCCTAATCACAGGAAGATATTATGAAATCTTTGTCTTCGAAAGACTTGTTGATCTTGGCATGCTTTATCGTTTGTTCGAGCTCCTTATGCATCCTCAACAATTCCTCTCTAAATGCCCTATCAGTGAGGTTATCTGGCTCATTGTTGCTGGTTGTGTCATCCAGGCTAGCATCTTGACTCACTAAGTCTGGTGGGTTTCTGCATTGCTTTTGCCATTGTGATCTTTGCAATGCAATTTGAAGTTGTTTCTTGTGTGTTGTTGTGTGGTTAGGTGCCTGTAGCTAAGATGTCTTTGTAAGTTTATGGTGAGTTATGGGAAGGTGAAAAAATATACAGCGGGTGCAGGGGAGTGGGTGGTGGTTCCTGACTGGGAGGGCAAAGTGACAATCCTGAGTAAAAGGTAGGACCCCTGACACCTGGGCTTCCTCAGCTTCCTGACTGGTTGACCTTGAGATTGGGCCAGCCCAAATGCCTCTCTTTTGATCAATATTAGCTGAGTGAACATTATACATATATATATATATATATGTGTGTGTGTGTGTGTGTGTGTGTGTGTGTTGTGTGTGTGTGCATGTGTGTGTGCATGTGTGCATGCATGTTGTGTGGGTGTGTGTGTGTTTGTCTGGTTTAGGACCACACTCTGTGGTGCTTGGGAACTACTCTCTACTGAGTACTTGGGGGGCACTCCTGGCAGTGTTTGGGGGACCATGCAGCATGAGGGATCACACACAGAGTCCGAACTCCAGCCCTTTAAGCCGTCTCTGGAACATGTTTCAGATGTTGCAAAAAGAATGAATAACTAGGTGGTACCTTGGCCACGAGAGATCCCACACCTATGATATGTTTTCCATCTTACTCTTGCTCAGCTAACCGACGTGCTCATGAAAGAAATTCTCCATGGGGCAGATGGGACCAGCATCAAGTGTGGCATCATTGGAGAAATCGGCTGCTCGTGGCCTCTCACTGAGAGCGAAAAAAGGGTTCTCCAGGCAACTGCGCAAGCCCAGGCCCAGCTCGACTGCCCCGTGATCATCCACCCGGGCAGGAACTCCCGCGCGCCCTTTCAGATCATCCGCGTCTTGCAGGAAGCAGGCGCAGACGTCTCCAAGACTGTCATGTCACACCTCGACAGGTAAGCGGACTGCCTGCCTAGGGGTGCAAGGCACCAGATGTTTAATAAGTGACCAATTAAATATATGACTGGACCCGTGAAAAAATGCTCATTACCTAGAGAGAACCATGGCCTCCTGCAGGAGTACAGACTTAACAATGAATGGTTTACTCGACTTGGGATACTTTTGGCTCTAGGATAGTGTGACCATGATACATGTTTAGTTGCAGCCTCCATTGGAACCTATTCCTGGGCTAGTAATAGATGGTAGGGCACCACCATCGCAGGAGTAACATGTGATCTCGGCGTAAACCACCAATACATTCACTGGCTATTTTTCACGCTAACATACTCAATAAATTATATGATATTCAAGTTGACACTACAGAATAGTCTTTGAATTAGATTATTTTGTTTAACTGAAGGTGTGTGTGTGTGTGTGTGTGTGTGTGAGATGAGTACATTTAATGTAGGCTAAGCTGTGATATCTGGTTAGGTGTGCTAAATACATTTTTAGTTGAACCCAATATATCAATTTATGATGGGTTTATCAGGACACAACCTCATTTTAAGTGGAGCAAGATTTGTATTTATAAGGTTTACAGAAGGCATGAATAAAAGTCAACTTTTCCATCTTTGTGTCCTTACAGTATCAGCTGACACCCTATGTATTTAATGTAATTTGGAAAAAAAAAGTATTTAACCTTTCAGCATCCTTCACAGGAGAGGTCGCTGCATTGCACAGTCTCTGTCTCACGCACGATATTACAGTAGCTGCTGATTTTGCTTGCTCAGGATTTGTCAGCAGTTAGAGTGATAAATTTATCCGCAAATATAAAGGGAAGGGTAAGTCAATGGTTTCTCCCTGAAAAGAAAACCTCAACTATAAAAGTCGGCCTTTGCTATTGACCAGTGGTTAGAAAGTGCTCAGATGTTTGTGTTAGTGCTACCTTGCTTCCTTTGCCATTTGGTGTTGGGGCCACGCCTCATGGCACCCAGGGGTCACTCCTGAGGGGCTCGGGAACCTCCGTGATGTCCAGGCTGGCTGTGTGCAGGCAAGAGTCTCACCCCTGTACGACCTCTCAGGCCTGCAGTAACCTTCCTGATTTCCAGAATTCTGTCTTGCAAACTGCAGATCAACAAGTTCCCTCCCTTCTCCTCCTCTTAGCCCCTGGCAACAACCATCCCATTGCCTATCTAGGTAGTTCTTATTCTTTCTGGGAATTGAAATGAAACTCTTAAATTTTTATTCATTTTACTTTTTATTAATGAATCACCGTGAGGTACAGTTACAAACTTATGAACTTTTGTGTTTGCTTTTCAGTCATACAATGACCGTTTACCCATCCCTCCACCAGTGCCCATTTTCCTCCACCAATGTTCCCAGTATCCCTCCCACCACCACCACCCCATCCCCCACCACCCCACCTCACCTCTGCAGCAGGGCATTCCCTTTTGTTCTCTCTCCTTTTGGGTGGTGTGGTTTGCAGTAGAGGTATTGAGTGGCCATCGTGTTTGGTCTATAGTTTACTTTCAGCACTCATCTCTCAACCCAAATGGGTCCTCCCAAAATCGTTTACTTGGTGTTCCCTTCTCTATCTGAGCTACCTTTTCCCCCAGCATGTGAGGCCAGTTTCCAAGCTGTGGAGCAAACCTCCTGGTCCTTATCTCTACTATTCTTGGGTGTTAGTCTCCCATTCTGTTACTTTATATTCCACAGATGAGTATGACGTTTCTATGTCTGTCTCTCTCTTTCTGACTCATTTCACTTAACATGATACTTTCCATGTTGATCCACTTATATGCATATTTCATGACTTTATCTTTTCTAACAGCTGCATAGTATTCCATTGTGTAGTTGTACCAGAGTTTCTTTAATCAGTCATCTGTTCTTGGCACTCGGGTTTTTTCCAGATTTTGGCTATTGTAAACAGTGCTGCAATGAACATACAAGTGCAGATGTCATTTCTACTATACTTTATTGCCTCTCTGGGATATATTCCCAGCTATCTAGATAGATTTTGGGACTCTAGGAAGCGCCCTCCCCCACCACAAGGCTGGAGCGATAGCACAGCAGGTAGTGTGTGCTTGCATTACACATGGCCAACCCAGGTTCGATTTCTCCGCCTCTCTCAGAGAGCCTGAGACTATCTCACTCACACGGCAGAGCCTGGTAAGCTCCCCATGGTGTATTTGATATGCCAAAAACAGTAACAACAAGTCTCACAATGGAGATGTTACTGGTGCCCACTCGAGCAAATTGAGCAAATTGATGAGCAAGGGGATGACAGTGACAGTGACAGTGACAGGAAGCACCCCAGGGGAACTAGCTACAGCCACTTCCCCCTTCTTTCCCTTTGTTCTTTTTTTTTTTTTAATTTTTATTGAGTCACCATGTGGAAAATTACAAAGCTTTCAGGCATAAGTCTCAGTTTCACAATGCTCAAACAACCATCCCTTCACCAGTGCACACATTCCACTACCAGAAAAACCCCAGTATACTTCCCACCTCCCCAGCACCCCCAGCGCTCCCCTACCCCGCCTGAGTAACTGATAAATTTCACTTTACTTTCTCTTTACTTTGGTTACATTCAATATTTCAACAAAAAAACTCACTATTATTGGTTGGAGTTTCCCCCCTAGAATCAGACCTGAAGAGATATGAGGTTGCACGGCCGTGATAGCGGCCTTGCGGTTTTGGATTTCTGTATTTTACTAAGTCCAGGGAAATTTGTGGCAGAAATTGGATCGTTGCAAGCTTGTACCTCTCATTAGTGGTCCTCTTAAGCCGGCGGTCACCACGCCCTTCACCCCCAGCAAGGAAAAGGCGAGAGAGAAAAACCTTTCCCCTCCTGGGCAGACAAGGGGCCGTGTCTTAGTTCATAGTCTAGAGACATTTCTGCAAGAAGCTGCCAGTACCAAAAGTAGTTTAGCTGGCCTCTGGGGTCACTCTCGTGCAGCTGCGGAGAGGCCGCACAAGTGCGGCACTGGGGTCACATCTCGGCGGGCCTTCTTCCCTCTGTTCTTATCATTGTCACTGGCCTGATGTCGGGGCTGGCACACGTGGTGGGTGGGGACACACACTCTGCTGCGGTGGGCTGGAGATCACACACTGGAGGGTTGGGGGCAGCAAGAGCTGGTCCCCAGTGGCCATCTGGCGCTGGGGCCAGTGCTGAGGGGCAAAGCCCTACCGCTGCACCCTCGCTGGGAAGCTGCTTTCCCACCAAGCCCGCTCCCAGGCCGCACACAGTACTGTGTGCACGCACAGGTGCGCTTTGGGCTCTTTCTTTGCCGTGGCCTGTGTTTCGTGGGGGGAGTGTTCGGGGGCTACTCCTGGCTCGTGCTCAGGGAGCTGGGGAAACTGCAGTGTGGGAACTGAATGGATGTGCCGTGTGCAAGGCCAACGCCTTCACCCCCGTGCCATCTCTCTGGCACCACGTGTGTGTTTAACCCTTTCATTGGCTTGTTTAATTTGGGGGACCACATACAGTTCAGGGGTCCCTTTGGGTGGTGCCTTGGGAGAGCCATGTGAGGCCAGGGATGGAATCCAGGCCTCCTGCATGCAAAGTCTACACAGCAGGCCTCTGAGCTATCTCTCCCCCTCCCTAGACTAAACTTTAGGTGTTAGAATAGCACAGGTCCCCTACATAACCTCAGTGAACATGGGTTGGGGTTCTGGATTGTCAGGGGAGGCTTTTCCTCCAGATCCTCCCCCTCTCGCCACAGCTAAGACATATCACCCGCAGTTTTCCTCTGAGGGCCACGTGTGATCGAGTTCATCTGTGTGTGTCAGAGCCACAAGGCCACGTCCCACCCCTTCTGAGGGACACTCTCTCGCTTGATCCATCACCCTCCTCACGGGCAAACACCAGCTCCCAGGCTCCCCTTTCTCCTGCCTTTCCTCTGCTCTCTTGTCCCAGCCACCTTCCCGCGAGTCTTCATTCCCCTGCCCACGCCACTAAGTAGTAGAAACAGGATGCTCAGGGCTGGGCCGTTAGTGCATCCAGTAGGGCCTTTGCCTTCCACGAGGCCAAACCAGATTTCATCCCCAGCACCCCAGATGGTCCCCTGAGCCCTGCCAGGAGGGATCCCTGAACACAGAGCCAGGAATCATCCTTGGGCACCTTTGGGTGTGGTGCCTTAGCCAAACAAAGCAAAGATAAAATGAAATAAACCTAGGATGTTCTTTTTTACCTGTTTCATAGTGCATGCTTGGGCGGGGAAGGTTTTTCAGGGAACATTCAGTCTGCGATACCCGTTGGATACCATCTCCTGTTGAGAGTTAGAGAAATGTCCGTCTGGCCCCATCTGATGGCACAGGCATGTACATGAGAAATTGTATTAGAGCTTAAAAGCTTTTACCGGGAGTTGCAAAGGAAACATTTGCCTTTAGCACCCTAGTGCCTCCTCGCTTGTAGAGAGCACACATAATCAGTCCTGCCCCAACAGCACCCAAACAACCCAGGTCCCTGCACGCCTATTTGCATATCTGTATGATGCACACACACAGGTGGAAGTTTCCTCAGAATCAGTAAATGGCATGAACAGATTTCCTTCGGCTGCCACGGTCAATGTCTCCCCCTAGAACAGCTCAGGAGGGCTTGGGAAGGTTACACTGCCGTCCTACTCAGAACAGCCTGCGAAATCTGGGAAGCATTTCTAGTGTGGCTGCCTCTTTTGTCCCTACAACAGCTATTCAGGGGTCCGGCGCCTGGACAAGAAATACACAGATGCATGAAATTTGGTGGTGGGGGGGTGAAGTGGGAGGGGTTGAGCAACGGGGGAGGACAGCTTTAGAAAAAGTCATGTATTGGGTGGGGGAGAGTGGACCAAATAAAGGAATGGAAAGAAAACCAATCTTGTGGGCAGCAGACGCTGGTCACTGGGGGTTCTTTGATGTTAAGTGTTCACAGCAAGTAGCTGCCTGGCTTCAGGGCAAGGGGGGGTGTCTGCCTTTCTCAGACCCTCTGAGGTCTGCTGGGCTTGCACAGACAATCTGATCCACACAGAGAGGGCGAGGGCCGCCGCTTCTATAACGAGGACATATCACAAAAGGGCACAGATCGCAGCAAACAAAATGCCCAGGCGACTGAGAAAGGGAAGGGTAGCCTGAAAACTAGGCCTTGGGGGGAGGGAGGGCGAAATCAACCCACCCAGGGACCACTTTATTTTATTTTTTCATGCCAAGTCATCTCAGGCATAATAGAAGGCTCTGGACCCAAGGGGAGAAGGGCCAGAGACAGGGCAGACCCAGGCAGCCTCCTCTCAGGACCCCCTAAACCTGGCCACCTGTCAAAGTAGGTTCTGTGGCCCAGGGTAGCGTTTCTGTCCTTCAAGGACCCCAGATCAGATATGCCGGCATGCCCAAATGCGTGTCCGCCGTAGGCCTTCACGCAGAAACCCCTGAACCTTCAAAAGCCAAGACACTTACACACCCCAGCTAATCTGCTCGGTGCCCACAAACGGGGCACCCTGCCCCAACTCTTCTTTCCGTGCTCACGCAAAGGGAGTGCCTTGTCAAAACTCCTTTCGAAGGGCGGCCACTTCAGGACAGCTCTGAAGCATGCTGTGCTCACCCAGGGGCCCGGCCCAATGGGAAACCATGTGTTCTTACCCATCACAGCTGCAGAAGTGCTGGGAGAACCCCAGGGACAGAGGAGGAGAGTTGCTCCAGGCCTGGTCACCCCCCTGGGGTCAGCTTTTAATGACAACATCACTCCAGTATCCCGTGTCCCTGTCTGGGCCCCCGGATCACAAAGGCTCTCTGTCTGTGACTCTCCCATAACACCTTTACTAGCTGCTAAAATCAACCACCTTTTCAGGGAGCCAGCCAGGAAGTGCCCATGGGCCATTGGGGACACGTTCCCCACCCCACCATGCCCCCTTTGTGGTCATCTCCAAGGAAACTTGCTCACTGAGAACTCTCCAGATGTAGTGATGCCCAGAATATTCTCTCACTGCTCAGGGAAGGGGCCTATCTGTCCACAGGATGTTTGGGAACTCGCAGGACCCCGTGGACAGTCAAGTCCAGTTTGGGGAAGGAAACGGATGGCACTATGTCTCCGTCACTTCTCTACCTGGTTATCATAGTGGAAATTCAATGTCAGAGGAGGGGCACAAGGAAAATGAAGGAGCAGATCTCTTGCTTTGAAAACTGTTCCCGGGGAGGAACTGAGCTCGAAGGAACTGCACTTGAAGTTCATAAAAGAGAAGGAAGAGCAAAAACAAGTGGCTACAATCACGATTTATCCTAATTATTTAGCCAAATTTGCCTGCTTTAAAGAATACAACTTGGAGACAATTTTCATGCTCTTGATTAGATGAATTAAGGAAGTAAAACTGAACCTTTCTTCCCCCTTCCTTCCTTCCTTCCTTCCTTCCTTCCTTCCTTCCTTCCTTCCTTCCTTCCTTCCTTCCTTCCTTCCTTCCTTCCTTTGTTCCTTCCTTCCTTCCATCCTTCCTTCCTTCCTTCCTCTAAGCAAATCTTTATTAAGTCATAAATTACCATATACCAGACCCAAGAATGAAGCAAGCCCCACTCTGCCAATAAAATGATTCTTTAATTATCATCTTGTTGACTGTTTACCTGAAGGCTATCCCCAAGAATCCATTAATAAATAAATAAATAATCAATCTAGTCTGCTTGGAACCATATACTTTTAGTTCCTATGCATACTAGCAAATTAATATGAAATAATTCAAAAAATTCAGGGCAAATAAATAGAGCAAAAACATGTATTTAAATAGGATGGTGGTGCTATTAAAAATGCGTAAGGGGCATGAGGCGTGCCAGCTGCACGGAGGGTGCTGTATTTCCTAACAGTGTACCTGGGGCTGTGTCTGGGTGCTGGAGAGGGTGGTGCAGTGGAAGGTGCATGTGCCATGTGGGCTATGTGGCACTGAGATGATATAGACAGACGAAAGACAACTTATTTCTGACATTGATTTTGATCCAACCACGGAGCGAGAATTATTAATGACATGAGTTCAAGGCCACAAACCAGAATCTGGGAAGCAGATGAGACTTTTTCCAAGGCAGTATTTACTAATAACACCCATTTTTCTATTTCTATTCTTGCATCCACTATTTCTTCTGTCATCGTGATGGCAGATGAAAGGAAAACAGAAGACAAATGAGATGCTTTCAAACGTGTCACCGGGGCCCCAACCCACAGCAGACAGCACACGCTCACGTGAAACGGGGCTCCGACTGTTTCTCAGGCTGGAATTGCGTGAAGGTCTGGACAATGCTTTGCTGCTGGTGAACGTCCCTGGACGTCTGCTGGGAACTAAGGGGAGAGATAAAGGGAGCTCGGGCTAAGCTGCTTAGTTTCTCCTTTGGACACTAGCATTTACTCTCTGTGTGACCTCCAGCAAGTCTCAGTAGCCTTTTACTCACAGTTCAGAGGGGTCGAGAAAAACTTTTAACTCTTTAAGCAAATGTATGCAAATCCCTCTATTCGTATTGCATCTTCCTTTCAATGTAGGACCCCTTTGAGAAGAAAAGGAAAATCCAGAGACACCTGTTAGACAAACAGATATAGCAAATCTGCTGTTAAACTTAGTACAAATAAAATTCCATTCAGTTCTGCTGGTAATTACTACGAGTTGAGCTTGCCAAGTTGCAGCTATGAGCGAGACTTCCAAGTTGCAGTATCTTGAGCAGAGATATGTGGGCAGGAGGATTCTGTGTCAGGGTAAATGAAGGCACAGGCCACACCGTATTCTATCCAGTCCTTTATGTACCCAAACCTCCCACTAGGAATTTTTTTTTCTTCTAAAGCAATTTTTCACATCTCTGACACCATTCCCATGAAATGTGACATTTTAACAAATGGGATTGCCACGTCGGTGAGATTTATCTTCACTTTCCTCAATACCATCATTCCTTGCACTGCTATCTCCTTACTTGAAAAACCTTAGTGCTATGTGGCAGCTGGAAAGTTCAGATGGTAAAAAGCTCTTTCTAGGGTGTATAAACTGTGAAATGTATTTAAAAATAAAGTTTTAATTACATTTTGTGATTTGAAGCCAACGACTGGGTTTAGTCTGACTTAAACACGGGTTTTTCCTCTCTTGCAACCATCTGTTCCTTTGGCTGAAGCCAACACTTAAGTCGTAATATTGAAAGTGTGATGTCACTCCTACCTATGACGTCATGAAACATCTCCACAGTATGTGCCCAAGCAGAGGACAGAGTGACAGGGAGGAGGAGGCTGGTTCAGATATCGGGGAACTGATCCAAGTAAAGGGAAATGAAGTAAAGAAATAAAACATGTCATAAATTCATGGCAACATAAATTAGTTTATTATTGCTATTTGTTCCTCAGTATTGTCTCATTGTAAAAACATTGTTCTATAAAAGTAAGGCCTTTATGAAAAATAATAATCCTACAATAAAAGACACGTGAATCTTTAAGATACAGATATGAGAATGAACTAGTCTGTTCATGGGAATATGCCCTTCTAATTGATGGTTTTGAGTTATGTAAAACCCAAGTTCCTATTAAACACTTAACTGAGGAAACAGTATGCTTTTTAAAATCACAGATATTGTTTAGGTCATGCATTAAAAAGCTTACATAATTCTGTTTAGTTTTTAATGTTTTTCATTAAAATATAAATTAAAATTTATGAATGGACCCATTTTCAAATGTATAGTTAAGGATTTGTCATTAGCAGGATAAGAAGATGTAAGAATAGTGGTTTCAAATTCTAATGTTGAGTTTACTGGATGATAGCAATTATATATTAAATTTAAATTATAAATATCTCAAAGGCATATATTTTAATGTTTATAAATATTTAAAATGCCATTTACAACCTACAGAATGATCTAGATTATTTTGCCAGGAATAGGTTCTAGGTGAGTTGAGTAATTAGTTAATGTAGCTACTAACAAACTAGTCAGTAAAGAACCCTCACACCATTCTCTGTACACATATCTACTGGTCTTAAATTGAGGAATTATTTATTGAAGACAGAGACAGGAGTTTCTTTAGAATGACTTTTCTTTCCTTGGAGGGGGGTGGTGCACCAGGCAGTGCTCAGGGGCTACCCCGGCTCTGTTCTCTGAAGTAACCCTGGCAGTGCTCGGGATTCGAACCATGGTGGGCTGCATGCAAGGCGCGTGCCTGAACCTCTGTACTATCTCTCTGATCCCTCTTGGAATTACTTACATGATTAATATTTTGGTTGAGTTTTGATAAGTTGTGATTAAATTTTAACTTTTGGTGGGGGGACACAGAGGGGGCGCCCACTGCATGGTAGTCAGAGAATACCCCTGGCTCTGTGCTCAGGTTCAATCCCGGCAGTGCTCAGGAAACATGGAATCCTGCACGCAGTATCTCCTACACTCAAAATTGGTTTTGGTAAATTGGTTGTACATGGGGACAGAGAGAGCATAAAGGAGGCCAGGCAAGCGCTTGACTGTGTGGCGACGTCAGTATGAGCCTCGTTCACGTCTCTGGTACTGCATACAACCCCCGTGGCACTACCAGGGCACAAATAATGGGCGAAATAATGATAGGCTATCTTTGCGCTATAGTACAGAGGAAGAGATTCATAGATCTTCCCAGTGATCAGGAACTCATGGGTCCCTGCTCCTAATGGCCTGATGGCCGCCCCCCTCCCTGCCCCCATCCTGGTCTGTGAATTCCCAAGTCCAGAAGTGAAGCTTCATGGGGGCATTTTGATGGAGAGAGAACGAGCTCAGGGCCTGACACGTGCATGCACGAGATCAAACGCATTGAGGGCCAAACTCATGACCTTGATCAAGTGAGGCTCTTAAGCGGGCACAGGCTTCTCCCTCATGCCCTTAAGCTTGGATAAATATCAGTCAGGAACAACAAACCTTTTCTTTGCCATCAAAAGATATTCTAGAATTGTCCATCCCTCACGCAACACCTCAACCCAACCAAATGCACCTCAATAATCTTCCAGAATAATCTTCATTATGCTATCACAGTGTTCTGCATTTATTTGGTACCCAAAAAAGCTCTCAAAACAATTAATTGTAATGAGTGGTGTAAATGTCTATCTCGTTGCCCATTCTTTAAGCTCAACATAGTTAGCTCCAATCCATATCTGTATTCCCAGCACAGAGACGAGCCGGAAGCAGGTGATAGCACAAGATAGGAGCTATTTGCCGAATTAATTCATGAAGGCGTGCTTGAATGGATGAAATAAAATAACATCTCTAAAAGTTCTCTGAAACCCTCAAGTCCCAGATGAGCATTAAGTATTGTTATCATCTTGATCACAACCACAAACCACATTCTTTCCTCTGCTTCCAAGCTCCCCCCAGCCCTCCGCCCAGCTAGCCCATAGACCCTTGCCTGAATTATCTCTTCACACAGACTTCTTTGCTGCTACTCTGAGTGCATTTTGACATTAAACCAAACCCCTCAGCACCTGGATAAGATCTGGAGGTTTGAAAAGGAGAATCACCTGTCTTGTGTTTTTGTCCCGGCGTTAAAGCACTGGCACCATGCTATGAAATGGAGATCGCCAAATCCCTTGCAATTCCCCTTTCTTAGCGGATGGCTGGGTGTCTGCCATCAGTGCAAACCTGCCCTTTCTATAAAGAAAACTAGCTTGCTGGTTGAGGTTCAGACATGGATATGCAGGCAAGCGAAGGCCTGATAGGCGGTGAATGACAACTACTTGGGACAATGAGTCTCCTCCCCCTCATGGAAAATCCCAGGATATCTCACAAAGGAATCACTTGCCCCACCACGCAGACAGGGCTTTCTCTGGAGTCAACTGCATCTGTTCTCCATCTCATCACACTCTCTGCTCTCTGTGTAGGGCAAGAGGTGGCAACTATTTATCTCAGGCTGAGTGGAAATTAGAATAAGAAGGACAATGATTATTCGCAGAGGCAGAATATGGAATGAGCAAGAATGGCAGAGGCTGACCCCTCCCAGCCCCAGAGAAGGGTTTTGAGATCATTGATGACTTGGTGGGGTGGGAAGGGGCAGCAGAGGACGGGGGACAGGACCTCTGCTCCCCTCTTCCCGGAAAGACATCAAGCTGTGGGCATGTTCCCAAGGTGTCCACACTGACACTTGGGGGTCAGTTCTTTGTCCAAGTGAAAAAGAGGCCACTTGCATCAAGGCAGCTTCAGGAGCACCTGACAGTCCCTGGACATCGTCCAGCTGAATGTCAGTTGCATGTGTCGAAGTCACCTTGGGAGCCGGGCCGGGCAGGGTGTTTGTGAGGCCTCAGTGAGGCGGTGGATTTTTCCATGGGCTGGTGCCACTGGGCAGGAGTGATGCCGCAGGGCCAAGCAGATGCCTTCCGCCCAGAAGGGCAGCACTGAAGAGCCTGGGAGCAAAGACAAATGACCTGGACTGGACTGTCCACAGGGCCGGACGAGGACGCGAGTGCTGCCCTCCTCTGCTCTGCTCCTTCTCCATAAAACAAGGAGGGGGGGTCACACTTGTTTGGCAAAGGTCAAGTGAACTGGGGGCTGTTTTCAATCCCTGATCATTTGTGTCACGGTTTTTCTTTTTCTGTGTCACTCACTTCCCCCATCCTACATCTAATTCCAGCTAGATTCCAATTCTAATTCCAATTAACATCTAATTCCCCAATTCTGCTTTTTTGTTTCAGAACTTTCCTTTGAAAGGTATACACGGTTACTGATACTACCCCACCCCCAAGATTTTAAGTAAAATCTCTTTATTCTCTTTTGGGGGACAGAAGGGAGGTTTGGGTCACACCCAATGGTGCTCAAGGCTTACTCCTGGCTCAGTGCTCAAAGATGACTCCTGGTGGAGCTCAGAGGACCTCTAGGAAAACTGGGGTCAGCTTTCTATAAAGAAGAAAGGCAAGCACCTAGCCTCCATACTATCTCCTTGGCTCATTTTTTCTTATTTGAAGAGAGAAGACATCCATCAGGGTTACTCCAAGGAATGTGGAAATGGGGTGGAAGAGAGGAGCCACGTGGTGCCAGAGATCAAGCCCAAGACCTCCACATGCAGCCGTGTGTCCACCAACTGGGCTCCGTCCCCTTCTAGGAATTCATATCACCATTGCCTTCACACTGATGTCTAGTTAACCAGAGTATCAGATCAACAAATGTTTTTAAAATAACTAAATAAAAAGAGTGATTATATCCATATATACATTTAGATACATATGTAGATATATTTACATATCAGCAAATGTGTCTTTTAATGACAGAAATTTTGCTTTGTTTTTGGAGGGACCCCACTGGCAGAGTTTGGGGGTTACCTCCAGACTCTTGTGCCTAGTGCTCTTATGGCGATCAGGGGACCATGTCTTGCTAGATATTGCCATTTCTCTCCTTTCCCATTCATATCCACAGTCTCACATCCTAAAATAGCACTTGCTATGATCCTAAAAGTCTTCCTATGATCTCCATTGAAATGAGACATTGTCCAGATAAGTAGTATAAAGACCAAAACAATGAACAGACGAGAACAGGAGTATCTGCAGAAGTATTGCCCCTTTGAAAAACTGCACAATCGGGGCTGGAGCGATAGCACAGCGGGTAGGGTGTTTGCCTTGCACTCGGTCCACCCGGGTTCGATTCCCAGCATCCCATATGGTCCCCTGAGCACCACCAGGACTGATTCCTGAGTGCAGAGCCAGGAGTAACCCCTGTGCATCGCCAGGTGTGACCCAAAAAGCAAAAAAAAAAAAGAAAAAGAAAAAGAAAAAGAAAAACTGCACAATCATAGTCACCGACTTTTGGAATCAAATGTAGAACCACGTCATAATATGTGCAAGAAAAAAAACCCTCTTGCCTTACCTTTACTTCGTGTTTTATCCAATACATATTTCTTACCTGATTCAACACACTGGATGCCAAGTTTTCCTTGGGTTTTTGCACAGCACAATAGTTCCAGGGAGGGTTTTCAAAAGCAGGTGGAACACATTATGAAGATAATTCTGAAAGAGTCACAAAATTATTTTTGAGTAACCACAGTATAATTTAAATGTCTATAGTTCTCAAACACTGGAGAAAGGAAATTCCCTTTTTGTCTGGGCAAATTCTCTGATTCCTGGTAACAAATTAAACATCCTAAGATTACAATATCTTCACATCATGAAAGTTGATGCAAAAGTTTTGTTACTTAAACTATATTCTAGTACCTTGGTTTTAGCCCAGTGAGACCCCTGATAACTTTTGGGCCACAAAACTAGTGGTAAGATGTTTATGTTGTATAAGTCACTAAGTTACAGCATCAGCAGAAAACTAATGCAACAATGATGGTAATAATAGCACCTACCTGAATTGAATTAAGAATGGTTCCCATGTGCTATGTCGTGAACTTAATATTAGACACATCATAACTCTGCAAGGAAGATGTTTTTGCTATCCCCAATTTCCAGAAGGGGACATTAAGTCAATCGAGTTAAAGGGATCTGTTTCAAATTTCCCAGTGTGTGTTTTCAGTGGGATGGGGTATGAGAAGCAGGCTGAGGATTCAAGTTTAGTTCTTCCCAACTCCAGGGCTGCTGAAGAATTCTGGTCAAGTCAGGCTTCTCTGGACGACTTAATTCCTCTTCTATCTGAAGATCAGACAAAGCATTTGTTGATACCGAGCTACTTCATACAGTGCTACTGCTGGTCAGGAAACTGCCAGTATCCTTGCTTCACAGATGAGCCAAGTGACTCGAGAAAAGCTTGTTGCAGGATCGCCATCTGTCATTCCACATTATTTCTATTACACAGGAGCAAAACTCCACCAAACTGGCCAAGCTCGTTTTTCATTTCTTAACTTGGGGTTCGCTGACTGCCAGCAACAAAGATTGATTATGGTTAACTTACAAAGAGAATAGGTGCATTGGAATTTGAATATATTGGAAAGTCCAACTGGCCATGGCTTAATTTAAAAAGAATTAGTGAAGTAAAGCTGACCCTCTGGTCTCTGGTGGGGTGGGGACGGGGTGGGCTGTGGGGCTGGAACGTTGTGGGCATGAAGTTCTATCATTAACAGTATTACACATCACAGTGACTAAAATAAAAGTAGAAAGGAAAAAAGGAAAACTTTTAAGTTGCTTTGTGTAAAATATTTTAATTTTCACAGTATATCTAATGGTTATCTTTTGACAATAGCCTTGTATCTGCCTCTTGTCTCTAGAACCATACTTGATAAGAAGGAACTGCTGGAATTTGCTCAACTTGGTTCTTACCTGGAATATGATCTCTTTGGTACTGAACTCCTTCATTACCAATTCAACCCGGATATTGACATGCCCGATGATAATACAAGAATTAGAAGGTAAATATGATGAAATCTTTCATAGTGTATCCTTTCATTGCCTCTTTGTATTTTCATATCTAGGTGGATATTAGCAAAGACTCAGAAAACAGTCAGAAGGCTAAATCAGAGACTTACAGAGAAAAATACACTGATGCAGTATCAGGGAGAAAATCTCTATATTATTTCAAGGAGAAAATGAGTCATCTGATGTAGGAGAAAGCTTAGCAGAGTCTTAGAAGTTAGGTGCAGATGGGCAGCTGACAGGAAACACAGATAATACTCAACAAAAGAACCAAGGACATTCTCTTCATTTTATCCCAAATAATATAAAGTATTTCTTTTCCAGCTGATCACCCTAGAGTTATAACTACCAGCAGTGAATTTTTAGAATGTTTTATGAAAAGTGTTCAATAGGGAGATAATCACCAATTAGATGCTGGAAGTATAATGTCTGCAGATCAAACATCAGATAAATTCAACATCTTAAAGTTGTCTAAAGTTATTCTCCAACCAAGTGGCCCATTTTGAGAATCACAGATGGAGGCATTGCTGATTTATCCTGATTGCTTGTTTGCTGATGAGAAGACTGAATGGGATTTAGGATTGACAAGGCGGACACAATGGAGATATTGAAGTATTGTTAGCCAATGGGGCCCTTGAGTAAGAATGGGGCATAGACCAAGGATTTGAATTGAGACCAACATAGAGACATAAATGGCTTGTACGTGATAGCAGGAAGTGAACAGGTTCACTCAGAAATGAGAATGGAGAAGTTGTAAGTCTGTAAATAAATAAATAAATAAATAATCCCTCCACATTGAAAAAAAAGAAATGAGAATGGAGGACAAAACCCTGCGAAACTCCAAATTTAAGGGATGAACCCAGAAGCAGTCCCCAAAGGACAGGCTGAGGAAGCAGGAGATGGAGCAGCAGAGACACTCGTGGTTGTGGAACTACTGCAAGATGATGCTCAAAGCAGATTGTCCCACACGCTTGAGAATACGCAACCTGTGCCAAGGAGATAAAGACTGTGGTGCAACCACCAGATTTCATAACCATGAGGTCCTCATTTCACACTCAGAAGGTATCATCTAGCTAGAAAGATGCTTTAGGAATGCAGAGGCAGCGAGGAAGAGGAGACAGGATGCGGAGGCTCTTCTAGAAGCTCAGTAGTCTGGGGAGGAAAGCCAGGGAGAGAGGAGGGTTGATGCTCAAGGACAAGAGATCAGGGAGGAAAGTTTTGCTAAAAAATGGGCCATATGGACATGGAGGAGAGCAAGAGTAGAAACATAGATGGTCGGAGACCCAGGGGCCAGAGCACGAGGTCCAAGCTGGAGAGAAGAAAACCAGGAGAGAAATGGAAATGTACAGAGGAGGAAGGCAGTGGGGCCGAGACAGGAAGCGACTGATGAAGCGGGCAGCAGTGTGGAGCAGAAGAGAGTGTGCGAGGAAGGGGAGTGGGAAACTCAGGGTGGACATCTCAGCGAGGAAGCCCTCTGCATGATCACGAGGCACGGGAGGTGGTTGTGGGGAAAATTGGTGAGTTGGACTAAGCAGGGACTGGAGAGACGAAGTAAGGTCCAAACACTGGACGTCCAGGGAGCAGATATTGAACCAACACACACTGGGGTTGAGGCAAGATCTGTGACCAGTGATCACAGGACGGAGCATTGAAGATCTTCCCATCAACGCCAACCTTCACATCTGCACACATCCTGCACACTCCATGGACAGACACTCTTCCCAGCAGCCTCCTGAGTACAAGACGCTTCAAGTATGATCCTCCCTGGGAACTCCCTGACAAATGCTCAACCAGATCCTCAAAGACAGAGACCCAACACGCCCAACAGAGCAAACTGCCTGACCAGACCCATGGAGGTCACTGGAGTGTCTGTGTTCTTAGCCCACGAACCAGAGGTCAGCATAGATCACTGTTTCTTTTTTGCTGGTTTCTTTGCTGATTTTAATTTGTCCGAGGGCTTGCCCTGGGGTCCTTCCTATTAGCATGGGCCAGACTCAGCCCTGGCGAGAAATGTCTCTGTACTGAATGGCTGACGTGGAAGGGCCTTTTCATCTTCCACAGCTGAGAATTCTGGATGAACATACTCAGGTTTCAGGCTTAATCTTGGGATAGGAAGCTTGCTCCCAGAAGTTGCTCCCTGGTTCTGAGCTACTCTGTGGCAGGAAGGTGTTATCTTTGCACCTACCAGCTTTCCATGGAGCTCCCAGGACTTCTGGAATTAAAAAAATGGGGGATCTATAAACAGGACTCTCTGGAGGTTTCATTCCTTCTTAGCTCTTTTTGGCTATGAATTCACACCCAAGAATTTCATTTCAGCTTTTCCTGTACCCAACTTAACCACTCTGGATATATGGAAATCCGTAGGTGTTATAGTCAATATCTGTGTGCTTGCATTTTTCTTTGTCTATATGCATGTATGTGTACTTGATCTTCCTAAAACTCAAACCATAAACTAGATCGCTCGGGGTAAATACTGAAGGACTTCCTGGGTTATATGTGCCTCAGAATACCCTCACCTCCCGCTACTGGACACTTGATGCCCTCCTTCACCGGTCACTCTGCTGATTCTCAGTTGTCACTGTTATCATTGTTGTTGTTTTGGGGGACACACCCAGCTGTGGTCAGGGCTTTCTCCTGGCTTTGTGCTCAGGGATCCCTCCTGTCAGAGCTCAGGGGACCACATGTGATGCTGGGGATTGGAACCTGGGTTGGCCGTGTGCAAGGCAAGCACCCTACCTGCTGATCTTTGGCTTTGACGCCTGTCTTTGTCTCTTTGCATGCCTCTGTGAACATGCTTACAAAAGCCCGCTTCTGCCTACCTCTGCTTTTCAGCAGCAAAAATTCTGTGTCTAACACCTGTTTTCTATCTTATGCTCCATTTCTCAAATCTTATTATATCGCTGCCTTTTCACACTTTGTAGTCTCTCTCTAATATTTGTTTGCAAAACACAAACTCATTTGTAGTTTCTATAATTACTCTTGAATTTTTTGTCTTCTCATGGGTAGCAGTTCCACCCTTCTGGAAACTTCTCTGGAATATCAGAACCAGGCATGAAAGATGTTCTCTCATTTCGAGAGTCACCGGGTACTTTTTTTCTTGGTGGTCAAGCTAGAGTTATGTTTCTAGAACCAGGAAATGATCTTTCTCAGGACATAATAAGTCTCCAAATCCTTGATTATTGAGATCAAAGATATTCCACTCAAATTTTATTCATTTATTTATTTAGAGGTTTCGGGGCTAGAAGCCAGAGTCTCACACACGCAAAGCCAAATGCTCTACTCCGAGTAATAGCCATGGCCTAAATGTTCCCGTTTTCAAATGAGCACCTTATCCATTGTATTCTCTATCCTACCTCTTAGTTTGGTTGCTGTGGGGTTCAGGGTATGGTATAAGGTCTCATAGAGGAATCTCTTTAGCTATAACAGTGGTGTATCTTTGCAGGAAGATTGTTATTTTCCCAAAGAAATGAGATGAAAAACTTGGGGGGAAAAAACTCATAAAATGTCAGAGAAAAGTGGAGTCTCTTCATTCCTGAGTGGTGCTATTCCTGCTCAGGCTTGGGCCTAGGTGGGTAGGACAAGGCCTTACAGATGCAGCCGGATCTCTCTCTTTTTCATGTATGCCCAGGTAACTCCCTGAGACAGGTTGCTCCCAAAGTAACTTCAGATCAGAACTTTGGGCCATTATATAAGTTTCAATGGCCAGGGTGGTACAAACGGGCATTTCACATAGTCAGAGAATGCACAAATGGTTGGAATGTTGCTTTCTAGACAAAGCCCCCTAGCTTGGAGGCTGGAGCGATAGTCCAGTGGTAGGGCACTTGGCTATTATGTGGCTGATTCAGGCTCAATCCCCGGTATTCCACATGGTCCCATGGCCCCCGCCAGGAGTGATCCCTGAACACAGAACTAGGAGTAAGCCCTGAGCACTGCTAGGAGTAGTCCAAAAACAAAAACACACAAAACCTTCCCAGCTTGACTGTTCTTTTCTAGCGTGTGTGCCTCTCTGTGAACACGAGAGTGAAGCTTTGATTACAATCTGCCTCCAGACACACGTTCTGAGAGGGCAGAGCCTTGAGCTTGAGTGTTTTCTTTTTTGGTTTTGTTTTGTTTTTTATTTTTGTGGCATGCCCCACATTTTGCTTCCTGGAGTAGTAACTAAATATGACTCATGCACCAGAATGCCAAGAAATACTATCGCAACCAAAAGGATACCTTTCACATAGCTAGAAAGGACTTAGGAATACCTCCAGATCCATTTGGAGATTCAGACCAGACACGTCCAGCAGGAACACCAGAGAGAAACCCTGGTCTCGAGTTGCATCTGCTGCTGTCACAGCCTCCTGGACGGCATGACAGACACAGGCCAGGGTGGACACACAGACAGATGGCAGATCCCAGGAACTGGGTCTCCGTCTGGATGGGGGCCTTTTACAAAGCTAAGAAGATTGGATCTTTAGACAACAGTCAGGGACCTTTCTAGTCACTGACTCTACATTTCAAGGAATGGTGCGTTAGTGTTACTTACAGCAATCATGCTGAACTGAGGGTGGGGAGTGGGGGGAACAGAGAGCGAGGGGCGGAGGGAGAGAGAGAGAGAGAGAGAAAGAGAGAGAGAGAAAGAGAGAGAGAGAAAGAATAAACTTTTACAGGTCAACACTTCTCTGTACAATCCTACTATGATGACATTCCCAGAGCATTTAAAGGGACAAATGCTCAAAATACAAAGCTACCTTTGCTGACTTTTAAAATGACAACATAGGACCTGAGAGGTGGGACAGTGAGGAGAGGACACTAGCCTTGCACCCGACCAACCCAGGTTTCATCCCTGACCGGCGTATATAGTTGCCTGAGCTCTGCCAGGAGTGGACCCTGAGTACAGAGCCAGGGGTAGGCCCTGAGCACCACCGGGGGTGGCCCCCAAAGCAAAGAAGAGAATTGTGGCTTATGAAGCATTCACTTTCAACCCAACTGATGTGACCCCTGGAATACTGCCCTGGTAGGAGGCTTCCTTTTGCTTCCCTGTTGTATTTCATTTGGGCTTCTGTGGTGCAGGGGGTGAAGGGAATCCACCAGGGGGGCAGGATGGTTGAATGCCAGGGCTGGAGAAGGAGGTGCTGCTCAGGGCACCCCAAGATTGTTTAGAGCCCACTGGGGGCCAACCTGGGGTCCCGTGGACACAAGGTCTGCACCTGAACCCCTGTGGAATGCTCGTGGCTCCTGTTTTAGTCACAAGAAATCCTGACTTTGTTTGCCAAATCAAAGGACACGGACACAGCTGGAATGAGATCTGAAAAATGGGCCAGTATGTGACACTTTAGAAGGGAGAGTGACACATATCCAGCACAAAGTTATTGGGTGACACGCTAGGGGGGCCATTCATTCAAACTGGAACTTCCTATCAGAAACTCTCTGTCATGTCAGATGCCAGGCACGGCCATAAATATTCAAGGCCAGGAAACTGTGTGCAGACAATAAGGGCCACCTCCCTACTAGGGTGCAGAGGGTACAACAATGTCTTCTAGATCAGTACCATGTACTATTTCTTAAGGGTCTGAATGCCACCACAGAGGGGATCATCTCCATAGCAAGCACAAAAGGTTTATTGTTAAATAAAAGGTTTATTCAAACCACCCTGGAAATCGCCAATCATAAATGTGGAAAAGAAAAATGCCATCTAATGAGCTGACACTTTTCACAGGGTGCGTCTCCTGGTGGATGAAGGCTATGAAGATCGAATTCTGATGGCACATGACATCCATACGAAGCATCGGCTGGTGAAATATGGGGGTCACGGCTATTCTCATATACTCACCAACGTAGTTCCTAAAATGCTGCTACGGGGTATAACAGAACGTGCCATTGATAAGATTCTAATAGAAAACCCTCAGCGATGGCTAACTTTCAAATAGGGTGGCTGTTTATGAATTCCCATCTTGAGCACTGAACTCACTGGGAATGCTCTGTGACTTCCAACCCACTGGGAGCTACTCACCCATGCAAGATGGGATAAAGAAGGAATCAAGTTATTTTTAGGAGGGTTTGAAGAATTTTGCCTTTTCATAAACTGGTGATCTGCACTGGGGCCCTAATTGATTTCTATTGTTTCACCTTAAAATAAATACACATTCCTACTGCAAATCCTGATTTACAGTCTCTATCCCCGAAGTAAAATTGTTTGTTGTTTTATGAATCTCTCAGCTGCTTTACTTGAGAAAATGCAAAGGGCTTCTAGTTAAAGCACTTCTTCTGGAGCACTTTAATGTTTCCTGCAATATTGATGATCCCACTAATTATCCTGCTGTTCTTTAATTAATGCTTAATGAATAATATGGCACGTTAAAACAGCTTTCCCAGCGAGGGATGTTAAATTTCAGCTTTTTTTTTTCTCTAAAGGATACAGTAATACCAATTCGCAAAGGTAAAAATATTATGGCAGGTTAACTCTGTGCCACCCAAGTTCATATGTGCACTTATTATAAATTAGGCTTGTTGCCTTTGGCATTTGGTCATCCAGTTGTGTTGTGAATTTCGTTGTGCTTTGAGAATTTTGCAGAAGAGGACATGAACTAACAGATCATAGAACCACACTGTGAAAATTCAATCAAAAAAAGTCAAAATATATTACATAATATAGTTTAATGACTCATTACATTTTATAATAACAAAGGCCACAATTTAATTAATAAGATATAATGCAAAAAAAGAGAAACGCTTGCCTTATATATATATATATATGTATATATATTTCCTTTATTTCCTTTATCATTTGTTTTTTTTCCTTGGGCCTAAACAAAGAAACTAATGCTTATTTATCGAAAGAAGAGGTCAGCTCTATTAGAAATGACAGCCTGATTCTAGAGTCTATTCTTCAAAACACTAGCCCCAATTTCTTGGTGTGTAAATAAAACCTTTTTAAAAACTATTAGGTGATGTGCACTGCTGTTTAAAAATTAAAGTTTTGATTGAATCCTCACTGTACTATGTGTTACCTAAAAATAAGTAAAATAAACTCCGAATCCTTGCAGTTGATTTGTTTTATATAGATACACAATTGAACAGAAATAAAAATGATCACAAGTCCTTTATGACTTATCTTACATAAGAGAAAGGCCAGAAAGAATTAGTCATTGTTCGTGGTGGATAGACTAAATGTTTTTCATCATGTAAATCATGACAGTTAGTCAGACCCAGGCATTTCGACAAAGCCAACAGCATCTTCAGCTGGGAGCACCATGCCTCACTCTTTTGGAAAGTCGAGGGTTGCTAAATAAAAGAATTTTCTGAGACTCAAAGATGATAGAGCTTTCTGTGTATTAGAACAGAAAGTACCCAAGAGAAAATGAGCCAGGAGAACAAACTAATTCCTTTAAATGAAAAAAATGCAAATGTCCTTCACTAGTAAAACAGGCAGATTTTTAAATCTGTTTTTTGAAATCAACTTGTCAAAGAGACTTCAAAGACAAGGAGAGAGGAACAGATTTGTCATTGTAATAGGGGGAGCATTGTCTGATAGTTAGGATAGATCAACATGCATTTTTAATCTTTTTCTTAGATTAAAGAGATGGCTTTTGGCAGTGGATTTTAACCAAAGAGAAAGGATTTGCACTACTCTCAAAATCTACTTTCCTGTCAGCTTCAATTCACCTGAGAAACAAAGAAAAAGTTGCTAATTGAAATGCGTCAAATTCATAAACCCTGCAAACGGGAGCGACCTTGCATCTGTGGTCCTGATATGAACAGTCGGACACATATTGCAGCTAAAGTATTGATTGGCAGATGGTAATGGAGAAACTACACACCTAACTTATAGACAGAATGGAGAGGGCAGTTTCACCAAGCAAAATGTCCTTTTCTTGACCATTCTAAAGAAGAAATTGCTTGTTATTTTATGACCCTGTCAATATTTTTGTCATCTCAAAGAGATTTCAATTAAAAAAATCAAATTATTTATGTGTGTGCTTGTGGGTGTACCTCCACAGTAATTCTTTGTAAATTAAAATTTTGTGGCTACGAAACCACTGTGCCCAGGGTCTGGAGCCACATACATATATTGGTCACATGTATTCTAGTTCAGCTAACACACATACACATTAACTACTACGTGTCTATTAGGTGATATTCATAGAAAATCTATACCTTTTGTCATATTGGTTATACATGAAATTATTCATTTTGAAATAGCCTCAGGCCAGGACTTGGAGCAACTATTTGAAGGCCTGACTCAGTGTCCGCTTGGTGACACAGGCAGTAGCTCACATTAAACCTTTGTGCACTGGGCTCTGAATAGTCTTTCGTTCCAAAGAAGGCAAAAAGCCTCAGTCTGATTTAACACCAAAGAATAAATTTTTCTTGTCTTTCCAAGGAAATCTCCACGTATTCTACTTGACAAAATGGACACAGAGGGGGAATTTTCTAAATACCATACATAGCTACACATTTGTACACTTAGCCGGTAATCCTATGCTACAATTGCAGTCCCTATCTGGAAAGACTATCTCCAGAAAAGAGAGAAAAGAAAATCCAGAAGAAAAAGAAAAGGTGAAAATGATCATAGGCTTGGGAATTCCCTCAAATCTAGAAAATTCCAGGTTAAGGCTTGAAGTTGAATCATTCCCAGGTCCAGCTCTAAAGTTTACAAGAATACAAGGCAAACAATTTCTTTGGGCACAAGCAGCATTATCTCAATTAGACCTTCTCTTGCGGGTGCAACCATCCTTTCCCACGCTATGAGCGGACTCCAAGGACCAGAATAAGCAGGTAAACTCACAAGAACCGAAGCTGACATATGGGTAAGAGCAGCAAGATCACAGTACACCAAAGTATCATATATATTGAAGAAATAATTCAGTGTCTTAGATTTTTCTATAAAAATTTGTGATCTATATAGGACTTCATTCACATGGACACTAACGATTAAGGAGGATTTGCTTTGGCGGTAGAGGATCACACATCTGCTTATTTTGCTTTTAATAGATTATTTTTACATAATGTGTCTGAGTATACAGATGTGAGTCAGGTAGCATTTGATTTCCCCACATATACAACACAAGTGACGTGGCCCCAGGGTCGGCACCCCCCCGGGGGAATCCTTGATTCACGGAGGTGAGCCACACGAATCCGGAGTCCAAACGCTTCGTTTCTGCACCATCAGTCAGCATAGATAATAAATCCCGAAAACGTGCTGTATTTGTTGTTGTTTCCCCCGTGGGCCTTCCCGCCGTCTAACTTGATGTAAATTTCATCGCCTGGCTCCAGATGAAGAACCACGCTGTTGCTGGCATAATCGTAATTCTGATCAGCATCCTGGGCAATGGCACTGGCTCGAACCTATGCGAAACACACAAGAATTAGGCTGCGTGAAGCATCATTTTTCAAAGGTTCTGTTTTTTTTTTTTATTTTTTTAGGTTCCACCCTTCACACAGCATCATGCACAAACTCACTGCTGTGGCAGAGAATCTATCACTGAGGGCCACCTCGATCTGAGAGCTGTGTGGGGGATGCCTTTGGAACCGTTTAAAAATGTGTTTTGGAGCAGAGCAAAGGATCAAACAGTGCTCCTGGTCACTATCCCCTGGGCTTTTCCACATATATGTTGGAAATTATGTATGCAGCATGATCTATTCTCTTTCTTAAGCACGCTTTTGCTAATTTC
Source organism: Sorex araneus (assembly GCF_027595985.1). Classification (NCBI taxonomy): domain Eukaryota; kingdom Metazoa; phylum Chordata; class Mammalia; order Eulipotyphla; family Soricidae; genus Sorex; species Sorex araneus. The sequence continues at coordinate 62,629,900 of NC_073310.1, read as the reverse complement.
TTAAATGTCTATGCCCGATCACTTCTTGAAATGGAAATACGAGTGGGTTTTTTTAATTGTTTTTTTGTTAGTTTTTTATTTTAATTAAGATGAAAAAGCAATGTTCTAACCATCTGTTAAGGATTATAAAACTTCAATCCAAACTTCATTTGGTCCCCATGAATATTAGCGATGAGGTTCACAGCAGGCAAAGACTCAGAAACATGATGCTTCCAACTCTACTGCCTTTGAAGGAAAAAATGGTAGAAAGTCTTGCAACTTGGAGCTTTTTGAAATCTCAGTCAAGCAAAGCCTCTTTTATCAGAAACTGAGCTCTTTTCAGCATCTTTGGCTATGTCTTCCAAGTTACTCGAGTTTGACCTTTCTTTTTAGTTGTTTGATCAATGTATAGCATTGATTTAATTTCAACCTATTTAAAACGTAGGAAGTAAATTTTCATGATTTGAAATCTCTCTAAAATTTCTAGAACATTTTAACAATCTCCTGGAATCTGCTTCTACATTTAGGCAATTCTGATTGTATGATTTGGCTTAAGAATGGAGGTTGGTTAAAACTCTGCTTGTTGAGCCTGGGATCTCATTAGTAAGTTGACAGACATTTATTTGCAAACAGTCAAATTGCCCATCATATCAAGTAATATGGACTTTCTATCCTATCAATTCAAATGAGGCTTCGTATTAATTTAGAGATATTTTGATTGTGCCTTGGAATTTCTTTCAACAGGCAGACCTGTATGTGATTTATTTCAGTAAAACATCTCCTACTTTGTGGCTTGTTTCTATTCCACTGTAATGATACTTCCCCGAATAACACAGCAAGTGATTTAGTGGTTTTGTAAACCTGCACTGTGTAATAATGCATGACTGGGGGTACAATAGGCTGGATCTTATCACTTGGCAAAATGAGGAAAATGAAACATAAGTCAAGAATTTTCATGCATTTCTTTCAAAATTGAAATGGTTGGCTACCAAATTAAATTTTCATGGGATATGTTCTCACATTAATGCTGAAATGTTACAAAAAAAAAAGATCTTTGACACTGCTGAAGTAGTAATCTGAGTGGTATTTAATTTTTTTCTTACTGGGTATCATATAGCAAGAGGAGAAAAAGGGCTTAAAAAGGATCAAGAATTGCTAACTCTGTGCTAAGTGACACTAATATAATGAATGCAGTATGACATGCAATTATACTCAGAAGCACTGACCCAAATGTATACATACAGTAATTTAGCGATGGGGTCTGTTTTGACCATTAAGTAATAATACAATTTAAATTTATAATATTTCATGGACACTAACCATAAGTTTGTAGGAGCTATAAAGGCTTGGATTCATTAATTGCATCTAGTCCTTAATTCCCAAGGGGAAAACAAGTCTACATCAAGAATATCAATATTATAATCTAACGGTTTTTATGTATGGATTTTTAAAGGGTGAGAAAAAAATTAAGATACAAAATAGCAATTAAGTCATAGCTATAATATACTGAGTATCCACCATATCCTTCTGAGCTATTATTAATAACCAGAAACACATTGCATTTGGTGCTCTGGGTATTCAGTGTGCTTTTATACTGTTGTCTGTACGAAGGCATTTGGGTGGTGGGGCTCATTAAAATCACGTGATTTAGGGACACTAATCTTCACCCTACAGATATGAAGCAATTTATATTCTATAGAAAATACCCACAAACCATGTGAATGTTATCATTTCTATTCAATAGGTGTGACCACAGAGGTCTGCAAATGCGTTAAGGTGACCCCATCAAGCACAAGATCACTCTGGTGGGTTCACTTCCTTTGCTGGATTCAGTCGATGTGATTGCTTCCTAATGAAAGTGACCCTCAAAGATCTCAACCCATCCAGTATCCCGAGACATTCCCAGTTCAAGAATGGTCCTTCCCTAGGACTTTGCCTGATATTAACAAATACCCATTCACCTGATCAGACTCAGAAAGATAAACTGGGACTGGAAATTTCAAACTTGAGCATCCAGCCCAGATGGATGCTCTTCTCACAATTCCTCCCCTGAAGCCATCAAACTATTTAGAAGGTAATGCATCCATCCTCAGGCTATTTTCAGGTTCCTAAATGTACACTGATTTCAGCATTTTCTCTCGGAATATGATACCTCCTTTCCTCAGCCTGATATACTTATTTCTATCTAAATTACTCTAATATCTTTTCATAGTATAAGTTAACTATCTAGTTCCTGCTTGATCTTTAATGCAAATTTCACAGGCCCAGAGAAAGAGATCAAATTTGACATCTCATTCACCTCGAATAAATGAACAGCCATCCATAAAGTCATTCTTTTTAATATATTTCATTTCACTGGGGTCATCACAAATACATTCGGAGAGTAAGAATTTGGTATTTAATTATCTCAGAGTTCCAATCCTGAACCAGCATTTTTTTTTTTTTTACTTTTTATTATAGTGACCTGACAGCGATAGCATGCAAAAAGCGATAGTTTCTATTCAGGTTTTCTGCTAACATGATACAAGCAGATGAAAAACAGTTTTTTGTCTCTAAGCTTACTGAGTCCAACTGTTACTTTACAGAGTCACTGCCATGGATGGTCCCCCGACCCACCCCAGCCAAACAATGGTAAGATGAAATTTTTAGGGGGATGATTTCACGGGGAATATGAGAATATCACAATCCTTTGAGTGGTATGCTTATGAGAATATAATAGGTTGGGTAGCTGCAGCTTGATCTTATTAGAGAGGCTTTACCATTAGAGACAATATTTATGGTAACATCTGCTAATTGAATTAATTGCTGCTGATGTCCTACTAATTTCATTTTCATTGTTCTTCGGTGGAATCCTAACAAAAGGTTAAGTGGCGCGTCAGGTTAATTTACTGGCCTCTGACGCTTCTATCTGTGATGCTGCACACAAAGCAGAAATAAAACAGTTCTTGTAGGCTTGCAGTCCAGACAGATGCCCCTAGCTGAGAGTGAACTGCATTTTTGGTTTAATTTTTGTGCTTCTCAACATCCACTTAATGCAAGGACTATTACACTGACATGGGTGTCTGAGTTTCTGGTTGATGAAAACAAGTGAGGTTGGCTTCAAGGAGGGGGGGGGGCTGCTGTTCTAAGAAGTGATCCAGCAAGGGCCGAACTGAAAATCAAGGCTGAAACATTTATTTCACGTTTGTTAAGGAAATAAGACGAGGGAAGATTTCCCCTTTGCCATGCTTGCCCACCAGACCAAACTTGGCCCCAGACAGTTCTACTCTCCAGTTAAAATTCCTTTAACAGGAAAGTGGTAATGAGCATTCTCCAAAACAGCCCATGTTGAACTCAGGCATCTTCTGTTTGCCACTCTTCCTTCATTTCCTTAAATTACTTGTTGCATGCCTTGGGCAGAAGTGGCAGCTAGATAAAACCAATGGAACAAGAAACAGCCTTGCTAGTACACCAGCTGCTCCCCGGCCTTCTCATCCTTTCTCCCCGGCCTTCTCATCCTTCCTCATCCTCAGGAAAGGTTCATGAAGGAGCCCTGGGTACCCCACACAATGGAATGCTTTGGCAAAAAAAAAAAAATGGTCCTAGAATACCCACTGAAAGCTTTTTCTGGAATCTTTGGAAAATACCCGGGCACAGAATCCTGGGTATTGTCACGGACACCCATTTCTCCGTCACGATACCTAGTTTGCTATGTCATAATCATTTCCAGATATTTCAGAGTGGGTGTGATTTTATACATCTGCCCTGACACTTGCATCTAATCTTTATTGTTATGAAAGCCTCTTAAAAACAATCCATTTGACCAGGGTGTTTCACAGACCTAACCTTGGAGTCAGAGGAGAATGGTTTGTAAATAAACAGGCACCTCCTGGCTGAGAGCTGGGGGCCTGTTCCTAGCATCTTCTTGGGATGACACAATGGCTTTATTTGGGAACAGTGAGTCAGGCCCCTTTAAACAGCAATCTCTAAGTAGCCCCACTGCTCGTGAATAATTAGATTTTCTCTTAATATTATTTTTGTGCATAATAACTGTAGTGAGCTACCCCGTCAATGCCTCCTGGTGGCCATTTTCCTTTCTGTTCTCTGTCCTGCTGGTCCCTTAAGCTATTCACTTACCAATTTCCTTAGCAGTGGCTGAGAAGGGGGTGGGTTCTCAGAGCTTTCTCTCTTTTAGAAACTTTGGATATTCATCTTTCACTTGGGAAAGAGTTCAGGAAGAACTTTCTGACCATGACTTAGCCTTTGGAAGAAAAACTGACCAAGTACTGTTTTGTAGAAACGTGGGTTAGAGCTTCCAAAGCTCTGACCTCAACAGACCAGTCACCCGTAGCCCGAGACCCCCTTGGGAAGCTGGGCGGGATGATGGTTGGCCGCCTTTCCCCACGCCACGACCCCCAAATGTGAAGTTCAAGCCCCCAAACCTCCATCTAGCCCGCAGGCAAGGAAACTCGGCAGGAGGTGGGGAAGGGGTGTGTGTGTGGGGATGAGGGGCTCCGATGACACTTTGGGATAGTCACACATATTATTTTCCTCCTCTGGCCAAGAGACAAGAAATCATAAGCTCGGGTTTTGCATTGACCGCGAATTTCTCAAGCAGACGGTCCAGGAGTGGCGGCAGGAAACTGCAGCCCCGGGCAGCTCAGGAGAGCAAGTGTGTGGCTGATCCGAGCGGCTGTTACGGTCAAGGGCAAAGTCTCCCCGGGTGTCAAGGCCAAAGGGCCTCCCCGCGAGCGCCCAGGCTGCTGGCACCGAGGCGCGCGGCCCCAGCGGCTCTGGCCTCCGCCACCTGCCCGGGCGCCCTTGGAGTCCCGCCCGGGTCGTCCAGGTCGTGTGCCCAGGCGCGTGGTTGAGGGCGCCAGCTCTCGCTCTCAACTTTTCCTGTCGCGATCGGCTCCCTCCTTTCCCTTCCCCTGAGCCTGAGTGACACAGTCTCCGGATAGGCTGGCTGGGAGTTTGGAAATGCTCCGGGGTCGCCGGCCCGCGCGCCCGCTGAGCGCCTGGGCGCGCCCGGCTTGGCCCCGCGGCCTCCTTGCCCCTGGGCCCGCCGGCAGGCACGCCCACCCGGGCTCCGCAGCCGCATTCCTAGCCCCTAGCCCGGCAGGCAAAGTGTATCCACGACCCCCCTGACGCTGGGTGAGAAGCGGGGGCCAAGGGGGCTGGTACCCCGCTTCAGGGGCCACACAAACTATCCAGGGGAGACGGAGCTCCCGCCCGCGCTCGAGAGTTGAGCTCACGGTGGGGGGTCCGCCTTCTCCGGGGGGCGGCCAAGGGACCCTCCTGGGCGCACGGGGACCCCCCGCCTCCCGGGGGTGACAGAGCGAGGCGCCGCGCACCATGGCTGCTCCGGAAGGGGGGGCGCCCTTCCCCTCAGCCGGCGCCCACCCCCCCGGTCCCCCCGGGGGTCTCTCCTCCCTCTCGCGCCGCACCTGGCCGCGCCCGCTCCCCGCCCTCCGCGCCGCCCGCGCGCCCGCGCTCACCTGGTTGTTCTTGCACAAATCGGCCCACATGCTCGTGCCGTCGCCGCCGCGCATCAGGACGTGGTAGGTGAAGAAGTAGATGCCCGGGATGGAGCAGGTGAACTTGCCCGTGGTGGGGTCGTAGTGGTTGCCCAGGTTGGTGACCACGTCGTCGAACTTGAGCACCTCGTAGCCTTCGTGCTGCCGCTTGAGGCCGGCGTAGAAGGCGATCTTGGGCACCGTGCTGTAGGTGGCGGCGCTGATGGCCCCGGCGGCGCTCAGGCCGGGCGCCCCGGGCGGGCCCGGCAGGCCTTGGCGGCCCGGCTCGCCCTTGTCGCCCGGGGGGCCCACGGGGCCAGGCGGGCCCGGCTCCCCGGGGGGTCCGCGCGGGCCCGCCTTGCCCGGCCGGCCCGCCTCGCCTTTGGGGCCCTGGATGAAGGTGGGCAGCGACTGCATGAGGCCGCGGTCGGGCGTGGCGGCCGTGCTGGGCGCCTTGGTGCCCCCGTAGGGGTCGCAGACCATGCGGCAGGTGCCCAGCATCTCGTAGTGCGCCGACGTGCCGGCCGAGCTCACCAGCACCGGGATGAGGATGACCAGCAGCAGCACCATCACCACCCCCAGCGCCCCGGCGGCGATCAGGCGCCTCCTGCTGCCCACCAGCCGGCTCAGCGCGGGCCGATCCTCTTGTCTGCTTTTGGACAAAATTTTGAAGGTTGGGCGGGGACCTCTTCAGAGCCGAAAAAAAAGCAAAGCCGCCGACCCCCCGCCCCGCACCCGGGCGAGCCCCGAGTGCCCCTGGGCGCGCGCGCACCGGCCGCTCCTGCCCGGCTCCCGCTCCCGGGGCGGCTGCGGCCAGAGGGAGCTCGGCGGACGCCAAGTGACTTGAGCCCAAGTCCCGAGCCGGGGTGGGGGCAGGGGTGGAGCGGGGGGAGGGTGCGCGGGGCGCCCCCCTCGCCGCGGGCGAGCCCCTTGGCACCTGTGGCTGCCGCCGGCGCCGCCACCCGGAGGGCAGAGCCGCCGCCGCCGCCTCTCGCGCCCGCCGGCGCCGCTCACACTTTTATGCCGCCGCTGCCCGCGATCGACTCGTGCGTTTCTGCCGACTGCGCCAGTTCGCACCAACTTTCCGTCTTCAAGTTGCTTTTTTTTTTTTTTCTGGCCTCCCCTCCCGTCTCCTTCTTCTCAGCTTGCGCCGACCGCCCTTTCCCTGGCTGCCTCTTTTCCTTCTTCTTCTCCTCCTCCTCCTCCTCTTTTCTCCTCTTCCTCTTCTTCTTTTCTTGCTCCTAGGCGCTCCCCGAGACTCTCGGATGCGACGCGCAGCCCGCGAGGCCCCGCGCTGGCCGCTCCCGGGTGCACGGGGCGCGGCGGGGCGCAGCGCGCTGGACCCGGCGGCCGGGCTCCTCGGGGCTGGAGCTAGAGCGAGCGAGCGAGCGAGCTGCCGAGGGAACCTCACGGCCGGGAGCCGAGCGCGAGAGCGACTGGAGGCAGGATTGTGCCCGGGTACCACCTGCCAGGAGGAGAGGAGGCTGACAAACGCGCGCCCGAGCAATTTATAGGCACCAAGGCACAGAGGAAGGGGAGCCGCTTTGGCATCTCACTGCAGCATCTGCTCGCTCCATCCCACTCAGAGGGAGTTTGGCATTACTCTGACAATGTGGGATTTTTTCTCTCTCTCTCGGCCTCTCTCCCTCCACATCGCCCCCCCCCCTGCACATGGATGGCCAGTAGCGCCTCACTACTCACTCCTCGCCCGAACCCCGGCGCTGGGCTTCCCTGGGATGGCGCGTGGGGAGGCGGCCAGGGGAGCAGCTGGACCCGGTGAACTCCCGGGTCACGCCTGAGCCCCTGAGCTGCCAACAAGCCCCAGCTGGAAGGTGGAGGTGAAGGTTGAACTGAGAGGGGCCCGGCTGACGCTCTCTCGGCCTCACGGCCCCCAGGGGGCTTCAGGTGTTTCTCAAAATGCCACTTTCAACAGCCCGGGGCCCTTCAGAATTTCCAGAGGGTAGATGGGATTTTTTTTTTTTTAACCTTACAGGCTTCCTCCCGATCCCGGCAGCCTTTCACAGTGAAGTAAGACATTAGCTGGGGAGAGAAGGTGTGTTGGAAAGCCAAAGGATGTCTCCCAAAGACTGTAAAAGCAGGAGGGGGCGGGCTGGAGAGGGGGGTCTTTATACAAATGCCCAGTGGGTGGATGCCGGCCAGTGTGTCCCGCTTAAGAACTGACAATTCCCGTGACCTTTCAGGAGATGCTTCTATTGGCTCCAGAGTGGCACATTCATAAAGATGCGTGAGAAATAATTACGTGCCAAAAGGCCTCCAAAAGTCTCAGATCAAGCCGGTGGCAGTTAACCGAAGCACAGAGCAACATCTTTTAGGAAGATGCAGAAAGAGTTCTCACAAGTCCATAGCACGTCCTCTGCCTGTCCACGAGGGGAAGAGAAAATAGGCATGAGATGAGACAGAAGGCCCCCCAACCCTCCCATGTGCCCCACTAGCAGCTGGAGAGCAAGAGAAGGACCAACCAGGACGGTAATCATGAACTGAAAATTCTCCAGGGAAGATAGGAGCCAAGTTACCCACCAAGGACTACCTAGGGCCCAGCCAAAGGGCTTTAAATAAACAAGCAGAATTGATTTGTAAATCACACTTTTGCATTCAGGAGCAATGGATGTCAATCAAACATGGGTGACATTTGCTTGTCAATATGGGGATGATGGCTAGGAAGCCGGTGACTTATTACATCAGGGCGAGAATCTGAAATGAGCAGCAGGGACAAATGAGGCTACAGCAAGCAAACAGTAACAGGCCCTGATCTTTTCCTCGGCCCCCTTTTTCTTGTGTCCCTTCTGCTAACCCCCTCCCAGCCCCGACCTCACCCCGTCCAGCCCTTTCTCTCCTCGGTTCCCAAACAAAATAAGGTCATGTAAGCAGGCAGAAGGAAACAAAGATTCATTGATTCTGTGAAGAGAAATGTCAGCAGTTCCTCCCGGTCCTTCCTGCGAGAAGCAGCCTCGGGTAGTGGGGCGCAGCCTGGGCAAGCCCCCACATTGTCCCTCCTCCTGAGTGTCCAGTCCGAGCCCCTCAGCTGGAAAACAGTCCTGCCCACGTCTCCAGATTTTATTTTAGGGGAGTGGTTTTGGAAACATGTGTCTATATCCGGTCGTAATTCTACATCTATTTCTGAACAGTTTTGTTCACGTGGGTTCCGATATTTTTGTATTTTTGAGCCCCAAACACATAGTAAGTTCTTTCTTGGCCAGCAATCCCCATTTTTCCAAACACCCTTCCCAGGTGGTATTTAAAAAGCCTTTTTTGGGAGAACAAAGGGGTCCAGCTCAGCGTGGGCAAGCTGGGGTGGGGAGTGGTGGCTGGGGTGCCGATATTAATATATCATTCTCTGATGCACCAAATGATCCAAACTCATCTTAGATCAAGCCGGTGGCAGTTGTCACGGAGAGCTTGGAGAAGGCGTCTAACCTTAGAGAGGGCCATTGTCAAAGGTAGGATTACATAAACACTTCCTCATGGCAGACCTCAGGCTACACAGGCTTGTCCAGTGGAGAACGCCTGGGGAAAGGTTCGAAAAGACGCCCAGGAGACGGTGAGCTGGAGTGGAATGCAGAAAGCCTGCGTGCGTCTGCAGACACCAAGAGCTGGGGATCCCAGCAGCTCTGCCTTTGAAGGGAGCTTGCTGGTACACGACTGGCTCCACCGCACCCACCCCACCATCCATAACAGTGCTCCTGCACTGTAGCACTGTCGTCCTGTTGTTCACTGATTTGTGTGAGCGGCACCAGTAACGTCTCCATTGTGACACTTGTTGCTGTTTCTGGCATATCGAATATGCCATGGGGAGCTTGCCAGGCTCTGCCGTGAGGGCGGGATACTCTCGGTAGCTTGCCGGGCTCTCCGAGAGGAACAGAGGAACCCGGGTCGGCCACATGCAAGGCAAACGCCCTATCCACTGTGCTATCTCTCTAGCCAAAGTGCTCCTAGTCAGTACAACTTCCCTTTCCCCATTTTCTGTCACCCCGAAGCAGATTTTGACTTTGCAGGTGACCTCTTCAACTTCTGCTGAAATGAGGGGGGCTGCTCAGTATTCAGGATTCACAGTGAAGGCATCACCTCCACTGACCCCCACCTGCCAAATGGGTAGAAACATGCACGCCAGGGACTTTACAGTGAAGCAAATTGAAAGAATCGGTCTGTTCTTAAAGTCGAAAGGCCTGACCTCTGTTTTATCCCTTTTTTCCACGCCCTCTAGAAATGTCCCCCAAGTAGATTGGGAAACCATGTTTGGCTCCTCCTCCCCCCAATGTTGTCAGGGATGTCTGGGGTACGGACAGATATGGCTGGCTGTTGCCACTGCTCAGCTTCTCAAATTCCCAGAAGGTTCTCTGGAAAGTTACTCATGCCTCAGCTCTCATTCTGACAGTTTGAAGAAACCATCTGATATGGTGCATTACTCATCATCTTTAGAGGGATATAATAATAGAAAATGTGTCAATTAAAAAAATATTTGATTTTTCCCAGTCCTCATCAGAGAACTAAGTTTCGCTCAGATGAAGCATTAATTCTGGAAGAAGGCCTGGGGACTGGGTTTTTTGGACAGTGTTTCTGAGCCATGAGGGATTGCCTCATCCCCCCCTTCTGCAACTTGGGTACCCGGCAGGAATGAAAACCGGGCCAGAAACCCATGATTTGAATTGGGGTGGGGCGGGCTGTGCCTTCGGTGACCCCCACAGCATCTCTTTCAGAGAACTGAACAGACACTCAGCAGACTGCTCCCACACAGCCGTACGTGGCCATCCATTAATCTTTATTCAGAACCCACTGATGGCAGAGCCAGTCCTGGACTCTTGCTGCGCGAAAAAAACACCTAGACAAAAGAATGACTTCAGATTCAACACCACTTAAAGCGCAGTCCTTGTAAGGGGGGTGTAGTGGGGGGAACAAATAAACCCCAAGGATTAGTGAGCAAAATAGGCATAATTTTTTTTTAAAACGGGACTGGACCAGATTATTTATCTTTGAATCCTGGGTCTGCAAATTGTGTTTCAGAATGTACTTGGCTTTGACTGAAGACGAGCATGCTTCTAGCCAGGTGGGATCTGCTTGGAGTTAGATGGGGAAGCAGAAGTCCTTTCAGTTCTGGAATCACGTGGGTCTGAATGGGAATCCCAGCTTTCTCATTAGTGGCTGTGAAAGTTACATAATCTCACTGAGGTTTAATGTCCTTTGCTATAAAAAGGGAATAATACCAATCCCGACATAAAAATGTTTTTAGAAGAGATTGAGGGGCCAGAGAGATCGTAAGAGGTGAGGTGCCTTGCTAGAGCCCACCGGGTTCAATTATTAGCACTGCACAAGGCTCCCTGAGCCCTGCCAGGGGTCACTTTGGACTACAGAGCTGAGAATGACCCTTGAGCACCCCCAGATAAGCTCGACACCTCCCCCACCACAGGAAAAGATTGGGTAAATGCATACACTAGCAGCGATACTTGTAATGTTAGCCTGATAAATGTCAGTTCATACCCTATACTGTCGTATACAGCACAGCTGTCCGGCAGTGTATACGCTTAAGGACAGATGGCAGAAAACAAGGCTTCACAAAGGAACCTAAAGCAAAAGCCACACTTAGCACAAGTGGCACCAAATGCACAATAAATATTCTAGACTTAGATAAAACTAGAAAGAACATGGTATTTCTCTGGCCGTGCAGGTGTACTCTCCTATAATATGGGTGCATGGCGGATGACCCCAAACAAGGAGAAACAAGACAAAAAAGGAAAAGGAGGGTCACTTATTCTTTTCCAAAGTAAGAAAACAAACTTTCATATCCAACTCACTTAAATTCACTGGTTGGATCAACTTTTGAGATTGAGGGTCCAGGAGGAGAACACATGTTCTTTTCCTCCAGAAAGTTCTTCAAGTCAACATAATTGTAAACACATCTAAGACTCGTTGAGGCCATTCACAGCCATTTGGGGATGGAGGGGTGATATAATCAAGCAAATGCACCTGAGAGAATTATTTTTTTTTAGCTAACCACAAGCGCAACCAACCACCAGGCGGACAATAAAAACCTACGTCATAACCACGTCAGTAGGGGATTTGCCACACTAAACTCCACAAAAATGGGAGTTGAAAAGCTAGCATGGCGATGGCTAACATCTGGAGGGAGGTGGTGATTCTTACATTACATTAAGACTCTGTTACAATGTAGAGTTTCAAGTTGGTTTCCAAGCCATGCTGCATCAACAGATGGATAAAAATCTCTAACAGGGATATGTCATTCCATATAATCCCCGGTGACATGTTTGGTACCTATGATGCCATGTGGTAGAGCAAGAAGGTAAAGTTACTGGGAATGAGATCTAACATATCAGCAAGTCCTAAGCTATACAAGGAAGGCAGGAAATTCAAGGGACTAATATAACAAAGATAGCTGCCCTTAGTTCCACGGAGCTTTTGAGCAGAAGATCCACGGAGCTTTTGAGCAGAAAAGACTCACCAAGACGGAACTGAAAGACTGTGTGGGTGGATCAACTGGGCAGGTAGGGATAAGATTTGTGGTAGCTTATGTTCATTGTGTTAGAAAATTGAGAGAATTATTCTCAAAGAGAGGCACTGGTGTCACACAGCTGGACTCTGTCAAGGTCAGCTGATAATCTAGAACCACATTCTGTGAGTAATGAGAATGGAAGGTGCATGTGGTCTATGCGAATTCAACCCCAGAACAACTCACCTTCAAACACCAACTGTTTGTGTCCTGTGAATAAGTATTGAGTCCCTCGGGTATTGGTATGCAAATGGACATATCAACTCTCCCCTAATATAGACAGTCTCTTGAGAAAGGTCCGACTATTTATAAAACCATAATCCTAAAATAAATTGTGGAAGTAGTTTAGAGTTGTGATAAGTTGGAAGGGAGGAGGAAAAATTATCCTACTGTGGGTAGTTGCTCAATGTAAGAGATTGTATATTTCTATGCTTCGTATTGAGTCACTGTAGCAATTTATGATTTCATTCATTACTTTCTCATTGGTTCTGGGTAGTGGAAAATTTTAGCGAAGGTTAGTCCTATGTAAGGCGGAGAAATACATCACGGGACCGGGACACATGCTTTGCCAGCTGGGTAGCTCAAGACATAAGGGATAATCCTTCTACTTGTCAATACCCACTAAGGTTCTATGGGTTCACTCTTCCTCTTCTCATACTCATCAGTAGAGAGGAAGATCTCCAAGAAACATGGACCCTGAGATGCCAAACAGCCTGCCGAGTTAGACCTGTTGCTGCCCTGGGGCAGGACCAGAGACTGAGTGGGTCCTTTCATTAGTGCTACCTGCTTTAGTGAAAACTAAAAGGTATCTGGGCTGGAGCAATAGCACAGCGATAGGGCGTTTGCCTTGCACACGGCCGACCCGGGTTTGATTCTTCCGTCCCTCTTGGAGAGCCTGGAAAGCTACCGAGAGTATCTCACCCACACGGCAGAGCCTGGCAAGCTACCCATGGCATATTCAATATGCCAAAAACAGTAATAACAAGTCTCATAATGGAGACGTTACTGGCGCCCGGTTGAGCAAATCGATGAGCAATGGATTGACAGTGATACAGTGAAAAGTTATCTATGAAAGTAGAAGATTCTCATTCAAAGGCTTCCATCATGTATTTATGTTTGGGTACGGGTTCCCCTTTCTGTGTATTTACATGCGAAATAAAGACCATACATACACACATATACACACACAGAGACACACAGATACATAAACATATCTATATGTTTATGTCTTAAGGACCGTGGTTTTTCGTGAGTGAGTAAATGTCTCCATAGCCAGACTGGGAGAACCAGACAGAGATCATCCATGATGGTTTTCTTTGTTGAGAGCCCTGGAACCTGAGTTTGATCCTCCAATAGCTCAGAATATGCTCTGCTATTAGACCTCTAAACAGTCTTTTTTTTTTCTTTTTGGGTCATACCTGGCTATGTACAGGGGTTACTCCTGGCTCTGCACTCAGGAATTACTCCTGGTGGTGCTCAGGGGACCATATGGGATTCTGGGAATCGAAACCGGGTTAGCTGCATGCAAGGCAAACGCCCTCCCCGCTGTGCTATGGCTCCAGCCCCCTCTAAACAGTCTTCTTTGCCTGCACCCCCCAGGCTGTGGTGGTACCTACAGGTCCTTTTTTGAAAATACACTTAATAGCACTTCACAAAAAGTGGGGGAAGGAGGGAGGGGGGCAAGAGAGGGAGGGAAAAGGAAAGAAAGAGAGAGGGAGGGAGAGGAAAAGAGAGAGAGGGAGAGAGAGAGAAAGAGAGGGGGGGGAGAGAGGGAATAGGAATGACCTGAAAGGAGAACTGTGGTTCTAAGAGAAAATCATGTGTTTGGTCCAAACTACATAATTAACTTCTTCAGAAATTCTGAATAAGCTCAAAGGCCCTAATCGAACGTTTTATCTAGTGTTTGACTGCACTCATTAGAATGAATTCTCTCGATAAGGCACTTCTATTATCTTCTCATTAATGCATCTAATTTAATTCAATTTAAAGTATTCAATAGGAGAACTGAACTTGCCACCTATTTCCTCTTCGTGCCTCTCCACCTCCAAAGCAGTCTCTTCCTTGCCTTCCTGCAGCACTTCCTTCGAGCAAGTGACCCAAACCCAAACCATCAACTTCCTCTTGTGTGACGACCAGGGAGTCTGAGTGCTTCCGGAATGCCATGGCGTTCCACAAACTGCCATGAAGTCTTCTGAACTTCTGGTCCAGATTTGTCTAACTGGTCTCTATAAAAGTCTCGCCTCCATCAGTGACAGAGGCCTTGTTACGACACAGTTGGCTGGTGCCTTCTCCTTCTCGCTCCTCTTGACAGTTTGCCTTTTTCCAGGCTCTACTCCAAAGCTTCTTTGCTCCCTGGTCCCTCATGCCCGTCTCCCGCACCCGGTCTCACTGCCCCTGGCTCCTCTGGGCTCCCCAGGCTCGGTGCGTCCCTCCTCTGGGAACAGCCCTGGGTCGTCTCAGGCCCCATCCTCCCTCCTGCTACCCAAGGAGCGCCCCATCTTTTCATCTTTGGCCTCCCAGCCCGGGCCCATCGCCACCCACGGGTCTGCAAAGGGCTAGGCGCAGCTTGTTGAATTGTTGAAAGGCAGAATAAACAGGAAAATTTCAGAAGAACTTCTTACGATTTTAAGAAGTCTGGATGGAGCAAATGAGGCTGGAGTAGCAATGAGATCTCTCCGAAGACGGCGAATGCTCCAAAGTGCCAAGGTGGGGGTGATTAGGTTAAGAACCAGATGTGTAGTTTCCTTACAGACGAACACAGCTCAGAGCTGAGAGCCACCTGTGCGGAGAGCCACAGCTGGACGTGGACCCAGGTCTGGGTGGCAGACTTGGAACATGATTACAAAGCAGAAGGGTGGCTGGCAAGAACCACGAATGTTTAGGGCTGGTTCTAGGAGCTTCAGTTAGTCCCAGAGGGCCCGGGAGGTGACCCAAAGGCGGGAGTGTGCCTGGAGGCCTTGAGTCCTATCCCTGGCACTGAGCAACCCGCCCTAGCACTGACAGGGGGGTCCTGCTGGCCCCTGAGCACTGCTGGAAGTGCCACTGGTGGTCCCTGCCAGGACTGGTCACGGGCAGTGCCACAACGCTGGCCAGGAGAACTGAGTCACCAAACCCATACAGCCAGACTGGGAATTGCTGGGAGTGACCCCCAGGGCCCCTTGAACACTGCTTGGGAGACCCCTTTTGTCAAATAAAAATGTTTTGAATTAAATACTTAGACTTGTTTAGCCACAATGTTTGTGAAATAACTCATGCTGTGTGCCTGGGTGAGAAGCAAAAGTTCTCCAGTGATTATTTAAGGACCATCAGGATTCCTCAGGTTGTTAGCACAAGAGAATGACAAAGGGAAGTCCTTGAACTCGATGGCCAGTGGTTCTCCTGTGGGTCCCTTCCCTTATTTCTTAGCACTTCTGTGAAACCATTCTGTCTGAATCCTGTTTTCTCTCCAAAAATGGAGACAATGCATTTTCTTCTAAAACACAGGATGGTCCGATTAACTTTCACAATGCCACTTACTTACAAAGAGGAATCCAAAGTTCTGACAAGCAAAAAAGAAAGACATAGAAACAGTTCCTTTAAACGCTGGTGTCTTGTTGGTGGGAATGTAAATTGGTGCAACCTCTATGGAAAAAAATGTATGAAGAGTCCTTAAAACATAAATAGACTGCCTTACTAATGCAGGGACAACACTCAAGGCATTTATCCAAAGGATATGAAGACACTAATAATGATATATCGGTGCCCCTATATTCAGAGCAGCATTAGCAATGATCATTAGCAATGATCTAAAGTGTGGTATTAAATGAAATATATAATAGATGGCTGGATAAAGAGGTCAGGATCTATAAACTCAACAGAATACTACTCTGCTGTTAAAGAAAGAAAATGGTGCCGCTTGGGTCCAGCTTGAGGTGATGACGCTGTGAGACAAGCAGAGAAAATTCAGTGCTGGATGGTTTCGTTAATATGCAGAATAAAAATAACAAAAAAAAGGACAACAAAACCTGCTCCTAGACTGTGGAAACTACGGTGGTTTCTGGAAGGAGAGGGAAGTGGATCAGCGAAAGAACCAAGGAGTCTTCGGGTGGTGAGGTAGCGAGGAGCACTGGTGGTGAGCCTAGGAGCCACATGCTGACAGACGTTAAGCTGGACCCTGAAATTTCACAGTGCTGTAAAATAAAGATCAAGAAATTTTAAAGGGAAAATAAAAGATGAAAAGAAAAAACTTTTAAAAAGAGGTTCCTTTAAAATAAAAATACTTCCGGGAGCCGGACAGTCACACCTATGAACTGCCGGTGGCGCCAAAAAGCTCATTAACTGGCCGTGATCCAGAGACATAAATAAATCTTGAAAGAGATCAATAAGCTGCAGAGATGCTTCCAGACCCCACAGTCACCATCCAGTTAAAAACATAACTGCAGCTGTATTTCCCCTTTCAAAATTTTAGAATTCCTAGAGCACACGGCTATGTCAAACTCACACCACTGACACACTGGAGTAGCACACACACTGGCTGGGGTGGAAAGTAGAAGGCAGCCAGTCTCTATCAAGGAAATATTGACACACAAAGCTTAACCTATAACATCTCTGCAGTCTCCTACATGAGAGCTTAATGTCTTGCATAATTGAGATACAACAATCTTCACACACTTCCTGCTAAGGAAACCTTTTCTTATTTTTGTTTTAGCTAACTATTCATAACTCATATATACATGAGTTTGATTAGATGTGAAATGAATCAACTGTATCTCTGGATCTGTTGCTCTTTTTCACGTGTTGGCCCGGCAGCCTCAGGTCCAGGCTCCGTTAGTCCCTGAGTGGTCAGG
Source organism: Sorex araneus (assembly GCF_027595985.1). Taxonomy (NCBI): domain Eukaryota; kingdom Metazoa; phylum Chordata; class Mammalia; order Eulipotyphla; family Soricidae; genus Sorex; species Sorex araneus. The sequence goes on along the minus strand of NC_073310.1, from coordinate 62,613,080 downwards.
AGGATGGGTCTGGAGTGAACTCCCCAGTGCCCCAGAGACTCTCTGCCTTTTTTCCCCTTTTTCTTCACTTATGTGTCTTGGGTTTGTGTGTGTGTTTGTGTGCGCGCGCGTTTTATTTTATTTTGCATTTTGGGTCACAGCCCTCAATGTTCAGGGGTTGCCCCTGGCTCTGCACTCAAGAATCACTCCTGGCTGCGCTCTGGGGACCATATGGGATGCCGGGGATCCAACCCAGGTCAACTGGCCACATGCACGGCAAACACTCTACCACCATACTGTTGTTCCGGGGCCTCTTCCTTATGTCTTTCATGCAAGTGGTCTGTGCAATCTCCAATTTTTTTTCTGACAGCCGAGTATTAGAGGCTGTGTAAAATGCACAGAGTTAAGAAACACACTTTATTTCATTTTCTTTCTTTTTTATTTTTAACCATCTTATTCCCTTTCAGTGTGCTAACTTTGGATTTCTCCATCATTTCTCATACATCAAACCAGTATTTTTTGGTTCCTGTCCTTGTTACACATCATATTTGTGATAGATCTGTTATACATGAATATAAATTTATATTATGATAGAAATTTAATAATGTGCTTACAGAAATACAAATTTAAGATAATAAAAATATAAATAAGTAAAAGTATAAACAAGTACAGGTTTATAAATACAAAGTCATATTTATATAAATATAAGTATAATTTATTATAAATTTATATCTAGAAGATAGAAAATTCTTATTACTTTTGTATTATCTTTTATGATGAGAAAACGAGCCTCACACATGAAGGAACCAGCAGAGGAACCTAGGTGTGTGGGACCCGGGGCTGAGATCTCCAAGCCTGTTTGGATCGGCACTGGACCTCTTCCAGTCACACCCAGAAACTCTCCCCCCCCCCCAACCCCGTGTAATCCCATCAACAACGCCATCAACGGCCAACATCCAGAAACTATAAAACCAAGCTCCAGAAGCGACATCTTATAGCCTAGTTATCCCTCTCGAAGAACCTGGCAAGCTACAGAGAGTTTCCTGCCCACAGGAGAGCCTGGCAAGCTCCCTGTGGCGTATTCATGTGCCAAAACCAGTAACAATGCTGGGTCTCATTCCCCTGACCCTGAAGAGCCTCCAGTGCAGCAC